>NC_139941.1:50610230-50710230 GCF_963454915.1 Gymnoscopelus microlampas | reverse complement strand
AATATAAGATATTTTCACAATATTTATCTGTGGAACAAAATGTAATGCCTCAACTCCTACAATTCCAAGTGCATGTCAGTGTGGGGGTCCCCAGTTCAAATATGATTATTTTGGGGGGTCGCAGCCTGAAAAAAGTTGATGTTTGTTTTGTGGTGGTTCTCAAAGTGGGGCCTGGGGACCCCCTACAGGTCCTTGAGGGGGGCCTCTAGGGTCCCAAGCAGAATAAGTTAATATAGCATCAAAATCTGTTTTAACGGTAGTGATATCTTTTGTTAAAAAGTTAAAGCTCTATATTCAGAGACATCATTGCTAGTGTTTGTTCAGTAACAGGTGTCATCCTGTCTCTCCAGCTCTTTAATAAACATAAAATACACTTGGGTGGGTTGCCAATTTCATCCAATTAGGGAAGAGTACCAATTTATCAGTTGTTCCCGGAGTCCCAGTTCCAATGGTGTTTGCTCATTTCTGTGTGTCATCACTTCCAATATCACCAGTTTATGCTGCATCCTGCCTGTGTTCTCTCTCTTGATTGGATGACAATGAATGTATTTTCTGTTTACTAAAGAGTTGGAGAGACAACTGAACAAACACTATAGCAATGATTACTATCAGAATATAGAGCTTTTAACACATATTGTATCAAAACAATATCACTTACTGCATCTTTAACGGTCCTGGACCAAACGACAGTCACCATATCAGACCAAAGATTTCTTATATTTGAGTCCAAGAGATAATCTTATCAAATGGGGGGGACTGTGGCCTAATACTTATCAAATTAGCGGTCCTTGAATAAAAACATGTTGTGAAACCCTGGCATAAACCATGCTGAGCCAAGCAAGGCCATTCACCTGCATACATATGCATTATAGATGAATCATAGCTTATCCAAGTATTATTTCAACTTCTTCTTTCTGCATGGTTTGGGGTGGCAAAGACTTGACACCAACTGTCCGGCCCGCACCAACCCCTGTCACTTGGCTAGTGAAAGTTGCAGGTATGGTGTGTGTGATATGCAATGTGAGCTTACCATAATCACTGTCATCCTTAATCATATTCCATCATATTCAAGGGCTTTTGGAGAGAAATGACACAGACGTCCGTCATTTTTAGAGCACTGCAGAGGTGTGTGTGTGTGTGTGTGTGTGTGTGTGTGTGTGTGTGTGTGTGTGTGTGTGTGTGTGTGTGTGTGTGTGTGTGTGTGTGTGTGTGTGTGCGTGCGTGCGTGCGTGCGTGCGTCCAGCTGATGCTCGTTGACGCTCATTATTTTCATAATACTGGAAGATAATTGAGGTGACTGGGCTGAAACTTAACATAAACTAAACTTAAAACTTAAACTAAACATATTTGGGCATGGCTGACATCATAATGACAACATGAGCTTTGAATCAGCTCAGCTTAAAACCAGAGTGCACATTGTGAATGACACACATGGGAGAGACATTGAGGACGCCTTCATCATCACCAACAAGAGGAACTATTAGCAGAGATCCATACACTTGATATTCAGCTGGTAATTTCCCTGTAACCAATCCTGGATCGTAAGGTCACAGATCATTAATTACATTCTTGGACCATTACAGCCCATGCATAGCAGCAGCTTTGACCATGAACCAACCGTTCCCGACAACGAGCCAGCAGCAGGGAAACTCAGAGGAAGAAAGACCTTACAGTAGTCAACAGTCTACCAAGACTTTAACGCAATCGGAAGTAAAGAGACATCGTCTGATTGACACAGGAAAGAAAACTCACATCTGTAAACAATGTGACAAGAGTTTCAGTCGGTTAGGTAGCCTGAAGACACACCAGCGTGTCCACACTGGAGAAAAACCTTTCCATTGTCAACGGTGTGACAAGAGTTTCAGTCAGTTAGGTAGCCTGAAGACACACCAGCGTGTCCACACTGGAGAAAAACCTTTCCACTGTCAACGGTGTGACAAGAGTTTCAGTCGGTTAGATGGTTTGAACACACACCAGCGTATTCACACTGGAGAAAAACCTTTCTATTGTAAACAGTGTGGCAAGAGTTTTGGTCAGTTAGGTAGCCTGAAAGGTCACCAGCGTGTCCACACAGGAGAAAAACCTTTCCACTGTCAACGGTGTGACAAGAGTTTCAGTCACTTAGGTGGTTTGAACGAACACCAGCGTGTCCACACTGGAGACAAACCTTTCCACTGTCAACGGTGTGACAAGAGTTTCAGTCAGTTAGGTGGTTTGAACACACACCAGCGTATTCACACTGGAGAAAAACCTTTCTATTGTAAACAGTGTGGCAAGAGTTTTGGTCAGTTAGAACACCTGAAAAGTCACCAGCGTGTCCACACAGGAGAAAAACCATTCAACTGTAAACAGTGTGACCGGAGTTTCAGTGAGTTATATTCTCTGAACAAACACCAGCGTATTCACACTGGAGAAAAACCTTTCTATTGTAAACAGTGTGACAGGAGTTTCAGTCAGTTAAGTAGCCTGAAGACACACCAGCGTGTCCACACTGGAGAAAAACCTTTCCACTGTCAACGGTGTGACAAGAGTTTCAGTCAGTCAGATGGTTTGAACAAACACCAGCGTATTCACACTGGAGAAAAACCTTTCTATTGTAAACAGTGTGGCAATAGTTTTGGTCAGTTAGAACACCTGAAAAGTCACCAGCGTGTCCACACAGGAGAAAAAACATTCAACTGTAAACAGTGTGACAGGAGTTTCAGTGCGTTAGGTTCTCTGAACATACACCAGCGTATTCACACCGGAGAAAAACCTTTCTATTGTAAACAGTGTGACAGGAGTTTCAGTCTGTTAGGTTCTCTGAGACAACACCAGCGTATTCATTCAGGAGAAAAACCATTCCACTGTAAACAGTGTGACAGGAGTTTCACTGTGTTAGATTCTCTGGAAAAACACCAGCGTACTCACACTGGAGAAAAACCTTTCCGCTGTTACCAGTGTGACAAGAGTTTCAATCAAGTGGGTAGCCTGAAAAGTCACCAGCGTATCCACACGGGAGAAAAACCTTTCCATTGTAAACAGTGTGACAAGAGTTTCAGTTTGTTATGTAACCTGAAGACACACCAGCGTATCCACACTGGAGAAGAACCTTTCTACTGTAAACAGTGTAAGAAGAGTTTCAGTCAGTTAAATCACCTGAAAGGACACAAGTGTGTCCACACAGTGGACTTGGGTGTTGGAAGTGCAAACACGTAGACCTACGTGTTTGCAAATACACCTGTTGAGTATTTTTTTTTCCACATGGGGCGCTCTAACGCAACTTAGGAATGATCCGAGGACCCTGTAAAATGGAATGGATGGATGTGAATCCAGTCCAAAAAAATTACTTTCCGTCCATTCCAATGATAGGATCTTGAGAAAAAGGTCCATATCTCCATATCTTTTTACAGTGGTGAAAACAAGCCATTTTCGACGGGCGATCACTCTGCAATGGTGGATTGTGTTAGAAATATTATTGTTCCAGTCGTTAGACAGGACCCTCGACCATCGCACAGACACCCTTTGTTTACATCCGAGTCCTCGTGGAGGCTTCTACAGCTCTAAACAGATTGGCGTAAACGGTAAGAATGCTTGCACTGGATGTACCCTGTTTTAAAAAACCTCTGGCACTTGATGTGTTAACTGGTTACCAATTTCTTTTAAAAAAAAAATGTTATCCCTCGATTTTGTAACCCTTTTTTTTCACCCGGTGTCAATTTGCTAAGTGATCCTGGGCACTACACTCCCCCCACCAGCCTAGGGAGGCCAGGGCCGAGCTCATGCCTCCTTCAATGCATGAGAGCCAACTGACCTTCTTGTCACCTGACAGGGGAGAGTTTCCCTGGTAGGACGTAGCGAGTGGAAGGAACACGTTATTCCAACCAGTTCCTTTCCCCTCCATCAGGTGCCCCGGCTGACCAGGGGGAGGCAGTATAGTGACCAGGATTACTACATGTTTTTAGGGTATTAACTACCCAAGGAGACACGGGGAGAACATGCAAACTCCTCACAGAGTAGGCCCTTTCGCCAACCCCACCTAGGGTATGGGCGCTGGTGACGCGGAGGAGAAGACACACCCCCAGTGCCCCGGCGGGAATCGAACCCAGGACCTTCTAGCTGTGAGGCGACAGTGCTACCGACTGCGCCACCGTGCCCCTAGGTTACCAATTTCTTAACGATTACCGATTAACAACCAAATAAATGGTTGGTTCTCAACTTATTTAGTTTCAACTTTCAAGAGTGCATTATTTCCTTGTGTGACCCTCAACACAGAATTTAAAGGTTTCATGACATGCTAGTTTTACGAAACATTAAGTCTTTATCATGGTCCTTCAAACGTGTATTAAAAGGTTTTAACTGAAAAGTCCCCTCCAGTGAGCCATGGCATGTTTTTTTCTCTCAGTGTTCTGAAGCCTTTTCAGCTGCAATGAAAAGAAAACCTATTTGCCTGCGGTTGTCGCTGTTGAGGGATTTTGCCTGTCAATCATCGCCTCTACTGCGGGGAGGGGGTGGGGGTGGGGGGTGGGAGTAATAGACTTTGACATCAAAGTCCACGGGCCAATCACAGCACTTTTCTGAGCCTAATTATTCCGAAAACCCCAAACCACAGAAAAAAAAGTTTTTTTTGTAAACTAATTATAATAATAATGGTGGTAAGAGCAGCAACAACACTAGTATCTGCACTGTCACTGGAGTAGCAGGAACGCCGCCCCCCCCCCCCCCAAGCACCAATCTGTTCGCAGGTTGTGTGGCCCTCGGCTTGGTACCCTAGACATATTTTGGCCCTTGGGGAAAACTAATTGGGGAACCCTGTTATAGACCGTCAAAGAAAACATTGAATACAAAAAAACATACAACTAGCCTATATTCTAGTGATTCTAGTCAATTGTTTAACCACATTAAAGTGGCAATATGTAAAAAAAACTAAAAAAATAAAGAAGAAAAAAAAACTTTTCTCCCTGCTCTTCTATTGAGACATTTAGATCGTGTCAAAGGTCATGTCTCACTTATACACAAGGTAAATAAAAAAAGGTACGGCCATCTACGTAATTTTCACCATCCAGCAACTCCAGCCGGCAGATTCGTTGCACTGGGACACTGGGAAGCAAACTGCAGCCAATAGTTTGGTGGAATACATTAGTAGTCAATGAGAGCCAGGTGGACCAGCTTATGAACAAACACTATTTCTGAACCATTGAGACCTTTGTAAAATACTTGGCCCAGGAAAATAAAAGAATACATATCACACATGGTTTTCTGCAGTGTTGCTGTTCGATGTGTACACTGTATACTTTTATTGAGGTTTCTAAAGATACTTTTCTGAACGTGCCAATTATCGCGAGACTGTCGGTCATTGACAGCCTGAAAACCAAATCTTGCGATACTGCCGAGCCAGAAAAGATACATGGTGCTGTTTAGATGCCTCAATACATTTATACGGTGTGCACATCGAAATAAATTAATGATTAGAAAACAACATGTGATATGTCTTCTTTTATATTCCTGAACCGGTTAACTGACAAAGGTCCCAATCGTTCAGAAACTGTGTTTGTTCACAAGCTGGTCCAGCCGGCTCTCATCGACTCCGATGTATTGCACAGAACATCCGGCCCCAGTTTTGCCTCCCATGCGCGTCAATGGCGCGTGACTGGCCCCTGGACTGTCTGTACCTTCTTCTATCATAGCCTTGCCTTGACACAGGATCTTACATTCATTTTGACTTGATGGTCAAGATTCAATTCATCCCCTAAGCAAGCAGGCAGGCAATGGTAAAAAGTACAGCACTTGTGCAGGAAACCGGGTTCAAATCCGGGATAGATGAAGAAAGTTACATCCCTATTTCAGGCATGTCATTATTGGAGATAATGTTCTATAATTTTCACAAATAAAAGCAACAATATAATACATTGACCTTGACATGAAAAAGCCTGAGAAGAACTACTGGCCTGTACAGTATCAGGCAAGACCTTTTCCCTTACTATACAGTTTGTCTGGTGAGAAGGGTTTCAATTTAATTTCCTGAGTTGTTGTATAGGTTACACACACACACACACACACACACACACACACACACACACACACACACACACACACACACACACACCACGCACGCACGCACGCACGCACGCACGCACGCACGCACGCACGCACGCACGCACGCACGCACGCACGCACACACACACACACACACACACACACACACACACACACACACACACACACACACACACACACACACATAGGGAGGTAGGGGGAGGGGGTGGGGAGCATTGTGTTATCCGCTGTGTCACTACATTTTATTTACTAGCCTCTGCAGCAGACCATGAAGATAGATACAGCAGGAATGTGAATCAGAGTAGTGCAGGGCCCCCAGACCCCCCCTCCCCCCAGCTCCCCTGGGGTCACAGTGGAATTTAATGGACCTGCTGTGAGTGGAATTCACAAGAAGTCAGAGGGTCATCTAGGATCACTAAGGCAGGGGTTACACTCACACACACACACACACACACACAGTCACACGCACACACGCACACACACACACACACACACACACACACACACACACACACACACACACACACACACGCACACACACGTACGCGCGCGCGCACACGCACACGCACTCGCACAGGCAAGGACAATAGACATACCAACCCCTGCAAACAAAACTTGGTGCATGTAGAAAAAACACACAATTTATCTGCAAATAATGTGGTGGAAGTAGAAGTACTCCACTTTGTTTTTGCTAAGTGAACGTAGCAATATCAGTCAAAATATAAAAAAACACTCCTGTATTAAAAAATGGACTTCAAATATTGTTATCAAAATATACTATACAACAAATAAAAAACGTTGCGTGGATGCACCTGGGACATATCATCAGTGTTGTAGCCTGGGGTCAACGGGTGTTTTGGGTCTCGCAACATACACCCTCGCCCAGGTGACCCAGCCAGGGTTGATCAAGCCCCCGACTTACGTCCTAGTAGCTATCCACGGTCAGCCCTCTTAGGGAAAGACAGGGCCCCTCAGTCCGCTTCTCCGGAACTACTCTGCCGGGACCGGGGGAGGCTCTGGCACGTGGAGGCTAGACTATAGGCTCTGTGGATGGCCTCCTGTCCGGGCCCCTCCTTCGTCTCACCAGGTCCAGGACCTGAGCGTTGCACCAGTCTCCCCCGCTCCAAACATTTCACTCCGGCGTGATGGTCTTGGTGGTACTGCAGGCTCCACTTGCGGCTTGCCTGAAAGGCCCTCCTAAAAGGCCTCACCGTGGGTTTGTTGGGCTTCTAGAGTAGGCTATGTTAATACAACTTATACAATTGAGGTGGTTGTGTTTTGTCTCCCTGCTCTTCTACTGACATATTTCTTATCGTGTCAAAGGTCATGTCTCACCTAGACACAGGATCTGACACAGATTTTTACCTGGTGGTCAAGATTCAATTTATCAACTGAGCAAGCAGGCAGGCTTTATTAGCCAGTACTGTCAGTAATTGTGCAGGTCTAATCCGGGGTAGAAGAGTAGTGCAGCTTTAAGTACAACTCTTGAGTAAATACTGGTACTTTGCACCAAGCACTGCTCACCTCTCTCACACAAGCATCTCCCTCAATCCTGTGTGTGTGTGTGTGTGTGTGTGTGTGTGTGTGTGTGTGTGTGTGTGTGTGTGTGTGTGTGTGTGTGTGCGTGTGCGTGTGCGTGTGCGTGTGCGCGTGTGCGTGTGCGTGCGTGTGCGTGTGCGTGTGCGTGTGCGTGTGCGTGTGTGTGTGCGTGCGTGCGTGCGTGTGTGTGTGCAGCTTGTGGGGTGTAACTGGTGGGCTTGTGTTTTTGGCTTGTAAACTTGTTGTTGTTGTTCCAGCAACATAATGCACCAGCATACCCATCACTGTCAGAAACTCTCTCTCTCTTTCCATGCAGGCTCTGGGGGGGTGTGAGGGGGGGGGTTAGGGTGGATCAATTCAACCATCTGTAGCACTGTGCCTGCCTGCAGACTTCAACAATGGATCAGGGAGATTGCTGCACACACACACACACACAGTGCTTGCTGAACAGAACATACAGTACAGCATCGAGGTAGTAGTGGTAGATGAAGGTAACCGAGTACATTTACTTGAGTACTGTAACCACTTGAACCCCACTTGGTTGATCGGAGTCCCTCAGGGCTCTATGCTTTTCTGTTTTCGCTCTATACAATAAATATCTTTGCAGATCGACAAGCTCACAAGTTGCAACGCGTGAGCTTGTCGACGGACGAAGGGACGGACAGGGTGCAAAACACAGTCTCCGCCAGGCCGGCACTATTTTAAATATGGTGGAAAATAGCTGATCTACAAGCTCACAAGCTTGTAGATCAGCTATTTTCACTTTTCTTGAAACATTCAATGTCATTCATTTGAAATGTATTTTATTTATTGATTTATTTAGGGGGATGTTCCAAATTTCAACACAGCAATACGTTGATGTATCTGCTACCTTTGATACTTTTGTGTAATGCTGTAGTATGATCAAGCAGGGCATTAATTTACGAAAAAAAAAAAAAGTTAGAAAGTGGAGATAAGAGGTTTCTGCCCGACAGGCGACAGCAACGATATACTACTGTACATTGTCCACCACTGGCATCCATCCGGGCTTTACTTGTGTGTGTTCTATGTGTTCTCACACAGATCCAGGGGGTTTAGACTTTATGCCTCCGTTATTTAAGGAATGGTCTTTCTGTTGACTCCAAGTCCCACGGTGGGCTTCCTCCCACAGCCTGTTACACAACAATAGCCTACATATCAACTTTATAAATGGTTGATCCTTCCCTCATCACAGTGTTGATGGTATAAGGGTGAACAACATATGGTTTAGAAGTTTTACTCTACTCTCTAAAGCAGTGGCTCTCAACTTTTTTAAAGTCAAGGACCCCCAAATTGATGTGTAGCCTATTTGGCACAAAGTGACGCACTGTGAGCTTGTACATTGGCTATATTTGAATAGCCAAAATATAAATGGATAACGCAGTCAAAATGATTGTGATGCTACGTTATAACTACTTTTGCTGGGACCCCACATTGAGAACCACTGCTCTAAAGCTGTAAAGATTTACTGCTACTACTGTCCTCCCACATGATCTGTCTCTCTGTCTGCAGATTAGGCTATAAAATCCCAAATTTAAGTCTCTTTGTTTGTTGTTCGCACACAGTCTTGTTGATGTTCTTCTGGAGGGACAAACATTGTTGTTGCTTGTCGTCCCCTTTCATCACTGTATTAAAAACTCATTTGATTATTTACGTTATACTTTGCTGGAAGTTTGGCCCGCTTGGCCGGAGAAGCTTCTCGCTCGATGACAATGTCACACGAACACAATGATGATTCCCGGCTGGTTCTCACCCCCCAGGGGTCCTTGAGGAGGTTCCAGGGGGTCCCCAGCCAATGTAGCATCGAAATCAATATAGCGTCAAAATTAGTTTTATTAGTAGACTAATAGGCCTATAGCCTACCTACTGTATATCAGCTATTTGAAAATAGTAGATCTACAAGCTTACAAATGAGGCTATTTTCCAATATTCTAGATAAAGTGTGAAAACTTTGGAACGCTTTTGAAACATTTTAACAACACAAATCTTGTATGGGTGTCACTGGCACACATTCTTTTTCAGATGAGGGTCTGGCGGCCAAATATGTTGGAGAAACTCTGCTTTATAAAAAAATGACTTTGAGCTTGTTTTTACAGTTAATGATGTGAGGCTGATATGGTCTCTGTCGGGTGGAAACCTCATATGTCCAAAACTGTTACTTCTCAGGATCCAAATTCAAAAATAGCAAAAAATATCAGATGGACAAACTCCAAACGCTTCGCGCTGTGTTTCGAGCTTGTAGATCAGCTATTAATGATTCTTTTGTGCACTGTAGTATGATCAAGTAGGGCCGTTAATTTACGAAAAAACACAAAAAGTTTAAATATGGAGATAAGAGGTTTCTGCCCCGACAGCAACGATATATTTTTTAATACCTCACTCTGCAATTCCACTGTCCCATCAGTCCCAGCTCTCATCACAGGGCTGGCTCATTTAAAACATTTAATAATTGATGGAGTCTGGTTTCTACACTGAATGCGTGCATGGTGGTGGTCTCTCTACGACCTCATATCCCCCCCTAATCCCCCCCCCCCCAACCCCCCAGCCTCTCATGTTAAAAACAGGATGTTTGTTGACGTTGGGAGCTTGAGTAAATAACCAGAGGCATCGTTAAACTCATGCAAGCACTGTGATCAGTGTTGTTGCCACGTCTGCTTATTACGAGCGACTATGGCCTTGTTTTCTTTTTTATTCTGTTTTGGTTCTCTCACCTAATTAAATTCATGATGGAATCGTGTTTTTTCTTTCTGCATGGTTTGGAGCGGCAAAGACTTGACACGTGTGTGTGTGTGTGTGTGTGTGTGTGTGTGTGTGTGGTTGTTTACTGTATGTTTGGAATGTTGCGTAGGGATTTGAGAGGATTAAATAATTCATGTCAGTCAGCAGTTTACAAAAAACATACTGTACAAGGATCCTTTTTTTTTTTATAGCCCCCTGTATGGGAGGAGGGGATTTGTTTCTAAAGTGTAGTTGGCTTATTCCTAATGTTGGTTGAAGACTCACTTCTTCAGACTCCACCTTAGCCCGTATAGCACTTGTTCTAGCCTTGATGACCTTGCAGGCTTATGCAAAGGCTAAAATGTAATTTAGATACATAGTTATGTAGACAGATGCCAGGTTTATTTCTTGACCTGGCATCCTATAGTTTGTATAGTTTCAATGTACAGATTTTAGATTTTTTTGTTTGATTGATTGATTGAATACTTTATTAGAAGTTTGCAGAAAAAAAGCACATGAAAGTACAGTTCAATACAAGGTCAGCTAATAGGATTTAAAACCCAACAAAGCCATATGGCTTGTTTCCATTGGGGTCCTTTGTACTTAAATCATATAGACGTTAAATGACAGACAGATATACACTACTATGCAGAACATCATAAAGAAAATATGTGCAGTAAACAGTTCGAGGGGGGAGCCTAGGTTTTATTATACCGTTTAGAATGATGATAGGTTCTTGGTTTAACGATGATCCTAGATTACTATTTCTACATACATCCTAGATTACAATCCCCCCCTGTGTGTGTGATAATGCAGCCTTTTTTCTTTTTATGGCCTTGGTTGCTTCTTTCTCTCAGCAGAAATCTGGCAACACTGCACAGTGATCTCAACTTTAGCATGTCTGTCTGTCTGTCTGTCTGTCTGTCTGTTTTTTCCTAGAAGGAGAGAGAGAGAAGTCAATGTGAAATGCAGATTATGTTTACACACCGCATGCCGGTATGGTCAAGGCTGAGAGGTAAACAATCGCAGAGCCAGAAGAGCGGTGCTTTCCCAAGCTGGGAATGACCCCCTTTTAACTTCTGGCTGGGGCTAGATGATGGAGCCAGCCCCGTGGGGAAGGGCTTGCTCGGTTTTGCTGCGCAGCGTTGGGCAAGCGATGGGTTTATATGCAAAACGGCTTTGTTATGGCTGATTCTTAAATCCCCTGTCTGGGGGGAAAAGATAGGAACCCAGGATTTAACTCCTCATTTACAGTGCATATCCTCCTAGGTTATGGTAATGTGCCCAAAAAAATGAATTTTTCTTCTGACTTCTGTCACGGTCGAGTTGACAGGTGTGTTGAAATCTCTCTGACCTCGCCAGAGTTCAAGTCTTTAAGAGACGATTCAACGTATCATGAAATCATGAAATAATTTCACCATGAATCAATTTTGTAATCAATTTCGATACACCATTATGCAAAAAAAAACGAATAATTGAATTCGTAAAATGTGTAAAGATGAACTGATTTACTCAGTATTGGAAGATATAGCGGAATATGTAGACAATAAAGATTATACACCAAACGCTAAGTTCTCAGCACATTTAATTTCAAGTAGTGCATTACAGTACATTAGGCCTAATTGATTCAGTTGTGTTTTGACAAAACAAAACCCAAAAAGAACAGCTTGTGAACTACTGTACAATAAGCAACCAAAGCACTCCCATTCTTTGAGACCCACATACGGGTATGTCGGAGCGCGGTCGAATCCGCCCATTCCTTCGCCGGGTGAAACAACACAGCGTTCACCATTGGAATTGCATTAAGGAACGTACACATTGTTACATTTTGTGGGGTTTGTTTCGTCATAGGGCAACATATGGTGAAGTATTGTAGTGCAGGTCATCGCCGATCTTCTGAAAAATGAAAAGGGGACCGCCAAAACATTCCGCAATTCTGCCAATAATCTAATTATTTTAGATACATCAGAGTTTTTGCCGGGTCAAACAAGGGAATCACGTGACGTTGATCCCCCTTCCCCTATTCACTCATACCAGGACATGACGTATGTGTAGGCAGAAGAATATCTTCAAAGACTCATCCAACCCTACAACCCCTCCCGCTCACTCGGATCCAGGGACGTGCACAGATAGACTCTCGTGTTTGCCTTGTTTACTGTAAGTCACTCTGGGTTAAGAGCGTCTGCTAAATGCCTAGATCGTAAATTGTATAATCGATTCTAACATTTAAAATTAATGTCGTCACCTTATAATCGATGCATGCATGGATGCATTTTCCCACCCCTAGCAGTCATGGGGTCATGTATGTGTTTATTTTTCTCCCTTGGGTTTTCCTTTCTCTGCAGAGAGAGAGAGAGAGAGAGAGAGAGAGAGAGAGAGAGAGAGAGAGAGAGATACAAAAAAGGAACCGCCAAGAGTCAAACTGGCAAAAGGCAGTGAAGGAAGAAGTAGGCTACTCACAATTTTTTACTTAAGTAGAAGTATCAATACCCTATTGTAGAAAGTAGAAGTAAAATGATTGCAAATTGGAAGTACTCCAGTAAAGTAAAAAATACCTCAGAATTGTACCTAAGTACAGTACTTGAGTAAATGTGCTTAAGTTACTTTATACAGTACCACTGAGAGAGAGTGAGAGAGATAAAAAAAAAGGAACAGCCAAGAGTCAACCTGGCAAACGGTCAACAGCACTGGCACAAAGTCACAGTGGGCTATAAAGGCTGGCTGCGGTCAGTCAGAAACACTAAACAAAGAGAGTGAAAAGAAGCTGCAGCTCTGTGGAACAGCTGGAGGGCAGAGGAGGATCACATGGGCTAAAAACAGGAGACAATTCTTCTGCTCTCACATCCTACCACAACAACCCTCTACTATACAGTAGACTGTTTCTATTGCTTCCTTATTCTCTCACACATACACGTTTGTTGTAGTACTATACTATAGTACTGACTCTAACCCCAAATCCTAAACCAGGTTTTTCAGGCCAAAGGACCCTATAAAATAAGAGAGAGATGAAACAGGGACCCCCACTACATACTGTATAAAATAGTGTTGCAGATTAAACTTTTTCATATATTTCATAGATAGCTTCGTAGTGTCAATGTGTAGCATTGTGTTGGATTCATGTTCATGTGTATTTTCAGTTAACATACTTAAACCCTCAAGAATTAGAAAACCTGTACTTGGTCTGCTCTTCCCCCCCCCCATACACCAAACCTCTTTGCCAAAAATAGCCGATCTACAAGCTCACAACGCCTCGCGTTGAGCTTGTAGATCTGCTATTTTTCGGCTAATGTTCCCCTCAGAATAGGGATGCTAGGATTCAAGTGGTTAATCAAAAAAAAAAAAACAGTTCCTATCAGACATAGATTTGGCAGCCCCCCTGTAGTAACTGTAAAGACCCCCTAGGGGTCCCTGACCCCCTGTTGAAGACCCCTGGCCTAAACCTGACCTCTAAATGTCTAATCCTAATCCTATAACCCCACCTGAATTTCTTCCCAATCATAAGCCTAGCTCCCCAAACCTTTTTCTTTTTTAAACCATAAAACAGCCATTTCTCGACCAGGAAAATTGTCTACTTTTCACAAGCAAGTGCGCGCACACACACACACACACACACACACACGCACGCGCACGCACGCGCACGCGCATATACACACACACACACACACACACACACACACACACACACACACACACACACACACACACACACACACACACACACACACACACACACACACACACACACACACATCTACAGTATTTTTATGTTGTGGTATTGCTACTTTTACTTAAAGTAAAAATATCCGAGTACTTCTTCCACCACTGGTGGGTACAGTATATACAGGGGAGGCTGTAGAAAACCACTGGCATGGTGGAATTGTTCATTCAGACTCCCAACAGAGAGAAGTCATTACAAAGCCAGCAGCAGCACAGGGACTCTGCTTGTTCCCACTGTAATTACATGTGGTTTTCTGTGCTCTAAATATGTCCTACCGTGTGTGTGTGCGTGTGTGTGTGTGCGTGTGTGCGTGTGTGCGTGTGTGCGTGTGTGCGTGTGTGTGTGTGTGTGTGTGTGTGTGCGCGCGCCTCTCACCCCACTTCCTATACTCCTCTCATATCATCCCAGATTAGCACTTATATATCCAGTGTTATACATAGAAGACTAAAATACATGCTAACTGTACATTGCAGAAAAATGGTAAACGGTGCGTTTTAGCTTCCTTTTATCCAAAGACCGCTTCGGGCTTTACACAGTATGCATTACATTCACCCAATAAGTGGTGCATTTATAGAGCGCCTTTTATCCAAAGCACAGTTACATTCATCCTATTCACTCACACATTCACAGGGGGTCCCTATACTGTCAGAATCACTGAAGTAGCAGATCTACACGTTCACGTGTCGCACCGCTCATACTGTAGATAAGCTATTTTCTCAATTTGTCTTACAAAGAAGTCTATAGGGCTTAAGTGGTTAACATGGCATGCATTGATATACAATAATAGTCTTCAACAGGAGGTCCGGGACCCCTAATGGCTGTGCTTAATTTGTAAATTATTATTAGGTGCCGGAGCTCATGAATGTCGATTTACGAACGTAGCTCAGTTTTAAAAAAAGGGAAGAGACCAAGGCAACCTTGTGGAAGAATTAAAAAAAAATGCATGGCAGAAAAACCTACCTTATCTATAGTCACCTGTACTGTATGTTAATGAGCCTGTGATGTCATTCATGTCCTTTAAACGCAATGTTTGTTCTACAATCGTGTTTAGTCACCCTGAGGAAGGCATTGTTGCCACAAAGCGTAGGTGTATTTTTTTTATTTTATTATTCTTGCCATGCATTAGCCACCATACTATAAAAAGCTTTTATATTTGTCCACTAGAGTGTCTTCCCTTTTTTGTTTGTGTTTTTTTATTTAAATTTGTACTAAAGAGCAGTCATTTATTTTTTTTACTTTGGAGCACTCCTCTCTCTCTTTCTTCCACCGTATGTACTTTTTACTCCACTACAATTATTTGACAACTTTCGTTTCTAGTACTTTGTAGATTTGGATTATCATTAAAAAACATACATTAACCACTTCAGCCCTAAAATAGCCAATCTACAAGCTCACAACGCGTCGTGTTGTGAGCTTGTAGATCTGCTATTTTCAAAAGATTGTTTATACATTTCATACATAAATTGTGAAATGGGACATTCTATATAATGAGTACTTATATTTTTGGTACTTTAAGCATATTTTGATGCCAATACTTTTGTACTTTTACTCAAGTAAATCTTGAGTAACAGACTTTCACTTGTAACAAGAGTATTTCTTTCTACATTGCGGTATCGATATATTTACTTAAGTAAAAACTGTGAGTACTTCTTCCGTCACTGCTGAAATGACCTCCCACTGTGTGCTATAAGGGTCAGCATTTAATTACGTACTATTCATATACCTTAAAAGCCTTTAAACCGCCTTCAACCTGGCGCCCCTAGTTAGAGCATGTCATTATTACAGGCGGTCAGATGAACGGCCTTCTTTAACCACTTAAAAGCTCTCTATACTTTGTTGTTATGACGCATGGCAGAAAATAGCATATCTACAAGTTCACATCGCATCGCGACACGTTGTGAGCTTGTAGATCTGCTATTTTTTGGCCATATCGGAAAGTGTCTGTCTGTTTGCCTATGATGACATGCCGGAAATAAGGGGACGCCAGGTTTGAAAGTGCGGAACTCATTCACTGGCCGATTCTATGAATGTCTTCTAAATCCCAACAGTTTTCTGAAAAACAAATGTTTCTATATCAGTGGTGCTCAAACTTTTTCATGTCAATGACCTCCAAAATTACATTTATTTGGCCGCCGAACCCCCATCTCAAAACATTTTGTTCCAGGAACCCCCAGGAGCAAAGATTTGAGTTAAAAACGTTCGCTTTAAACAATATATATTCAAAGATTTGCACACATTTTCATAATTTTTCTAAAATAGCAGGTTTTAATGGGTTAAAGTATTTGGAAAAAAACCTGTATCTCGGCTCCTGTGTTTTACTATATTCTTTTGGCGAGAAATACAATTTTCAACGGCGTATAACAAGCGAACAGGAGGTCGCCAAGATATATAATGTATTTATTTTTTCGTGGAGGCACAGTGAAACCTCTGTGATTAGCAACCATCAGGGGATCGATCATACTAGACTAGATAACAATTCTGTGACTATACTTGAAAAGGTAAGAAAGTCAAAAACAATCGCTGGTAGTGGATGATTTATTTATGTATTTATTCTGGCAGTGAATGAGTTAAAGGTATCAAAGGTATATGAAAGAGTACATATCATTAAAACACTGGCGCTCAGCACACAGCAGGGGGTCACAATTCAGACGACTTCCTTTTTCTTTCCCCGTGGTCGACGAAACACAGGAGGCTTACGGTAATTTCTAATTAGATTTTCTTTCCCCCCCTATATACTGTACGGCTAAAAGTAGGCTACATTTTTAATTCAAACACCACCACCAGCTCCCTCCCTCCATACCGCTTTAAATACATTTCACCGTTTTTCATCATTCTTTTTCCAGCCCCATCCGCCGCCCTCGAGGTAACTAGGCACCCATCCTACATGCATTTCAAAGCCGTTACGATGATGTATGTGATCCTATATTGGGTGTACATGGTCCAGCGCAGCAGGAGAGAGAGTGAGCGCCTCTGGGGAGAAACTACCGAATGCGTTTGGCCTCGGTACTGTACTGGAAGTCTGTTGGAACAATGCCCCGGATTACCTCTCTCTCTCTCCCTCTCTCTCTCCCCCTTCGCTACTTTTTTTGGTGCAAAGGACCAGCGGGACTTTACTTTACACACAGCAGGCAGCAGCAGCAGGTCCGGGCCGGCCGGGGGTCCTGGCCTACTACCAACTTAGCTTTTTTTAAACAATCCCAACAAAATGGGAACAGGGGCGAAGCGAACAGGGTCTCCTAGAGAAGGACTGCATGGGTTTGAGTTTTTCTGTTGCGCTGCTGTGTTGAGGCTCTAGCAGAGAAATTCATGTTTTTTTCCCCTTGGTCAACGTATCCACTGTTAGCGTAGCCTATAACCATGATAATGGCACTTCCTCATTAATGTTGAGTGCATAGTCTGACTTCTGCTGGACAATGCTTGTTATTACAGTCAGGCACGTATACATTTCCACCCCTGACCTTACAAAAGTTATTAATGCATTTATTTACTCTCTTTTGACTCAAAAGTAGCAGATCTACAAGCTCGAAACTTTTGAGCTTGTCAATCTGCTACCTTTGAATTTGAATCCTGAAAAGTAACTGTTTTGGCATACAAGGTTTCTACCCCAACAAGGAGCCAAATCCCTTAATTTTATCCAACAAACTAATTGTCATTCTTTTATATACGATGCGTTGATAGAACAATTAAAAAAACATAGCCAGTCACTATTATTTTGTATGCGCCAACAGCCTTTATTTAATTTATTTACAAAGAATACAAAACCTTGCCTTGTTTACACGATAGATATTTCATGTTAAACAACAGTAACAACAGTTATTTGTTTTTATAACATGTCCCAACTTCTCTGCTGAACGTGAAGAGATAGACTCACACACCAAGGCACCGCAGTGGGGGTGTGGTAGGGGGGGTTTGGGGGGGGGGCAAGGTTCAGAACAGGTCCTGGTTATAACTGAAACTCTTGTGTACGAGAATGCAACGCACACCAAAGAACTTATGGTGGTGTGGGCCAACGGCAGAATAATAAACCAAATAGTGGTCTTCAAGAGACAAGAAGGTGGCCTCACACACTGGTAGCCAAAGTGCCAATATTTCATTATAGGACGCAGAGTAAACAAACCAACGTTTTAGCAGGTAACTGCCGAAACGTACCCTGAAGGCGGCAGTTACCTGGCACTTTGGGTTCCAGTGCGTCTTGTCTCTTGAAGACCACTATAACTCTGAAATGTGTCGTTGGTCACTGGTTGGACCCTTGCAGGTCTGTAACTCTTAGTTAGAGTTAAAGGAGTAGTTCACCCAGAAAAAAAACCTTTATAAATTACACACCCCATGAAGCCTTGAATTCATAGAAATTTTTTAGTTTTTGTCCCATTCCTAAGCCAATAATTTGATGACCGGGTCATCGGTCTATATGAGACTCAGTAGTCTCCTATAACGGAGACTACCGAGTCTCCGCCGGTCATCAAATTATTGGCTTAGGAATGCAACAAAAACAAAAAAATCTCCATGAATTCAAGGCTTCATGGGGTGTGTAATTGATAGAAAATAAGTCATTTTTGGGGTGGACTACTCCTTTAATGTAGCTCTCCACCAAACAAGACAACTACAGATTACTACAGACTGGCAGTCGAATGAAGTCGGTTGGAAGGTGTGAATCAAAAAGTTTGCTGAATGCACCTTTAGAGCCGATAACGACAGACGGCTGCTATGGTGCTAAAAAATAGCCTAAATGGCTCGATGTCTTCTCCAACAACAAGCCCGCTGCTATCAGACTGTCAAAAGGCCGGTTTTCGACGCTTCCCTACAACTTGCGATACCGGACGCGATAGCATATAGCCACCGCCCATTCAACGGCAGGTTTTCGGCAACAAGACGCTTTCCAACACTTACCGCCGCTGTTGTCGGTGCGGTGGAGAGTTATACCTTGAGAGTGTGCAGATGGAACCAAAGAGTTATGGAGGGGTTGAAATAAAATAAAAAAAGAGTTTGAGGAACCGCTGTAAAGTTCTTCATTCACTTCATTTGTGGTGAGAGCGGTGGGACTTGTTCTTCTTCCCCCCGGATTCAGCAGCTTCTTTACGTCCCTGTTTCAAACCCTGGCAAAAAGAGAAGGGAGAAAATACATACTTTACGTTAAGGAATGGGACTATTATGAATAGGTTTTTAACCGTGGATTTTAACATCAGTTAATTAATCGTAGACGCACAGGACAATCGTGATTTTTTTTAAAAGGAGAAAAACTTCATCGAGGTTCAAAACAATTGTTGAACTGAACATACTGTCCCTACATCCTACATGGGTGTTTTATGGACTTCCAAAGAGATATTAAATCAATCGCTGTAGGGCAGAAACCTCACCTCCATATTTTTTACTTTTTGTGTTTTTTCGTAAACTAACGCCCCACCTGATCATACTGCAGTGTCACACAATAGCATCAAAAGTAGCAGATCTACAAGCTCAAAACACAGCGTGAAACGCGGCGCGTTAACAGCTTGTGGATCTGCTAGTTTTGCCGTTTTCTGCGTGCCACTCCCCATTTTCTGTCAGCCTACTTTCCTGTCTATAATAAAAAGGCATAAAAAGCCCAAAATAAATCTTCAAAAATAAATAAATCCATAATCGTCCCACCCCATACCTCCGTTTTACCTTTGCTCCGGTTTAGATCTCGTGAGCTTGTCTTTGCCTCTCCTGTAGCGTGACGTCTGCAGCTCGACTGAATTAAAACTGAGCTTGATGAGCCCAGGAGCACCAAGTTCATAAAATGGGAGCAAACTTCCATAAAAAGACAACGAGAGAGAGTGCCTGCCTGAGAGCTTCCATTTCTGCCTCGTCTTTCATACAAATAATTGCTCCGGCGGGCGGCTATACTTAGCAGCATCGCAACGACGAACGTGGCGGGTGATTGAGACCGGAGTGTTGCATTTCGTTTTCTGTCACATAAACTTCTATAAGTTTTAACCCAAGCTAGTGAAGCTACGCTAAAATAGAGCTTTATTGATTGATCCCCTGAGTGGAAGTGCAGGTGATGCCGGAGGCATGTATGTATCCTGATAGCCTGATACAGATAGGAAGTGAGGAAGAAATCATATCCAGATAGAATACAGGAAAACCTCTCTACCTAAAAACACAAGATATCGTCTCTGTTCGGGTGGAAACGTCCAAAACTGTTACTTTTCAGTATTCAAAAGCATCAAAAGTAGGAAATCTACAAGCTCGAAGCGCATCTCTTTGGGTCGCGTTTGAGCTTGTAGATCTGCTACTTTTGATGCTTTTGTGTGACGCTGTAGTATAGTAGGGCATTAGTTTAGGCGTTAAAAAATAATATGGAGAAAAGAGGTTTCTGCCCGACAACAACAATAGGTTACGGACGGTAGCAGCAGGAATCAATGTCTCTGCCAGTCATTGCTGCATCAACTGAGTCACAATATGTGCAGGAATACAAGTATAACATCACTGCCTGGCGGAAACCTTGTATCTCCATATTTCAGGTTTTTGTGTTTTTTCATAAATGAATGCCATACTTCGTCATACTACAGTGTCACACAAAAGTAGCAAATATAGCCGATCTACAAGCTTGTAGAACGGCTATTTGTGCTATATTGGAAAGGATTTGAAAGTGGTTAAGTGTGTCTGTGAGTTTTATAAATATTCTACCATTGCAAAGCATTAACAAGAGCTTGTGACTAAATAATAACTACACTGGAACACAGGTTCCATATTTGTGGAGAAGAAAATCACATTTTTACTGTTTACATCTGGGCCAGGTGTAAAGGAGTAAAAATAATTGGGATTTAGTAAGCAATTCATTCTTAAACGCACATTCTGTTTGTTTCATTCTCTCAGACTGACTTGCGGTAAGTGTTGGAAAGACTTGGGGGGGTTGCGTTGCAAAACAATTTTGCTTCAACGGCGCGTTTCAATGTTTTAGCGCTCCTTTAGCAGCCGCTGCTTCAATATTTTGTCGCTTTTCGCCGATAGTTCTGTCTTCTTTCACTTTCTCCACGCCGTTTGATGCCCCCCCAAGCCAGGCCTGCCCACACACACATGACTCCCATTTTCATCTCAAATAATTGCTTGTGACAGGCCTACTAACAACGTACCAGGTAGTAGCCGGTGTGGTACCCGCTCATGTACCAGGAGATGAGCATGCTGCCCAGGGCCTCGTCGTCCTCCATGTCAGCGCTCATGGGCGGAGGAGGAGGGATCATCTATGGAGACAGAAATACACACAGCAGAGCAGAGGGAAGGAAGTGGGATGAGAGGAGAGGAGAGAACATGAAGACTAAAGGATGTGTTACAGGCTCTGAATACAATGTGAACAGAATGCCTTGACACCATCCATTAACCCATTAAAACCGGGAACGCATCTGTGTCATTTTCAGATTTCTTTGGCTATTCAAAAATAGCAGACATGAGCTTGTAGATCTGATTTTTTTTGAAAAAAATCATGACATTTTTTGCAAATCTTTGAATATATATATATATTTTTCAAATATGTGCTTCTGGGGGTCCCTGGAACAACATATTTTGATATGGAGGTCCTTGACATGAAAAAGGTTTGAGAACCACGGATATATATAGCAACATACAGTACGTTATAATAAAAAAATAAATAAATAAATAAATACAACTGATTTAGAAGACATTTAGTAGAATCCCCAGAAGCAAAGATTTGAGTTAAAAATGTTTTTCAAAAATAGCAGATCTACAAGCTCATAGCGTGGCACTCGGTGCCGCGCTATGAGCTTGTAGATCTGCTATTTTTAAATAGCCAAAGAAATCTTATGCGTTCCCGGTCTTAATGGATTAAAGGATGTGTAACACTGGTTTCTTTCAAAGATTGGCCTGAAAAAACATCTGTCAGGAGACCAAAAGGAGAAATAAATGTCATTTAGTGTTTGAATTTGTTGATGATGATGCCATGCCATGTTGATGAATTGAATACATAGGACCACAATGGAAAAAAGTCTCCAGGACTTCCTTTTAGCTTTAATGTCTCATGTCAGGTAAAAAAAAAAACAGCCGTTATAAGACCATAAAATACTTTGTGCTAAAAACTATTAACTCCTGTGAGAGGTGTGAGATAATAACACAGATCTTTACACTTCAACTATTTTCAGATCTCAGTACATTATTCAAAGGCTTACAATAGAAACTTCCATAATCTGTAAGAAAAAAGAAAAAACATTGAAAAATGACCATGCCCTACTTGCGGCACATTCTATAAGACCCTGTTACATATAGGTCACAGTGGCTCTTAGCAAACCTTTGTGGCTTCAGTGGCCTCTTTCCCTTCCTTTCCTCTTTCCCTTCATTTCCTTAGCAGATGTATTTTAAGAGTTGATTCTACAAATGTCTTCTAAATCCTAACAGTTTTCTGAAAAACGTATGTTGCTATATCAGTGGTGCTCAAAACCTTTGTCAGGTCAAGGGACCCCCAAAATGATATGCATCTTGCCGCGATTATTTTTTACTGTTAAAGTATATCCGCTGACTCACCGGGGGTCCGCACGGCATCATGGGAGGCCACGGCGGAGGGGCGGGACCACCGCCAGACCGTCTGCCTCCTCCCTTTAGAGAGAACAAAAACACAGGAAATAAAACAGTGTAATATCAGCATTGTGCAACAGTTAATCAAAACTAAATCCATTATAAAAAAGCAATAGAAAATGTTATGATATAATCGATCGATAATAATCCTATTTTCGGCTTGTCGTTATAGGCAAAAAGTAAAAAGAAAAACTAGAAAAAGTGCTCCACGGAGCACAGGTCAAGGCATTTCTTCCTGGGCCTAGTGGGAATGTGCGTGCAAAATTTCACGGCAATCGTGATTTGAGGCATTTTGTTCAAAACGAGCCAATGTTAGCCAATCAGGATGGAATATTGAACGGATCCGTCTTGATCACATGACTATAGAGATTTAGTGTGAAGTTTGGACAAAATCTGGCAAAATCTGGCAAGTCGGCCTCCTGGTGGTGCTATAACAGGCAACTGCTCTGGCATCCAGGGAGTGTGTGTGTGCAGTTTCGTTTCGATCGGGCCAACGGTGTCGGAGATTAGCTGTTCACAGACGGACGGACGGACGGACAGAAGGACAGACAGACAGACAGGGGCAAAACATAGTCTCGGCCACGCCTTCGGCCCGGCGGAGATAATAAATAAAAAATAGTGAAAATATCAGATCTACAAGTAGATCTGTAATTTTCACAATTTTTGCACGACACCGTTGTGCAACAAAGAATAACCTCGGGCTTAAGTGGCTAATCAATTTCTCGAAATATAAAAAATATAATAATAATTCAATATTTTTTACAGCCTGCTTCACGATTATTCAATTGTTCGGATTCGATAGAACAATCGAATCCACCAGCACTCGGTGCCGCGCTATGAGCTTGTATATCTGCTATTTTTTAATAGCCAAAGAAATCTTTAAATGACAGATGCGTTCCCGGTTTTAATGGGTTGATAGAACCTCCCCTGGTGATAGCCGTTACAGATAATAAGCACATCGTAGCGCACGCATCCTCCGATGGTTCACAGAGGAGAGTTTCGTAACCACCTCCATGTAATGTGGGTCTACCGCTCTAATGACTCCATCTCCCCCTGAGGGATCATTACGTGCCCTGCCAATAAAATGCAACCTAATCTAATCCAAAAGTAAAGTGATCTAATTGTGTGGCTTCCAATCTCTCGCCACTCTCAGCTGGGACGGAGAAGATTACAGCTATGTAAATCTCATGAAATAATTCATCAATCATATGCTGCGTTAATATGAATTTGCGTTTCTCCGTGGTTCTCAATTAACCCATTGAGACCTGAAGCCGATTCTACATGTCTCCTAAATCTCAACACTATTCTGAAAAACGTATGTTTCTATATCAGTGGTGCTCAAACTTTTTCATGTCAAGGACCGCCAAAATTATATGTATTTGGCCGCTGACCTCCATCAAAATATTTTGTTCCAGGGACCCCCAGAAGCAAAGATTTGAGTTAAAAATGTTCACTTTAAAAATATACATATTCAAAGATTTGCACACATTTTCACGATTTTTCAAAAATAGCAGATCTACAAGCTCGTAGCGCCTGCCGCGCTATGAGCTTGTATATCTGCTATTTTTGAATAGCCCAAAGTGTAAAATAATGATTTTTAGCTCAAATCTAAAAATGACACAGTTCCAGGTGGGTTAAATAACTTTGTCTTTTTCCACCCGTCTGCGAGCTCAACGCTTGGCTATTCAAAAATAGCAGATATAAAAAAGAAAATAGCAGCCACGCTGTGAGCTGAGGAAATATGAACATATCACACCCATACGGCATTCGCTACACTGGCTTCCCGTCTCCTTTAGGACAAGAGTACAAGGTCTCCCCTCCTTACCTATCAGTGCATCCACAGCAATGCCCCCTCCTATCTAAAGGAACTCCTCGACCACCCCCCCCCCCCCCCGACCTCCACCCGCTCCCTCCGCTCTGGAAATTCTAACACACTCAAAACCTCACAAGACAAAGCTCTGCACCATGGGGGGGATCGGGCCTTCTGCTCAGCTGCTCCTCGGCTGTGGAATACCCTCCCTAACCATCTGAGAGCACCACAGTCCGTTGACACTTTTAAAAAAAAACTTTCTAAACTAAAAACCTTTCTTTTTAACACATCGGGTGCCAAACGCGGTTCAAACCGTGTTTGCACAGAGTAGCGCTTTGTTGCCGAACACGGTTCAAACCGCGTTTTCAGTCTTTTTGGTTTTTTTCCACACGGGGGGGCTGGAGCAGCACTGGAATCCCCCATGAACACTCTAAGTAGTAAGGGACAGATGGATCACCGTGCCAAAACATTTGGCTCCCATCCGCTTCCATTCTATCTCCTTGCTAAACACCTCTGTATCTCCTTAACTTTTTTGACAGTGGGCCATCGAGTCATTCTCGATGCGCGATCGCTCCGCAGCGGTGACTCGCATGAGACATGTTGTTGTTCCAGGTTTTAGCCAGGACCATCCATTGCTATGCAAGCATGCATCATTTACGTGCGTGTGCTCGCCGTGGAGTCTACAGCTCTAAACAGCGCAGCGTTGCAGACAGTGAGATTTCTGGCACCGAACATAATCTGTCATTATAACATTCTGGCACCCGATGTGTTAAGAAGGCATTTGCCTCGATGGACTCAGCGATGCCATGTGTTTTTGTTTAACTTTTTAAACTTTTTTTCTTAACTGTGTATAGCTGACCTTTGATCTGAATTATTCATTTCACTGTTGTTGTATTATTATAATTATTATTTTAACATGTAGCACTTTGAGATTTGGTTCAAATGTAAAGTGTGTTACAAATACAATGTATTATTATTATTAGCTAGTACATCTTAAATCTTCTCTTATGAAGGTCCCTGCCACAAAACATGTTCAGATGGGGGAATTAACCCATTAAGACCTGGAACTGTGTCATTTTTAGATTTGAGCTAAGAAAGCATTACTTTACACTTTGGGCTATTCAAAAATAGCAGATATACAAGCTCATAGCGCGGCACCGAGTGCCGCGCTATGAGCTTGTAGATCTGCTATTTTTGAAAAATCGTGAAAATGTGTGCAAATCTTTGAATATATATATTTTTTAAAGTGAACATTTTTAACTCAAATCTTTGCTTCTGGGGGGTCCCTGGAACAAAATATTTTGATGGGGGTCCGCGGCCAAATACATATAATTTTGGGGGTCCTTGACATGAAAAAGATTGAGCACCACTGATATAGAAACATACGTTTTTTCAGAAAACTGTTGAGATTTAGGAGACGTGTAGAATCGGCTTCAGGTCTCAATGGGTTAAGGCATAAATTAGGGGGTCCCTGACATGAAAACGTTTGAGAACCTGTTCTAATCATTTCCCACACACAGTGAAAAGGTCATGGAAGCAGTAAGACGTTGCCGTACCACTTTGAAGGCTGGCATGGCTGGTGGTGGACCGGGGGGAAACCCAGGGAAGCCGGGGACCCACATGGGAGGAGGAGGCTCTCTGTGGGACTTGGACTTGGTGTTGTGGTGGGTTTTGCTCTGTGGCTGCTGTCTGTGATGTGGGGGGCGTGGCGTAGACGTGCTGCTGGAGCGGTCACTCTCCTCTGTGGAGGACTCCACATCGTTGACCTGAAGGTCACACAGACACAAACAAACAAACTCAGAAACCATTTAAGGCAGGGGTGATGCAACTTTGATGATGTAGAGGGCCACTATATTTCCACACTCACTCCAGAGGGCCACATTGCATATACTGTCAGAGGGCAGACAGCACTTATCTCTGTATTTTAACTTTTTCCGTAAATTAATGCTGTACTTTGCCATTATATGTCACACAAAACAACAGAAATTCAGGATTCTAATTAAAAAATAGCAGATCTGCTATTTTTGCTATTTTTGAATTGGAATCCTGATTTTTTTTTGTGCTATTTTTGAATTGGAATCCTGAAATGTATCATTTTAATTTAATTTTCAAATGCATTTGTATGAACTTAAATACAAATACACTGGACATAAAAAAGTAAATAGAATTTTATAGTCATTAAGCTACTAATATAGACTGAAGTAATTAAAGCGGGTCATGTTTGCATGTTTGGAATTGTAACAGGTGAAATCAATAATATATCAGTATTCTGATATTAACCTGCGGGCCGCATTAAGTGAAGGTTGGGGCCGCATGTGGCCCCCGGGCCGCCAGTTGCCCATGTATGATTTTAAGGCTTGCGGTGGAAATGTTTGTAAAAATTATATTTTTGCCATGGACATACAAATGAGAGAAGAATAACTTCACCAGAACAACACAAAGAGCCAGTCTAGACGTATACTAGCGCAGTGGTTCTAAAAGTGGGTCGAGAGGGACCTTTGGGGTTCCTTGAAGGTGGTCAAAATGGACCATTTCAGGTGTGTAACTCTGAGAGAGTACAAATGGAACCAAAATGGAACCGTACGGGTCCATTTGGTTCCATTTGTACACTCTCAGAGTTATGGGGGTCCTTGAAAATAAACATTTTGGAGAACCACTGTGCTATTGTGCCATACTGTAGCAAATCAGTGTCAAAGATATTCTGAAGAAAACCTGGAGATTGATATTCAGTAATTGGGTCTTTATGATCAAGATGAGAACATTAAAATGTTATGTAAGAACAAAAGCTTGAATTTGACAAGGACAAGTCTCACCACACACACATTTGTCCATGTACGGACATATAGATGACCCCTGAACCATTTTCATTCAGTTTTAAAATAATCTCAGACTAAAGCTACAATGTGGGAATTATTTGAATACAAGGTTAGTAAGTTAATACAACATAACTAGAACCATTTTTTAAATGTTTTTTGGTTGTAATTGTTTCATTCTTTGTTATTTATAACGTGTAATTATGCGGTCTTGTTTTGGCAAATTGAGCAAATCTAAGTTAATTTACAACACATATATAATACTTACCGGTGCTTTTGGATATGTGACGTTTGAGTCCTCCTGACACATGTCAGGGACCTCAGAGGTGTCTGACAGTAGGTCTTGTAGGTCGTGTTCCTCTTCGTTGCCATATTCTGTGTAGACCACCACACAGGTGCCTTTCCTCTGGTTTATGGAGGAGATGGTGGCCAAGTACAACTGGCCGTCCACTGACCAGTAAGCGCTGCACTGGTCTCCCACCTGCCACTGGAGATTACAACAAGACATGATGGTGTTGTTTGCACCGGGTTAGTCTCGCGTAGCCAGACAACTATTCCACCATTTCTGAATGCTATAGAGCAGTGGTTCTCAAACTTTTTCATGCCAAGGACCCCCAAATTGACACTTATTAGCCCACGGACCCCCATTTCAAAAGATATGCCAGGGACCCCCATAAGAGAAGATTTTTTTTTACGGCTCTAGCAGTGATTCTCAACCATTTTAATTTCAAGGACCCCCCAGTTTGACATGCATAAGGGCTACAGACCCCCATTTAATGGCATTTCTATCACTTGGACCGCAATTTATATTGTAACATCTATGTCAATGTAACTCTGAGCGTGTGCAAATGGAACCAAATGGACCCGTTAGGGTCCATTTGGTTCCATTTGCACACTCTCAGAGTTACAGACCCATAAGGCTCCGTTGGTTCCATTTGCACACTCTCAGAGTTACAGACCCATAAGGCTCCGTTGGTTCCATTTGTACACTCTCAGAGTTACAGACCCATAAGGGTCCGTTGGTTCCATTTGCACACTCTCAGAGTTACAGACCCATAAGGGTCCGTTGGTTCCATTTGCACACTCTCAGAGTTACAGACCCATAAGGGTCCGTTGGTTCCATTTGTACACTCTCAGAGTTACAGACCCATAAGGGTCCGTTGGCTCCATTTGTACACTCTCAGAGTTACAGACCCATAAGGGTCCGTTGGCTCCATTTGTACACTCTCAGAGTTACAGACCCATAAGGGTCCATTTGGTGCCTAATCTATCATTTAGCTGGGGACCCCCTGGAACTCCCCCAAGGACCCCTGGGGCTCCCCGGACCCCACTTTGAGAACCAATGCTATAGAGCAGTGGTTTTCAACCCTTTTCATATCAAGGTCCATTATTTATTTGGCATTTGAGCCACGGAACCACCATTTGATGAGATTTAGACTCTCAGAACCAAAACTTAGAATATTTTGTAATTGTTGGATAAGATTTTGTCCACAATTCTATGCTGTAGTGATGTTGGTACCATAGGAGAGATAACAGGCAAAATAACGATTATTTAATTAAGAAATGCACGTGTTTAACAATAATTTAACGTTTGAGAGCGTAACATGAAACCAAATGGACCCGTAACCTTTGTTTTAATTTCCGTCCATTTGGTTTCATGTTACACTCTCAAGAGTTAAAGATATATAATGGTCCATTTGGTTACCAACTCTCCATCATTTAGCTGGGGACCACCTGGAACCGGTTGAGAACCACTGCTATATATATATATATACACAAAAAATATATATATATTTTAAAATATCTTTACATTTTATTTTTGACTTTCCATTTCTGCTAAAACAGCAAGCTATATATGCTTAACTCATTCACTGCCTGAATTATTTCTGGCCGCGTTTGCCCACTCCCAAGATTTTTCATTGAAAAAAAAAAGTACTCAGGAGCCGAGATACAGAATTTTTAAGTTTTAAGTTAACAAGGAAGTGGATGGGAGTCTAGATCTTCGAAAAATCATATCTCCTTGGTCTTTGGGTCAAATTTAAGTCGTTTTAGTCGTTCTAGGCAGGCAGGGCTTATGGGACAAACGTTGTTTTAGTCGTTCTAGGCAGTGAATAAGTTAAGATATAAGATAACACATTTGCATGACTATAAAGACAAAAGGGAGGAGGCAAGGCGTCACATCCATGATCATTTTCTTCTGTATGACTTCTGCTTCTGCATTTGAACATCGTTAGAGACAACAGTATGGCTCGCACATCCTAATAACTAAAGTCAATGAGTAAGTTTGAAGGACTTTATTTTAGCAAAGGTGACGTTTCCTGCACAGTCTTCAGCGACCTTAATTCACTGTTAGTGAATTAAAGTCCTTCAAATGGGAACTCGTTTGAATATAAGGATCTATTTTTTTTGTTTAAAGCGTAAACAACATATTGACATGTTTCTGATGTAAACTGTGAACCCACCTCTCTATCTGCAGCTGCATTACTTTTCTTCCGGCTGTTGTTCTTTTTGTTGTTCTTGCGTTTCTTCCCAGGGGGGTCGTTCTTAGAGGTCTGTGGTTCTTCATCGTCTTTAAGAGCGGTCTGACAGTACAAACAATGGCAAAAGCATTAACATACAGAATGGCAGTTTGTACTGTTCATATTAGGGTTGAATTAAATTGTAAAATAATAAAATCAAAGCTATTGTCAATAAGCAAAAGTTTGAAATAGTCGTGATATTGATTTGAAAGTCATATCGCCCTAGCGGTATTGATAATGAGCAATATTCAATTATTTGGTCAAAATGTTCATGGTATTTGATTTAGCCTAAATCGCCCAGCCCTGGTTGTATATCCACTTGTAATGAGTGGAATGTGATGAATTATGATGCTGGTATGAGATATTGACATGGTACCGTAAATACAGTATTGTTGCTGTTGGGCAGAAACCTCTTACAGTATCTCCTTGTAAAGCATCAAAAGTAGCAAATCTACAAGCTCGAAACGCGAACATATGAGGTTTCTGCCCAGAAACGATATAGTATGTATGTGTGTCAAACATGTTGTGTTGAGTTCACCTTGAAGGAGGCTACAGCCTTGTCATAAGCCTTTATCAACGCTGTGTCGTCCCAAATGTCTGAGTCCTCACTCTGAAAGAAATAAACAAATCAAAACTTTAGTCAAGGGTTGAAGAGGAGCAATTACGTATATTCATTCAGAGACTGCATTTCCTTCTCAATATACAGTAACTTACTGTATAAACTCCAGTCCCTCATACAGTGTACACATACACTCCATGTAACAAGTGATAAATTGTACTTAAAGGACAACTTTGTTTTTTTACAACCAGGGTTTATATTTTAGCTTGTAATTAAAGTAAATAAATGATGAGTGTAATTTTTTTTTCATTTACTGCTTTCTATAGTTTTAGCATTTTTTGCGATATTTTTTACAGTGGGCGGGGGCATTCTGTCCGGTGGCTAAATATGCCTTTTTTACACAATAAAAAAGGTCCGGCTGTCTGAGATGGCCAGATGTGAGTTATTGGGGGCTAGAAGAGCTACTGTAAATAATAATAAAGAAAACGCCGGGTTATTGTGTTAAAAAAATACATATTTAGCCACCGGACAGAATGCCCCCGCCCACTGTGAAAACACTGTAAAAAAGATTGTGAAAATTGCTAAAACTATAGAAAGCAGTAAATTTAAAATTTTTAACACTCATCTTTTATTTACTTTAATTACAATCTAAAACATAAACATTGGTTGTAAAAAAACAAAGTTGTCCTTTAAAAATATGATTTTAAGTAATTAGTGGTTATTATTAAAGATGACTTGAGTCTTTAATTGCTTAATTTCTCAGTCATCAAAACAATTTCTATAGGCCTTCTTTTAGCTTTTTAATGGATCCTATGTTATTAAAGCCTGATAAAAGTATCAAACTCCCAAAAATGCACCAGAATACTGTAAACTACATACAGTCTGAGGTTGGCAGGTATGAGTAGCGTTAACTATCATCTTTACAGTAGATCCATAAAGAGGGGATTTAAGGGAGAGTATAGAAATTGAACCAACTGGATCCTAAGTCAGTCAGGGTCCATTTGGTTCCATTTGAGTACATTCTCTGAGTTAAATGCATTTAATTCATCAACACTCTTCTTTTAAAAGATAATAAAACATCTGGATAACATAAGACATTGGTTCTCAAAGTGGGGTCCGGGGACCCCCAGGGGTCCTTGAGGGAGTTCCAGGGGGTCCCCAGCTAAATGATAGATTAGGCACTATGGCATTATGGGTCTGTAACTCTGAGAGAGTGCAAATGGAACCAAATGGACCCTTATGGGTCTGTAACTCTGAGAGTGTGCAAATGGAACCAAATGAACTCTAACGGGTCCATTTGGTTCCATTTGTACACTCTCAGTTACATTGACATAGATTTTACAGTATAGATTGCGGTCCAAGTGATAGAAATGACATTAAATGGGGGTCCGTAGCCCTAATGCATGTCAAACTGGGGGTCCTTGAAATTAAAATGGTTGAGAATCAATGCTAGAGCCGTAAAAAAAATCTTCTCTTATGGGGGGTCCCTGGCATATCTTTTGAAATGGGGGTCCGCGGGCTAATAAGTGTCAATTTGGGGGTCCTTGACATGAAACAGTTTGAGAACCACTGGTCTGGACTAGAGGCTAAACACAGCTTTTAGCATCCTAGCAGCTAGCTGAACATCTTCTCTGATGTCTGCTTAATAATATAGCATCTCTGTCGCTTTGTCACTGTTTATACTTTAACATAAACCATTATTATTATTATTATTATAACATACCTGAGCAGCTCCACGTGCAAAAAGCACGTCTTTACAACCGTTCGCCATTTGTAAACACAACAAAGCTTATTGTTCACTTATTAAACCTTTTAGCTTTGACACACTTTTCATAACAACGTGCGTCGCATGTTTGTGACGTTTGAAGTGAGCGGAATCGATGATGACGACTATATTTTGCGACAAGCTAGCGGTTGCTTGGTGGCAGTGTTGCCATGTCTGCTTATTATAAGCGTTTGGGCTTGTTTTTCTGTAAAGTTGCTTATTGGCTGATTGGTAGTAGTTAGTTGTGGGTTTGGGTTTTTTGGTCTTGTTTCTAAAGTGTAGTTGTTTATTTGGGCTTGTTTCATATTGTTTCATAGTGTTTCTCAAACATGTTCATGTCATGGACCCCCATAATAATATGTAATTATCCGCCTGTTTGAAAATATTTTGTTCCAGGAACCCTCATACCAAATTTGTGTTGTTCAAATGTTTAAAAAAAATATTTAAAATATGTCACGTTTTCTTTTTCAAGATTATTTTGAAAATAGCTAATCTATAAGCGCACAACACAACGCGGTTTAAATTTTAAAGTGCTCATGTAGCTTCTTTTGGGTTTGTTTTCATAGACCTGGTTGCTTATATCTCTCGCAAAATCTGGCAACACTGGCTGTTGGCTTGGCAACAACAACAGCTACACTTCCAGTGAATACAATGAATGTAACGACTTTCCACTCGGCGTGTCCTGTAACATTGTAGCGTGGATCAGACCAAAATCACATTGATGTAACAGGTTTAACCATCGATAATAGTGATCATTAAAGTGAACCATGATGATAGATCAGAGTCTAAACTCGTTGGGTGCTAAAGTTGTCCTGGTTTCATCCAGTGATGACACTCACTGTCCTGAAAACATCATAGATGGGTAAGTTTGGCTTTAATAACCATTATAATAACTAACAGCCATGTTTATAAGTAGCCATGGTTCACATGACGCTCGTCTGTCATATAATAAATGATCAGGATTGGGTTTAAGTAGCATTTTGCTTTGATAATAATTAACTTCTTGATGGCCACTAACTTAATAAATGGAGGAATGGAGATTAGCTAGATTTGGTATATATCATAGATGTATTGTATTGGGTTTGACTTTTACTTTCGTATGATGATATGCAAATGAAATATCACCTCAAAAGCAAAACTTAAGACCTCAAAACAAACTGATCAGGTTACTAAACCTCGCTAGAACTCAACCCTGCTCATTATGTAGGGTGGGATGGCTCAGGGTAGAGGACAGAGTACAGCAACTTGCAATGGGCCCATGGTCTGCAAGATCAACAATAATAGCAGGTTTAGCGTTTCGACCCTTCCACGGGAGCGTGTGACAACAAGCCACGATGTTGTTTTGGTCAACCTCGATAGCTTTGGAGTCGAGAAACTGAATTACTAACCACTTCATTTTGTTCCAGCTCGTCGATACTTGTATCTCTCTCTTTGACCGTGTTGTCCATTGTTTTGATTTCATTCATCAAATCGACCAGTGCAGCTGAATGCTTCACCACTATGCTCAGCTGTTCCTTCAGCAAGTTCACAGAGTTCTTGATTTCCTCAATATCGTCCTCTGCGTTTGCAGCTGACTATTTTTCTTTGGTGGCATTTCGTCTTTTGTACCTGTCACACTACTTCAATAACATGAGAGAGACACACACACACACACACACACACACACACACACACACACACACACACACACACACACACACACACACACACACACACACACACACACACACACACACACAGGCTGCAGGCACAACACAAGAGGAAGCTCCACTGATCTCATTCAACCCAAAGCCATCAAAAAGTGTGACTCCTTCAAAACCCCAAAAGTCTTCTAAGCATGCCACCAGAAATGTAGCTACTTCTTCCACCACTCCACTGGACTGGTCATATCCCATACAGTACATACAGTACATGGGCTAGTACAGCAGCACAATGAGTTAAAAAGATGGCAAATGGACAAGAGACAAACTATATCACAAAGGCTTGTTTCCATTGTGTTCAATTAAACATTCAATACTTGGCAAAACAAACTGGGCAAAACAACAGTGCAAACATTCAACACTCACACAGCTGCACAAAACAACAGCGGAACAGACAATTCAAAATAAATACAAAAGTAAAAAAATAAACAAAATACAGTTTTGAGCAATTCATGATAATAACAAGGAGGTGGGAGGCCAGGGACACAGGCAACACATTTAAATGTATTTATTTACCAGGGACAGTGCACATTAATCAACATTTCAGTTTTCACATCCATGTAAATGAGCCAGAGTTAGCAAAGAGCTAAACTTTCATCTGCAGTCCCTGAGCAGGCTGTTAAAACATGGTGATATAACTATCCATACAAAAACAGAGATATCAATACAATTACGGCAAAATATAAAAAAAATGACACTAGTGACAAAATAATTACCTGATAATTACCCATGATTACAAGTTTGCCTTGCTTTAAGCCATCTCTTAAAGGTTGAATTTGAAAGTCATATAATTCGTGGTCTCTCTTAATTGGAGGATGCCACTCACAAAGGGACATAATAAAGCTTACAGAAGAAGGAGTGAATCGTATTCAAACGTGGGGGAAAATAACACGGAGGATGTGGAGGCTTGTTCGTAAAGTCAGTAAGAATACTCTGAAGATTCTTGTAGGGGCCCTCATACAAGGTCATTATGATTATGCATGCACTTCATGGTATCACAACACCTCCAAGGCCCTAAAAACAAGGCTCCAAACATCCCAAAACAAACTTGTAAGGCTACTTCTTGGCCTCAATTTCAAAACCCATCTAACCCATGCCCATTTTGCTAGGCTTGGATGGCTTAGGGTTGAGGACAGAGTACAGCAACTTGCTATGGGCCTGGTCTTTAAGATACACCACAACATTGGGATCCCCCTGTATTTGTCAAAATACTTCCAAAATGTTAATCAAGTCCATGATCATAACACCAGAGGCAGCTCCACAAACCATGTTCAACCCAGATTTGGCACAACAAAGGGAATGAACTCTTTCTCATGCTATTCATCTAAAATGTGGAATGCCCTACCAAAAGGAGTAAAGGAGTGTAAAACCCTACTTACTTTCAAAAATGCCCTAAAGATACACCTTCAGGAGGCTGCAATTCACAAATGGCCCCTGTCCAAGTCCTAACCTACCCCATGTCCTAACCTAACCTACCCCCCCCCCCCTCTCTTTCTTTTTTGTACATATTTTTCACCCTTCATACTTCATACCAGTAACCTTTAAACTGATTGTATGACATTCTGTATAGTAGTGTGTATATCTGTCTGTCTCTTATATGTCAACATGATTTGTGTGCATGGGGATCTCATCTTAAACAAGCTACGTGCTTAACTGAGCTATCCAGTTTAGTAGACCTTGTATTGCGAATTTGTACTTCCATGTACTGTTATGTACTGCCATGTACTGTTCTCATGTCTTACTAAATAAAGTACATCAATCAATCAAGCGGGGGAACACATTTTGTACAATATCGTGCAGCCTACAGGAGTATTGTGTTGCTGTCGACAGTGGTGTAAAGCAGTGGTGGAAAGTAACTAAGTACATTTACTTAAGTACTGTACTTAAGTACAATTTTGAGGTATTTGTACTTTACTTGAGTATTTCCAATTTCCAATACTTTTACTTCTACTCCACTACATCTCAGAGGCAAATATTGTACTTTTACTCCACTACAATTATTTGAAAACTTTAGATAGTTACTTTGCAGATATAAATTATTATATTATAAAACATACATTAATTAATTAATTATAGTTACTTTTCGGATATAAATTATGATATAATGAAACATACATTAACCACTTTAACCCTATTTTATAGGCTATTTGAAAATAGCCGATCTACAAGCTCACGATGCGTTGTGAGCTTGTATGATCTGCTATTTTTGGCCAAAGTTCACCTCAAAAAAGGGATAGGGTTCAAGTGGTTATGGTAAAAAAATAAAAATAATCATATAACACAAAGATTTGGCGGACCCCCTGTAGTAACTCTGAGGACCCCCTAGGGGTCCCGGACCCCCTGTTGAAGACCCCTGAAGAACTGCCCACTCTCTCTCTCCCTGTGAATGGGAACGGAAGACACGCCATTTTCCTGCTTGGACGGACGGCTCGTGTTTCCATCCCAGTCAGAGCCAACAAACAAGATGTTTTTTTCCGAGCCAAGAGGTGAGTTTCAGCTGTTAGATGTCTGTATGTGTATGTGTATGTGAATTCACTTTTAAGCCAGTAATAATAGTTTTGTTTGACCCTACTTGAGTTGTTTGCTTATCTTTAATGAGGGATTTTATGACGATAATTACTTTCATTGATAAGTAACTTGTTGTAGATTAGAAATGGCGCGGAGAAGTCTGTTTGGATTTGGCTTGGCCTGCCGCCTGTGTGTGTGTGTGTGTGTGTGTGTGTGTGTGTGTGTGTGTGTGTGTGTGTGTGTGTGTGTGTGTGTGTGTGTGTGTGTGTGTGTGTGTGTGTGTAATAGTTGGTTTAGCTGCATGTATTATTGTCTTAATAAAGGATGTAATGACGATATTTACTTGCAATGACGTTGCTTTTAAACGGCGCAAAACTCGGTAGTTTGTGTGTGCGCGCGCGCGCGCGCTTTGACGACGCAACACAATGAATGAAGTAGTTGGTTTAGCTCAGGGGTCTTCAACAGGGGGTCCGGGACCCCTAGGGGTCCTCAGAGCTACTATAGGGGTCCGCCAAATCTTTGTGTGATACGATTTAGTCTTTTTACATTAACCACTTGAACCCTAGAATTCCTTTTCTGAGGGGAACATTAGCCAAAAATAGCAGATCTACAAGCTCTCAATGCCTCGCGCTGCGTTGAGAGCTTGTAGATCGGCTATTTTGGGCAAAGAGGCTATAGGTATAGAGGGAAAAAAGAGCAGACTAAGTAAAAAAAAAACACAATTTTATACAATATAGAGTAGGGGGTCCCTGCTTCATCTCTCTCTCAGCTAGGGGGTCCTTGGCCTGAAAACGTTGAAGACCCCTGGTTTAGCTGTTTAATTTGGATGTAATGATGATATTTACTTGCAATGACATTGCAAGTAAGTAAGTAAGAAAGATAACATTAGTACATTTACTCAAGTACTGTACTTCAGCAAAATGTTGAGGGTTATTTATTTTTTTTTTTTTTTACTTTACTGGAGTTTTCAGTACTTGTACTTCTACTCCACTTAATTGAAAACTTTAGTTACACATACATTAAAGGACAACTTTATTTTTTTACAACAAAGGTTTATGTTTTAGATTGTAATTAAAGTAAATAAAAGAAGAGTGTTAACATTTTTAAATGTACTGCTTTCTATAGTTTTAGCAATTTTCGCGATCTTTTTTACAGTGGGCGGGGGCATTCTGTCCGTTGGCTAAATATGTATTTTTTTACACAGTAACCCGGCGTTTTCTTTATTATTATTTACAGTAGCTCATCTAGCCCCCCATAACTCACATCTGGCCATCAAAGACCACAGGACCTTTTTTATTGTGTAAAAAAGGCATATTTAGCCACCGGACAGAATGCCCCAGCCCACTGTAAAAAATGTCGCGGAAATTGCTAAAACTATAGAAAGCAGTTCATCTTTTATTTACTTTAATTACAAGCTAAAATATAAACCTTGGTTGTAAAAACAAAAACAAAGTTGTCCTTTAGGGCTGAATTGGTTAAAGTTTAACCAATTCAGCCCTATAAACATTTTGGCCTTTTGAAACACAAATATACACCCTATATACACTCATAATTGGCTGTTTATGTAGGCTAAAGTCAAGATGCGTTGTGTCTATGTGTTTATGGTAACTTAATTCATCACATCACATTCACAAAGCAGCCCACCACCACCAGGGGTTAGAACATATAACAAACTTAAATATACTTCAATGAAAACAACGTTGACAGACAAAGGCAAATGTGAACCGTGACAATAAAACATGTAATCTGGTCAGCTGTTGCACCTTGACCTCTCACCATGACACAAGAATACCAGTCATTTCGCCCTTTCCGCACTTCGCCCAAAAAGTCGGACATTTTGCCCAGACATTTCGCCCCAAAAAAAAAATTTCGCCCATAGATAGTGAAGCTAGCTGGCCGTTTGTGTGCGAGAATGAGAGAGGGTTAAGGTCCTTACACACCGGGGCGATTTTTTCGTGCGAATAATGCTTTTTAAAAAAAACAACTTATAAAGTCAATGGCTAAAAGCGAAAAAGCGTCTTTTAATTATTCGGAACGAGTCCAAATTTTGCGTATATTCGCTATTTTCGCCGGTGTCGCCCGGTGTGTAAGGACCTTTAGGGTTAGATAAAAGCTCGCTCGCTCTCTCTCTCTCTCTCTCTCTCTCTCAGTTTATTGACAAAATAAAAGAGAACAGGTCAACACAGTTATTATGACATAACTGTAGTGCCAAATGTATCTGAACTGTAATAATAATAATAGAAGAAAAAGTTAGTTTCCAAAAAGTACAGATGTAAAAAAAAAGTTACAAATGTAAAAAATTAAAAATTAAAAATAAGAAACATGTTTTTTTTTTCAAAGATAATGTCTAAAAATACAAAAAAGTTCTGTTCTGTGCTACTGTCCCACAGGTGTCACTGGGTTGCTCTGGGAGGGAGATAGGGCGGGACACTCTGGCGAGATGCCTTCTTCAGTAGCTGCATGACGGATATCTGGTTCCTTTCAAAGGCCTTCCATAACTGGGCCAAATTGCCCTCGGTCTGCTTAGTTGCCCTCCGTTGGTAGCGGCGTAGCTGGTTCTCTGAGACCATTCGCATCTGGTAGGGGATATGGTCAGCTTCCTTATACAGCAACGTTACAAGCATATACATAGATGTATGTATGTATGTATGTATGTATGTATCTAAATAAAGCCATTTATAATGAATCTCGCACAACTGATTGATTATATAAGTGCAGTGCAGCGGCAACTCCGGTAATTATCTATAATAATTGCAAAAGTAGGTAATTTCAATATCCGGTAATTATCTATAATAATTGCAAAAGTAGGTAATTTCAATATCCGGTAATTATCTATAATAATTGCAAAAGTAGGTAATTTCAATATCCGGTAATTATCTATAATAATTGCAAAAGTAGGTAATTTCAATATAATGAATCTCGCACAACTGATGGATTATATATATTTATAATGAATGTCGCACAATATAATTGCAGGGCGAAATGTCTGGGCGAAGTGTCTGGGGGTGGGCGGGCGAAATGTCTGGGGGTGGGCGAAATGTCTGGGAAAAACGTCTGGGTGGGCGAAATGTCCGGGCGAAATGTCTGGGGGTGGGCGAAATGTCCGCTCAAAAACAGGGGCGAAATGGTTTTAGGGCGAAATGTCTGGTTACCTGACACAAGGGTTAATAAGCAGAACATTGTACATCCCATCTTAAAGGATCTACAACATGAATTAAAAAAATAAAATAATAATAATATCATATTGTTTATGTCCCTCAAAGGTATCAGATATACTCATTCCAACTAACTTCTCTCTGGCTTATAAAGCACTTTCACCTGCAATACCACATTGTCCTGTTTGGCACGGGGCGCTATTGAGACAGTTTGTATGCATGTTATCTCCTTGTTCTGTGTGGAAAAAGTAAAAAAAATATATATATATATATATATATTTTTATTTTTATTTTTTTTGGATGCACTTGGTTCTCTTGTAACAGAAAGTCAACAGTTTCTAGAAGGTTGCATGGATGGAGCATGTCTGGGGGAGGAGGGAGGGGCATGTAGAAGAATGTTAGGTTGTGATTGGTGGAGAGATGGTTGTATTGTTCTCTTTGTCCAATCATTCAAAGCAGTGACTGGCTCCACCCCAGGCTCTCTAGTATAAGAAGAGTGTGTAGTTGTAATTTATCCACAACTCCTATTAGACAAAAGCATTATAAATGAAACTGTGTTGTTTTACATTCTTTTGCCTAATAAAAATGTCATTCAATCAATCAATCCTATATCAATAATTTCTCATCAGATCTGACTGTGGACTCAAGAATTCAGTGGAAGATGAACTCTCTCAATCCAACCAGGGACAGTTCTGCTGAACAGGATGGACCCAAAGAAAATGGTATGTTACTTTCTCCACCTCCTTTCTATTTGTAACGTCCCTGCTCTGTCATACAAATGTTTTATTACTTTAGTTTTCAAGTTTTAAATTCATCAGTCTCACTACTTGTCTCATTCTTATACTTTTTATACTTTGTGTTTCCTCTTACCTCTATCTTTGTTGTATATTATTTCTCTTTATTTTTGCTGTGTTGTCTCAGCTTGTTTTCTATATCTTCTAGGGCCACGGTTCTCAAAGTGGGGTCCGCGAAATAATTCACAGATTAAAAAAAAATGAAAATATTTTTTGATTAAAAATATTTTTGATTATTATATTTTTTTATGGGGGGGCTAGTGAAAGTTGCATAAGTTCTTACTGTGTGGTGTGTGTGCTATGAAATGTGAGCTTACCATAATCACAGTAATCCTTAATCATATTCCATCATATTCAAGGGCTTTTGCAGAGAAATGAGACAGACTCCAGTCACTTTCAAATTAGAGCACTGCAGAGGGCAGGTGTGTATGTCTGTTTACAGCTGACGCTCGTTGACGCTCGTTAATGTTATAGGCATTAATGGCAATTATGCTTTTGCACTGTCAAATAGGCCAACATCTAATCTAAGATTAGTGGGACTCAAATGACCACCAGTGAGTCCCGGGACTCACTTCATTGAAAACCTAAAAACATCACAGTATACATATTAGATGTATTAGATACTTATTAGATATTACATTGATATTATAGCTATTTTATTTGATTAGATATGTGATGTTACCTGACAATTAGTTGACTTTTGGTGAAAAGATATGGTATTTGTTTGTTTATTGTTTTTGAATTATTATGTCGGTTCATCGATCATTTGTCAAATGAAATGCTAGTGTCCTGTAAGTCCATATGGGCTGGGCTTCCTTTGGAAGCATGACACTTTAATAAAGAAAAAATCAAATCATCAAATCAATCGGTACCGCATATATCGGTATCGGTTGATATCGGAATCGGAAATTAAGAGTTGGACAATATCGGAATATCGGATATTGCCAAAAAGTCAATATCGAATATCCCTAACAATAAGTTTATTATTTTTTAAATTGAAGCACCTACTAAAAGTCACCTTTAGACTGGTCATTTTACATGTCTGTTTTTATGAGGACTATAGAAGTGTTTGTTTTCTGAAGGCTGAACCATTAAGATCAGTTACTTGAAAACCTGCTGTCAGGTTTTGCACTAAAGCAATTTGAACTTGATAAAGTGCTCCTCGGAGCACAGGTCTCCGCCAGGTCAGGTAGAATCGGCCACCTGGTGGCGCTATAACAGGCCCATGTGAAAACTTTGAAAAATTTGGGGCAGAGGTTCGGAATTTGCATCCAGGGAGTGTGGGTGCAAAGTTTCGCTGGGATCAGGCCAACGGTGCCGAAGATTAGCTGTTCACAGACAGAAGGACGGACGGACAGGGTGCAAAACATACTCTCTCGCCATGCCTTCGGCCTGGCAGAAACAATGAAATGACTATTGGCACATGATTCATAGTAGTAGCGGTTTCTGTTTATGACTATGAAATGTGTCTGATTGATTTTGAGTGAAACGTTTTTAATACAAATAGTTCCAATGGCATCTAAATGTACACATGTGGTTGTAAGTATATGCTTATCGGTACTGCGAGGATGAGGGGGTACCTGGAAAAAATTCTGCCCTCCAAGGGGTACCTGGGCCAAAAAAGTTTGAGAACCCCTGTTCTAGGGAAAAGCTTCATATACTTAAGCTGTACATTTGTACTCTATTCCCATCTCTCACCCATATTTCCTTTGTCTTTCTGCAATCCAGTGTTTAATCATCAGTCTGGCTTCCCTGTGCTACCAGCAGTGAATGAACAAAGACGCTTGGCTAAACCAAAACAACACTGCTGTGATCAGTGTGGAAAACACTTCAGTTTCATGTCCAAACTTAAAACACACCAGAGAATTCACACTGGAGAGAAACCCTATGGATGTGACCAGTGTGGACAACACTTCTCTCACATCTTCAGCCTTAAAAAACACCAGAGAATTCACACTGGAGAGAAACCCTATGGATGTGACCAGTGTGGACAACACTTCTCTCACATCTTCAGCCTTAAAACACACCAGAGAATTCACACTGGAGAGAAACCCTATGGATGTGATCAGTGTGGACAACACTTCTCTGATATGTCCAGCCTTAAAACACACCAGAGAATTCACACTGGAGAGAAACCCTATGGATGTGACCAGTGTGGACAACACTTCTCTCACATCTCCAGCCTTAAAAAACACCAGAGAATTCACACTGGAGAGAAACCCTATGGATGTGATCAGTGTGGACAACACTTCTCTGATATGTCCAGCCTTAAAACACACCAGAGAATTCACACTGGAGAGAAACCCTATGGATGTGATCAGTGTGGACAACACTTCTCTCACATCTCCAGCCTTAAAACACACCAGAGAATTCACACTGGAGAGAAACCCTATGGATGTGATCAGTGTGGACAACACTTCTCTCACATCTCCAACCTTAAAACACACCAGAGAATTCACACTGGAGAGAAACCTTATGGATGTGATCAGTGTGGACAACACTTCTCTGATATGTCCAGCCTTAAAATACACCAGAGAATTCACACTGGAGAGAAACCCTATGGATGTGATCAGTGTGGACAACACTTCTCTCACATCTCCAGCCTTAAAACACACCAGAGAATTCACACTGGAGAGAAACCCTATGGATGTGATCAGTGTGGACAACACTTCTCTCAAATGGCCCACCTTAAAACACACCAGAGAATTCACACAGGAGAGAAACCTTATGGATGTGATCAGTGTGGACAACACTTCTCTCTAATGGCCCACCTTAAAACACACCAGATAATTCACACAGGAGAGAAACCTCATGGGTGTGATCAGTGTGGACAACACTTCTCTCACATCTCCAGCCTTAAAAAACACCAGAGAATTCACACAGGAGAGAAACCCTATGGATGTGATCAGTGTGGACAATACTTCTCTCGAATGGACACACTTAAAACACACCAGAGAATTCACACAGGAGAGAAACCCTATGGATGTGATCAGTGTGGACAACACTTCTCTCAAATGGCCAGCCTTAAAACACACCAGAGAATTCACACAGGAGAGAAACCCTATGGATGTGATCAGTGTGGACAACACTTCTCTCGAATGGACACACTTACAACACACCAGATAATTCACACAGGAGAGAAACCCTAGGGTGTGATCAGCGTGGACAACACTTCTCTCAAATGACTAGCCTTAAAACACACCAGATAATTCACCATAGACAGAAATTAAATGTATATTAGCATTGCCGTTATAGATGTTTGTACACTAGTGTGCTAACACTGTGTACAATATTTTACATATTGTACAAAGCGAGTGACAAATAAAACCTTATTGATTGATACTTCATTATTTCTCTCCTACTTTTATCTTGTATGAATAATTTTCAAGGTAATAATGACAATCACAGTAAGTTGGCTTACTAAAGTAACATCAGTACATTTACTCAAGTACTGTACTTCAGCAAAATGTTGAGGTTTATTTTTTATTTTTTTTACTTTATGGAGTTTTCAGTGTTGCACTTGACACTCTCTGAGAGGGGAGGTGATTGTTGTCCTCTTTGAGTGCATTTACATCTGTATTAAGAGATGTCCACTTGTGATCACCCATAATGCAACTCGTGAACAGGCACATAGACACCCGGGATGTGGACAATTTGGGGTACTTAAAAAAAAAAAAAAAAAAAACTTTTTTTTTGGACTCTTGATCATTTTTTCCACCTTTTTTCCTGTATGATTAATCTTCAAGGTAATAATAATACTACAATCAAAGTAAGTTGGTGTCTGAGAAGTTTTGTGTTTCTGTCAAATACATGTTCTGAACTTAACCCTAACAACAATGTGTTTATGTCTTACTTTTAAATAATACATTCTGGATCATTTGTCAAATACACAAGACTAAAGACTAAAATGGAGGGTAGCTCTTCAAGTGAAATAAATTAAGGTAAAAATGACAGATTTTGGACAACTGACATAACTCATTTAACTTTGAGAATGAAGCTCTCAGATGGCTGCCTTCCTTGATTTCCCCTAAATACTCCATGTATAGTGCACCGAAGTCTGACGTAATTTACACATCCGAGGTTTGTCTACCTGGTTCGCGGTTTTCAACCCCATTCTGAATCCCCATAGACGTATTTAATATTGACCCCGGCGGTTTTACTCTTATGGATATGAAGCATCAACTGACGGTGAGAAAACACTAATGTTACTTCCACCAAATTAGTTAAATTTTCGCCAGAAACAGACTGTATCAAATATAAGTGACTGATTATCATAAACGATACAGAACCTCCTCCCTGACAATATCGCAGAGATAGTTTGTTTATTTTTGGACCACAATTCTTATATGAGACGATTGTAGATGACCCAATGTTATTCTCCATAGAGAAATTACCTTACGAACCTGGGGATGAACGAGTGACGTCAGGACTTCTGTACTCTATACACATGTGTAACTTTAACATTCTAAAATGTTCTTCTGGAAACAATACAGTTGTATGACCATGTTAATACACAAATGCCTGTTATTTGGGGTCAAATTATTCCTGTCAGTTGTTCACACACCAGGGCCACCTGGTGAGACAGTGACACGTCATGTGATCAATGACCACATTTGCATGGATATAGGTCATTTTCTAAAGACGGCTAAGCATCATTCACAAGACAAAAGGAACGTTGCAGTGCAGGTGTGAAGTGGGTGAGGGAGATATTTCTAAAGACCTTGTAATTATAGGGCACAGATGTTTGCCAAATAAACGAAGATGCACAATGAAGACTAGGAACAGAATATAGCAAGCAGTTATTCCTTGACCACACCAGGTTGTATTGTTCTGAAGGAATTTGGAGCAATCGTGTATTGCAAATGTAAATATAGTGCCTTTTATTAGAAGGATAATGAGAAATGGTTAGAATGTGAAATTATATGTATTTTAGTTTTCATATCAGAGATAGTTTGAGGTGAACTATTTATGTAATGTGTTTATGGTAACTTAATTCATCACATCACATTCACAAAGCAGCCCACCACCACCAGGGGTTAGAACATATGTACTTAAGTACAATTTGGAGGTATTTTTACTTTACTGGAGTATTTCCAATTTTCAGTACTTTTACTTCTACTCCACTACATCTCAGAGGCAAATGTTATGCTTTTACTCTACTACAATTGTATGACTTTAGTTACTAGTTATTTTGTAGATTTTGATTATTCTTACAAAATATATACAGTAACCACTTCAACCAACCGATGTCGATACATTTTGAAAACTTGAAATGGGACATTTCTGCATAATGAGTACTATTACTTTTGGTAATACATTTACTTGTAACAAAGTATTTCTACATTGCAGTATTGATAAATTTGAGCACTTTTTCCACCACTGGCTGTCGGGCAGAAGCCTCTTGGCTCCATATTCTAACTTTTTGTGTTTTCTTCCCTACTTGATCATACTACAGCGTCATTTGCGAATTGCGAATTTGAATCCTGAAAAGTAACAGTTTTGGACCTACATTATGAGGTTTCTAGCCTGGCATGGTCAGATTAATGTCACTGTGTAGATATTAAGTCTGGAATCTCTGTGTGGAATCTGCATTTCCAAGGGGCGGATAACTTGTTGTAGATTAGAAATGGCGCGGAGAAGTCTGTTTGGATTTGTGTGTGTGTGTGTGTGTGTGTGTGTGTGTGTGTGTGTGTGTGTGTGTGTGTGTGTGTGTGTGTGTGTGTGTGTGTGTGTGTGTGTGTGTGTGTATTTGCTTGCAATGACGTTGCTTTTAAACGCAAAACTCTGGAGTTTGTGTGCGCGCGCGCTTTGACGACGCAACACAATGAATGAAGTAGTTGGTTTAGCTGTTTAATTTGGATGTAATGACGATATTTACTTGCAATGACATTGCAAGTAATTAAGAAAGATAACATTAGTACATTTACTCAAGTACTGTACTTCAGCAAAATGTTGAGGGTTATTTTTATTGTTTTTTTTACTTTACTGGAGTTTTCAGTACTTGTACTTCTACTCCTCTACTCTACTTTTAGATTGTAATTAATGTAAATAAAAGATGAGCGTTAACATTTTTTAATTTACTGCTTTCTATAGTTTTAGCAATTTTCGTGATCTTTTTTACAGTGGGCGGGGGCATTCTGTCTGGTTGCTAAATATGTATTTGTTTTACTCAGTAACCCAGCGTTTTCTTTATTATTATTTACAGTAGCTCATCTAGCCCCCCATAACTCACATCTGGCCATCAAAGACCACAGGACCTTTTTTATTGTGTAAAAAAAGGCATATTTAGCCACCGGACAGAATGCCCCTGGCCCTGCCCACTGTAAAAAATATCGCGAAAATTGCTAAAACTATAGAAAGCAGTTCATATTTTATTTACTTTAATTACAAGCTAAAATATAAACCTTGGTTGTAAAAACAAAAACGTTGTCCTTTAGGCCTGAATTGGTTAGGGCTGAATTGGTTAAAGTTTAACCAATTCAGCCCTATATACATTTTGGCCTTTTGAAACACAAATATACACCCTAAATACACTCACAATTGGCTGTTTATGTAGGCTAAAGTCAAGATGCGTTGTGTCTATGTGTTTATGGTAACTTAATTCATCACATCACATTCACAAAGCAGCCCACCACCACCAGGGGTTAGAACATATAACAAACTTAAATATACTTCAATGAAAACAACTTTGACAGACAAAGGAAAATGTGAACCTTGACAATAAAACATGTAATCTGGTCAGCTGTTGCACCTTGACCTCTCACCATGACACAAGGGTTAATAAGCAGAACATTGTACAGTTAAAGGGATATTTCACTTTCAAAATAACTTTTGGTCATTTTATCGTCTACTCAGGCTTTTGTGATCCCCCCAGACAGTTTTTAAGTTGCTTGATTCAGTATTTAGATATTTGATATTCATTTTTATCAGACACGCCCCCTTCCTATACAAACCCATTGTAACTTCAAACTCCATTTTAACCATGTTAGATTCATCGAAAACACCCGTCCTTGGTTCTGGTGACTCATCCTGCCCTCCTAATGCGTGAGGGGGCTGTGTTTTTTCAATTATCTTTTTCATTTATTTATTTTTTTTTTTTTTATTGTATTTGATTTTTTTCATTTAAAAAAAATATATATTAAAAATAAATGAAAAAATGAATTGAAAAAACACGGCCCCCTCGCGTATTAGGGGGGCGGGATGAGTCACCAGAACCAAGGACGGGTGTTTTTGATGAATCTAACATGGTTAAAATGGAGTTTGAAATGACAATGGGTTTGTATAGGAAGGGGGCGTGTCTGATAAAATTATTTCATATTCATTCATATATTCATTAATGAGTGAATACAACATTGTTGAAGTCTGAAGATACTGATTGTCTGTTTACTGTAAATGCATTTCACAATACATGCATGTATAAATACAGGGTGTCATATTCATATATTAATCTTATAGGAATTAAGACGCATTGAATTGCATGAAGATTACAAATCAATTCATCCACAAATGGATGCTCTCGGTTCTCTTGTAACAGAAAGTCAACAGTTTCTAGGAGGTTGCATGGATGGAGCATGTCTGGGGGGGGGAGGGAGGGGCATGTAGAAGAATGTTAGGTTGTGATTGGTGGAGAGGCGGTTGTATTGTTCTCTTTGTCCAATCATTCAAAGCAGTGACTGGCTCCACCCCAGGCTCTCTAGTATAAGAAGAGTGTGTAGTTGTAATTTATCCACAACTCCTATATCAATAATTTCTCATCAGATCTGACTGTGTCCTCCAGAATTCAGTGGAAGATGAACTCTCTCAACCCAACCAGGGACAGTTCTGCTGAACAGGAGGGCCCCAAAGAAAATGGTAAGTTACTTTCTCTACCTCCTTTCTATTTGTAATGTCCCTGCTCTGTCATACAAATGTTTTTTACTTTAGTTTTCAAGTTTTTCATTCGTTTTTCATTCTTATACTTTTTATACTTTGTGTTTCCTCTGACCTCTAGCTTTGTTGTATATTATTTCTCTTTATTTGTTGCTGTGTCTCCTTTGTTGTCTCAGCTTGTTGCTTGTTTTCTATATCTTCTAGGGAAAAGCTTCATATAATTAAGCTGTACATTTGTACTCTATTCCCATCTCTCAACCATATTTCCTTTCTGTCCTCCTGTCTTTCTGCAATCCAGTGTTTAATCGTCAGTCTGGCTTCCCTGTGCTACCAGCAGTGAATGAACAAAGAAGCTTGGCTAAACCAAAACAACACTGCTGTGATCAGTGTGGAAAACACTTCAGTTGCATGTCCAAACTCAAAACACACCAGAGAATCCACACTGGAGAGAAACCCTATGGGTGTGACCAGTGTGGACAACACTTCTCTCGAATGGAAACACTTAAAAAACACCAGAGAATCCACACTGGAGAGAAACCCTATGGATGTGACCAGTGTGGACAGCACTTCTCTCACATCTCCAGCCTTAAAACACACCAAAGAATTCACACTGGAGAGAAACCCTATGGGTGTGATCAGTGTGGACAACACTTCTCTCAAATGACCAGCCTTAAAAAACACCAGAGAATTCACACTGGAGAGAAACCCTATGGATGTGATCAGTGTGGACAACACTTCTCTACGATGTCCTACCTTAAAGCACACCAGAGAATTCACACTGGAGAGAACCCCTATGGATGTGATCAGTGTGGACAACACTGCTCTGATATGTTCAACCTTAAAACACACCAGAGAATTCACACTGGAGAGAAACCTTATGGGTGTGGTCAGTGTGGACAACACTTCTCTCACATCTCCAGCCTTAAAAGACACCAGAGAATTCACACTGGAGAGAAACCTTATGGGTGTGATCAGTGTGGACAACACTTCTCTGAAATGTCCAAACTTAAAACACACCAGAGAATTCACACTGGAGAGAAACCTTATGGGTGTGATCAGTGTGGACAACACTTCTCTCAAATGACCAGCCTTAAAAAACACCAGAGAATTCACACAGGAGAGAAACCCTATGGATGTGATCAGTGTGGACAACACTTCTCTCTAATGGCCCACCTTAAAAGCCACCAGAAAATTCACACTGGAGAGAAACCTTATGGGTGTGATCAGTGTGGACAACACTTCTCTCACATCTCCAGCCTTAAAAGACACCAGAGAATTCACACTGGAGAGAAACCTTATGGGTGTGATCATTGTGGACAACACTTCTCTGATTTGTCCAGCCTTAAAACACACCAGAGAATTCACACTGGAGAGAAACTCTATGGGTGTGAACAGTGTGGACAATACTTCTCTCGAATGAACACACTTATAACACACCAGAGAATTCACACTGGAGAGAAACCTTATGGGTGTGATCAGTGTGGACAACACTTCTCTCACATCTCCAGCCTTAAAAAACACCAGAGAATTCACACTGGAGAGAAACCCTATGGATGTGAACAGTGTGGACAACACTTCTCTCAAATGTCTAACCTTAAAACACACCAGAGAATTCACCACGGACAGAAATTAAATGTATAGTAGCATTGCCGTTATAGATGTTTGTGCACTAGTCTTGTGTTAACACCGTGTACAATATTTTACATATTGTACAGTGAGTAAAGTGAGTGACAAATAAAACCTTATTGATTGATACTACTATTTTTCTCCTACTTTTATCTTGTATGAATAATTTTCAAGGTAATAATGATAAAATAAAAATCACAGTAAGTTGGCTTACTAAAGTAACATTAGTACATTTACTCAAGTACTGTACTTCAGCAAAATGTTGAGGTTCTTTTTTTTTTTTACTTTACTGGAGTTTTCAGTACTTGTACTTCTACTCCATTTATTTGAAAAATTTACTAGTTACACATACATTAACCAATTCAGCCCTATATACCTTTTGCCCTGTTGAAACACAAATATACACCCTATATACACTCACAATGGACTGTTTATGTAGGCTGTGTCTTTTTTAACTTGTTTGTAATAAACATTTGCAGCTTGATGCAGCTTGCAATATGTTGGTTTACTGTGTTTCTGGCAATTTAATGTAATCACATGGAAGACGCTTGGTGTTAGGTGTCTCTATAGAACAACACTTGGTGTTAGGTGTCTCTATAGAACAACACTTGGTGTCTATAGAACAACACTTGGTGTTAGGTGTCTCTATAGAAACCTCTTTTGCACATTATTGCTCCAAATTCCTTCAGAACAACATACTATAATTTATAGGAAACCTCTATAGACATACAGTGACATCTCTTTGCTGTATGTTAAATAGCCTGACTCATCATGATCATCACGATCATAGCTTTGATCAGTTCAAACAAAGAGGTGTCAAACATGTTCACCCTTCTTTCCCCCTCTGAGAGGGGAGGTGGAGGTGATTGTTGTCCTCTTTGAGTGCATTTACATCTGTATTAAGAGATGTCCACTTGTGATCACCCACAATGCAACTGGTGAACAGGCCCATTGATATGCAGTGGTGTAAAGTAACTAAGTACATTTACTCAAGTACTGTATTTAAGTACAATTTGGGGGTACTTAAACAACAAAAAAGTCTTATTTTTGTATGTATGCCTTCTGACTTCTTGTATATTGCTGATTGCTGCTATATATATATATATATATATATATATATATATATATATATATATATATCATACCTGTCTTAAATAGGTTTAACATACCTGCTTTTGTAATTTTACTTATTGGCTATTGTTTCCTTATATATAATGATATGTTTAACTTTACACACATAGTTATATTGCATTGTCGTGTTATCACTGTCTTTGCTTAACATCAATCTTTCACTTATTGTACTATGTGAGTTACAAATAAACCCTTCTTTTTGGACTCTTGATCATTTTTTCCACCTTTTTTTCCTGTATGATTAATCTTCAAGGTAATAATAACATAATACAATCAAAGTAAGTTGGTGTCTGAGAAGTTTTGTGTTTCTGTCAAATACATGTTCTAAACTTAACCCTAACAACAATGTGTTTATGTCTTACTTTTCAATAATACATTCTGGATCATTTGTCAAATGCACAAGACTAAAGACTAAAATGGAGGGTAGCTCTTAAAGTGAAATAAATGACGGTAAAAATGACAGATTTTGGACAGAACTGACATAACTCATTTAACTTTGAGCATGAAGCTCTCAGATGGCTGCCTTCCTTGATTTCCCGTAAATAGTCCATGTATACACATGTGTAACTTTAACATTCTAAAATGTTCTTCTGGAAACAAAATATGACCATGTTAATACACAAATGCCGAGGGCTCTTTTTTTTTTTTTTTTTTGCACTGGGTTTCCAGGCTATATGAGGTTTCCACCCGACAATGACGATTTATACAGATTGAAGGAAGTTTTGTTTCGTTAAGTTTTCTTTGTCTTTGTTCAGTGCTGCGACAGACAGACAGACAGCCTCAGGGCTTTGCCTGAGGGAACACATTTGTAGTTTTTTTTTTCTCCCTCAGGGAATGTTTTCTTCATCTCTCAATGTCCTCTTGTTTTACATCTTGGCCAAGCTGTCAATAAACAGACGCTGCAACTAGTCGTCACTTTCTCCCTTTTGTCCCTATAGACGATATTCACACGGCGGCCATGTTGCTATTAAGTCAATGAAGTGCCACCCCGGTTGCCATGGGGTGGCACTTTCAATGTTAAATTCCAAAATGGCCGCCATGTGAACATGGTCTATAGGCTAAAGGTCAGCCAATAAGGGGTCGCCAATGGCTTATACTCACCCCGAAACCACACACACACACACACACACACACACACACACACACACACACACACACACACACACACACACACACACAGACACACAAAAAGGACACACAAAAAGGACACGGATGCATTTGTTTTTCTTTATATTGGTAGCCAAGCTGTAAATAACATTTCATGTCAGTCTTGTTTAATTTTCTCCTTGCTCTCCCTGCCCCCCCCCCCCCCCCCCCCCGCGCACACACACACACACACACACACACACACACACACACACACACACACACACACACTCTTCTTTTTTCCTTTATAAAAATAACAAAAGCGATGGAGCTTGCACACAAAAAAACAATCCTACCCTCTGATGCTGTGACAATAATAAAGTAGATTGTGATTCTTCATTCATCCGTCATGTTTTTCCCTCAGATGGAACATCTTGTAAAGATGTTTTCTCTTCTCTCTTGTCCTTGTTCTTTTGTTCAGAAACCCTGAGACGTTCTGGATGTCCACAGGGATGTTTCCCCAGGAGTTCATCCTCTCTTTCGCTCAGGCTTCCACCATCGTCGCTGTGACACTGGAGAGCTATAACGGTATGGAACAATCAACAGTGATGGAAGAAGTACTCACATGTTTTACTTAAGTAAAAGTATCAATACTGCAATGCAGAAGTACTCTGTTATAAGTAGAGGTCCCATATTCAAAATGTACTTAATGGTTGCCAACTAAAATGTACTTAATGGAACCAAATGGACCCATAAGGGTCCATTTGGAAAAGCCCAATCCCTGCCAATGGAAAGGGCTTGCAATTGATCATTTTGTGCCAGGAGGGTGCGTTTGAAAGAATAGGTGACAAATATATTATTTTATAATGATTCTAACAATTAATAAGTAGGTTGGAAAGACCTATTGCCGGTATCAGCCGAGAACAGGGGAGTCTATCCCCATCAAAATGTACCAGACCCCTGGGGAGATGGATTGCTGATGTACTTAGCGCACAACTTGCTGCAATATAGCGGTGTCATTTATACACTGAGTTGGCGGTGCCCGGGATCAAACTCATGATCTTGTGGTCCAAAGGTGAGAGCTTTACCATCTGAACTACCCGGACACAATGATGCTAGACTTGATTTGTATACCATCTTGCATTTGTTGTACACATTTGTGTAATTATGACATACTTCTGTCTCCATAGGCAAACATGAATTAAAATTGTATTCATTATGTTCCATGTTCAATGCCAAAAACACAATTGAATCTTGATTCTGAATTATTTTATATTACAATTAATCGTCAACTTAAATGTTGTAATAGTGCCAGACCTACACACAGCTAGAAGGTCCTGGGTTTGAAGGAACCCCAGCAGGGGTCCTTTCTGTGTGGGGTTTGCATGTTTGCATGGGTTTCCTCTGGGTTGCTCTGGTTTTCTCTCACACTAAAAGACATGCATGCTACAGTGCGTACAGACAGACTCCTGCCAGTGCCCTTGACCGAGGTACTGGTGTGTTACAACCAGTGTAAAGTAACTAAGTACATTTACTCAAGCACAGTACTTCAGTACAATTTTGAGGTACTTTTACTTTACTGGAGTATTTCCAGTTTCAGTACTTGTACTTCTACTCCACTACATCTCAGAGGCAAATATTGTACTTTTACTCCACTACAATTATTTGAAAACTTTAGTTACTAGTTAGGCTACTTTGTAGATTTTGATTATTATTACAAAACACACATTAACCACTTCAGCCCTATATACATTTCGGCCATTTGAAAATAGCCGATCTACAAGCTCATAATGCGACGCATTATGAGCTTGTAGATCTGCTATTTTCAAAAGATTCTTTTATACATGTGAAAACTTGAAATATAGGACATTCTGCCTAATGACTACATTTTGATGCCAATACTTTTGTACTTTTACTCAAGGACGTTTTGAATTCCGGACTTTTACTTGTAACAGAGTATTTCTACATTGCAGTATTGATACTTTTACTTAAGTAAAAAATGTGAGTACTTTTTCCACCACTGCCTAAAAGACATGCATGCTACAGTGGCTCCAGACTCCTGCCAATGCCCTTGACCAACACACTAGTGTGTTCCAACAACTGGAGTGCTGGTCCCTGAGCAGATGCACCGGGGCTGCTCACTGCTCCTAAGTACTGTACTTAGGATGGGTCAAATGCAGAGGACAGGCTTTGTCCAGCTAAGGGAAAAACTGTTTAACTAAACTTGCCCTGTACTGTACATACTGTATATAACGTGTTAGGCCTACTGTATATTTTGTAAACCGGGCAATCTTACTTGGATTTGAGTGTTTATTCCCATAAGCTAATTACCACTATTACCAAGATGGCAACATTTAGCCTTGATGTACCATTACTTAACCTCTTTAAGCCTGGCGTCCCTATTTTTGGATATGTCTAGGGTTAGGCGAAAATCTTAAAAAACGTCAATTTCATAAAAATAAATCTCTTTTAATTTCACCCGATTCTATGCGACTCGGATACATCTTTTAAAGCAATCGGGGAATCGATCATAATGGAGATAAATATTGAAAACACTGGAAAATCGCTGCCAGTGGCTTAGCAAGCAATGTTTTATTTCTGGCAGTCAAAGAGTTAATGGGTTAATTCTCTTCGTTCATGTGGAACATAAGGCTGTGATGAAAGGCATGAGTTGCTTTTAAGTGGTTTGAAGCAAAAATGTTTAAGACAGCACTGACAAGATGACCTGTCGCTTCTGTTTGCAGTCAAGACTCTGAAGATAGAACGGAACACATCAGATAAGGCTTCTCACTTTGAGCCCGTCACCATCAAAGGTAGGTTTAGTTTGCATCATCATGATGTATTTATGTTAGGTTAATCTCTTCTGTTCTTTTCTCCTCTGAGCAAATAATTGGAATCGCCGTTAAAACAGTTGTCACTCTTTGTTATTGTAGAATTTGAACATACGGAGGGACATCTTCAATCAAACACTATCGCGGTGAGTTGACTTATCATCAGTATTAATCATCATGTGAGGTTCAAATGAGGTACACACACACGCACATGCACACGCACACAGCGGTGGAACAAGTACTCACAATTTTTGCCAATGCTTTGTCAATGCAAATGCATGGATTCTTGGAAAAAATCTGCAAGACCATGAATCCACACATTTGCATTGACAAAGCATTGGGAGATTCCGCCCCAGAGGTAAAATAAAAGTGCGGTGGGGCCGTGCCCTTAGAAGTAAAAGTCTGGAATTAAAAATTTACAAAAGAAGTATTGGCATCAAAATATACTTAGAGTACCAAAAGTAAAAGTACGCAATTTGTAGAATGTCCCATTTCACAAGTTTCACAAATGTATAAAATCCTTTGAAAATAGCCGATCTACAATCTCCGATCTGCTATTTTCAAATAGCCAAAGTATATAGGGCTGAAGTGGTTAGTGTATGTTTTGTGATAATAATCTAAATCTACAAAGTAACTAGTAATAAACATTTTCAAATAATCGTAGTGTAGTAAAAGTACAATATTTGCCTCTGAGATGTAGTGGAATAGAAGTAAAAGTATTGAAAATTGGAAATACTCCGGTAAAGTAAGAAAATGCATCAAAATGATACTACAGTACTTGAGTAAATGTACCTAGTTACTTTCCACACACACACACACACACACACACACACACACACACGTGCGGCTACAGAAAATGAGTGATAAAGCCGTAGATAACACACCTCTGGTGTTCTCGTCTCTTCTCTCTCTCCAGCTCCAAGGAACCAGCTGCACCCACCTGCGTTTCATCATCTCCTCAGGATATGATCACTTTGTCTCAGTACACAGAGTCTCTGTGGAGAGCTAACTGTCCACGCCATGCTGGTGCTGCCCGCCTGGCCCGCCTGGTGCCCCCCCCCCCTTTCCAATATCATCTCTGTCATGTGGATCGTCACTGTCCAAAACCTCCACTTTTCAGAAAATGGACCCAAAAAAATCCATACTTGAAATAACTTCTAAATAAAAGCAGGTGAGAGTTGGCGAGCTGCCAGTAGTGGTGGAAAAAGTACTTGCATCTTAAGTATCAATACTGCAGTGTAGAAATACTCTGCTTACAAGGAAAAGTCCGGAATAAAAAAATTACTTGTGTAAAAGTACAAAAGTATTGGTATCAAAATGTACTTAAAGTACCAAAAGTAAAAGTAGTCATCGTGCAGAATGTCTCATTTCACAAGTTCATAATCATAATGTATGCAAATCTTTTCAAAATAGCAGATCTACAAGCTCGCAATGCGTCGCATCGCGACACATTGTGACCTTGTAGATCGGCTATTTTCAAATGGCCGAAATATATGTATGGCTAAAGTGGTTAATGTATGTTTTGTGATAATAATCTAAATCTGCAAAGTAACTAGTAACAAAAGCTGTCAAATAATTGTTGTGGAGTAAAAGTACAATAAATATTTGCCTCTGAGAAGTAGTGAAGTAGTAGTAAAAGTACTGAAAATTGGAAATACTCCAGTAAAGTAAAAATACCTAAACATTTTACTTAATTACAGTACTTGAGTAAATACTTTACACTACTGGCAAGCTGCCAGGCACACTATAAAAGTTCTGTGAAGTGTTCTTTTCCAGTTGACATTGTCAAACAGTTAGGTGTCCTACAAACAACAAAGTCAACATTTCTCATTAACATACTCTAACAGATTTGGTTAAATGTTTTAGTCATTAAAATAAGGATTGTTGCTTTTATTCAATTCAATTCAATTCAAAGGAGCTTTATTGGCATGAGAAAACGTACGTTTACATTGCCAAAGCAAGTGTCCAAAACCTAATTAAAACAATTGACAAAAACTATGGAAATCGTGTATTGGAGGGGATACAGCATTGTGTAAACAAATTGCAACTTGGGGAAAAAAGCTGGCTTATAAACTGGCTTACTGGCTTACTGGCCACAACCACACATTTTTTTCCTTTTCTTTTTTTAATTTTATTCCATCATACGATGGCGTTACATTGCTAAAATTGCGATGTACAAGCTCACAACTTGTGGGGGCTGCCCATTGGTCGGACAGCTACATAGTTACATAGTGCCGCTTTAAGTGTTAAGTCCAGTTGCCGTTGTGAGCTTGTAGATCTGGCATTTTTAACACATCGGGAGTAGCGATTCGGTGCCGAACACTGTCTGAACCGTGTTTTCAGTCTCTTTTGTTTTTTTTCGTTTCTTTCCACACGGGAGGGGCTGGAGCAGCTCTGGAATCACCCATGGTGATTCTGAGAAGGAAGGGCCTTATAGATCACCGTGCCAAAAAACATGGCTCCGCTTCCGCTCTATCTCCTTCCCTAAAACCCCTATAACTCCGAAACCTTTTACGTTGGGGAAAACGACTCATTTTGTATGCGCGATCGCTGCGCCATTGTGACCCGCATGAAAGATGTTATCGTTCCAGGCGTTAGCCAGGACCATCGTGCAAAATGCACGCATGCTTTCTTTCACATGGATTGCTCGTCTTGGAGTCTACAGCTTAAACAGCGCCGCGCAGCTCAACGGTGAGATTTCTGGCACCGAACGTAATCTGTTCTTATAAAATTCTGGCACTGAATGTGTTAACTGTTAAATGTTCTGAAAGTTTTTGAAAGTTTTTGCCTATACTGTCCAAAAATAGAAACGCCAGGTTGAAAGCCTTTAAGCTTTAAATTAGAGAATATCTATGTTATGTTCTTTTGTACTTGTACTGTATGGCTATAGGAAAGTGTAATTAAATTGAATATGAATGAATCTCATTGAGCACATTGAGTCTTTGCAGATAAAAGAACACACATAACTTCTTATTTCATGGACATTAGCAGTCAGTGGGGATCTCGTTAGCATATGGATTTCTTTTTAGCATATGCGTATGCATTATGTTTGAATTGGAAATTCAATTAAAGTATACGTTTAAACTAAAATTAATTTCTAATTTCAACGGTTGTCTGTTGTATTGCGTAGTAGCAGTAATTTCCAGTGGTGGAAAAAGTACCAAAAAAAAAGTATAAGTATCAATACGGCAATGTAGAAATACTCCGTTACAAGTAAAAGTCCGGAATTAAAAATGTACTTGAGTAAAAGTACCAAAAGGATTGGTATCAAAATGCACTTAAAGCACCAAAAGTAGAAAGTACTCATTATGCAGAATGTCCCATTTCACAAGTTTTCAAATGTATAAAATGCATAAAAAAATCTTTTGAAAATAGCTGATCTACAAGCTCACAATGCATCGCATTGAAACGCATTGTGAGCTTGTAGATCGTCTGTTTTCAAATGGCCAAAACGTATATAGGGCTGAAGTGGTTAGTGTATGTTTTGTATTAATAATCAAAATCTACAAAGTAACTAGTAAACTAGAGTAAAAGTATAATATTTGCCTCTGGAAGTGGTGTGGAGTAGAAGTAAAAAAATACCTCAAAATTGTACTTGAGTATAAACATACTTGGTTACTTTACGCGGGTAGTTTCCAATTAAGTTTTTAGCGTGCTTTGTGTTGTCTCTTCAGGTTATGACTCAGTGCCATGCGGGGAACGGTTTCATCACATTCAAGCCCGGTGTGTCTATCTGCCAAAGCTTTTATTTTTTTAATAATAGTAGAGTTGGTCAGTGATGAATGGAGGATTCCTCCCAACAAAAGGAGAAAAAAAAACAAAGATAATCGTCCGGGCAACGTTGACTGGGAGAGATAGAGCTAATTAACTCATTACGAAGAGACGGGCATAAATTGGCATCCTCCGCAAACTCTCTTTCCCCCCCTCCTTCCCCCCACATCATCACCCCCCCCCCCCCCCCCCCCCCACACACACACACACACACACACACACACACATTAGTAGATTTTGACATCCCCAAGGGGGGGCGGGGGGGACATCAGGACAAGAGAGGGAGAGAGAGAGAGAGAGGGGGGGGGGTGGGGGGGGTGCAGGACCAGATGGTTTCCACATCAACCAGCTATAATGGTCTCAGTGGGCTGCAGGCCCCCCCGCTCAAACAAAAGACCCCGCTCCCACCCCTCCATCCCTCCATCCCTCCATCCCTCCATCCCTCCGTCCCTCCATCCCTTAAGCCTGATTTAATACTTAGTTGGTGTCGTGTGGGGAAAAGACGCGTTGGGGAGCTTGTAGATCAGCTATTTTTCTACGCGTTCTGCAGAGTATAAAGTACATAGGTTATGTCATTTGCTGCTGAATCAGAATCATCTTTATTGTCCACATCACAGGTTTACAGGTGTACAAACTGTGGATGAAAATCATTTTTTGTCCAAGCTCCATCATTTTTGATTGTTTCTATAAAAAGAGAAAGGTAAGAAGAAGAAGAAGAAGAGGGGAGGGGGTCAGGGGGAGCAAGGGGTAGATAGAAAGAAGAGGGGGGTTAGGTGGAGCAAGGGGGAGAGAGAGAGAGATCAATGCAAAATATATTAAAACAACGTTTCTACATATTTAAACATCTATCCGTGCGGTACCTGAGGTCAGACATAAAGGTGCTTGAGCATAGCAGCAGATACTATACTGTACATCATTGGTTCTCAAAGTGGGGTCCGGGGACCCCCAGGGGTCCTTGAGCGGGTTTCCAGGTCCCCAGCTAAATTAGATAATGTAGAGAGTCACCATCATTTTAACCACTATATCCATTTATACGTTGGCCACGTCCACTGATATGGACTAATCATATGGTTAAAAGGTTGCAGGAATAATACAAATCAGTGCGTTGTAGTAGACTTGGGATTAAAGGACAGCTTCACCCATTTTGAACCTATCCTCATATAATTGATCCTCACAAATGCTCATTATAATATGGTACCATTTTTGTCTACTCAGTCTGTGTCTCAGAGGAGGACTGTGGACAGTTCAGAAACGTGTCTACCAGAGACATCATCAATGGGGAATCCAAGCTAATAGAAACTGCAAGCTTTCGTTTCTATTCTTGAAAGTTAGCATGCTATAATGGAAGTCATTGTTCCCGCGTTAATAAAAATCTAAATAAGAAAAATCAAATTCTTGTTTGAAAAAAAAGAAACCCTGCCTAATGATGATGTCACTGGTAGGCGGGTTTCTGAAGTGTCCACAGCCCTCCTATGAGACACAGACCTTGTAGGGAAAAAAAAGTACATTAGTGAGGACCAATTATAATATAATTGGTCCTCACTAATGCACTTTTTCTTCATATTATGAAGATTGGTTGAAAATGGGTGAAGTCGTCCTTTAAGGTGCAGAGTGTCAGCGCGTGCCACAGTTAGTCCACATACGGTAAACTGACACACTATATAATCCACAGGTAGGTCCATGAGGAAGAGAGCAAACAGTCTCAACGACTGTCACTGGTATATACTACACACACACAAAACGCCTGTCTACCTCATGGCCCCTTTCTGCCTTTCTGTGGCAACACAGGGGCTGTGTGGGAACACGGAGCCCATGTGGGGACTCCCTTTCCAATTACTCATCTGTTGACTACGGCCCAGGCCCCCAGCACAGGGGCCCGGGCCCCAGCACAGGGGCTTTGCACAGAGCACTGTGCATTGTGCACGTTACGGTTTGCCACTGATATCAGCGGCAAACCGTAGCGGATCAGCTAATGAAAAAAAAAGAAGAAGAAATTCGAACTATTTTCCGGCATAACTACCGTATCCCCCTGATAATTGGGTAACAAACTAATAGCACGGCGGCGTAGCCTATCCAATCGGAAATGCATGCATTCCATTTCGATACAAAGAAACTAATAAGCAGCAGCAGAAGGGAAGGTGGAAAAATTGATAGAATACATACCGACTCATATATTATGTATCGGGCCCTGCCATGTGTGTAAGAATGTCGTAATATTAATCCATTAAGACCGGGAACGCATCTGTGTTTAGATTTCTTTGGCTATTCAAAAATAGCAGATATACAAGCTCATAGCGGTATGAGCTTGTAGATCTGCTATTTTTTGAAAAGCAAATATTTGAGTTACAAGATTTTCACAAATGTTCATGATTTAAAAAAAAATAGCAGATCTACAAGCTCGTAGCTCGGCACTTGGTGCCGCGCTATGAGCTTGTATATCTGCCTTTTTTGAATAGCCAAATAAATCTAAAATGAGCTCAGTTCTAGGCTCTCCCCAGGCTGGTAGAGGGAGAGTAGCGCCCAGGATTATTGGCACTGGGTGAAAAAATGGGTTTCAAAATCTTGGGATAAAAATGTAAAAAATAAAATGAAATCAGAGATTGCGTTCCCGGATTGTATGGGTTAACGGTTTAGGAAAGAATTTAATTGCTAAACCTTTAGGGCCTATAGAGGCCTATACAGCTGGACCTGACACCAACATCCATTTATCGGGCGCTAGGATTTGTGCCACTGTATATATTACGGTTCCATCTTTTTGTATGATGAACAGGGACATATGCATCCTCCTCCTCCTCCTCCTCCTCCTCTTTCTCTAATGAATTCAGACCTCCTTTGTGCTGGGCTGTCGTGGCCGATCATCAGACTCCCAGCGGGGGGTAGAAGCTGCATGCATTATAATCATGTCGCTGCAGTAGGCCCACCGCTCAGGGACCCCCTAAATTATCATCCAATCTGTCCTCTGTGATGCCTGCTGCCTAACTGCTGTCCACTCTCTCCACAGTTAGACACTCGCTGGACCCAAAACCGTGTGTTATTCAGCTGACTTAATAAAACAAGAAATACGATAAGCAGAGGCTTCCTTTTCTCAACCTTTTCTTTTCTGGTGTTGCCGCCGTGCTGTAACTGTTGAGAAAGTGTGTTCTTCGTTTTCCTATAGCCTGAAAGGTTAAACAGCGATATGGGGGAAGATTGAGTTCGATATCTTGCAATAGTCTGCATTTATACGTTGCAATCTGGAAGTGTCTGTGGCCCTGATACATTATTTTCTCCATTCTTCAGTCTGAAGATGCTATCTATCTGTAGCAGTAATGTTATTCAGTTATGACTGGTGTATTGGTGTTATTATCGTGGGGGAGATGTTTGTAATGTTAAGTTTTGCAGTGTTAAAAGATTGCAGGTTCATTGTGACTGCAGATGATGCTGTGCTATGATGATGATGAGAGTGTGGTTCTGTTTCTTCTATGACTATCTTAACCCATTCAATTCGGGAAAGCATCTCTGCCATTTTAAGATTTCTTTGGCTATTCAAAAATAGCAGATATACAAGCTCATAGCGCGGCACCGAGTGCCGCGCTATGAGTGCCGCGCTATTTTTGCAAAAATCGTGAAAATGTGTGCAAATCCTTTGAATATCTATATTTTTTAAAGCGAACATTTTTAACTCAAATCTTTGCTGCTGGGGATTCTACAAATGTCTTCTAAATCCTAACAGTTTTCTGAAAAACCTATGTTGCTATATCAGTGGTGCTCAAACATTCTCATGTCAAGGACCCCCAAAATTATATGTATTTGGCCGTGGACCCCCATCTCAAAACATGTTGTTCCAGGGACCCCCAGAAGCAAAGATTTGAGTTACAAATGTTCGCTTTAGAAAATATCTATATATATTCAAGGATTTTCACAAATGTTCACGATTTTTCTAAAATAGCAGATCTACAAGCTTTTACATCTGCTATTTTTGAACCGCAAGTATATAAAGTATAAAACAATGGTTAAAGTGGTTAAAATCTAAAATGACACAGATGCTTTCTAGGTTTTAACGAGTTAAAAGATATTGCAGCTCATTGTAACCGGATGCTGTTATGATGATGATGATAGTGCGGTTCTGTTTCTTCTATGACTATCTTAACGACCCCCCCCCCCTCCTCCACCCCCCACCCCCCCCACCCCTTCCCCCAGTCCATTTGCCATTGTGTGCGTCAGACCAAATCACAGAAAAACCCTCTGCTAATGACTTACAATTTTCAGGCCCCCGTTATTTTTGTGGAGCACAGTGCTCTTTCTCCTTTGTGTTGTAATGACAGCGGTGGGCACGCGGCACAATGGGCCCTAATTTGATTTCAGGCTCGATTCTGCCCAGTCGGCCTGACAGCGGGCACAGGGGCTGGCAAGGCCAGAGCTGCTGCAGTAATTACAGAGAAGAGTGAGTAAAGAAACCTCTTATCTACATATTCTAACTTTTAGTGTTTTTTTTCCGTAAATTAACCAGTGGTGGAAGAAGTACTCAGATATTTTACTTAAGTAAAAGTAGCAATACCACTATATAAAAATACTCTGTTAAAAGCAAAAGGCCTGTGTTCAAAATGTTACTTGAGTAAAAGTACAAAAGTATTGGCATCAAAATATACTTAAAGTACCAAAAGTAAAATTACTAGAATGTTTGAAAATAGCAGATCTACAAGCTCACACACAGCTGTTGTGAGCTTGTAGATCGGCATTTTTTAAAAATAGACTATGTATAAAATAGGGCTAAAGTGGTTAATTTATGTTACATAATATCATCATTTATATCTGAAAAGTAACACGTAACTTAAAAGTTTTCACATAATTGTCCTGGAGTAAAAGTACAATATTTTCCTCTTTGAAAATTGGAAATTCTCCAGTAAAGTATCAAAAAAAATGACTTAAGTACAGTGCTTGAGTAAATGTACTTAGTTACTTTACACCACTGCTTCAGCGACACACAAAAGTATCAAAAGCATCAGATCTGATGCTTTTGATACTTTTTAATTTGAATCCTGGAAATTAACGGTTTTGGACATTATGAGGTTTCCACTGGACAGAGAAGATATACTCCATTATTAAAAAAAAAAAAATAACCAGAGAATCATAGACAAAGAGACAAGTAGCACTCAGAACCATTTTGAATGTATAATAATAATATATTTTATTTCTGATGCTACAAAAACATGTTTTTGTGCTGTAAATACATTTGTGTAATAAATATAGTGCCAAGTGAATGATATACATACATCATGACAGAACAATTTCAAGACTATACGTCCGGGAGCACTTTGTATTCTCTGTGCATTGTTGTTGTGGTTGTGGTTTTCTCCTTAAATGAACAATTAAGTTCAACACTCGTATCCCTTTAAAAACCGAAGTGTATTCAAAGAACATAAGTATGAATTATCCATAACAGTGGCTGCAGGGGGGGAGCACACTCATTTCAGAAATACATTAGTTACATCAGCCTGGCAAGCCTGGCAATCTGTGTGTGTGTGTGTGTGTGTGTGTGTGTGTGTGTGTGTGTGTGTGTGTGTGTGTGTGTGTGTGTGTGTGTGTGTGTGTGTGTGTGTGTGTGTGTGTGTGTGTGTGTGTGTGTGTGTGTGTGTGTGTGTGTGTGTGCGTCCATGCCTGTTTGTGTGCATGCATGCTTGTTTGTTTGCGTGTGTGCGTGTGTGTGTGTGTGTCTATGCCTGTTTGTGTGTGTGCGTGCATGCTTGTTTGTGTGCGTGCATGCTTGTTTTTGTGTGTGCATGCTTGTCTGTGTGCGTGCGTTTCCCTGTCTGTCTCTTACACCGACCGTTTAAACTAAAATCACAAATTAATTCATACCTCCCCAATCTACTCTGTCATTGTTGTGGAAATGGTGCAAAGTCGCAGAGCTAAACAGTCTTGGCTGCTGCAAACGGAGGCTTGTGTCTGGCTCAGAGTTGTAAAATAAAAAAAAAGCCCTGGCTAAAGGGGATTCTGATGAAGTCGAGTTGGCAGTTCAAACGCACCTTGGCTGCCGTAGGTAGCTGCTGCCACTAAAACATTTAGTTTGGTCTACTAAATAGTACATCGGTGGTTTGCAAACTTTTTTTGTGCCAAAGGCACAGCCATTGGGCACCGGGCAAAGTCAACAACATCTCAATGGCACACACCTGTGTTCATACTAGCGGAAATGGCAGATCTACAAGCTCACACAACGCATCGCGATGCATAAACTGCTATTTTAGATCTATGCGCGTATTGGTCAGAATGGATCAGCTTGTATATCTGCTATTTTCGGTATTTTAGAAAGTTTTAATTTAAACAAATCTACCTATTATGATATTCCCAAAACAGGGACGCCATGTTGAAGGTGGTTAAAATATTTAGGATAGAATTTGCCTTTGTATTGGGCAAAGAGTGCGCACAATTAAGTACTGAGATGGTAAATCAAATATTCATGACTTTTTCTGTACTGTATATCGTTGCTGTAAGGCATGTTTTATGTTATGTTATCCTTTTTTAATGAATTCCCAAGGCACTCCTGCACTTGTCTCTCAGTCTCAGCACCACACAGTGTTGCAATGCTGAATTGGAACGTGGTTGCACTGTATTTTAATGACGTGACGCGCACGCCGCTTAACACCTACACTACAGGTCACACAATGGACAATTGATATGCAGGCTTATTCCTATGTTAATTCGCCAGGTGTGAGTCGGGAGCCTTTGAAAACTTTGTTGAGGTGTGAATTTAAAATAGTTTTAAATATATACGTGTGCTTGCGCGTGCTCCTGGTCAAATAGGTTCATGCACGGCGTGCAAGGCCGTCCTGTGAGCATTGCACGCCTGGCACCACATCAGTGTGTCTTGGCACATCAGTTTAAGAACGCTTGTCTCTTCTCTATCTCTTGCTCTCCCTCTCTCTCACTCACACACACACACACACACACGCGTGCGCGCGCCACACACACCCCATGAAGTAGTCACCGTCCAAATGATTTAGTGTCTGCCTGTGGTGTCGGTCAGGTCAATAGTGGAGATTAAGTCGACTCTGGCCCAACAACAACAATAAAGTCTGGGACCGATACCACCTGTGATGTGATATCCCCCCGTTAGGATGATGTTCACATTTCACTATGCTCCAGGCAGTGGCGCAGACAAAGTATATATACTCAAAGTCTTCAAAAGTACAAATTACCAAGTACATTTCGAAAAAAAGTTAAAAAATTGTGAAACAGCGACGCGTTGTGACTTTGTAGCTATTTTCACTATATCTTTTAGACCCTACAGAAAAACGCAGGCAAAAATCCATGATTATGTGATGAAATATGCAGGGGTTTGCGGGATGAGTTGCGGGATATGCAAAAAGTTGTGAAATAAGTGAAATGTGCGAAATGTGCGGAAAGTTGCAAAATATGCAGAAAAATGTTCCTGTTCTACCCTAGATTTGAACGTACAAGCGCTGAGATGTTTTTGTTTTACCACTGGGCTAATAGAGCCTGCCTGCTTGCTCAGGGGAGAAATAGACTTTTTGACCATCGGGGTCAAAATCTGTGTCAAACGAGAAACGGGATTGTGTCTAGAAGGTCCTAAAGCAGGGAGACCAAATACAACCAATTGTATAAGTTATATTGCATTAACATACTCTACCATACAGATTGGACAAAATAACATTTTATTCACACACAAAAATATAAATAATACATAATAGAGCTTTAAGTGGTTAATTCATAATATATGTTTTGTTTGGATCCCAAGAGTCCCTTGATCCTAGAAATGTAATGGAGTCATATTAAAGTACAATATTTCTCTTTGAAATGTAGAAGAGTAAAAGTCATGCACTTGCAAAAAGATATATATATATCGTTGCTGTCGGGCAGAAACCTCTTATCTCCATGTTTTAACTTTTTGTGTTTTTTCATAAATTAACGGCCTACTTGATCACAGCGTCACACAAAAGCATTAAAAAATAGCAGATCTACCAGCAACGCGTTTCGATTTTAAATGTAACAGTCTTGGACATATGAGGTTTCCAGCAGACAGAGAGGATATATGGTACACACCGTTTGGGGTGAGGTGTTTATGTAAGGAAGCACGGTGCTCAGTTTTTTAATGCTTACAGTTTTTAGATGCAGGTGTGTTCCTAAACCTGGGCTCATTCATCAGCAGCTTACAAGCAGTGGTGGAAAAAGTACTCATGCTTTTTAAGTAAAAGTAGCAATACTACAATGTAGAATAGTAGAATACTATTTTACAAGTAAAAAGACCTGTATTCAAACTTGAACTTGAGTAAAGGTACAAAAATATCTGCATCAAACTATACAGTACCACAAGTACAAATAGTCATTATTAAAAGAAATGTGTCACAATCTTCCAAAAATGAATGCCCTATACTTGATCATTAGGGGTGTGCCGATACACTAATTTCACGAAACTATACGATACGATATTGGGCTCACAACTTCGATACGATTTCGATACAATACGATACGCACTTTTTTATTATGAAACTATATGGGGGAGAAAAAAAGCAAATGTGCAAACAAATAATTCTGTTTTTGCATTATTCAGACATGCAAACTTGTAGCTTTTCAGCTACAATAGCCGTTTTGAATCCAAATAGGGCAATAGTGTGACACCTGACCCGAAAAAAAAAAACATGTTGTCACCCTTTTCACCTCGGGGCTGTTTGCATGCCAGATTATTATTATTGTAAAAAAAAAAAAAAAACGATACATATCGTCACGAAAACGTATCGCGATATATCGCGGGACGATATATTGGCACACCCCTATTGATCATACCACAGCATCAAAAACAGCAGATCAAGAAGTACAGTACTCAAGTAAATGTACTTAGTTACTGTGTGTCCACCACTAGCTCCGGGCATCATACCAACCAATAGCTGTTAATATGTTGCACAGCACACAGAACAGAATGGATTCATATCGTCCAATAAGGATTGAAGCTTCCCCTGTAGACTTTTAGCTAGAGAGGCCAATTAAAAATGTTTTAATTAAACGTTTGTTGGTCCAATTTGATTTAATTTGTTCCACTCACCGACATCCACTCACCTATGCTGATCCCTGCACTAGTGACTAATCCATTATCCCATTGTCAGAGTGACATTACGGAATGATTTAGTGATTTAGTCGGGTACAAGCCAACACATCCCAGTAATGTGCTGTTTATTTTAGATGACTGTGATGTCGAGATTTATATGAGGCACCTCAAAATGCCCCGTTCTGAATCAGGAGATGATGTTAAAAGGGGGTTTAAGTGTTAGTTAATTTTGCTAAAATAAATGTGTGAAATAGCTCTGTTTTCACAATTAGCGATCGTCGCTATGGAGTGTTTGTTCTGTAGCCAGCTCTCTTAGTAAAACAGAAAGTCAATTTTCAGATCGGGACACCAATTTGATCCAATTAGGAGAGAAAACTCAACCTTTTCAGATTGTGACCCCCAAAGATAATCATATTTGAACACGGGGCCCCCTCCACCCTGTCACCCAATCACTTGGAATGTTGAAGTTGATGCCTTACGTTTTGTTTGACTCGGTTCCACAGATAAAAATATTGTGCAAATAGCAGATCTACAAGCTCACAACGCCTCGCATTGCATCCCATGTGGGGACCCCCCTGGTCGGTCTGAAAAAAAAGAAAATAAACTGAAGCTGACTAATTATCTTTCTGGGGTTCTTTCTCCTGATTGGATAAAATCGGTATCCCGACCTGAAAATGTATTGTCTGTTTACTAAAGAGCTGGAGAGACGGTGATACCCTTGTTACTGAACAAACACTCTATAGCAATGCTTACTATCACAATATAGAGCTTTAACCTTTAAAACAAGTTGTTTTGTTTTTACAAAAATATATCCCTTACAACCCCTGTATTAATCCTGCTTACACTAACAGCAACATGATAAAACATGATATATGGGCCAAAAAGACCCACAATCTGTGATTGCAGTATTACACTCACTGTTATACTGTTGAAAACACCTCCTGGCAATGGCTTTGCTTTGAGGTACTGGGAGAATATACTTTTATTTGAGATCAATTAAATAACGTAGCAGTATGTGACAGTCAAAACAAGTTCAGATGTATTTCGAGGTAACAGCAACAAACATTTGTCAATGGTCCAGAAATGTTTTCGGAATAAACAACAGATTTTCAAGTTCAACACATCGCAAAGAGTCAAATTCTTTCAGACTTTAAAATGTAAATTTAGAAGAGCATACAAATGTGTCCCAATTATTTGTGCACTCTTCAGAGTTGGTGGATTTCACTGTATTCTGTGTGTGAGGATAGAACTGACATTGATATGGTTAAACAAAGTCTGTGTGGAGGCCTTTAAAAGTAATTATAGATTATATGGGTCTATATATCACTGCCATTCTTGCCGCCGACAGGGGAACACCTGTGAGCAACTTGATTAGCGTCTCATCGCATGTCATCTGGAGGAGATGATGACTTATGGCAGAGATTAATCACCTAATTGTCTGGGCTATCTCACCTAACTGCCTCAGTCTGGCGCGCGTGCCTTTTTTTATGACAGAGGAATTATGTGATGTGTGTGAAAGATGAAGGACCCCGTTAAAGGGATAATTCACTTTCAAACGTGTTTGGGGGTCATTTTAACGTCTACTCTGGCTTTTGTGTTTCACCCCAGACAGTTTTTAACTAGCTTGATTCATTATTTAGATATTTATTTTAACAGACACCCTTCCCCCTTCCTATACAAACCCCATTGTAACTCCAAACTCCATTGTAACCATGATAGATTCATCGAAAACACCCGTCCTTGCTTCCGGTGACTGATATTGTCCTTCTAATATACGTGAGGGGGCTGTGTTTTTTTAATCACATTTTACATGTATTTTTTATAAACTTCTTTGGAAAATGAAAAAAAAAGTAATTAAAAAAACGTATTAGAAGGCCAATATCAGTCACCAGAGCCAAGGACGGGTGTTTTCGATGAATCCATCATGGTTAAACTGGAGTTTGAAGTTACAATGGGTTTATATAGGAAGGGGGGCATGATATAATGAATATCAAATGTCTAAATACTGAATCCAGCAACTTCAAAACTGTCTGGGGTGCTCACAAAGACGTTAAAATGACCCCAAACATGTTTGAAAGTGAAATATCCCTTTAAGACTAAACTAGACAATATTCTCTTCTCTCTTGGGAATAAAAATAAATTAATTTTACATTTAAATATTACGCATCAACAGTGTTATCACAATTCTTTAGGCTAGTTAGTGTAAAAAAAATACAAAATAAAGCTTAAAAAAAGAGACAGATTCCAGCCTTCTTTCGGGATGGCTGACAAAATGTCTTCCAGTTATTACTACATGTTACATAAGTTTATATTTGTGACCAAACAAGCAGTCAAAGTGCCCATTTATTTACTGAATGCGTGTCAGTAATGTGTATAGTATATGCTTTTCCGTTGAGAGATGCCGGCTCAACGTAACGCAACTCGACTCTTGTCTTGTTTTGGTTTTCCATTAGGGCAAAAGTACCTGGCAACAGGGACGTCACAGGCTCTCAGAAGGTGGGGTGGATGGACTTTCGGTGGACTATACCCCTTATTTTATACTTTGGCTATTCAAAAATAGCAGATATACAAGGTCATAGCGGGGCACCGAGTGCCGCGCTATGAGCTTGTAGATCTGCTATTTTTGAAAAATCGTGAACATTTGTGCAAATCTTTGAATATCTTTTTTTTCAAGCGAACATTTGTAACTGTCAAATGTAAACAAATTTAGAATTTTCAAAAATGTGCGTTTTTTTTTGCGGATTTTGTTAGTTTTTGCCGGTGTTTTGGTTACTTTATTTCGGTTTTAAGGTTAGGGTTAGGGTTCGGTTATTTAATTCTTATTTTTGCCTGATTTTACCGATTTATTATCACAAAAAAAAGATATATTATTATTATTATTATTTTATTTTTATTTTTATTTTTTTCAAAAAGTGGGGGGTAGATCTGTGAGAGTGAGGGTGTCGCGTTGTACGCACAGTGAATGGCCGTGACGCCCTTGCCTGGCACTTTTCACCGAGCTGAGCCGGTGGCAAAAAGTGAAAATACTGCAGACTTCTGATTTCCTTGATCAGAGAGAATCTTCACTAGCATCATCGTGTCACTGTGAAACCCCCTTATACTGCATGGAAGCTTTCTCCTCTGAGATGTGCTAAGGTTTGTTTAGCGGTCTCCTACACAGAGGGTTTGGACGTCATTATGACGACCAAACAGGTGGGTGTGCTGCCTACCAGCAGTGGAAAACCAAAAAAAAACAAGTACGAGTCGAGCCAGTACCACGCCGTCTAAAGCCATATTATAAGTGTGTATACTAAAACCAGTGGCTCTCAACCTTTTCCGGATCAGGGCCCACTTGAACATCCTCGAAAGCGTCCACGGACCACCCATCACCCGGGCTGCGTGCATTTTGAGAGTATGTTCATTTTAATGATCAATTAAAATCGATCGACTGTGTTCCACCTTGGATCAATGGAACTTGAGGTTGTACACTTTAACCACTTAAACCCCCATCTGCATCCGTATTGCAGGGAAAGCTTTCGCAGGACAATAGCGTTGTGAGCTTGTCAATCGGCTAATTTCAATGAAAGCTTTCCCCACAAACAGAAAAGACACTAGTATTGAGCCCTGAGGGCTGACTCTGGTCAACCATACAGGTTTTCAGTGGTTAAGTTGTCATTTATTGGTATCACTTTTTTTTAAAGGTTTCATGACGCGATGCTGGTTTTACAAAAAGTTTTTTTTATCATGGTCCTTCAAACGTGTATTAAAAGGTTTTAACTGAAAAATTCACTCCAGTGAGCCATGACAGTTTTTTTTTCCGGAGGCCTTTTCAGCTGCGGGTTTAATGGACTGTGACATCAAAGTCCATGGCAAAGATAGAAATTTGATGTCATGAAACCTTTAATATGAATGTTTTATTATCGTTAAAATCTTCAGTGTTTTGCCAATTTAATTTGGGGCCCCCCCATTCCTCGCAATACCCTCGCGGCCCATCACCAGTGGGCTCCGGGCTCCACAGGTTGAGAACCAGTGAACTAAACCAGCACCCAAAAGCCCCCCACACCCCCCACCCTAAATCTCTGTGGCGATGACGTCCTCGTAGGTCTGCAGCCCCGAGCCGCAGTAGGCCATCTCCTTGTCCAGCTCCCCCGCCGTGCGGCTCTCCAGCTCGGCCGTCACCTCCTTCAGGATCCTCTCCAGGTCGCGGTTCTTGCGGTGCATGGTCAGGTAGTTGACCTGGAGCTGCTTCTGGTAGCGGATCACCCGGTCCTTCTCCTTGTTCCACGTCTGACGCTCCTCGCGGAAGCCGCTGGCCAGCCGCTCCTGGGCCTCGCGCTCCTCCCACAGCTGTCCCTTCAGCCTCTCCACCTCCCTCTGGAGGAGGAGGGGGGAGTCTTGTTGTTGTTGGTCCTCCTTCTCCTGCTGCCCCTCGCCCTCGTCCCCCTGGCCCTGGGTGAGGAGGGAGTCTGTGTTGCCTTGTTGGCTCGGCCTTCCTGACGATGCTTGGGCCTGGGCCTGGGCCTGGGCCTCGAGTTTCAGGCTGTGGCGGTGCCGCTGCTCCTTGGCGGCGGCCAGGTCTCTCTTCATGGCCTGGACGTCGGTCTCCAGCTCGCCCACCTTCCCCCTCAGCAGGTCTGCCTCGTTCTTCTTGCGCTGGAGCTCGTTTTGGCACACCTGGTGGAAATAGAGAGGAATGGTTGTTGTTGACCTCTTGAACCCGTTAGGGAGCGAGACCATGATCTGGTACCACCCACATTTTAGAACAAACAAACATGGGAAAGTTGTCATTCTACTGCTCTGACACCATAATGTGGAATGCCCTGACACCATCCATTAAAGCAGTGATTCTCAGCCTTTTCAAGCCGCGACCCCCCAAAATAATCATATTTGAACTGGGGACTCCCCCAAAATAATCATATTTGAACTGGGGACGCCCCACCCTGACAAGCACTTGGAATTGCAGGAGTTGAGGCATTACATTTAATTTGACTCGGTTCCACAGATACATCCAGCCGATCTACAATTCTACAATGATTATTTGACAATTTGTCCAATGTTTGACCAGTTTTTATAGTATAGTTTGTTGATAACGTTTGATGCAGTAATGGTCTTTTTTAAAAAGGTCTTAAAAGTCCTTTAATTGTCACTTTGCTGTCAACTAGGGACCCCCCAAAAAAATCACGTGGGGACCCCCCTAAGGGGTCCGACCCACAGGTTGAGAACCAATGCATTAAAGGATGTGTAACACTGGTTTCTTACTAAATTGGCCTGAAAAAAACATCTATCAGGAGACCAAAATATAATAGTGAAAATATCAGATCTACAAGCTCATAGCACTACTAACGCAATGTGTTGTGAGCTTGTATTTTCACAGGGCGGCCTAGTCTGTAGCGGAACGTCGTTTACTCTGAAACCATTTACCCTGTCATTTGTTGACTAGGCTAGAGTAGGCTACCTGTCATTTACTGTGATCCTGCACTCTGTAAGTCACTCTGGATGAGAGTGTCCTGCTAAACGCCTAAAATTGTAAATTGCACCACACAATGGAGCGGGTCTCTAAACCCCGGCCCCCGCTTTTATAAAGTGAGTCAGCCTGTCAGTTTCTGAATAAAAAATATGGCAGAGAGTCCAAAGGTTGATGCTGAGGTGGCGGATCTCATGAAAGCCGGCACTCAGACCAGACATCAAATGCTTTTAAAATGCCAACCGCCCAGTCTTAATTCATCGCTGCTCGTTTCGTTTGAACTGCGGTGTGCTTTTTATTTTCTGCTTTTTTAGTCACAGCCAAACCGTCAAAAAGACCAACCTCAATAAGCTCTGAATAAGGAGGCCATTTGAGGCTGAAAAAAGGAGGTTTTTTAATGTTTTATTGCTCAATGATGATGAACTACTAGCCTGTTTCATTAAAGCTTTTTTGCCTCTGCCAGACCGGTTGGCTGAAGGCCTTTTTTCACTGATAAAAACTAAGCTGTGATGACTAAAACTATGACTTAATATGTTAACAATTTCACCAGTAAATAAAAACTAGACTAAAATGTTTTAGGGAGGGACTATTAGTGGAGACGAGATCCAGTAGAACAGTGGTTCTCAAACCTTTTCATGTCAAGGACCCCCAAAATGATATGTATTTGGACCCCTGCATCTCAAAATATGTTGTTCCAGGGACTCTCAGAAGCAAAATTTGCGTTACAAATGTTCGCTTAAAAATATATATATATTCAAAGGTTTGCACACATTTTCATGATTTATCAAAAATATCAGATCTACAAGCTCTTAGCGCGGCACTCGGTGCCGCGCTATGAGCTTGTATATCTGATATTTTTGAATAGCCAAAGTATAAAAGGTTAAAGTGGTTACAATTTGAGATGCTATATTAACTAATATTGCTGGGGACCCCCTGGTATCCCCCCAAGGACCCCTGGGGGTCCCGGATCCCACTTTGAGAACCAATGCAGTAGAACTAAGACAGTAGATCAAGTATTTTATGCTAGATTGCTCGTGGGTGTGGCGCTCCAAAAATAGCTGATCTACAAAGATCACAACACGTCGCGCTAGCTGCTATTTTCGACATGCAGCAAAGTGAAAATCTGGCAATCGACAAAAATCTTATGACATTTAGTCAACTAAAACTAAAACATTTCAGATAACTAAAATATGTCTAAAACTGAATGGAATTTTATCCAAAAGACTATGACTAAAAACTAAATCAAAATTTGCAGTCAAAATGAACACTGATCTTCACTATAGTCATTAGAACGATGACTAGTATTTCCAGACTTTCAGACCACCCACCTCTGTGTCCACGTTGCAGGCGTGGATCCGGTCCACTTGGTCTTTGTTCTGCTGCTCCAGCGCCTCCAGCTGAGCCTTGAGCTCCTTCAGCGAGGCCTTCAGGCTGACTATCTCACTCAGCTTGTGGCCCACGTCCGCCTGGCTGTCTCTGAGCTGCTGCTTCAGCAGGGAGATCTCCCCACTCTTCTGGCACACCTAGCAACACAGCAAGGTTGTAAAAGTTGTGGATTTTTCACTTTAGTTTAGTTTTAGTTATTTTTTTTATTTTTTTGAGCGGATTTGCTAGTTTTTATTAGTTTTTATTTTTGAAAATACTAATAGATTTAGTTTGTTTTTATTAGTTTTAGTGTTAGTTTCGTTTTTTTAATACTTTGGGTTATTTGTCAGTAGGTGACACAACTGCGCATGCAAGGCGACGCACAGAGTGACATAGTCACCTGATTCGGATGCTATCAATGCATCGAATGGGACATTACCACCTTTTACCATTGAATGGGCGAAGTAGGCGACATACTGACCTACCCGCGATTTATCAGACCATTCATTGGGTGTTATCAAGACATACTGACCTACCAACGGAGATGACTTATATAGTTCAGTTTCGGTTTTGGTTTCGGACCATGACGGAGGCGCGCAGTCTCAGGCGAACTGGAACCCCGTGAAGGACCACCGAGGGAGCTAAAGCGACCGAGTTGCCGTCCTGAACGGTGTGACGTTTGCCTGAGCCTACTCAGCGCCGTTGGAGTTATGTACCAATAGGCACAGAATCGTAAATCATGTTGTGGGGACTGCTCCGCCTCCAAAGTAGGTCAGTAGCTCCTGATTACGCCCAATGAATGGTCTGACAAATCGCGGGTAGGTCCGTATATCGCCTACTCGTCGCCTACTCGCCCATTCAATGGTCTGATAAAACGTGATAATCTCCCATTCAATGCATTGATAGCATTCGAAGCCGGTCGCATAGTCCCCAAATAAGCCCCGTCCGTCACATTTCCCAACCCGTAAGAAGGGGTGAAAAGGGAGTATGCGCTGGGTGAGCAACTCCATACAAGTGAATGGGCGGATTTTCGTTACCTCTCTATTATTCTTAACTCTATGGACTCACCTCCCATTGCGTCTCCTCCAGTGTGGGGGCCAGCTGTGTGCTCATGGTCTCGTACGACCTCAGCCTGACCTCAGCCAGGTCCTTCTCCCTCGTCATCCTGGAGATGTCTTCCTGGAGCCTCTCGTTGTCCACCTGTATGGTCAGTTGACTGGTTAATTTAATAGACCGGCACGAGTTTGTGTGAAAGGTGAGACAGCTAAATAATGGTCTTCAAGAGACAAGAAGGTGGCCGCAGCCACTGGTAGCCAAAGTGCCAATATTTGATTATAGGGCGCAGAGTAAACAAACCAACATTTTGGCAGGCAACTGCAGGCAACTGCCTTCTTCATGGTATAATACCCTGAAACTGAAACTGTATCTGCCGGAACGTTGGTTTGTTTACTCTGAGTCCTATAATAACATATTTGCACTGTGTGCGCCCACCTTCTTGTCTCTTGAAGACCTTTATTTAGTTTATTCTGCCGTTATTCCAGCATAAGGACTTTGGTGTGCGTAGCATTCTCGTGCACAAAGATGAGACAGCTGCCATGGTAATAGTGGCATTGGTGGGCGTGTTTACCTATACCTCTTTGCCAAAAATAGCCGATCTACAAGCCCACAACGCCTCGCAGCGCGAGGCGTTGTGAGCTTGTAGATCTGCTATTTTTGGCTAAAGTTCTCCTCAGAAAAGGGATGCTAGGTTTCGAGTGGTTATGGTAAAAAGAAAAATCATATCACATAAAGATTTGGCGGACCCCCTGTAGTAACTCTGAGGACCCCCTAGGGGTCCCGGACCCCCTGTTGAAGACCCCTGCTGTAAACTGAAAAAATAAAACTTTTTTCCCCTTTTTTTCAAAAGGGCACTTCTGGTCAAGAGGGCAAAGGGCAGGTGCTCTAGCACCACCTAGAGCCTATCTGTGCACGTCCCTGTATACACCAGTTACTTCATTTGAAGTTGAAGTCCAGACAAACTATTTTCTACGTCCCCCTAACCTTTTCTGTCCATTTTCTCAGTGCGGTACCTTTCACTTGCACTTGTCTAAATGAATACACCTTAAAAATGCCTTCACCAATTCTTTCCAGAACAAGGTTGAGTGGAGAGGAGAGCCTGAGCTGACCTGGAGCTGGTTGACCTGCAGCTGCAGAGCCTGCTGGTTCCTGGCCGCCCTCTGGGAGGCCTGACGGAGCTGTGAGGAGCAGCGATGCTTCAGACCCTCCATCTCCTCCGTGCGGTACCTCTGCCTCTCCTCGAACAGGAGGCACGTGTCTGCCTCCTTATCCTCAAAGCTTTCCTGCAAAACATAGTAAAATAATTTGTACAAAAAAGTGCCTTACACAATAGGGGTGCAAGAGTTAACTAAAACTAATTGATTTAATCAATTACCAAATACAGTAGACCCTAGGGGTCCTCAGAGTTATTACAGGGGGGCCACTACATCTTTGTGTGATAGGAACTTTTGTTAAGGTTTTGACCTTAACCACTTCAATCCCAGCATCCCTATTCTGGTAGGAGCATTCGCCCGAAAATACCAGATCGCTGCGACGCGTTGTGAGCTTGTAGAGCGTCTATTTTCGGCAAAGAGGTTTGGTGTAGAGGGGGGAAAAGAGCAGACCAAGTACAGAGCCAACATTTCAAGTTTACTAAGTATTGGAAATTATGTTTTCTTCTGTCTACTCTGTGCTGAAAACAGCTTAATAAACATGACGTTAAAAAAAAGTAAAGTATTGAGGGTTTAAGCCTGAAAATATGTGAATCGAACATAACAGATAATGTGTAAATAGAAAAAAATAAACATGAATTTACACAACAGTGATGATACTATCTATCTATCTATCTATCTATCTATCTATCTATCTATCTATCTATCTATCTATCTATCTATCTATCTATCTATGAAAAAGTTTCAGAACTGCTGCATTACATGGATGAAGGCTGTTATTCTATAAAGTTGGGGTACAGTACCTGTAGCTCCTGGAGTTCAGACTCTCTCTCCAGCAGCCTCTGTTCCAGGCGCTCTATCAGCAGCTCGTCCGTGGTGATGGGGGATCGGATCCCGCCTAAGCTCTCAGACAGGACTCGGCTCGGCGGCTGGTGGTCCGCGGAAGTCGTGAGAGAGCCGCCGTGGCCGGCGTCCCTGTTAGCCTTAGACCCTCCGTTGTTGCTATTCCCGCCGGTCGCGTAGCTCGGGCTAATGGATTTGAATGCATTGCCGCCGTTGGTCCACGGAGGACAGTTAGGATGAGGACCCAGGGCGAGGCCGCCGCTGGCCGGGGTCGTGGAGCTGCCCACGCTGTGAGTCATGGGGGGGGCGGGGCCCGGCGTGGACGCACTCAGGCTGCCGCTGGTGCTGTGCGTGGGCAGGCTGGACATGGAGTTACGTCCGGAGTCGGACAGCGTCCCTGAAGGAAGAGATGAAGAGATGAAGAGATGGAAATAATGGCCTCTTTAATTCAATTACAGAGTCATTATGTTGAAGTGTGTTTCCCTGTTCTGATGAGGCCAGGAGGCGCATCTCTATTATGTCAACAAAGACAAATAGACGTACAGCAAAGCAATCGGTTTCTATCGCATAATGACGACCTAAACCCGTAAATCCATTATATGTTGTTGTTGTATGTCAGTGATTCTCACCCATTGATCGTAGCCGGAACACATTCGATTGATTGATCACCCTTGAACACTTTCGAGATTTTCAAGTGGGCCCTGATCCAGAAAAGTTGGAGAACCACAAAATAGCCGATCTACAAGCTCACAAGGCAACACATTCTGCAGGCTCTGTGCATAACTTTCCAAAAGGTAGCATACCCGTTTCCTGATCCAGTTCAGTGTCCCATAGCTTCATTTGATTGGCTCGGCAGCAGATTTGAATGGGGAACACAATACTTCGTTTGTGTTTCCTGTAGGCCTATAAATTTGCCAACATCAAATAATGGGAAAATAACCCAAACAGGAAATGGGTATCATGCCACCTTCCGGTAACACAGCACTAAACATAGTTATCGCCAATTTTTGCAGAATGTTTGTCTAATTATTATGACGTGCCCAGAATCGGGACGCAGGACGCATATGGGTTATAGTGTGGTTATAGTGTTAAAACGCAGAGGTTCCATTTTTACAAGCACCTGAGAAGGTGTCTTGCTTCATGTTGTGTCCGTAGGATTCAGGGCCCCTGGCCCTCTCCAGGGGGCCCAGGAAGTGGTCCAAGCTGTTGGGGCCCCTCGCCGTGGCCCCGGGGGAGGACGTGCTCCTGGGAAGTACGGGCTTGAAGGCGGTGGGCCGGACCACAGACTTATCAGTAATAGCCTGGAAGAGAGAAGGACAGAACGATAGAAAGATTGAGTTTATCTATCCACAAGTTCACAATGTCCCATGAGGCCTTGCGTGAATAATGGGCATCACTTCCTTTTGTCAGACATTCTATTACTTTGAGTGATTCCTGTCAGTCAACAATAATGTGGAAACACAACCTGACAGAAATCTAAAAGTGTCATATTAGTCTGTCTACTTAACACATTGATTGCCAAGATCTCATTGATGCGTTCTTTCAAATCCATCACTTGATGGCCAAGATCACATTGATGCGTTCTTTCCAAAAAAAACACTTGTTTTTGAAAATTCCACAAGGGGCACCCTAACACAGCTTTGGAATGAGTGGATTTTTTTTTGCATTGAAATCCACCCGTTTTCAACGGGCCGTAGCCCAAAAATGGCAGATCACGGTTGGAAGGTTGTCGTTCCTATGGATACACAGATACCTCCGCCAACCCACGCGGACAATTTTTTTTTGTTTTTTTGGGACACAAATGCGTGTTTCAAATATTCCACGGTGTTTCAAATATCATCGGATTGAGGTAATTACATCTGGCAAGGGTATAGAAAACTATGTTTAATATCTTGGTAATCAATATGTTAAGGGGGGCGCATGCTACCATTTTCGGTGATCATCCTCTCACCGCGGTGGTTTGAAAACTACAACATGGCGTCACTGAGCCACGGTGATAAGCGACTCACCGCTCACCTCAACACATCTCTCTGTTTTTACTAACCGACATCACCCTGCCCCTGTGTTTTTTTTTGTAAACTGCTAATAAAGTGTTCAATCAATCAATCAATGTGTGGAGGGTGATCTTGTAGGTTAAGTAGGCAGACTAATATCACCCTTTCTGATTCCTGTCCCACTTTTTGTTGACTGATTTGGTCCCTCAAATGAATTGAATGTGATAATTCACACACCCCGTTTTCCCCAGTAAGCTCCCTAGGATCTATAGGTTTTGTATTTTTAGGGCGCCCTGTTAGTCGATGTACTGTATCAGAGCGAGGAGCGGGACCTCCTTTTTTGGACACATTTCACAGAGATGAAAGTAGCGGTGCGAAGAAGAGAGGGCCGGGGGGAAAAAAACAACAACAACTTTTTCTCTTTTCTTTTCCGATATATAGTCTCGTAGAAATGGAAACCACAAAGGCATGGGAGCTGCTCTCACCACAGGCAGACGCCGCATTGAAAAACACATAAACAACTACACATAGCGGCTGTCTGGCAGAAAAATCTTGTATCTCCAATATTTAAACGTTTTATTTTTTTTCGTAAATTAACGCCCGTCTTCCTCGTACAAGAGTCTCGCACAAAAGTAGTGAAAATAGCCGATCTGCAAGCTCACAACGCGCCGCGATGCGACGCGTTGTGAGCTTGTAGATCGGCTATTTTCATCCTTTTAAAATATTTTATTTGGTTTTTAATAATATTAAAGAAGGAACGGTTTGGGACATACAAGGTTTCCACCATGACAGCAAAGGAAAATTCACGACACAGTCATGAGAGAGAGGGGAGGAGTCATTTTAAAGATCAACTTGTAGTTCCACGCATCCCGTCTACTGTGCCGTCGAGGAGTGTCACAAACAGTAACACATCTGTACCCCCCTCTCCTCCCCTCCTCCCCTGCCCTCCTCTTCCCTTCCCTCTCCTCTCCTCTCCTCTCCTCTCTCCTCTCTTCCTTTCCCTCCCCCTGCATCCCTCATCTCTCCCCCATGCATGCTCTGGCTGTCTGCTGCCTGAAGATGAATGTCCTCTCTCTCTCTGACATTAATAATGTGAGAACGCTGGCTGGACTTGAAGTGTGAGTTAGTTGGTTCAGGCTTGTTGTGGGTTCAGCATTCCTACACACTGACTTCATATGGCATGGGAGGGAAGCCTGGGATGCTCTCCTCTCCTCTCCTCTCCTCTCCTCTCCTCTCCTCTCCTCTCCTCTCCTCTCCTCTCCTCTCCTCTCCTCTCCTCTCCTCTCCCCTCTTCTCACCTCTCCTCACACCCAGACCCATAGAGAGAGAGAGAGACATACAAATACAGGCCAACAGATGCTGCTGCTCCCATAAACCTAATTCATGCTCCATTGCACAACGGTATTGGCTAGCTACCTGCCTACCTCAGACCCACGGAGAGAGAGAGTTGCGTCATGCTTTGATTTCGCCGCAAAGCGGGATGTTGCCTCCTGTAGTTCCAAACATTGGAACTTCCTCATTGAGATATAACGAGAGCTTCCACAATTCATTCTTACAGTGGGAGTCAACACTAGTGCCGTCACTCTCATAGTTATATCACGCTGCTCACATGCACGGTCCTCCCCTGTACCTACATAGTACAATCGTTGCTGTCGGGCAGAAACCTCCTATCTCCATATTTTGACCTACTTGATCATACTACAGCGTCACACAAAAGCATCAAAAGTAGCAGATCTACAAGCTCGAAAAGCGCCGCGAAGCGACGCGTTTCGAGCTTGTAGATCTGCTACTTTTGATGCTTTTGAATTTAAATCCTGAAAAGTAACAGTTTTGGACATATGAGGTTTCCACCTGACAGAGGCGATATTGTGTATTGCATTACTACTTTTACTTAAGTAAAAAAAAAACATTGTTGTACTTTTTTCCACCACTACCATCCCTGCCTTTCTCTTTATCATTCTCTCCATCTCATCTCATCTCATCTCTCTCTCCCTCCCTCTCTCTCACAGTCTCTCTGTCGTTCTTTCTCCGTCTACTTAGCTTCCGTTTCATCTCTGTCTCTATCCGCTCTGCTCTAGCTGGCCTCTCTCTCTCTCTCTCTCTCTCTCTCTCTCTCCATCCATCCATTGCGGTCGTCGGTGTATAAAGGCCTATTGAGGGAGCTGTGTGCTCGCATATCGTTGTTGTCGGGCGGAATACCTCGCATCTCCATATTTCAATGTTTCGTGTTTTTGCGCTGTGTTTTGAGCTTGTAGATCTGCTACTTTTAATACTTTTGTGTGTACAGTCTACAGTGGTTCTCAACCAGTGGTCCGGGGACCGCCAGTGGTCCTTGAGGGGGTTCCAGGGGGTCCCCAGCAAAAGGTGTCAATACATTTTCACCCCTTTATCCATAATTGTATATACGTTGGCTATTAAAAAATGGCAGATATACAAGCTCACAGCAAGCTCACAAGCTCACAGCTTCACTTCGTGCCGCGCTGCGAGCTTCTATATCTGCTATTTTTGAAAATGTTAAAAAAAACATCTTGAAAGTGTTAGAAGGATTTTGGAGAATTTTGCATTTTTAACACAAATCTTCTCTTCTGGGGGTCCCTGGCACAAATCATTTTCAGATGGGGGTCCGTGGTCAAATGTATATCAAGTTGGGTCCTTGGCATGAAAAAGGTTGAAAACCACTGCTGTAGTATGATCAAGCAGGGCATGAATTAACGAAAAAAATCTAAAAAGTTATAATATGGAGATAAGAGGTTTCTGCCCCACACAGAGAGGATATTATGTAGACCTGGTACAGACAGACAGACAGGGGCTTCTCCTCAGAGGAGATCAAGGCATTCCTGGGTCATTAATCAGTGAGGAGCTGATTAGTGAGCTTGGATGTCCAATGCATTGTGGGAGATGAGAAATGGCTGACTATACCTATGGTCTCTGTCGGGTGGAAACCTCATACTGTATGTACAAAAACATGTAACTTTTCCCCCTCGCCGGGTGGAAACCTTGTATCTCCATATTTCGTATAATTAATGCCTTTACCTTATCAGACAAAAGCCACATACAGGGCCGGCCGCTGCTATAAGCAATATGAGCGGTCGCTTAGGGCCACAACCACTAGGGGGGCCAAACATAATAATAATAATAATAATAATAATAATAATAATAATATTTTTTACTTTCATATCGTAATTATGTCATGTATCTCCTATCCAACAACTAGCGTTATTATTTTAGTATGCAATACAAAATAACATAATGATTTTATAATGGGGGTGTTTGCTTAGGGCCACGAAAATCCTAGGGCCACATAAAAGTTGTGAAAATAGCCAATCTACAAGCTCTCTCTCTCTCTCTCTCTCTCTCTCTCTCTCTCTCTCTCTCTCTCTCTCACAATTTCAATATGAAAGTTCGGCTACAATGACCGATTACCATCTAAGCTTTCTTCATTCACCTGAATGGTGCTAATAGTTGCTACTAGACACAGGATCTGACACGAATTTGACCCGATGGTCAAGATTCAACTTATCCCCTGAGCAAGCAGACACACACTCCGTTTATGCTGTCAGCCCCTGTAAACACACACACACACACACACATCTATTAGCTCAACGGTAAAAAAAAAAATCTGCACTTACGCAGGAAACCGGGTTCAAATCTGGGGTAGAAGGGGAAAGTTACATAATAAAGCTTTAATAGCTCATATGTGTAGTGATTCCATGTCCAGTGTACCGTAGTAAAAACCCATGACCCATGACATGTGTACTGTATGTGACCCAGAGTCTAATCATGTAGGCTACCGTGTCTCACAGAATCTACTTATTATACATTCTCAGTCACGGGCTGTTGGACCATGGCGGGCCGTGATGGCATCGAAAGGATTTAGCTGCATGCCGAAAATAGCCGATCTGCAAGCTTTGTAGATCAACTCTTTTCAGTCTGTGACATCCGCACGCACCCATGATGACTTGTTCTTAGTTCTTACTGGATCTCTTCTCCACTCGTCCCTCCCAAACATTTTAGACTAGTTTGTATTTGTTGTCAGTATATTTAGTCATAGTTTTAGTCATCATAGCTTAGTTTTTATTTCGTTTTTATTTCCTTTTTCGTCAGTGAAAAACGGTAGTCAACAGACTTTTTTTTTGTCATAGTTTTAGTCGACGAAATCAACACTGCATGACATGCATGTGTATGTGACCCAGAGAGTCACATTAATGTATGTAGGCTGCCATGTCTTACAGAATCTCCTCATTATACATTCTCAGACAGTCACACGCTGCTGGACCATGTTAGCAGGTCGCCCCACTTTTTGTGACAGTTGGATGTTAAAACTTAAGTCACTCTGCATGTATGTGCAAACAGCAACAGTATCATTCGTTGAGCCTGGTGTCTCAAAGAATATAGTAGTGAATGCCTGAACAAAAATCATAATCTCACACCCACTCCTTTTGGATGTCTGGTCTGTCTTGCCACAGTGGCAGCGCCATTAGCAGAGCATCTCAGGCGCGCAAATCCCGGGGGGGACGGGGGGGTTTTGTCCCCCCCTAGCTTCAGATTGGACCCCCCTAAGTCATTTAGAATAATAAGAATAAATGTTAAAATAATTAATTTTTTGATAAGAAATCTGTAAAATCAGGCAAAAATGATAACCCTAACCTAACCCTAAACCTAACCCTAAAACCGAACCCCCCCCCCCCCCCCCCCCCCCCCAGCCCCAAGCCAGATTTTCGCCCCTGGAGCATGGACTAGAGGTGACTGGGTAGCACCAGTACCACACTTCAGAAACACAGCCTTTATAGTCGGTCTGCTTTCTCATTTTAAAGTAGTGGGGAAGTGGTATTCAATACCCATAAACAGTTAGAATCTCAGAAGGCTTTTGCAATGTTTAAATTAAAACCAGCCTGGAGATTTTGGCTAAACTCAGCACAAATGTGTCACCGCCAATGTTTGCCTTGTTTTTTATTGTTTGGGTTTTGTTTGGTCGTGTTTCTACTTTAATCTCCCACTGGTTTGGACTGTTAAGCACCGTGTTGTTTTGTATTCTGTTGCTGTCGGGCAGAAACCTTGTGTCTCCATATTTCAACTTTTTATGTTTTTGTTTTTGTTTTATACAAGTGCCACATAAAAATGGTGAAAATAGCAGATGTACAATCTCATAACGCGCCACGATGCGCCGCATTTGAACTTGTAGATCGGCTATTTTCACTATTTAACTTAAAAAATATATCTGCTGTCTGGCAGAAACTCTAAAATGTTCATTTTTCAGGAAATGACAAAAACAAAACAAAAAGTGGAGTTAGGAGGTTTTGTTCATCATTGATGAGAACAGCTGAATGGACCTCCAAGCTCACAATGAGGTTGGAGGTCAAAAGGGGGTGGAGCCTGGAGTCAGCAAAACCAGCTAACTCCACCCTCCTTTGGTGGAGTTAGCTGGTTTAGCATAAAGTTTGAGGATCCAATGGAGTTAGCTGGTTTTGTCAGAAGCGCTTTTTAATACTATTCATTGGTTCAATATTTTTTTTAATCAACACACACAGACGTAAACTGTGTTCAATAGCACTGATTTATGGGAAAATGGAGTTAGCTGGTTTCTGCTGGACAGCCAAGAAACGATTTTGGACATACAAGGTAATCACCTGACAGTGACAATTTGCTGTTCTGTGCTTGTTTTTGTGTCTAACCTGCCCAGGGAGAGAAAACTGAAATTAGTAAATGAGTTGCAAAACATTTTTTTTATATAGAAATTAAATTACATGAAAATGAAATAAATATTGTCTAGTGTAGTGTAACATAATAATTTAGTATTATGAAGAGGAGTGTTTGAAGCTATCGGTCATCATGTTAATTGTATCTGTACACTCGCTTCATCTCAATTACTGTTTCATTCAGTTTGTTTTATTATCGTTTGTGTTATTCTGTTAACTTGCAATGTTCGTCGAGCTGCTGCTTCTGGCACTTACAGCCGCACTGATGAATCTCCGTAGACACGAATACCTGTGTGTACACTATATCTTTCTCGCATCGCGTTTTTTCTTTGTTTACCTCATGCTTTACACTGTGTTTATCTCTGTTTACTTTCATTGTCTCGGGCGTTTTTTTCTTCCCTATTTATTCTTTATACCGCAGCTGTTAGTATAACAACCGACCCACCTCCCTCCCTCTGCCCCACCCCACCCTCACCACCACCCTTCCGGCATATAAATTCCACTTCTATCTTATCTTATGTTAACAATATACCAGTGACAACAAAACAGTGTGTGTGTGAGTGTTTGTTTACCCTCTCAACCGCCGTTTTCCCTGACATGGGAGGCAGCTTGGGAGGAGGAGGCAGTCTGCTGCTGCCGTCTGGATCCATGTTGTCGCTGCTGCTGGTCCCGCCTCCCTCTAGACGGTCCTCCAATGAGCCGCCGCCCCGCTGGTACGCCGACCTGGGTTTTTGGGTCACCTTGGGTCAAGAGAACGCGGGGAGAGAATGAACATATCGTTGCTGTCGGGGCAGAAACCTCTTTTCGCCATATATATATTTTTTTTTTGTGAATGAATGTCCTACTTGATCATACTACAGCATCACACGAAAGCATCGAAAGTAGCAGATCGGCAAGCTCGAAACGTGACGCGAAGGGACGCGTTTCGAGCTTGTAGATCTGCTACTTTTGCTGTTTTTTCATTTGAATCCTGAAAAGTAACAGTTTTGGACTATGAGGTTTCCACCCGAAAGAGATGATATTATGCATATTTTGTATATTTATGATTACGAGATTCAGGACAAAATATTAAGACACAAGAGAGGTGTGACAGAGCAGCCTCTTCCACAGACTAATGTCCTCTCTTGTCACAGCAGTACACTATACATGCATATTGAAATGTATTGTTATGCTTGTAGCATGACTCCTATAGACTTCTCAAAACTTTTTCATGTCAAGGACCCCCAAATGGACACTTATTAGCCCGCGGACCCCCATTTGAAAAAATACATTTTAAGGACCCCCAGTTTGACATGCATTAGGGCTACGGACCCCCATATAATGGCATTTCTATCTCTGGGACCCCAATTCATGTTGTAAAATCAATGTTAACTTAACTCTGAGAGTGTACAAATGGAACCAAATGGACCCGTTAGGGTCCATTTGGTTCCATTTGTACACTCTCAGAGTTACAGACTCATAAGGGTCCATTTGGTTCCTATCCATCATTTAGCTGGGGACCCCCTGAAACCCCCTCAAGTACCTCTGGGGGTCCCCGGACCCCACTTTGCCGCAATCATAACAGCGGTGTCAGAATGCACACCGCAGCAGGAGTCTGACACCGCAGCGCTCCGTGGATTCGTCTGTAGTCCCACAGAAGGTGCACATTCTGTTGTGACTGGAATCCCTTGCAAAGGCTAAAATGTAATTTAGATAATGATAGCATATTATGTGTAGACAGATGCCAAGTCATTTGTAGACCTGGCATCCTATAGTGTGTATAGTTTCAATGTACAGATTATAGTACATTGACTGATGATTATATACTAGACTGATGATAGGTTCTTGGTTTACCTATGATCCTAGATTACTATTTCTATGCATTTGATGTATTACCTCGTGTTTACCGTGCTTACTGTGAGTCGCTTTGGATTAAGATTGGCTGCTAAATGCCTAAATTGTAATTGTAAATGTTGATAACCTTTATGTTTATCTGCACAGTCAGATGCTGTTATGAGGAAGTGGCCTAGATGAAGCCTAGCTGTGTAGTTTGGGTGATTGGTGCCTGAAGAGCTGATTGAAGGCAGCCTAGCTGATTGATTAGAGCATGGGGAGCATATTGGGTGGATTGCTGTTCTACTGTGGTTGGTTGATGAGAAATCGAAGGGTTGGAGTATATTAAGGGGAACAGCTCTGTAGCCTCTGCCATGGGGAGAGGTTGACACTTCTGTTCATTTGTGTGGTTGATTTTTGAGTTGCTTTTCTTCAGTTTTTCCACTTTTTGTTTTCTGCAAGTCTGCCTCCTGGTCCATTTCTGACATTATTTTGTTCACGGTTTTCATTGACTTTGAGACGATCTAACCACCAAGCTAAGATTGTACCAGAGCTGGGTCCTGTCTATACCCTGCTATATGGTTCTGAATGTTGGAGAACGACAGAAAATGATCTCCACAAACTGTCAACCTTCCACACCAAAAGCCTACGGAAAATACAGAGAAAATTCTGGCCCAAAACCATCTCTGATCAACACCTTCTTAGCCTGTGTAAACAGGACAACATGGCTACCATCCTTATGAGAAGGCGGTGGAAATGGATTGGACATGTAATCCGTAGAGAGCAGGACAACATCACCCAAACTGCCCTTTCACTGGACACCAGACGGTAAACGTAAGAGAGGCCGACCCAAGAACACCTGGCATAGGACAGTGGAGGGAGAGCTGAAGAACCTGCATCACACCTGGGGTTCTATAAAGACGCTGGCCCAGAACAGACAGGAGTGGAGATCCTTTCTTGCTGCCCTACATGCCAGCCGGCTTAAAGAGCATTAAGTAAGTAAGTACACTCCCACTCTGTTAAAATGTAATTATGTTATTTAGGCAGATGCTAGGTTCTTGGCTTCTCTCTGCGTTTGATGTATGTCCCCTCCCCCCGCCACCCAGTCCCTGGACCCCCAATTTGAGAAGTACTATATTAGGCACGTCCTCCTTCAGTGCATCGACCGACTCACCTTGATGTAGAAGAAGTCCTCGCTGTGTCCTGAGCGGGAGTGGGACAGGGCCTTGGAGGGCTGATTAGACGAGGACGTAGAGGACGAGGCCCCCTGGGTGAAACCGTACTTCAGTAAACCGTCCAGGCTGCGGCCCCCCGGCCTCCTCTGTCGCTGGTTGCCGGTTCCCTTCTTCAGTGTGCAGTCTGAGGCCTGGCAGCAAGGGTGGTGCAACAGTTAGTCCAACTGATGAATTGAGTACAATTGGTGATTGATTAAAGGTCATATACTGTAGTTGCAGCCAGTGTTGATAACGTCGACTTAAACTATGACGAAAAATGTTCGTCGACTAATTTTTTCACTGATGAAAACTAAATAAAAACTAAGCTATGATGACTAAAACTAAGTCAACAAATAAAAACTAGACTAAAATGTCAGTAGGGAATTAGTGGAGAAGAGAACTAAAAGACAAGTCATTTTATGTTTGGTTGTGCTCGGGTGGTGAGCTTGTAGATCAGCTACTTTCAGCATGCAAAAGTGTAAAATCAGCCATTACGACACCATCAAGGCACCGCCACAATACATTTTAGTCGACTAAATCAACTGTAGATTTAGTCGACTATAATCTTATGATATTTAGTCGACTAAGACTAGACTAAAACTAAAACCTTTCAGATGACTAAAATATGGCTAAAACGAAATCAAAATTTGCTGTTGCAGCCAGGGATGTCACGGGCTCTCAGAAGGTGGGGGGATGGACTTTCGGTGGACTATACCCCTTATTTTACACTTTGGCTATTCAAAAATAGCAGATATACAAGCTCATAGCGCAGCACCGAGTGCCGCGCTATGAGCTTGTAGATCTGCTATTTTTGAAAAAGCGTGAAAAACATTTGTAACTGTCAAATGTAAACAAATTCTGTATTTTCAAAATTTCGTGTTTTTTGGGCAGATTTTTTTTTTTTCGTGTTTTGGTTACTTTATTTCGGTTTTAGGGTTAGGGTTAGGTTATTTAATTCTTATTTTTACCGATGTATTATCAAAAAATATATATATTTTTTATTTTTTCAAAAAGTGGGGGGTATGAAATCACGGATCTGTGAGAGTGAGGGTGTCGCGTCGTACGCACAGTGAATGGCCGTGACGCCCCTGGTTGCAGCCCTACAGTAGGCCTACCTGGCAGTGTTTGCTGTTGAGGCTGTGGCCGTTCAGGAGGCTGCCTACACTTCCCATGATCCCGCAGGGCATAGGTGAGGAGGGGGGCAGGGCGGGGCTAGAGGAACGGTGATGGACAGTTTACACAGTGGTGGTGATGAGAGGACTGGTGTCATGACCCCGGGATAGAGGAGCTGTCACCGCTGGCTTCATCTGCAAAAAAAAGTATGGGGAAACGTGAATATCAGACCTTTACTTGTAACAAAGTATACATTGTGGTATTGATACTTTTACTTGAGTAAAACATTTGAGCAGGGACGTCACAGGCTCTCAGAAAGTGGGGGGGATGGACTTTCGGTGGACTATACCCCTTATTTTATACTTTGGCTATTCAAAAATAGCAGATATACAAGCTCATAGTGCGGCACTCGGAGCTTGTAGATCTGCTATTTTTGAAAAATCGTGAAAATTTGTGCAAATCTTTGAATATCATTTAAGCGATCATTTGTAACTGTCAAATGTAAACAAATTTGAATTTTCAAAAATGTGCGTTTTTTGGGCGGATTTTGTTAGTTTTTTTCCGGTGTTTTGGTTACTTTATTTCAGTTTTAGGGTTAGGGTTCGGGTTAAGTTATTTAATTATTATTTTTGCCTGATTTTACAGCAAAAAAAGATATATTATTATTATTATTATTATTTTATTCATTTTTTTTCCCAAAAAGTGGGGGGTATGAAATCACGGATCTGTGAGAGTGAGGGTGTCGCGTCGTACGCACAGTGAATGGCCGTGACGCCCCTGCATTTACTTCTTCTGGTTCTGGAACCGTTTTCCAAGTTTTTATCAAACTGTCAGAGCTAGTATGTGGACTTGACCTCTTTTCAAGGACCACCATAGCTCTTGAGAATGTACAAATGGAACCAAATGGACCCTCCATAGCCATAGAAATCGTTAAAGGGGACTGTTATTATTAGGGAATCAAACCATTGGGAGGGAATTGTTTAAGGAACCGTAAAAATCGTAAAAAAAAAAAAATTAATCCTAAAGGATCCCAACAACCCTTTAGTGTTCAGTTCAGACGTGCAGGTGTTCTCACACATTTGCAAAACAAACAGAGTGAGGTGAAGAGAGAGAGAGAGAGAGAGAGAGAGCGAGAGAGAGAGAGAGAAAAACGAAAGAAAGCCCAGTGTTGTTGGCATTCCGCCCGGCTTTGTTCGCCTAGATTTATGGCACAGCCGTTGATCTTGACAAATAACCCTTTGGGTGCCCTTCCTCTAAACAAACTTGTAATTAGGCTGCTTCAAATCTACTCAACACTTGGCGCATAGTAGGCTACAACACCAGCAACCTGGAATTATATTACTATAAAATACTTCTCTATTGTTTGCCAGCTATTTTGACAGGTACTATAGCGGGAGAGAGACCATGCAACCACACTGCTAAGATTAAAAGTTTTCAGAGCACACAGTTGAGTATATTTCCTGCCAGGCTCAAATTGTTTGATTCCCCATGTTTTTTTGTTTGTTTGTTTGTTGGTTTGTTTTGGGTTTGTGCAAACGAGATTGAATTATGAATGCTGGAAACATTATGGACAGATTGAAAGTTGAGTGTTTTTTTTTTCTCCACACCCCCTCGTACAACCCACACGGATGTTTCTTGCTTCTTAAGAGTTACAATTCTGTATCTGCTACTGCTGGTGTAAAGTACTTAAGTACTGTACTTGAGTATTTACAATTTTCAATACTTTTACTTCTACCCCAGTACAATTCAGAGCAAAATATTGTACTTTTACTCCACTAAAATTATATGAAAACTTTAGTTACTAGTTACTTTCTAGATGTTGATTGTTAATACAAAACACATATATTTCGGCCATTTGAAAATAGCAGATCTACAACCCCACAATACTTGTAACAGATTTCTACAATAGGGTATTGATACTTTTACTTAAATAAAAAGAAATGGAGTCTTATAACCATCACTGCAAGGATGTTTGTTGCTTCGTAGAGTTACAATTCCGGATCTGCTATTCTTGTGTCCATTGTTATGTCCTGTTTAAGGTCTTTACACACCAGGGTGGGGGTAAACAAAACCATAATTGACAGTTGAGTATTTAAAAAGACAGTTGAAGACGCCTCATTCATGCAAGTTGATTTACTGGTTACTCTAAGAGCGGGCACCAAGGAAGAGTCGGCACCTCAATGTTAAATTGGCTACATTGGACAATTAACGCCTAATATTTCTACGATTGCTACAAAACCTCTACAAAACCTGAATAGCCATATTTAATAATAGTCATTTTGGGCATAAACAAGACTTTGAAGGGTAAAAATCTCTGATAATGATATACCCTGCATGTAAAAATCATGGATACTTTACTTAAGACCATTTTCCAAATTATTATTTTTTAAACATTAGCAAAAAATAACCAACCCACTCTTCCTCTATCTGATTTATTCACCTTTGACCTTTTTTTGGACAAAAAGTTGCATTACTTTAGCGTGATATTTGCGTTCTGTGCAGATGCACTCGGGTGCATTTCGCCTTTCCGACATGTCGCCTTTCCGACGTTAACGAACCCTATACCTAACCCTAACCCTAACCCTAACCGCACGCGGAAGCCACTAGTCGGAGTGGCGAGATGTCGGAATGGAAGGAGCACCCCGATGCACTCATAACACAAACAACAGTTTGATAAAAAAATATGTATTTCCGGGCGAAATAATTGCACTAAAACATCCCCCCCCATGGGTCTTTTTAAGTGGAACCAAGTCCCAGATGTTAGCCTAACTAGTTAATGTGCTTCCAGCCCACAGGGGAAAAGTCCTCTCCATAGTTATAAGTAAAGTAGCAGAGATGAGAGGGACTCCAAACTGGCCGAGCACTGAAGCTCCCAATAACCACCTGGTCCACTGGCTTTAAGCACTTTATAATGGTCTGGGCCCGGGCTACAAACAAAAGCACCGAGGCCACACAGCACAGCAGCCCCGCCGTAATTGCTGGCGTTTCTGAGTGGGTAGGTTACACTTAGCTTCAGGCTAATCCGTGGCTAATCACTGTTTCTGCACAGCCCGGTGCTGGGGAGGACACACTGAAGCTGTCAGTGCCATGGCATTGTTCTGAGCCTGGCTTTAAAGCAGCACCGAGCGAGGAGGAGGAGGAGGGAGGTGTGGCGAGTTTTCATCCTTCACAAGGCGGAGAGGAGAGGAGAGGAGAGGAGAGGAGAGGAGAGGAGAGGAGAGGAGAGGAGAGGAGAGAGCAGCGGCGGTGGCGGTGAGCCATGAGGCCTGATAGATGTGTCATCATCAGTGGGAGGGAATTAACATGAACGGCTGCTAGACAGATAGCTAAACAATTATCATGGCTGTCGAGGTGGGGGAACCTTGTGTATGTTCAAAGCCGTTATACTTTTCAAGAAGTGTCAAAATGAACCTGTGTGTTTCCCATTGGATCCAATGCAGTAATTATTACCTGTGGTGGAAAAAGTACCCCCCCCCCCCCCCCCCGTCAAATGCACATATATGGAGTCAATTGCATATGGAGATCAACATGCACTGATGTCAGACGAAACAGAAGAGGCCCCAAGGGGCCCTCCTGTCATATATATGGAGTCAAATGCAATTTGACTGTGAGGGACTCTAGATGTGAGGGTCACGTTGTGGCCCTCACAGTATTGGCCCTCATTTATAAAAACCCACAGAAAGACTGTTGCATCCCGATTTTGGACAGGCAAAGTTTTTTTTGGAAATGTCCTCTTTTACAAACATAAAAAGGTGACATATGGAGATACAAGATTTCAATCTACAAGCTCACAATGCGACGCATTGTGAGCTTGTAGATCTTTTTTACACATTTTATACATTTTTGAAAACTTTTGAAATGGGACATTCTGCATAATGAGTACTTTCTACTTTTGATACTTTAAGTATATTTTGATACCATACTTTTGTACTTTTACTCAAGTACATTTTAAATTCCGGACAGAGTATTTCTACATTGCAGTATTGCTACTTCTACTTAAGTAAATCACGTGGAATAAATCTTTCCACCATTGAAAAAAAGCCAACCGGCCAACCGGTAAAAAGTGGGTCCAGCAGCACAGAGGGAGGCTGCAGGAATGGAACCATGGAGAAAATGTTTATCCTTTTGTGTTTGTTGTGAATTATGTGCTGGTGGTGGGAGAGAAGAGAAGAAGAGAAACTGTGTGGGCACAAAGTCATTTCATATTGCAAGGAGCCTTCATAAGCATATAAAAGCCACAGCACGCTGACAGCCACTTGGAAAGCATCCAACTCAGCCAGACCCCAAACATCAAAACCACAACAAAGCTTTTTGATTCGGGGATGAAAATACAAAAAAAAAAATACAATCTGCACAGCTGCACAGCTTCTGAAAGCTGTGAATAATGGCACATAATGTGCTTAAATTAGTACCTGGTGCAAAGTGCAAAGCAGTGCAATTCCACATGGCACTGGGCTGTAAACAGAGCTCCCCTGACGTGGAGTCATGACGATGACAGCCCTGTCTGGGTGGTCCACGGCCACGTTAAAGAAACCTATCCCAGAAATTCACCTCTCTCTCTCTTTCTCTCTCTCTCTCTCTGTCTCTCTCTCTGTCTCTCTCTCTGTCTCTCTCTCTCTCTCTCTCGCTCTCTCTCCTCTCTCTTGCAACCCAACCAACCATCACTCCTGGATATTAGCATTCAACACTGACATGAGGTCTACAGCCATAAAACAATGGATTTTACTTACTGTCTGCTGGGGCACACAACTAATCGCCCCCCATCTCTAGCAAGGCTGCTGCTGCTGCAGGGCAATCCATCCACAAAGTCCTGGAGACAGGCTAGAGCAAGACAAGGCTCTATGGATGTATGTGTGTGTGTGTAGACGTAGTACGTGTCTGTGTGTCTGTGTGTGTGTCTGAGGGAAGCATGTGTCCCTGACTGAACCAGGAGGAGCAAGTGAAAACATAACACTATCACACACCATGCAGGAGGGTCTTCTTGTCTGTCTGTGTGTCTATTGGAGGAGGGGGTGGGGTCTCTCTCTCTTCCAAAAGCCTGCCTTTCTAGTCAGCGGGAAACCTGGCTGTGGCTTTGCATTATAACTGACATCATGTAAATTTCAATGTTGTGTGTGTGTGTGTGTGTGTGTGTGTGTGTGTGTGTGTGTGTGTGTGTGTGTGTGTGTGTGTGTGTGTGTGTGTGTGTGTGTGTGTGTGTGTGTGTGTGTGTGTGTGTGTGTGTGTGAGCTTATAGGGAGATGTTCTGTGGGACTTCTGGGACCCCCACCCACCCTTACACCCCCACACACACACCCACCCACACACCCCAAGGGAGCCAGTGTACAACATGTGCTCCCCATAGAACCGGCACACGCCGCTCAAGTGATTAACTCCTCGCATTCACAAAGGATCCTTTACACCCCCCGCGCCCCCCCGTGCCCCCCGCCCCTCGTCCTCCCTCTGCTCGCCCCGTTATCACCCCCCCACACACACACACACACACACACACACACACACACACACACACACACACACACACACACACACACACACACACACACACACACACACACACACACACACACACACACACACACACGCCTCTCCATCGACTAGCTGTGTAATAACCATTCATCCTTTCCCTCCCCTTTCCTACTACCACCCTCCCCTCTATCAATCCTTCTGCCCCCCCCCCACCCCTCCCTCCCTCTCTCGTTCTCTACACATCCATCCCCTGCCCCCCCTCCTTTGCACCCTGCCCTGCACACCCCCCCCCCCCCTCTCTGAACAAACAACACTTTGGCTTGAAGGAGAGAGAGTGAGTGAGCAGTGGTGGAAAACGTACTCACGTTTTTTACTTAAGTAAAAGTATCCATACTGCAATGTAGAAATACTGTGTTACAGGTAAAAGTCTGGAATTGAAAACTTACTTGAGTAAAAGTACAAACGTATTGTACATTTTGATATTGGTATCAAAATGCAATTAAAGTATTAAAAGTAGCAAGTATACTCATTCTGCAGAATGTCCCGTTTCACAAGTTTTCAAATGAAAATCATTTGAAAATAGCAGATCTACAAGCTCACAATGCGCCGCATCGCGACGCATTGTGAGCTTGTAGATCGGCTATTTTCAAATGGCCGAAATGTATACAGGGCTGAAGTGGTTAATGTATGTTTTGTAATAATAATCAAAATCTACAAAGTAACTAGTAACTCAAGTTTTCAAATAATTGTAGTGGAGTAAAAGTACAATATTTGCCTTCGAGATGTGGTGGAGTAAAAGTAAAAAGTACTGAAAATTGGAAACACTCCAGTAAAGTAAAAATGCCTCAAAATCGTACTTGTGAATGCCATTTCTAACAAAAAAGTACAGTACTTGAGTAAATGTACTTGGTTACTTTACACAACTGCCGGCCCGCACCCCTCTCTCTGAACAAACACCACTTTGGCTTGAAGGGAGCGAGAGAGAGAGAGTGAGTGAGTGAGAGTGAGGGAGTGAGTTGAAAAAAAAGGCCCGCTTTGCCTCTCTGGTTTGTCTCTTTGTCTGTTGAAGTGTGCTGCTTCTCCTTTTGTGTGTGTGTGGAACTCTTGTCCTGCCAGTTGATGTATTCTCCCTGAACGGTCCAAGGACCATATTTGAGTGTTAAATAAATGGCTACTCCTCACAATAAGAGGGACTATGGAGTATGTGCTGCTGCGCTTTTATGGTGATTTATACCCGCCGTAGTGCCTCTCTCGTGCCTGTTTGTTCACACGCGCGCCCGTGCACACACGCACACACGCACTCGCACGTTCGTATTAGCCTACTATTCTTCTGAGGACATAAGAATTTTACGGACAGCATTGAAATGGCTGAAAATAACTGAAAAGATTGCTCAAAAGTAGATGCAAGCTCAAGCGTAAGCGCAGACGCAGACGCAGACGCAGACGCAGACGCACACGCACACGCACACGCACACGCACACGCACACGCACACGCACACGCACACACACTCACACGCGTTCGTACTATTCTTCTGAGGACATAAGCATTTTAAGGACAGCATTGAAAATGGCTGAAAATAACTGAAAAAAATGCTAAAAAGTATGCAAGCACAAGCACAAGCACACACACATGCACACGCACAGACAGACACACACACACACACACGCACGCACACACACGCACACACACGGCCACACACGCAGTCACACAGCGAGTCCCGAATATCCAGTCGCCTGGAGCTTTGCACCCCCCCGCCCCCCTGAACGCCGTTGTTGACAAAACAGAAATATAAATCCTAACATTTTGTGTTTTCTGTTAGATAAAGGTCTTTCTCCCTCATGAGTCAAAATCCATGACAGAAAACCAGTCTGAGGGGATGTTTTTGCTCGCCGCTTAGAGAGAGATGGAGCCACTATCGATCCACCAAGGATATCGTTACAAACAGCATACCCCGATATAGAAACATCTGTCCTCTGGAAAGTCAACTCGGAGCGAACGGTGCGTGGGAATCAACTCAACGACAAGGGGGCTCTTCTGATAAAGCAACAATGATAATATTATCCTGTGACCTTGGCCTGCATCAATCAGATCAATCTGAGTTGCATTAAAGTTTACATTACAACCTTAATGTGAATTAAACTTGTTTCCTCACAAAGTGCTCTAAAAAATAATCGATTGGGGCCCTTCATAATACCTTCTACTGAAACCATATCTGTCACACAGATCCTGTGTTAACCTAACACTGAGAGAGTGTACAAATGGGACCGTTTTGTGCGCTTTCAGAGTGTAATTGACACTGATGATTTTACTGTTATTATCATGGGCCCTCAAGGTTCGAGGAACTTTACTGATGTGACGTCTTGTGTTGCAGGTACATCAGAGTAAAATGCACTTTTCTTTGGGGATTTTTTGGACATTGCCTCAGCATAGAGACTGATAAACAACAGCAGTAAATATACAGTAAAAAAGCTGCAATGTTTACCAGAAGCCCAAGAGACACATCGACCGTCCTTGGCGCCATCTTGGTTTCCAACTCCACTACACTTCAAAGACAAATATTGTTAGCCTGGCATGGCCAGACTATATCAATGTATAGACAGAGCTCTGGCCGATTCGTCTGGTTAAACTATTGTACTTTTGACTCCAGTACTCCACTATTAAATGTGCTTTGTAATTTTGTACTTTTGAATACATTATATATATATACAGCATTATATTTTTAAAAGCAAGTAACTCAAGTAACACAAATTTGACTGAGAAACTTTCACCTGCAGTTAATACTTTCACCTGCTGTAATATTTGACAAGGAGTATCTATACTTTGACTCAAGCAGCGGGGTTGAGTACTTTGTCCAATAACTGGTCATATCATAGTCTTTCAGGAGCCTTCCCATTGTTCCCCAATTATAGTCCAGTTCAGCCCCAAACCCTGTGAGAACAATCAACCATCCAGGTTCACTTTAATTCCTCCATTCAGGTCTGACAATCTGTCAGCTTTAATTGGGGGAAGAAAGCATGTTGAAAGTGAGAGCTGAGAGTTGAATATAATACTTTTATTATACTTCATCCATGGACGTTTTAATAAGCAGTTAAAAATGATCTGACCCCAACAGCTTTTCAGGGGACAAAAGATGATTTAAGACCTTTGGTGATGAGACTAGTGGGGCCTCTGAGAGTGTGTGTGTGTGTGTGTGTGTGTGTGTGTGTGTGTGTGTGTGTGTGTGTGTGTGTGTGTGTGTGTGTGTGTGTGTGTGTGTGTGTGTGTGTGTGTGTGTGTGTGTGTGTGTGGCTGTCAGGGGTGTCAGCTGGTCCTCTGTGGAAGAGGGCTTTGTGTCAGACAGGTCAGCTGGGACTGAAAAGGGCACACGCGCTGCAACCCCCCGGCCCCCCTGCAACCCCTCCCCCCCCCACCCCCCCGCCGGACTATAATTCAGATACGCACTCATGCATGCACGCACGCAAGCACGCACGCACGCACACACACACACACACACACACACACACACACACACACACACACACACACACACACACACACACACACACACACACACACACACACACACACACACACACACACACACAATTTTATGATGCCATTTCCACACATTATTTGTCCTTATTAACACCAGGTAAATGTAATTTTCCCATCTCTTTTGTACAGTACATACAGCATAGTGTTTGTATTTCTTGATGACATGTATTAATGTGTACATTTTTATGCTATGTTGATGAATTGAATACATGGTACCGCATTGGAAACAAGTCCCCAGGACTTTTTTGTGTTATCCTTTAAGCTTTATTGTCTGACTGTACCTCTGTACTGTTTACATTTCTGACTAATACAGCATTCAATCAATCAGTCAATGTGAGCTTGTAGATTTGCTTCTTTCGGTGCATGATACTGATGTGTAACTGGTATAAATCTGGCATACTGTAATTCCAACCCCAAAACCCTCTAAACCTCCGGCCCACTCCGACATTTCCAGCTGCTGAAACACTCATTCACGCATTCATCATCCCGGCATGATTACTGCAACATAGTATCCTCACACGGCACCAGCTCCTCCAGAGTCCTCAGTTAAACTCCAACATATATTACACCCGTCCTCCTCCAACGACCTACACCGGCTTCCTTCCTGTCAAACAAACAATCCACTTCAAACTCCTGCTTATACCACCTACAAGGCACTCAATAATCTGTCTCCCTCTCTGATCTTCTCCAACATTATGTCCGTTCTCTCTAGTGATGGGTCGTTCATGATCGATTCATTCAAAATAACTAGTTCTTTGGCGTGAAGGGGGGCATCGGCAGCGTGGGAAATTGTCGCTTCACCGATGCGTTTCACCGTTTTAGCGCTCCTTCAGCCGCCTTTGCTTCTAAATGTCGGTGCTGTTGCGCCGATAGTTGAGTCACTTTCTCCCCGCCGTTTGCTGCCCCCCCCCCAAGGTTGGTGCCCTGTGTGCAGCAGCAGCACCTAAAGCCCTTCCATTAAGCCGGCACTGCGCGCGTACACACACACACACACACACACACACACACACACACACACACACACACACACACACGGTTGTATTACTATACTTGTGAGGACATCAACATTTTAGGAAGCCGATTTTATGATTGATTTATGATTTTTTGGGGGCATTTTTAACCTAAAGCCGAAAAATAGCAGATCTACAAGCTCACAACGCGTCGCGCTGCGACACGTTGTGAGCTTGTAGATCGGCTATTTTGCGGTGTTTGACATAGCCGCACAACTAAGTATAAAATAGGGGAAAATCAAACCCCAACCCCCTAAACCTAACCTCTAAAGGTCTAAATCCTAAACCTAACACCAACCTGAATCTTTTTCTAATTGTAAACATAGCTCTAAAAATCTTTTTTCAACAATAAAATAACAATTTCTCTTGTGAGGACCAAGAAAATTGACAACTTTTTCTCATATTCGACTATTCTTGTGGGGACGTTTGGTCCTCATAAGTATAGTAATACACACACACACACACACACACGCGCACGCACACGCACATGCACACGCAGAGCATGGCCAATCCATTAGTACGGCCTATTGGACGGCAGCAGCAAAGTGGCCTAAAGAAGTGGGATTTATACTTCTTGCTGCACACTGACCATGAAATTGGGTGCCGTTGTCACTGTTAACATTGACGCACCCTTAAGGCAAACCATACCGCCACGGAGCCAGATGGCACCGCTTTGATTCACAATGTCTCCTATGCTAATGTCTAACATGCGTGTGTGTAATCTATCTAGTTTATTGTGTCTACCTTTC
>NC_139941.1:50582730-50605230 GCF_963454915.1 Gymnoscopelus microlampas | reverse complement strand
CAGCAATCAATCTCCCAGGGATCTAGCGCAGTGGTTTTCAACCCTTTTCATATCAAGGTCCATTATTTATTCACCAATTGAGCCACGGACCACCGTTTGATGAGATTTAGACTCTCAGACCTAAAACTTGTCGTTGGATAAGATGTGAAACCAAGAGTTAAAGATCTGTAAGGGTCCATTTGGTTACCAACTCTCCATCAATTAGCGGGGGACCACCTGGAACCCCCTCAAGGACCACTGGAAAAATATTAAAAATGTGTCACTTTTTTTCACCGTTTCCTTTATGAAAATAGCAGATCTACAAGTGCTATTTTCAAATATCCGATGCATATACGTAGGTTTGTAAGTAAGTAAGTGCTCATGTGGCCTATAATATTCGCTTCTTTATGGGCTGACCATAAAGACCTGGTTGCTTATTTATCTCACAAACTCTGGCAACACTGGCTTGGCTCAGGGAATATAGGCAGAGTGGTACGGGGGGGCACGGGGGGTTGGTGGTGACGGGAGAGGAGACATAATAGACATTAATTAAATGTCAGCCTTCTGGAGTCAGTCCTTCGATAAGAGGGCTGCTGGCTGTTAGAGTAGAAAATTCGATTGTCGCGCGGGGATCCTATTCTCTGTACCTAAATGAGAGACGCGGGGTCGACGAAACAATCAGCCCTCCCTCCCTCCCTCCCTCCTCACCGCCTGCCCGCCGCGTCCCCCTAGATAAGGAGCGGCGGTCGCTCGGTCGCCGTGGGAAGAACTACACCGATTTTTATTAAGTAAAAGTATAGCAATATAAACATAATTCGTTGCCGTCCAGGACAGAAACCTCTCATCTCCATATTCTAACTTGTTTGTGGGCCTCGTCACGTATTAGAAGGCCAATATCTGTCACAAGAACCAAGGACGGGTGTTTTCAATGAGGCTAACATGGTTAAAATGTAGTTCGAAGGGGAATGGATTTTTGTAGGAAGGGGGCATGTCAGATAAAATTAATACCAATGATCTAAATCAATCAATCTGAATCAAGCAACTTAAAGGGATAGCTCACCCAATTGTTTTTGTATATCGATTACGATTAGTCACCCCATGGAGACTTGAATTCATGGATTTAAAAAAAAAAGTTGCATTCTAAGCCAATCATTTGATGACCAGCAAACTGGTATGCAGCGGTTCCGGTAGGAGACACAAAGGAGACTATTTGTGTCTCCTACCAAAACCGCTGTCGGTCATCAAATTATTGGCTTGCGACAAAAACTAAAACATATCCATGAATTCAAGTCTCCATGGGGTGACTAATCGATAGAAAAAAAGCCATTGGGGGTGAACTATCCCTTTAAAAACTGTCTGGGGTGCTCACAAAAGCCAGAGTAGAAGTTAAAATAACCCCAAACATGTTTGAAAGTAAAATATCCCTTTAAGTAGAAGTATTTGAGTCAAGTAAAGTAAAAGTACGTCAAAATTGTACTTAAAGAGCACGGAAAGCAAAATAAATATGATACAATATGTATTCTCAGTTTGTCACAGCTCAGAGGAATGTGTTATTAACCAACAGACCAAATTTGAATGGTGAAAAAAATCGCCAAGTTTAGAAACTCATGTTTCAAAATGGATGAAAAACAATGCATTTTTTTCCTGGCCTCTCTGCTTCGGACTGTAGGGGCGTGTCCAGCACAGCTGAAGCCACGCCCACTCAAGGAAGTATCTCTCGCTTCAGCTCCGCCTCCGTCCAAAGAGGGTTTAGTCATAACGTCGCGTCACCAGGCTTTCCTCCACCGAGTCTCTCGTGTGTGTGCGTGTGCGCTGTGTGCGCGTGCGTGTGCCCGCTTGAGTTTGACGCGCATGCCCGCTTGAGTTTGACGCGCGCACCCGTGTGTGTGTGTGTGTGTGTGTGTGTGTGTGTGTGTGTGTGTGTGTGTGTGTGTGTGTGTGTGTGTGTGTGTGTGTGTGTGTGTGTGTGTGTGTGTGTGTGTGTGTGTGTGTGCGCGTGTGTGCGCGCGTGTGCTCCACGCCCACACGGAAGACAAGCGTTGCAGCTGACTGCTTTGTTGACTCGCCCGGTCTGATTCAAACAACAGAAGAATGGCTGCCTCAAATAGTTTTATTGGAAATGTACAGCCATACATGTTTGAGCCTCCAGAACCCGACGAACCAGATGAGGTTGAGCAACCTCAAATGCAACCTCGTCCTCTAGGAGAATGGTGGGTTATCTTTTTCCCTATACCATTATTACAAGTTATAAACTGTACTACTGAGTAGCATACCTAGGCTATTGATAAATAGCATAGAACAAAAACACATTTTGTATTTTACCAGTTTTGTTTTGCCAGTGTAAATCACTGATCAAACTGGCAGCCATCATGTTTTTAGTTTTGTTGCCTAGCAGAAAACATTGCAACAAAACGTTGTGCTCTGAGCTGTTCAGATATCTTTACTGTGCGACTTCATATAATCAATATTCCATTGGTTGACAAGATATTTAGTAACACTGTGGCTTAGATCAGTGGTTCTCAAACTTTTTCATGTCAAGGACCCCCAAATTGACACTTATTAGCCCACGGACCCCCATTTCAAAAGATATGCCAGGGACCCCCATAAGAGAAGATTTTTTACGGCTCTAGCAGTGATTCTCAACCATTTTAATTTCAAGGACCCCCAGTTTGACATACATTAGGGCTACAGACCCCCATTTAATGGCATTTCTATCACTTGGGCCGCAATTGATAATGTAAAATCTATGTCAATTTACTCTGAGAGTGTACTTTGGTTCCATTTGTACACTCTCAGAGTTACAGACCCATAAGGGTCCATTTGGTGCCTAATCTATCATTTAGCTGGGGACCCCCTGGAACTCCCTCAAGGACCCCTGGGGGTCCCCGGACCCCACTTTGAGAACCAATGGCTTAGATTGCATGTTGACATTTTTTTTTTTGGACCTGGTATCCTATAGTTTTCAATGTACAGATTATTTTAATAGCATATTGACTGACGCTAGGTTCTTGATTTACATGGGATACTAGTTTCTTTAGGCACTACACTGTCTCTCTGCTTTCTATGTACAGTATGTGATTACCTTGCTTATTGTAAGTCACTCTGGATAAGAGCGTCTGCTAAATGCCTACATTGTAATCATACAGGTGCACCTGTGGAAAATGCAGGCCAATGCCTAATGTGGCTCACAATATCTGCTGCAAAGCTATCGATGTGGTATGTAAATAAAAACATCTTCCACAATGATCATCACCTGTGAACATTCACAACTAGTAAAGTACTAAAACACCTTATACTGTACATACTCCCAACAGGTTCTGAATAAATTAAGTGAACAGCCAGAAGAGCTGGAGTGCATGACTCTCCATCCAGGAATTGAGCCTGTCTGCTTGAACCCATACTCCCTGCAGAATGCCCTCAACATTTACCAGGCAGACCATGGCCCACTGCCGGAGAAGGAGAGATTTGAGTAAGTTAGACCAATATTTATTTATTTGGAATGTAGATAAATTGCATTTGTTTATCAAATTATATAATCACTATTAAAAAATAAACTATGGAAGGATTCACAATGTTACAGTATCACTCAAGGATTATGATAGCTGTATGGTCATAGACATTCAATGAAAATGCTGTCCAGTCCTGCTTTATATTGCATTGCCTTGACCATTCCATATACCCATATACCCCTTTGTTATTTCAAGGCCCTCCATTTACAGTACAGTATAGGTGACAGAAGATATGCTCGAGAACAACAGAGACTAGTAAATTAACACTAAAGTTGGTGATTAAATGGCAGTACAGCAGTCTGATTGACAACCAGGAAAAAGAGATGAAACTGGCATTAGCAGATGTTCACTTTGAAGTTGGCGCCATGAGTCTCCAGTTCAATCACCAAACAGGGTTAATAGCACCACCCTCAGGCAGTGAGAGAAAACAGCACAAAAGGTCACATTTCATTCATTGTTATTTTGTCATTACAGGCGTGCTCGCTACCTGGCCTACAGATCCTTTGTGTCCTGGGTCTGGGGACCCCTGAAACCGAAGGACCGGAGAATCTTGCCCTCCTGTATTGTGCAACGGATACACGAAGAGTACCCTGACGAAGATTCGGAATACACTGGATTTAGGCCTGCCATTTAATCTGAGTCTACAAGGACCCCAAAATGATATGTATTTGGCCGCGGATCCCCCATTTGAAAATGCTTTGTGCCAGGGACCCTCAGGAGAATATTTATGAAGAAATTGTTCAAAGACTTTCATAGGTATTCAAAAATAGCAGATGTACAAGCTCGCAGCTTGGCTCAAAGTGACACGCTGTGAGCTTGTAGATATATTTTTGACAACCACTGTTCTACATCCTAAAAGTTTTCTGAGAAAACTTATGTTTATATAGCTAAAGTATAAAATGACAGATGCTTTCCCAGTTTTAATGGGTTAAATAAACAATATTTTCATTACTATGTTCTGGATGTTTGTTATGTACCGTAATTTTCGCACTATAAGCCGCACCTGAATATAAGCCGCAGCAGCTAAATTGAATGATTTGTACATATATAAGCCGCACTGGACTATAAGCCGCGGGTGTAAAATCCCTAGATTTAGGAGGTCCCCTAGTGGCCGTTAGCTATATAAATCCATAGATAAGCCGCACCGTTATATAAGCCGCAGGGTCGAAAAATGGGAAAAAAGTCGCGGCTTATAGTCCGAAATTTACGGTACACAGTTATTCTGTCATTCCATACAACTATAATATATGTCATAGAATTGTTAGACAGCTTTTACAATAATTGTTTTATTGATTACATTTTTGCACACACCCTTTTGTAAGAGCAAATGCTCAGGAGCACAGAAGCAGGCAGAATATCTCTGCTGTCGGGCAGAAGCCAACTATGTCCAAAATGTATATTTCAGGAAATTAAAACATTTTTAACACAACACTGCCTCAAAGTTGGTATGGTGACTTTATACATTGTCAGACTCAGATACTTGCATGTGTCCTTATATTATCATCACTTTACCCAAATACAGCTCAAGTGGAGTTAGGAGGTTTTTGACCAGTGATGAGGAAATAATTATGTCCATCATTGATTAGAATGACAAAGAAACGTGAGTTAGGTTGTTTGACCGTCAGTTTCCAAAGGATCCTCAGGAGGTTTAGTCCGAAGCACTTTTAATACTTTTAATTGGTTCAATGTTTGTAAAAACACACACAGACTTAAAAGACTGTTCAATAGCACTGATTTATTTGCGCCCTAACAACGAAGATGTGTATGTGTAAAATTGACAGCTGCACTGGTGTGAAATCTGGACAACCCTGTGGCAGAAAGAGGGTGACTGGGAAAGGGATTAGACGGGTGTTGGGTCACCACCAGGCGTTGGCTCTATTGACTCTGGCTCTGGGCGGATGAACCGGGACAGATGGGCGGCAACTGCAGCAGCCTTTTCAGGATGCTCGTACTGTGAGCACAGGAATCCAGGGACAGGCAACTCTTTCATCTTGGCCACAAAAGGTGCAGGGTTGGGGAAGACCTCATTAAAGAGGAGGTCTGTAAGCTCTGTCACATATTCTACAATACAGGAGAGAACACAACAGCATGTACAGTAGTTTGAGTAATTCATATGGTCTCAAATGTTTCCAATGTAATTAGAACATTTATGGTGCACAATTTGACTGATGACCACGGTATGCAGATTCAAACTTGAATCAGAAACTTGAGAATTACATGTAACTAACCGGTAGTATAGTTGGTCTTAACCGCGGTGACAACATGGCCACCTTTCTTGGCCTTGGGAAACCGTATGCTGTACCGCGGAGCTCCTGCTGCAGTGATCGCTTGGAGACGTCCAGCATTTTCATTGAAATGCAATGCGGCCAGGTAAAGCCTGAAATGAGAAGAATGGGTTGAACCCAAGATAGTTTGTAGATGGCTAGAAGATGGTATTTTTACATACTGGCACTAGCATGTAAGAAGGCAGTGCAGATGCACAATATTTACAAATGAAATGGCATTGTAATACAGTTCAAAGAGGGGATTGTGTGCACATCCCACGCCTGCATTTAGGCCAGGTGCTGGACATCAAGGGAAGAATCAATGAAAAGAAGAAGGAAGCCCGCACACTGTTCTCAAGCTCCAAGAAACTCACTTTTTATTTTGCAACGTTTCGACCTTCTAGGTCTTCATCAGGCAAATAAAAAATCTCTCTCTCTTATATTTGCTTTAGAACAGTGTGCAAACTTCCTTCTTTTCATTGTAATAATACATACATACAATTTATACAGCACTTTTGTAAATACTCAGTCGCTGATATTATGAATGTTATCATTTGCATAATATTGCAACACGATATAGACAACATGATTACAATATAATTTACCTGCAAAGCATTCCTAGGTAGGAAAAGACCACATTTTTCGGTGCAAACCGCAGGATCACACTGTGGAACCCCTCCAAGGCAGATGTCTGGTAGAGAGGACTCAGCTTCTTCACATCACCCAGAACACGTTTATTTGTAGATGCCGTCTTCAGCTTGAAGACGGCCTTTGATGCTACAGGGGGAAAGGGTATACTATATCAAATATTTTCAGTGGATTGCATCTTGAGAGTATATTACAGGATTCAAATGACAAGAGTTTGCTATTGAAGAGTCATACCAGGCTTCAGCCACTTGTTTTTGTCAGTGGAGGGGGGATGGAGGCACATGGGGAAGTGTGGATTGTCATGGACATGAACATTGGTGATGTGGTTGATGACAGATGTCCACTTTGCAACTGTTTCCTCTCCACTGGACGAACCAGATGCTGACCAGTAGAGGTGATTCTTCACGCTCTGCTTCCACAAGTTGACTTTAGTGCATTCCTTCAACTTTGAGATGGCAACCAACTTCTTGGTAAGAGCTGTGAACCGTTAGAAAATATGTAAAATATTTTTATAGGGTGGTTGTTGCACAACTGTAGCGGTGCTACAAATAATCAATAAACAACATTTCCCGTAATATCCTACCTTTACATAAATGCCACACATCGTAATAGTGGGTAATCTCAGATTTCTGTTCCTTCATGAACTTCTGAACCTGGTTGTGTCGGTCTGTCACCAGGCAATCCACCTTGACGCCAGCTTTGTGAAGGTATTTTAGACTCCGGATCAGCCCTTCCTTCTCCATGTGGACACTGCTCTTTACTTCATTGCTCTGTGTATCACACACACACACGCGCGCGTGAATAACAGATCTGCCTCATTGGTGAAGTTCTGTGCTCTACTGATCACATTTTCTAGTTTCACAATCTATTTACAGTACCTGTACCAGCTGGATATCAACGATGTTGTTAGTGTTGAGATCCATCATGGAGTAAGAGCCGTACTTTGTGCAGTGGCCTGGGCTGTCAGCTCTCATGTCTCCACCAAGAGATACTGTTGCCCTCCGTTTAAGTCCCTCAAGCAAGTCCGCCTGGTGTGTCCGCCATTTATGTAGAACAGAAGGCATAATGTACTTGTCCACATGATTGCGATGTGACATTCTGCTGAAGGTTCTCACGTTCATTGCATTGAGCACCTGTAATGTCAAATAAGAATGTAACTGTAACAGTGTTCATACCACATCCCTCTGTAGCACTGACCTATAGTAATTCAAATGTATCTGTTAAAAACAAAAAAGACACAAAGCAGTGGGAGAAGACACACTTTAGATGATGCCCAGGGGTGCACATAACTGGTGCGCAGGTGCGCATGCGCACCCAAAATAAATAATGCGCACCACATCAGACGACGCGAGGCGCTTTTGCGTACCAACAGCTGGGACAGGAATTTCCAAGCTTTTATTTTTTAGCAAAACTAAACTTTTTTAGCAAAACTAAACGGGGACGCATGCTGCACGTGCTTGTGTGATTGTTGCTTCGCGTCGCCTCGCGTCGCCTCGCTGCGTGCACGCAGCCAGCAGCGGCTGTTAGAGGCACTCTTCACCGATGAGGAACGCACCATAACGGTGCAAAATATGCCGTGAACGTCCTAATCTGGCGGATAAAAGCAGTACAGCACAGGGCACCAACCTTGGGGGCTTCTAACGGCGTGAAAATCTCGGAATTTGGAAGCAGAGCGTCTGTCCGGGGCTTCAGTGCGGCTGCAGAGTTCATGTGCGGGGCTGGGCTGAAGCAGTGCTGCACTAACCCCCCCTCGTTGACAAAACTGTCCGGTGGGCGCCGTGTGCTGCCCCCCCCCCCCGTTGACAAAACGAGACCATTTATTTGGTGCGCACCAACTCACATCTCCAGGTGCTCTTCTGAGTACTAGACCTAAAAAGTTATGTGCACCCCTGATGATGCCATTATTCTTTACCAACCTTGTTTGTCTGGAGAAAAGAAGAGCCTGTGAAGTACACAGCAGCTGATAGCTGCAGATTCCCTGCTGGAGTGCTGCGTAACAGTGGTTGACTCTTCCATTTTCTGGTGTATTCACATAACACGTGGCTGCACCTCTGGGTCACGGTAAGGAATGTTCCTTTTACAAAGGTCCGCACCTTGCAGACACTTGAGCAGGTGGGGCATATACGGAAAAGGTCGAGCAGGCAATCTTCGTAGACCAAGTACTTCACCGTATCCTGTGGCTTGGTTGGTTCTCTGTTGACAAAGAAAAACACACAACAAAAAATACTTTTTACAAAGTGTATAATCTTCTAGAAGATTAGAACTTTGTCGTGTCAGCATAACTGAATAAAATCTAATTATGATGAGGATACATTTTCCTATCGGGCAACTCTATATACGTACTGTACAATGTTAATGTTGTACATTAGATAGAGAAAATAGGAGATCTACAAGCCAACATGTTGCGTTGCAATGTGCCATATTCACTGATTCTTTTTTTTTCTTTTCTTTTTTTAGCTACCGTATATGTCGATTTTTGCAAAATATTCACCTATGACATGCCCAGAATGTGGATGCTAATGTTCATGTGGTTAACAAAGATCTAATAAGCAAATTTAATTTACTGTTCACTGATGTCGTCCAATTTAGACGTGCTGGGACGGTAGGTGGGGTCATCATCTGAACCGAGGGATGGGGCTTCAGAGTCCTGAGAAGGCAGCAAGTCTAAGTGTTGTTGCTTTGCTGCTGGGCTATCAGCTGGCTCTACAGCTTTTCTCTTCAGAGGAGATGTGCCTGGAAGCAACAGAGACGGGGTGCCCACAGCAACACTCTTAGTGGCTACCGTGGCTTGAGAACCTGGAACACATATAAGAATAGGAGTGTTATATATACTGTACACACAGTACAGTAGGACTTGTATTGATAGCAATAGTCAACCAAAATAATAATGTTATGAGCAATGAAAATACAACAAATTATTCAGCCAATACACTACAGCAGGAGTCTTCAACGTTCTTCAGCCCAGGGACCCCTTCCCCTTACCGAGAGAAAGATGAAGCAGGGACCCCCACTACATATTGTATAAAATGTCCACGCGCACCCCCCTTATTCTTTTTTATCTAGTCTGGACTTTATACATCCATAGGACCTCTAATATAAAGATTTTGATGATCCAAAGACGTTTTTTCAATGCTTTATTACCCCTATGAGACCTGCAGGTATTGCTGGCTGGAATGCCGGCAAGGCACGCTCAACCTCAGGTTTCCAGTGGGACCAACCGTGTCATGCTACCTTGTCAGGAAGGGGGCTAAATACATAATGATTCAAAGTAAGACAACATTTTGGCAAGGGAAAAAGGCCATCACCATTTTCCAAATGGTCCCTTGAGCTGTCACCTCAATAAAGTATATGTCAATGGAAATGGGTTACATGGATACCTACAAGCCTCCCCTGTACGGTCATGCCACATTTATGCCAATCTCCAGCAGTTTTGGGCAAGAACCATGCAGTTTTTTGCATGTAGTACAAATATGTAATTTCTGCCTAGGTATTTAGCCCCCTTCCTGACAAGGTAGCATGACACAGACTAGAAAAAAAAAAAGGAAAATCAGTGCGTGGACCGCCTCTACTAGTGTGTTGCAGATTAAACCTTTTCATTGATTTCATAGATAGTTTCATAGACTTGTTTGACAGCACTATCGTCAGTGTATGTTTTCAGACATTTAACCACTAACCACTTCGCTCTGTACATGATCTGTTCCTTTTTTCCCTCAACACCAGACCTCTTTGATGCTGTGAGGCGTTGTGAGCTTGTAGATCTGTAATTTTTGGCTAAAATGCTCCTCAGCATAGGGATGCTATGGTTCATGTAAAAAAAAAAAATCCTATCACCAATTTGGCACCCCCCCTGTAGTAACTTTGAGGACCCCCTAGGGGTCCCGGAACCCCTGTTGAAAACTACTGCACTACAGGAATAAACAAGATCAGATGTAACAGGAATCATGGCCATTGCAATCCAACTGGTGCTACAGTCACATAAATGCAACCAGCGCTAGAAATCACAAGCCAATTACAATTATAAAATGTTCTACAGGATGGGATGTATATCATATATTGTAACCCTTCTATGAACGATTATTGTCTCTAAGCCAATAAGGAAGTAGTAACGTCAGTAAACTATAGGATCATAGAATACAGAGAGACAGTGTAGTGTCTCAGTAAACTATAGGATCATTGTCACGATTTTTCAAAAATAGCAGATCTACAAGCTTGTGGCGCACAAGCTTGTAGAATAGAACCAAATGGACCCTTACAGGTCTGTAACTCTGAGAGTGTAACTAATGGAACCAAATGGACCCTTACAGGTCTGTAACTCTGAGAGTGTAACAAACAAACAAACCAACACTTGTATGTATATCAGTGGTTCTCTAAACATGTCAAGATCCCCCTAATTACACATTTACAATGTAGGCATTAGCCCTTTATCCAGAGTGACTTACAGCAAACAAGGTCAAAACATTCATAGAATGCAGAGAGACAGTGTAGTGTCTCAGTAAAATATAGGATCATAGAATACAGAGATGACATAATATTTAGTTTAGTGAGTTTACCATGCTTACACTGTACTGTATGTGTCCAATGACAAATGAATAGATTATAGGTTTTTGTGACAGCAGTAACATCAGTATGTAGCATATTGTACTGTCTGTGTCCAAAGACTAAATGGATAGGTTCTGTTATATTTTATTCCATTCCATAAGTGACAGGAGTCTTCTCCTTCAACAATTATTGTGTTCATCAATAGAACCTGTCAGACATTTACAAAGACAATCTAATAACTTGACCAACCTTCACTCTTGCTGCTAGTCAGGGTTCTTTTAGCCAGTTGCGTTCCAACCGTTCTTCTCCCCACAGAGCGGTCCGTCTGAACCCTAATTTCTCTGGTGGTGACTTGGTCACACTGTGTCTCTGTCTCTCTCGTGGATGGAAGGGACTGCTTTGTGAAAACAGATAACAGTTGAAATTACTTTTTCAAACATACTGATGCTTATGAAAACAAGTAACATACTGATGCTTATGAAAACAAGAAACATACTGATGCTTATGAAAACAAGAAACATACTGATGCTTATGAAAACAAGAAACATACTGATGCTTATGAAAACAAGAAACATACTGATGCTTATGAAAATAAGAGTGCAGGCTATCTCCTGACCAATAACACCCTCTTAAAACTGTATGTAACAGAAATAAATAATGTGATTCCACCTGTACTCTCAGCCTTGGGACCGCCCCTTATGCCCCTGTAAAGTTGGGGGGTAAACCCTTACCTACCTAGCAACCTGAAATGCACGCACATAGTGTTTTGTGACCACGTGAAGATGCACAGGTCCTATTGTGTTCTGTTTATTAGCACCAAAATGAAGGTTTTAGGAGACTTTATTTCAGTGCACATTCTGCACAACACAACACAGCCATAACTTTACCAAAGAGCGGACCGCGAGATTCCAAATGACTCCTATCCTACTATATCTCCCCTTTCCCTAGAAACAACACACAGTGCAACCAGACTACTACCATCACTTTTCGGTGCGATTATTTCTTTCCTCCAAAGGAAAGAAAGTTCTATATTTGGTCGATGGTCACGTCAGGGTTGCACGGTGTTAGTGTATGTAAGATATACTCTACAAACGTTACGTAACATTTACAATGGTGTCATTTAGCAGAAATGATTGAGCCCAAACTACTATACAGATACACCTTGTCATATCTATATCGATGCACATAAAAGCACTATAATTATAACATAATCACTGTTGGAAACTTACATGGGAAGCTGTAGTACTGCCGACGACGGTAGATGCAGCCGGCACGGGAGTTGGAGGGAGGAGGGGAGGCGATACAGTCGGCTCGGCACCGTGCACCAGCAGCAGTGGGTTCTCCGTGAAACCAAGCAGTCTCCTTTGCAGGTTAGAAAAATTATCCGGCGTGAAGTGTTGACTGCAGAGGAAGGCAGTGGGGGTGGTGATTCTCAGCTCTCCTTGACAATGGCGCTTCACAAAATCAATCCACTTCTTTTTCATTTCCTCGTTCTTTGGAAACGCGAACAGTGAAATTGCACTGCTCTGACGCGCCTGGCATCCAGGCAAAACGCATTTGCGCCAAGGAGCCATGATAATGGTCTAAAATTCACTAAATTAGCAAAAGCTAAACTAACAAAACTTTCAGAAAAGTGCTGCAGGCTACTACTACTACTAGCTGTAGGGACTGAAGAGTGTGGGGGAGGGGAGGAGCAGTAGTAACAACACAGCAGCTGACTGCAGTCTGGGGCTGAGGGGCGGAGCTTCTGCAACGGATAACTGATGTACAGTATGATAGTACAGTAGGCTCATTACATATTACAGTATCACCGTGGTGCGTACACAGTTGATATTTTAGTCCCGCCCACAATATACTACCCCAGATTTTATTCAAAAAACATAAAGTGGTCTTATTCCATAACGCTGTAAAATAAAGTTCCAATTTTTTTCCCAGGGTTTCAGCAATGACTATATTACATGTATAATATGTCTTTAAACAAATAGCTTAATTCACTTTACGTGCTCTTTAAGTACAGTACTTGAGTCTTTTGTGGGGGGTGTAGTGGAGTCATTTGCATATAGCCTCTCAGCATCGCGGCGTACTGTATTGCCGAAAGATTTCTTTTTAATGGGGCTTAAATGGAAGCCTTTATATCCGCCGTGATGAGAACGCAAAGTGATGCTCAATGAATGCATAGAGTCTCGAGGTTAAACGTCCGAATCCTCCTTCTTTACGGGGCCCTTTATTGAGCTGTATCCACCCATTTCAGATGGATTATGGCTGTCCAATATGGCTGAGCTCCTTTTTCTGTAATGTCTCTCACTAATAAAGTACCTTGGCGTCCGGCCAAAAAGCGTTTTAAAGACGGTGCGTGGCGTGCGTGCGTGTGTGTGTGGCACGTGCACACGCACGCGTTCCTTTTCCTTTAAGATACAGCAAGCAGATCAGCCCCGGCCCATGCAGCTCAGCAATCATAAAATATTTACTTCTGCAAGGCTTTTATGCCTGACTCTGTCTAAAAGACAGACTAAAGTGAAAATGCACGGTTTTAGAAGCACAGGTGTATTTTTAGAGGTTTCGCCAATGTCGCCCGCTCCGTTACCCTTGAATGCTTTGCTTCTTTTTCTTTTATATGATTGGGGGCCGTTAGGCTTTTATATGCACAACACGGAGAATCTCATAAGAATCATTTTGAGGGTGGAATTTGATGAGTTGTTGCATAAAGTCATGGTTAGTTATTATTATATCTCCAAACATCTCTTAAGGTAGGAGAGACTCTACATGCTCCAGTTTTAGTCACCCACCCACCGTGAAGGTGGGTGGATGACTAAAACTAGAACGTATGTAGACCCATTTACAAGTTTGACTTCCATCAACTTCGCCGACCAGAGATTCCTACGACTGGTTCTCTCTGTCGGGTGGAAATGTCCAACACTGTTACTTTTCAGCATTCAAATTCAAAAGCATCAAAAGAAGCAGATCTACAAGCTCAAAACGCGTCGCTTCGCGCCTCGTTTGGAGCCTCGTTTGGAGCCTCGTTTCGAGCCTTGTTTGGAGCCTCGTTTGGAGCCTTGTTTGGAGCCTTGTTTGGAGCCTCGTTTGGAGCCTTGTTTCGAGCCTTGTTTGGAGCCTCTTTTGGAGCCTTGTTTCGAGCTTGCAGATCTGATGCTTTTGTGTGACGCTGTAGTATGATCAAGTAGGGGCGTTAATTTATGAAAAAAACATAAAAGTAGCCCGACAGCAACGATATAGAGTAGGTTTGGGTGTGGCCTGATATATCTGCCATTATGTGACTTTCGGAATCAATAGTTTTGCGAGCCAATGTGTCCAAATCTTTTTTTTTTACCACTTTCAACCTGGCGTCACTTATTTCAGGGGTTGCAATTTTAGCCAAAAGTTTTCGAAAATAGCAGATCTGCTGACAATAAGTTGCAGCTCGTAGATCAGCTTTTTTTATTTTTGCGGTTAAATAAAGAAAACGATTAGATCATTGTTTGCTTATGTAACAGAGTGGTTCACTACCCCAGCCTGATGGCCTGAAACTCTAATATCTCCCCCGAGCGATAGGGATATCCCTTTGGCTTAGCGGTAAAGATGTTGGCTTTCCAGGTGGGAGACCCGGGTTCAAATCCCGGGCGTTACAATGGTGCCGTGACCCGGATCGGGTTTCCCGGATCCAGGTCAAAAGGGGGGTGAGTGTAACAGAGTGGTTCACTACCCCAGCCTGATGGCATGAAACTCTAATATCTCCCCCAAGCGATAAGGATATCCCTTTGGCTTAGCGGTAAAGATGTTGGCTTTCCACGTGGGAGACCTGGGTTCGAATTCCGGGCGTTACACTTATAACTTAAAATGATCTCAAAGAAAAACTTTCATCAACTAGTTGAACTACAAGTTTTCCAAATGTTTCATTTTTCTTTTCTTTTTTTACAAAAATATGGGTTACAACATCGGCGGTTAAGTTATCTTTTGAGATGTTCAAGTGGGCCCAGATCCAGAAAAGGTCGAGGACCACCGACCGCTCAACTCGTTACTTTGTCTCTATAGCCTCCCATTAGACACCCCGCTCCCGCCGCTTAAAAGGCCATTAACACAAAGGATGCAGATCGACTGTGGAAATCGATGGCGGAAGTTGGTGTGTGTATGAATATTGGCTTTGATTCTTTACTTCTTTCTTTTTTTTTTATAGTTATGCCACCTCTAGCGCTCCCCGTTGGGCAGATCAATATAGAGGTTACTTTAACCCATTAAGACCGGGAACACATCTGTGTCATTTTAAGATAGCTTTGGCTATTCAAAAAAAGCTCATAGCGCGGCGCTATGAGCTTGTATATAGATGCTATTTTTGAAAAGCCCAAAGAAATCTTCAAAATGACACAGATGCGTTCCCGGTCTTAACGGATTAAATGACCAATTTAGCAGCATCGCCTGGGTCAGCGGCCTTTTGTGTTGGCGCTGCACATGGGAAATGCTTCTTACATGGACATATCTGCTTCCAAGCCGCACTCGCAATGATATATATACCCCTTATAACTGAGCTCATTGTGTAGTCTTCTCCCACTTTATAACCACACACGCACACGCACGCTAAGCACACACACACACACACACACACACACACACACACACACACACACACACACACACACACACACACACACACACACACACACACACACACACACACACACACACACACACACACACACACACACACATTTTTTACATGTGCACACACACATGGCTACAAGAGATTAGGAGGATGGTTTTGCTCCAAAATGACAGGCTTATCACAGAGAATTCAGCTTTGCCGGGTCAGTGGGCCCCAGTGCCGGGAAAACCCCTCATTCTTCTTTTTCCCTGCATAGACGGCTAGACTATAACCACTGGCTTATGTGTACAGTAGTACACACATACAGCTACTATCTGAATGAATGGCTCAACCCTAGGGCCTCCTAAACGCAGCTGGAAGTGTCAGGATGTCTCATGTATGTCATCCCTTGACAACTAGTCGAGTCCCATGCATCACTGTCTAACACCAGGGGTCTTCAATAGGGGGTAATTCTGCGGACCCCTCGGGGGTCCGCAGAATTACTACAGGGGGTCCTCCGGCAAATGTTTGCGCGAGGGGGAACATTAGCCGAAAATAGCAGATCTACAAGCTCAGGTGGTCAGGATCTACAAGCTTAGGTGGTCAGGATCTACAAGCTCAGGTGGTCAGGATGTCTCATGTATGTCATCCCTCGACAACTAGTCGAGTCCCGCGCATAACTGTCTACACCAAGGGGTCTTCAACCGGGGGTTCGGGACCCCTAGGGGGTCCTCAGAATTACTACAGGGGGTCCTCCGGCAAATGTTTGCGTGAGGGGGGACATTAGCTGAAATTAGCAGATCTACAAGCTCAGGTGGTCAGGATCTACAAGCTCAGGTTGTCCGGAAAATAGCAGATTTACAAGCTCAGGTGGTCAGGAAGCTCAAGTATGTCATCCCTCGATAACTAGTCGAGTCCCGTGCATAACTGTCTATCCTCCGCCAAATGTTTGTGTGAACATTAGCCGAAAATAGCAGATCTACAAGATCGGCTATTTTCGGAGAGTCGGTGGAGAGGGAAAAGGAGTACAGAGCCAACGGTCAAGTTGACTAAATATTGAGGGTTTAAACATGAATCCAGCTATCTATGAAATCTATGAAAAGTTTAATCTGCAACACAATTTTATACAATATGTAGTGGGGGGTCCCTGCTTCATCTCTCTCTCAGCTAGGGGGTCCTTGGGCTGAAAAACGTTACAGACACTTGCTCTGCACTGTCCACATTTTGACATAACGATCCAGTGACTTGGCAATCAGCCAATTGGAAAAAAAAACTCAAGTGTTTGACATGAGATAAGTGGTCACAAATGTATCGGTGTTTAACCACTTAAGACTTTTATACTTCGTCATCTATCTATTTGTTTTAGTGCCCCAACCACTTGGAATGACCTACACAGCTTAAATTAAAGATCTGTTCTCCCATAACATACGGTCAATTTAATAAATCTATGATTGCAGACCTGGTCACAGGTGTCTGCAACTGCTCTTAAACTTGTGTTTAAGATAGCGGAACGTTTCTGTTTTGTTGTGTTTTATCATTGATATGAATATTGATGTGAAAATGAAACTGTACTCTGATGCATCTCGACGTACACTGCAAATGAGGGCAACCTCAGAATAAATAACGGTTGGAATGAAGAAAAAAAAACATTTAATTAATCGCTGTCAGACCTCTTATCTCCATATTTTAACTTTTCATGTTTTTGAGTGATGCCAACCACTCCTATATCTGACTTTGTCCGTGTGTCCGTCCGTATGTATGTATGTATGTCCAATAAACAAACATTGATGACAACATCAATACGGGGCTCATCAAAGGCACCACTCTCTTCACACAGGGTGTGATTTTTTTTGTAAATTAGCGGCCCTGCTTGATCACAGCCCAGCGTCACGCAAAAGCATTCGCGCCGCGTTTCGAGCTTGTGGATCTGCTACTTTTGGCTGTTTTTGATTGAATTTGAATCCTGAAAAGTGACAGTTTTGGACATAGTGGTTTCCACATTCCACCCGACAGAGACGATATCTGTCGGACTCTTGTAACGATCAGTGGTGTTAAAGTAACTAAGTACATTTACTCAAGTGCAATTTTGAGATACTTTTACTTTACTGGAGTGTTTCCAATTTTCAGTACTTTCACTACAATTATTTGAAAACCTTAGTTACTAGTTACTTTGTAGATTTGGATTATTATTACAAAACATACATTACCCACTTCAGTGCTACGCACATTTCGGCCATTTGAAAATAGCCGATCTACAAGCTCACAATTATGCGACACATTGTGAGCTTGCAGATCTGCTATTTTCAAATGTTTTTAGACATTTCATACATTGTGACATTCCATTCTGCATAATGATGACTTTCTACTTTTGGTACTTTAAGTACATTTTGATACCAATACCTTTGTACTTTTACTCCAAGTACATTTTAAATTCCGGACTTTTACTGTAACAGAACACTTCTACGTTGCAGTGTTGATACTTTTACTTAAGTAAAAAAATGTAGTACTTTTTCCACCACTGCTAACGATCGACGTCCATCTATCAGTCTGAACATCCTCAGTTAGGATGAGACTTCATCCAGCTGCAGCATACAGAGACAGAGAGCCCTGCAGTGAATGAGAGGATGCTGTACAGCAGGGCTCTCTATCTGGGACAGTTATTTTGGGAAGCAGCTATACTTCGTTCTTTAGCAGGCCGTTGACAGCTCCAATACAGCAGTGTGACATTAACCTTTTGAATCCGGGAACGCTTCTGTGTCATTTAAAATGTTTTGCTATTAGCCTGCATTATTTTACACTTTGGCTATTTTTTTTGTATTGTGAAAATTTGTGCAAATCTTTGAATATATATATTTTTTTAAACTACATTTTTAACTACATTTTTTTCTTCTTGGGGGTCCCTGGAAAAAAACATTTTCATGTCAAGGACCCCCATATTATATGTATTGGGCCGCGGAACACAATCTCAAAATATGTTGTTCCAGGGACCCCCCCAAAGATTTGAGTTAAAAATGTTCCCTTTAAAGAATATATATATATTCAAAGATTTGCACACATTTTCGCGATTTTTCTAAAATAGTAGATATACAAGCTCGTAGCGCGGCACTCGGTGCCGCGCTATGAGCTTGTAGATCTGCTATTTTTGAATGGCTATTTTTGAATATTTTTGAATGGTTTTGAATGGTTAAAGTGGTTACACAGATCTGCGTTCCCGGTTTTAATGGGTTAACGCAACGGCAAAATAAGTGAGAGAAGTGTGTGCGGGGGGAGGGGAGGGGGAAACAAAGCAGACATGTGATGACCTGTGCAGTCAGTCAGCTGCTTTACCTTTTACATTCATTTTGTTTCTGCCACAGAAAGACGAGTAGAGCTGTCACGTCTTTTAACGTTGATCTGCCACACGGCGACGGGCTTTTTGGAGGAACGTGGGATGTATAGTGTTGTCTCAGTGCTGTCGACTCTGTGCTGTATATTTGGCTGATTTATACTTGGTTTGCTTGTGTGCCATGTGTAGGGGTTGCGATGCTTTAGGATTTTTACGATTCCGGTTTCTTGATTCCCTCTTAAAGGACGACTTCACCCATTTTCAACCTGTCTGTCTTACTCTTCATATAATTGGTCCTCACTAATGCTAATGATAATAGGGCACCATTTTTGTTTACTCAGTCCGTGTCTTGAGAGAGCTATGGACAGTTCAGAAACCCGTCTACCAGTGACATCATTGATGGGGAATCCTAGCTAATAGAAACTACAGGCTTGAAGAAAACTGGTACACGGGTTTCTGAAGTGTCCACAGCCCTCCTATATGAGACACAGACTGAGAAGAAAAAAATGACACAATTTTATCAGGAGCATTAGAGAGGACCAATTATATGAAGATAGGTTGTAAATGGGTGAAGTCGTCCTGTAAAGAAAAATACATCTATACGATTCATTAAAATTCACAAATTCAATCATATACTACATACAGTATTGCACACATATCATTGTAGTGTTTCTCAAAGTGAGGTCCAGGTCCCTTACTTTTGGAAGGGGTTCCAAATGGAACCTTACAGGTCTGTAACTCAAAGAGTGTAATTCACACTCAGACTCATGGTGCTCCTTGTAATTGAAAAGTTTGAGAACCACCGGAATTGTGATCATACAGCAGACGTGAAGTCCACACACAGTACCAGCTCTGACAATGTGATAAAAAAACAGTTTCGGGAAACAGTTCCAAAATGTGATGTTTAGATCCGGTTCGTCCGGTTCCTGGATCATAATTAACCCTAGCTGCGTCACGCACCAAAAAATAGAAGATCTACAAGCTCACAATGCGTCACATTGTTGTGACACATTGTGAAGCTTGTAGTACATCAGCTATGTCCGGTGCAAGTCTAAATCACCCTTGTGTATGTATATTTGAATGTGTGGGTATATATGCACACATTCAGGTGTATATTTGTGTGTGATTGTGTGTATAAGTGTGAAATCTTGTAAATGTAAATACAGAATATTTTTAAGTGTTCATTCACTATGAACTTTGTAACTGATGTAGCTTAAAGGCAGGGTAAGTGATTTACTTTGGTTAAAATAAGTGTTAAATAGCTCTGTATTGTGATAGTACCCATTGCTATAGTGTGTTCAGTAAAAGGAGTCTCCCATGTCTCTCCAGCTCTTTATTAAACAGAACATGCATTTTCAGTGCTCTCTCCTGATTGGTTTAAATGTTGTCACCTACCTGAAAATGTACTCTGTTTACTAAAGAGTTGGAGAGACCCCTGTGACCAAACAAACGCTCCGTAGCAATGATTACTATCAGAATATAGTACTTTAACCTTTTTTTTTTTTTTTCTTATAATTTTTATCCCACGATTTTGTAACCCACATTTTTTTTCACCCAGTGCCAATTGCCTATGTAATCCTGGGCACTACCTACCCTCTGCCAGCCTAGGGAGAGCCCAAGCTGAAGCTCATGCCTCCTTCAATGCATGAGGAGCAAGCAGGCCGCTTCTTATCACCCGACAGGGGGGAGATTCCCTGGTTGGACATAGCGCGTGGAAGGAACACGTTATTCCAACCAGTTCCCTTCTCCTCCATCAGGCGCCCCGGCTGACCAGGGGGAGGCAGTATAGTGACCAGGATTACTACATGTTTTTGTGAGGGTATTAACTACCCTAGGAGACACGGGGAGAACATGCAAACTCCACACAGAGTAGGCCCTTTCACCAACCCCACCTAGGGTATGGGCGCCGATGACGTGGAGGAGAGAACACGCCCCCAGCGCCCACAGCGTCCCTGGCGGGAATCGAACCCAGGACCTTCTAGCTGTGAGGCGACAGCGCTACCGACTGCGCCACCGTGCCCCCTCAGTACTTTAACCTTTTAACCAAAAACAAAAAATTACCCAAAAATATCACTTACCCTACCTTTAATTAAACCAACATGTATAAAGTATACAGGCATAAATAAGCTTTGAGCTTCAGTCTATGCCTTTAAGCATATAGGCTGAATAAACTACACTAAACTAACCTAAAGCCTTAGGTTTCACAGTGCAGTAATGCCACTTTGCACACTGTTTACAGGGGCTGAACGTGCCTCAACAAGTGGCTTCTATTTACCCAGCTATTCCAGGCGGCATCTTGTTATTTAGAACACGGCTATTCACACTCTGAGGCAGGTCTCGACACGTATGCTACTGTACACTACAGGTGGGGCAGGTATCATAAACTATGCCTCTTCCCATGCCCTTTACTGTACTGTATACGCCAGTGGTTCTCAACCTGTGGGTCGGGACCCCCAGGGGGATCCCCACATGATTCTGGAGGGGGTCCCCAGATGATTAGCTTAATGTGCAACATAGTTCTCTCACTCAACAGTAAACAAACCAACATACAGTGTGTATACAGGGCCTGCACATTTATAAAGTTACAATTTCATGACTTTTAAGACCTTTTTAATTCCTCTAGAATAAAATAAATGAGAAAATTACTGCGTCAAAAGTAGTCAACACACTGTAGTGACTATACTATAAAAACTGGTCAAATTGTGAAATAATATAAGAAAGAGGCAAACATTTTGAAAATAGCTGATCTACAAGCTCACAACGCCTCGCGTTGCGAGGCGTTGTGAGCTTGTAGATCAGCTATTTTCAAAATGTTCATCTGTGGAACCTAGTCAAACTAAATGCAATGCCTCAACTCCTCCAATTCCAAGTGCTTGTCAGGGTGGGGGGTCCCCAGTTCACCTGTGATTATTTTGGGGGGTCACGGCCTGAAAAGGTTGAAAACCATAATACATCTGTGAATAATCACTGTGTGGAGCAACCATGAAGGGCCACATCTGTGATTAATATGGATGGAGGGCCATACTTTTGTGAGCGTAAAACACGTATTATATTATAAACAGTCACCGTTTCAGTTGCTGTTTATTGTGCCCCAAATTGCCATGGAAGGCGGGTGTCATATAATATTTAACACATGGCTCACTGTTATTTCCAAACAACGATAACAGTACTTTTGTCTCGTGTTCAGCTGCAGCTATACTGGAAGTAAAGAAGTTGATTGGCAGTGTGTTGTTTTGAGGAGCGAGGCTTTAATCCGTTAAGACCGGGAACGCATCTGTGTCATTTTAAGATTTATTTGGCTATTCAAAAATAGCACATATACAAGCTCATAGCGCGGCACCGAGTGCCGCGCTATGAGCTTGTAGATCTGCTATTTTTTTTAAACACTTGAAAATTTGTGAAAATCATTGAATATGTACGTTTTTTTAAGCGAACATTTTTAACTCAAATCTTTGCTTCTGCGGGGTCCCTGGAACAACATGTTTTGAGATGGGGATCCGCGGCCAAACACATATAATTTTGGGGCTTATAACGCGACACTCTGGCCACGCTATGAGCTTGTATATCTGCTATTTTTTATGTATTTTTTTTATGTATATATGTTTTTTTAAGCCAACATTTTTAACTCAAATCTTTGCTTCTGGGGGGTCCCTGGAACAACAT
>NC_139941.1:50517730-50575230 GCF_963454915.1 Gymnoscopelus microlampas | reverse complement strand
TGCACTCTACAAGCAAACTGCACTTTCTGCCCAGTCTCTGCTAATTAGCAAAGTAACAACACCTGCTTGATTAGTGTGTTAGCTGCACCTGCTTTAGGTTAAGTAAGGAGTGCTACAATAAACCTGCCAATAGAGGTCACTGTTTTACTTGTTTAAATAATAAATCTGCCCTGGGGCAGAACACTCCCCGTCTGGCGTCCTTGACGCCACTTAAATCAATAGACATACTGTATACACAAAGTTTCTTTCACTTGCGCCGTCCCTGATGCTTCAGCATGGAGATGTGGCGATTCTTCGGCAGGATGGAGAGGATTTTTGTCTTTGCTTTCCAGCTGAGCATTCTTCAGCCGGCCTCCACCTCTGATGGGACCCGCTTTGTCAATCTCCGGTTTGAGCTTAACGAAAGCACTTGTCTTAGGGATGGGCTTCCCTGCTGTGAGTGCGGCAATCTCCTCTGAGAAGGCCTCAGCTTGTGTTGACTTGATGACGTTTGTGGCTTGTGACATCCCTTCCTTGTGGCTGAGAGAGGTGAGAAGCACTGCAGTCTGCTCCCGGTTGTTGGGAAGTCTTGGCCTGGGTGCTCTAAATGGCAGCGGAGCAACCCAGCTGTTGTCTTTGTCTCTGAAGACTTGACGGTCCATAGTCTTTAAGAAGACTGTATCTTCATACGATGGGGCTAACTTGCTGTCGTTGACTGTCTGATTGACCACGTTCTTCCCTATGGTGTGGTCAGCAGATCTTTTCCCATTTGAGATGCAGCTATGCGATTTCTCCCCGCCATAGCGCACTCTCTCTTGCAACTGTAGGGACCCATTACATGATGACAGATGAGATGGTCGTCCGTTTGGCAGCACAGTGGTCTTGACTGAGGTTACATTGGGCTTGAGCACGCCTTGAAGACCTATCTCTCCCACTATGACCCAGCCCAGGTCGAGTCTCTGAGCGAAGGGAGCGTTTTGTGGGCCGTCAATCTGCTGTCTGACCTTGTGTGCTTGAATGACATCTCTCCCCAGCAACAGGAGGATATCTACATTCGGATCAATGTCAGGAATGTGTTTTGCAATGGCTGCAAGATGAGGATGGTGGAGAGCCACGTCAGGTGTAGGTATCTCATACCTGTTGTTGGGTATCTGATCGCATTCGATCAGCGCTGGTAGTGCAATACGCACTCCTCCATTCACTGGTTCGATGTGAAGCCCCTCTGCTTTGCGTCCAGACATGGCAGAGAGCCCGGAGCAGGTTCTCAGTGAATATGGGTAAGGTTGACTCTGGATGTTGAATAAGTCGAACAGCTGTGACCTGGCAAGGGAGCGGTTGCTCTGGTCGTCGATCACAGCATACACCTTGATCGCTTTGTCTCTTTGGTCCTGAGGAAACACTCTGACGAGACATATTTTGGCACAGGACTTTAGTGCCTGGCTTTCACCACAAACCTCTGTGCAGTGACTGCTCACTTCAGGCGGATTGAGGTGGACTTCATCTCCCTCCTCGCTGCCCTCCGGCGAATGGGTGGGAGACTCTGACTCTTGGGGGGCTGGACCAGGGTGCAATGCGGCGATATGGCGATCGCTGTCGCACTCAGAGCATTTGACAATGATTTTACAATCCCTAGCTAGGTGAGAAGAGGATGCACAGCATTTGTAGCAAATCCCACTGTCCTTCACGAAGGCCTTTCTCTCTTCCAGTGTCTTAATTCTAAATGCTCTGCACTTCTTCAAAGGATGGGGTTTATTGTGAATGGGGCATCTCTTGCTTGGGTTGTCCTCCTGTTCTGACTGGGTGTCGCTAGAAGAGTCAATTTCTTTTTTGACGTCTGTCTTGTGGACTGCAACAGGAAACCTTGTGGCTGGACGCTGACTGAATGCCTTCTCTTTAATTGGAGCACTGCTGTTATTGTTAAGAGCGAAGCTGGGGTCATTTCTGGTTCGTGCCTCATCGAACACGAAGGTAGCAAAATAGGAGAAAGGGGGGAAGAGGCCGTGGTGTTCCTCTTTAAACCTGGAGCCATTTCTTATCCATCTCTCCTGTAGTGCATACGGAAGCTTCTCCGCAATGGGATTGACTCCACGAGGGGTGTCTAGGAAGCTTAACCCAGGAAGGTAGCCATCTTCTTTGGCTGACAGTACTTCCATCAAAAGGTCCCCAAACTCTCTCAATTTAACATAGTCCTTGCTGGCCACTCGAGGAAAGGCATCTAACTTGTTAAATAGTGCACTTTCAATAACTTCAGGTGCAGCATAACACTGATAGAGCCTATCCCAGGCCTTTCTGAGAGCTGCTTCTGGCTCGTTAACATGCACTAGACGCATCCTTCTAACATGCTCAGCCGAATCCTTACCTAGCCATTTCATGAGAAGATCCAATTCTTCCCCAGCTGATAGGTCCAGGCCACTGATGGCGTTGATGAAGGAAGATCTCCACGCTCTGAAGCTCTCTGGTTGATCATCAAATGTGTTGAGTCCTGTGTTTACCAGCTCACGTCGTGCTAGGTACTTTGCAAAGTCCATCATTGGGTGCGCTTGATCATGGCCGGATGACTTGGCGGCATGTGATGGCGTATAAGACTGAGCTGCTGGGTTTAGAGAGACACGATGCCTTGGGATGCCAGTATTGCGACCAGTGTGCGTAGTTGCTGGGTAGACACTGGTTGTGGGAAGTGGCGTGTAAGGCTTTGAGGGTGTCTTGAAGTGATCAGTCTGTCCTTTTCCCTCTCCTTTTGCGGGTGACTGATGCACGTATGGGGTTCCTAATGTGTGAAAGCTGTCATTAGGGCCCGGCGTGTTGGTCACAGCAGCTTGACTTAGTGAGTCAACATGTAGCCTTGCTTGTTCTTGCACGTATTCGTGTGTTCGCTGAACAGGATCTACTGTATTTCGATCACCTTCTTCCCTGAGAGGTTGCTGGCCATCATGTCCTTCTGCTGCTTCCAATATTTCCGCTTTTGCATCAGCGGCTGCTGCCTCTCTTTGTAAATTCAGAATTTGTAGCTCTGCTTCTAAGTTGACTTTTTGTAGTTTTAGCTCTTTCTCTTTTTCTGTGTAGGTTGCACGTGTACGCGCTGCTTCTGCCTTACCACGGGCTATGGCAGCCCTGCTGCTGACTCGAGATGCAGATGATCCTCCTAAACTGCTTGTGCTCTGTGAGTTATTTGAGCCAGCCTGAGAAACTTTGTCCTTCTCCATGATGCAGATGGAGTTCCAGCTGAATCTTCTGCTTTTTCACTGTTCTGTCCAGTTAGGGTGCCTGATACCACAAACTTGACAGTAGCCAAACTCCCTTTTTCACAAGGGTCAGGATTAGCCTCTTGCTCCTTTTATTTTTACGTGTGAAAGTGGAGTGAAAACTGGAACGATACAAATACACAGTACAAACAATCACTGCATGATATGCTCATAAAATTGTGTAAATATGCCTATTTAAACATACAATTCCAGACATACTGTAACATACTACACAAGCATAAATCTTACTTACAGCATTGCATCGAAGGGACTCATCAAATGAAGAAAGTAAAAATCACATCAGGTGACAAACAAACCATGTCTGCACTCTACAAGCAAACTGCACTTTCTGCCCAGTCTCTGCTAATTAGCAAAGTAACAACACCTGCTTGATTAGTGTGTTAGCTGCACCTGCTTTAGGTTAAGTAAGGAGTGCTACAATAAACCTGCCAATAGGTCACTGTTTTACTTGTTTAAATAATAAATCTGCCCTGGGGCAGAACAATACGTATGTGATTACGTATCCTGTCCTGACGAAGGAGTCACGATGCCGATTGAGTCACAAAACCATACGTATCGTGATACAGGAGTCAAACGCGAAACGCATCGTGATACAGGAGTCAAAACGCGATCTGCATCGTCATACAGGAGTCATAATGTGATTCTTATCGTAAAGGAGTCACAATGCAATTCGTATCGTGATACCAGATACAGTTTGCCGAGACGTTTGCCGCTGCAATGCACACGACCAAAATGCCACAAGATGAAAGCAAAACATTATCTTCCAAATATGGCCTTTGAGATAGATTGGCAGGAGTTAGCTTTAGTTTCACTGCCATGTTTCATGAACTCTCTGCTCCCTCTACATTGCAGAGGGATATGAACTCAGCTCAGCTCAAATGCAGACATTTTATTAAAGGTAAACATTACAAACAAGAAAAAAAGCTATCAAAGAGCTCTATAGCGTATGCCTGTGTAAATTCATGTTTATCCCAAGGCCTGTGAGCCTGTTGATACACTGTACTGCAGTTCAAAGACATCTGTGGCGGCGCACAGATTAAACCATTCAATCCGGGAATGCATCTGTGTCATTTTAAGATTTCTTTGGGTTATACAAAAATAGCAGATCTACAAGCTCATAGCGCGGCACCGAGTGCCACGCAATGAGCTTGTAGATCTGCTATTTCTGAAACAAATTGTGAAAGTTTGTGCAAATCTTTTGAATATATATAAGTTTTTTTAAGCAAACATTCTACAAATGTCTTCTAAATCCTAACAGTTTTTTTGAAAAATGTATGTTTCTATATCAGTGGTTCTCAAACTTTCACGTCAAGGACCCCCAAAATTATATGTATTTGGCCGCGGACCCCCATCTCAAAATATGTTGTAATAGGGACCCCCAGAAGCAAAGATTTGAGTCAAAAATGTTCCCTTTAAAAATATATATATTCAAAGATTTGCACAAATTAGCGCGATAGCGTCATAGCGTGGCACTCGGTGCCGTGCTATGAGTTTGTAGATTGGCTATTTTTGAATAGCCAAAGAAATCTAAAAATGACACACAGATGCGTTCCCGGTCTTAATGGGTTAAACGCTGGGTCATTCTGGCTTGTTTTGCCTGTATGTTCATACTAGTTTATCTAGACATATACACGTATCCCCAGCAGACCTTCAAAGCTGTGTGAATGTGTGTGCTCTCACATCTCTCACATCTGTGTGTGTGTGTGTTTGTGTGTGTGTGTGTGTGTGTGTGTGTGTGTGGTACAAATATTGAACCACTGAAAAGTATTAAAAAGCGCTTCTAACTTAAACCTCCTAACTCCATTGGATCCTCAAACTGTCGGTCAAACCACCAAACCACGTAACTCCAACAAACTCTGACAAAACAACTCTATCTCCACGTTAATGGTCAAAAACCTCCTAACTCCACTTGAGGTGGATGGATTTGGGTAAAGTGATGATAATATAAGGACACGCTCTAGTATCTGACAATGTATAAAGTCACCATACCAACTTTGTTGTTTCAAAAACATGTCTGAAAAGTCAATATTTTGGACATAGTTGGTTTCTGTGTGTGTGTGTGTGTGTGTGTGTGTGTGTGTGTGTGTGTGTGTGTGTGTGTGTGTGTGTGTGTGTGCGTGCGTGCGTGCGTGCGTGCGTGCGTGCGTGCGTGCGTGCGTGCGTGCGTGCGTGCGTGCGTAAGCGCGTGCATGTGCAAGCGTGTGCTTGCATGTGTGCGCATATGTCTATGTGTGTGCTTTTGAGTGTGAACATAATTTATGCACGCACTTGTGTGGGAGTATGTTTATGTACTATGCACTGGCACTTACACAGGTGTGCCATTCCATCCATATTTCATCTCCGTGATAACACAGAAATGTATACAGAAAAGTGGACATGTGAGTACTTAATTGTCCTTCATTGATTTGAAATTTGGGATGTGCTGCCTTTTGGGGATTTTTTCAATTCAAATGTTTTGACATTTATACTGGACTTTGGGTCTAGCACTCTAACACTGAGAAAACCCATTGTTGATGCGCAACCTCTTTTTCTTATTTATGTATACACTGTTGTCAGGTAATACATTGGTTCTCAAAGTGGGGATTCCAGGGGGTCCTCAGCAAAATGTGTTAATATAGCATCCCAAAATGTTTTACCTTATAATTTGGCTATTAAAAAATAGCAGATATACAAGCTCATAGCGCGGCACCGAGTGCCGTGCTATGAGCTTGTTGATCTGCTATTTTAGAAAAATCGTGAAAATTTGTGCAAATATTTGAATATATATATTCTTTTAAGCGAACATTCTTAACTCAAATCTTTGCTTCTGGGGGGTCCCTGGAACAAAATATTTGAGATGGGGGTCATATGTAATCTTGGGGGTCCTTGACATGAAAAAGTTTGAGAACCACTGAGCTAATACACCAGATATTGTGCTTTAGGTAATTTTTTTAATAACAGATACCAACCACTCCTACATACCATCTCGGAGCTAGACTAATAGGTGCGGATTATTTGTTTGTTTCCCGGATTGCATGGGTTCATATTTGTGTCCTTGTATGCTCTGCTCTCCTTCACGTGGACATGAATAAATCGTTAAAAAGAGCATGCTTGTGTGATGTGTCTGCATGTTAAAAACCAATTCTACTTGTCACACTGAAAGCACCCCAACAACCCCTTGTGTAATGAATACGATGCAGGCAAAAAAATAATTAGGAGATGTTTTTGTTTGCTGTCAAAGTGAATGAATTGATACGATTAGTCATCAGAGTGTAATTATTTTTAGTAGATGTGTTTTGCTGTTTTTGCTGCATACACTCAGAGGGGCCATTGAGGCTGTCATCGTGCTGAATGAATGGAAGCAGCAATTGGCTGCCTTTTTATATCAATTTAGCTGTTTCTGGATATGTTTTGCACACCTCCCTTCCTCCTCCGCCCTCCATTCAACAGAGCTCCCATGTCTCTGTGTATCCGTGCACATCCCCATCTCTTGATACACATCATCACTGTCAGGCAAAAAAAAAAAAAGAATCATCATCTATTATCTCTAGCAGTGTTGTTTTTGTCGACTAAAACTGTGACGAAAAATGTTCGTCGACTACCTTTTTTCACTGATGAAAACTAAATAAAAACTCAATAAAAACTAGGCTATGATGACCTAAACTAAGACTAAATATATTGACAATTTCGTCAGCTAATAAAAACTAGACCAAAATGTTTTGGAGGGACTAGTTGAGAAGAGATCCAGTACAGCTAAAAGATAAATAATTTTATGTGTGGTTGTGTTTGGGTGTTGCGCTCTGAAAATAGCAGATCTACAAGCTCACAACGCGTCGCAGCGCGACGCGTTGTGAGCTTGTAGATCGGCTATTTTCAGCATGCAACCAAGTGTGAAATCAGCCATTACGACGCCATCAAGGCACCACCACAATACATTTTAGTCGACTAAATCAACTGTAGATTTAGTCGACTATAATCTTATGATATTTAGTCGACTAAAACTAGACTAAAACTAAAACATTTCAGATGACTAAAATACGACTAAAACTATGTGGAATTTGATTCAAAAGACTATGACTAAAACTTAATCAAAATTTGCTGTCAAAATCAACACTGCTCTCTAGGTCGTCCTCAGATGAGCCCTCCATCGTCGCCTCCATGTCATCCCGGTTCTCCATACATCTGGCCAGCTCGTTGGTGCTTTGCATCCACGTATGTTAGTGTGGGACGTCCTCGTGACCCATGCCTGTGTGTTGGTTCCCACAGCATCAATTTGCTGGCTGGCAGCTCTTGTTGTCTTGGGCAGACAGTGTCCTGCTATATAATCTAATTCTCCTGGCTGCTATTTTCTCGCTCACCCTTGGTATTCCCTCGTACAGATTCTTGTTGGTAACATGTGCACTCTTTGAATATTTTATTAGACAAAAATGCAAAACAGCACGAGTAGCCTACAGTCAAACACTTGGTCTAAAAGGATAACACCAAAAAAGTTCTTGTGGCCTTGTTTCCATTGGGGTCCTAAGTATTCAATAATTCATCAACATATAAAAAATAACACCAATAGCATCTTGCTTACTGCACACAACATTCTGGTGTAGCACCCATCTAGAGACTTCTGCAGGGTTGCTTTCAGGGTCCAGCATTCACTGCTAGAGGAGAACAGACTCTACCGTTGCATAGAAGAAGCTGAGTTTGATTTGTCGGGGGGAGGTTGGAGTTCATAATGTGTTGGATGAAGAGGAAGGGGGCTAGGGTGTCCCCTTGCACTACACTGGCTTCACGTCTCCTTTATAGGATAGAGTATAAGGTCTCCCTCCTTACCTATCAGTGCATCCACAGCAATGCCCCCTCCTATCTAAAGGAACTCCTCGAACCCCCGAACTCCACCCGCTCCCTCCACTCTGGAAATTCAAGCACTCTCAAACCTTTTCAGAAAACTGTTAGGATTTAGAAGACAATTTTAGAATGGGCTCCCCTGCAGTCATTTCTTTGTTCTCAGTACATTTTTACCATTACACAGCCCATAATACGTTGCATTTAATTTCATTATGGAGATTCATCTAGCAGCATGCACTATGAGTCATGACCTATTGTTTCTGCACTTTACTTGGCCATTGTCTATTGCTTTTGCATTTTGCAATAGAACTGTGGGAGGTTATTAGTTTTTTTTTTACAAGATCTTGTATTATCTTGTCTGGTTTGTTTTGCTATGTTTTGTTTTTATAAATTGATGTGACAGTATGTGGACTGCTTGGCTTTTTGTGGCGGCAAACCTAATTTCCTGTAGCGGGAAAATAAAGCTGACCCTTGAACCTTTGAACCACTTAACACCACTTGTCAAATCCCATCAGTTTCCTAATAAATACTGTGGTTTAGTGTGTACCTTGTGTGGTCTCCCTTTTGTTGTACTGCCACCATGACCAGGCAAATGTAACAAATGGGACCTTGTCTGGGATTAGGTGAGAGCGAGTTTGACTGAAATTAACTGCCTTGTTTAATATCCTGGTTTGGGACATTGTTTTTTATCCCCCAGACAGTATTATGAATAATAGTGTTGGTTTGTGGTTTTTGGTTGGAGCCCTGCTTTGAAGTGTGTCTCTGAGAGAGCCAACAAAACAGTCGTGTTCAGCTTTAGTCGGGAGTCCCGATAAGGAATATTTGTTGCAAAATGAGACTCTGTTTGGATGAAGAAGGGGAGCTTTTGGTCATTTTAGCTGGCAAAGTGTGTTATCGACTGTAATCTTCCACTGGAGTTGGTGAATACAGTGTGTGTACAAACAGTGGTGGAAAGTAAACTAAGACATTACTCAAGTGCTGTACTTAAGTACACTTTTGAGGCAGTTTTACTTTACTGGAATATTTACAATTTTCTTCTACTCCACTACATCTCAGAGGAAAATACTCCACTACAATTATTTGAAAACTTTAGTTACTTTGTGGATTTCGATTATTATTACAAAACATATATTAACCACTTCAGCCTTAATATATACTTCGGCTATTTGAAAATAGCTGATCTACAAGCTCACAACGCAGATTTTTTTGCGTTGAATACTTCTTCCATCACTGTATGAAGCAGAGAAGGCGAGGGAGGGTTGTGTAGATGCTACCAGACAGACTTCAAAGCACTTTTTCCCTCTGCTTTATCTTGTCCAAAACTCACAGAAATCTGCACATTATCTCTGGAGTCATGTGATAAAAATGTATCATTCAGATGTTTTCATATTCCATCTCAAGGCTACCACTCAGCCTTGGCTAGTCAGCCCAGCCTGGCGGGGATATGTGCTCTACTACAGAGCGCTCCTTTCTAGTTAAATGTGTTCGAAGTTTGTTATTTTAGTTTGATATTTTTGGTGCATTGAACTCTTATACCCTGTATACCTTTAACTAGAAAGAAGTGCTCCGTTGGCGGGTTGGAAACTCTGCATGTGGGCGAGCACTGAGCTGTTAGTCAGCGTAAAACTGGAGTTAGATGTGGGCCAGCTCTCTTTGTTGTGTATGTGTGCATGTGCTCTTATACTGAGGGCTGGGGAGTTATAGCTGAACTGAATATTGATTTGTATTTGTTATAGTGATGTATTATGGATGTTTTGGATGAGTTGTAACTTTTTTTTTTTTTGCCAATTCCATCATTTGAATAGTTTGCGAAGTTGACAAATAAGGCCTGGTGTATGAAGGGCAGCAGAAAAGTAGGCTACAAGGACACACATATTAAAGGTGCCGTAAGTCACGACAAAGTCATCGCGTAATGTCTCCATGATACAATAAGTATATTATCACTCAGTGCTTCATGGGTATTTATGTAACGGCATCTCCGCCATACATATAGCGGCTGCCAATGATAGCAGAGACAGCACGATACTCTGCCGGCCTTTTTGCCTTGTTTTTGGGCATGGAAGACAAGTCATTTTTTGTTTGGTTGAGGTTGTTTGGTTGAGCTCTGAAATTAGCCGATCTACAAGCTCACAACGCGTCGCGCTGCGACGCGTTGTGAGCTTGTAGATCGGCTATTTTCATCATGCAACCAAGTCTAAAATCAGGCATTATATGACGGCATCAAGGCACCACCAAAATACCTTTTAGTCAACTAAATCAACTGTAGATTTAGTCGACTATAAAGTAGATAAAAACAAACATTTCAGATGACTAAAAAGTGACTAAAACTAAATGGAATTTCAATCAAAAGACTATATTGACTAAAACTAAATCAAAATTTGCTGTCAAAATCAACACTGGTTCGACGCAGTGACTGGTCAGTGAATGCCCGACACTCAAATTCGACTGGTTCACCACGATGCTTTCCAGCCGTTGTTCCTGCACTCCATCACCAGTTCTGCGTATACTTTGCCCTTTTCCCGCTCGTTTTGACCTCTATAATCCGGTCTTCCCAGGGGACAGTGAGTTCTATGCAGACAGTACAACTCCTTCTAGGAGAGAGAGTGATGTGTGTGTGTTCACAAATACACGGTACTGACTGAACTGCCCTGGGGCCACATCAAGAAGAACAAGATCATTATAATCTTATATAATGACTTCTATTTTTGCCTTTATTGTACAGTTAACAGTGAAGTAAGTGACAGAGAAGAAAACGAAGAGAGCGAGATGAGAATTCAAATCAATCTGGCACGGAATGCACTGCAGAATTCACTGCAGAAACCAATATGGTCATTCCCCGAGTAGACCACCAACCCCCCAGTTTACTTTTCCTGCCAACTCAAACTTAGCCTGTGGAGAGAATAAAGAAATACTCTGCATTTATTATCATACAGCATACCCCCCCCCCCCCCCCCCAGATGCTACAAGACTTCACTGCCTCATGCATAATACAATACATCGTCGGGCAGAAACCTCCTATCTTGTTTTTTTCCGTAAATTAACGTCCCTACTTGATCATACTACAGAGTCACACAAAAGACTCAAAACTAGCAGATCCAAGAACTCGAGTTTTGAGCTTGCATCTTAGCAGATCTTTGCTACTTTTGCTATTTTTTTCCTGAAAAGTAACCGTTTTGGACAGTTTCAACCCGACAGAGACGATGTACAGTGTGTATTTATTTGTGTTACTAACAATGATTTTGATTACTTTTGACAAAGTAATGGTTGCTCCACTACATGTATTTGACATAGCTTTATAGTTACTAGTTACTTTGCAGATTTACATTATTATTACGAAACATTACATGAACCAATTACGCAGCATTTTGTACTTTGACACGCAGCAAAGATTGTCGGGAGCGGGACTCGAACGTGCGACATGCTGTCAGGCTGCATTATAGCCTTTTTGTGCTTTGCACCTGGAGCTATAGGCTAGCAGGTGCTCAGAGGAAGTTTTAATATAGGCCCTTTACTTGTAAAATAGTATTTCTACATCATGGTATCCACCACTGCTTGTAGGCTGATACTGATAAATGACCCCAGGTTAAACACCTGCATCTAAAGAAATGTGAGCATTAAAAAAACTGAGCACCGTGCTTCCTTACATAAACACCTTACCTCCAAACAGTGTGTACCACCATATATCAGAATCATTACCTTTTCCCACTTAGTAAAACGTGCTTGTCTCCTGAAATGCTCCGTATATCGACCACATCTGTGTAGAGCAGGGCTGCGAGCAACACACTAGGTCTACTTTATTTATTTATATGTTTATTTGGGAGGGACAGCACATATTAATGAACATCACACATACAATGCAATGTAAATATGCCGGATTTAGTAAGAATACTCATTTCCATTCGTAGTCCACCATACAGAAAACAAGCAACATTACAAAAAGAGCACATATAAACATTAATAAAAGGGTACAAACAGAAGGGAAAAAAAGCAACAGTAAAAAGGGTTTTGACCTAAAATACCAGAGATTCAGGAACACTAAAAAGAAAAACACCTGTCAGGTCTGAAGGTCAGAACAGAAAGAGCTCCTCTGCCTTTCTGCAGGACCGACCGCCTCAGGAGGATTTTCTTTCAGGAGGAGACACTCAGAAGAAGTATATGATCTGGCAATTTAAAGTTTGTATCGTTGCTGTCTTAAGCAAACCTCTTATCTCCATATTCTAACTTTTTGGGTGCTTTCGTATTTAACGGCCCTACTTGATCAAAGTAGCAGATCTACAAGCTTTGTGGAGATCTGCTACTTTTGCTATTTTTGAATTTGAATCCTTAAAAGTAACGATGTACACAAGCAGCAACGGACACCGGCCTTTTTAGAGGATTCCGGCCAACATAAAAGCTGTCTTCTTCAAGGTAGGAAGGCTGCATCACTGTCCGAAACATTGATTTGGTTTTAAATTGTGCTCCAATCCTGAATAAAATTGTGCATGGAGAGTTACGAGAGTGTGCGGCGACTCATTTTTAGAATCTCTCTCTAGGTCATCCTCGGACAAGCGGATGCTTTGGAGATTTTCAAGTGGGCCTTTATCCAACCAATCTACCATAGATCCTCCATACTGACTAGCTCCAGCACTTTCCACCCCCTGTATCTTTCTTTGGTTCGTCCACGTAGGTGTGGGACGCCCTCGTGATCGATGCCCTGCCGACACACCTGGATGCATGATATTGATGATGCATCAATGTTTGGTTTACAATATTCAGTACTGTTCCATGGATAATGTTATTATTATTTTTTTGACATATGAGATTTCCACCCGACAGAGACGATATGGCAGGGCAAGAGGAGCTCTTGTTTTTGTCCTGCTCATGTGCAAGGTTTTTACAACAAATTCATTACTTTATCACTTTCAAACAATGCAGATATCGCGTACTGTTGTTCGGCACCTTCCATGCATTTATATAACGCCTTTGTTCAAGTTATTCTTGAAGTGAAATTGTCATTAAAAACAATAACTGTGACATGTTCTATGACTTTCATGTTGTAATATTTGGTCACAAATACGTGTGACAAATGCGCTGATACTCTCTTTCTACCTTAATCTCATGTGGGCTGCAATGCGCTGACGCTCTTTTAATGTCTAACACCATGTACATACCTGCTGATATATGTTTTTATGCACCTTATCTAACCTAATGTACAGTACAAACTGTACCAGCTGGATTTATGCTATTAATGTAGATATAGTTCTGTTTTTTCACTAGTGTTTGATTTGTTCTTTTTCTTCTTTCTCTCCCTGACCCCCCCCCCCCTTCTCTTTTCTTGTTATCTTCCCTGAAAACAACAAAAACGATGTAGCTCGCACAAAAAACAATTTCACCCTCTTCTTTACACCTGCAAACCTGTGATGGTGACAGTAAAGTTGATTCTCATTCTGTTACTGTCTTATCAGTGGTGTAAAGTAACTAAGTACATTTACTCAAGTACTGTACTTGAGTATTTTGAGGTATTTGTACTTTACTTAAGTATTTCCAATTTCCCATACTTTTACTTCTACTCCACTACATCTCAGAGGCAAATATTATACTTTTACTCCAATTACCTGAAAACGTAGTTACTTTGTAGATTTTGATTATTATTACAAATTTCGGCCATTTGAAAATAGCCGATCTACAAGCTCACAATGTGTCGCGAAGCGACGCATTGTGAGCTTGTAGATCTGCTATTTTTGAAAGATTTTTAGACATTTTATGCATTTAAAAATGTGTGTAATGGGACATTCTGAATAATGTACTTTCTACGTTTCTAGCCTACTTTAAGTATATTTTGATATCAATATTTCTGTACTTTTACTCAAGTACATTTTTAATTCCAGACTTTTACTTGTAACAGAGTATTTCTACATTGCAGTATTGATACTTTTTTTTAAAGTCTAAAACATTTTGTACTTTTTCCACCACTGCCGCTTTACACCCTCAAACCAGTGATGTGACAGCAAAAGTTCATTCTGTTAACCGTCTTATACAAATCAATAAGCCACACCAGGATGTGTTTTTTACTGTGATTTCAGGACAGCTAAAGGGTTGTTGTAATGTAGGCATTCCTCTCCACATCTAACTGGCCTAACAACACCCCGTAGCTTTTCTAAATTCACTGTAAACGCCGGCCTCTTGGGGCTTGTTGCTTTAGTTTAGCATTTTAAATTAAATCAGACCCGTTAACAGGACTGTGGGGGGACTGTGAGTGTGTGTAATGTTTGCTGTCTTTTAACGGCCAAAAATAGCAGACAAACAAGCTCAGGGTGACGCACTCGCATCTGTGATGATGACTCCTTGTGATCGTGTAGGTCTGTTATTGTGTTGTTTTTTCACAGGTACTGTATTATGCAATGCAGGATATGTCACAAGTGGACATTAACATGTTTTAATATTTATTTAAATGCATTGTTAGGAGCAGTGTTGTAAAGTAACTAAGTCCATTTACTCAAGTACTGTACTTAAGTACAATGTTGACATATCTTTACTTGATCAAGTGAGTTGAGTTGAGTATTTCCAGTTTTCAGTACTTTTACTTCTACTCCACTACATCTCAGAAAAGAATATTGTACTTTTACTCCACTACAATTATTTGAAAACTTTAGTTACTAGTTACTTTGCAGATATAAATGATTACATTATAAAACATACATGAACCACTTTAGCCCTATTTTATACCGAGGCTATTTGAAAATAGTAGATCTACAAGCTCACAACGCGCCGCATTGTGAGCTTGTAGATCGGCTATTTTCAAACATTTCAATACTTTTACTTTTGGTACTTTAAGTATATTTTTATGCCAATACTTACTAACATTTTGAACAAAGGCCTTTTGTTTGTAACAGAGTACTTCTACATTGTGGTATTTATACTTTTACTTAAGTAAAAGGTGTCAGTACTTTTTCCACCACTTGTTAGGAGAGACAACTTCTTATTTCACCTGAAAAAAAAGTGCCATCACAGAAGGAAATATTCACACTTGCATCTCGCCAGCAACCACCCTGTCTGGTCAACATGTGAGAACTGGACGTAGTTATGATGGACCAGCTGCCGTCCTGTTGATCGATGGTCAACGTGTCCAAGAACTGGACAGGACAGTAATAATGGTACCATCTGGCAGTGGTGGAAAAAGTACAGCCATATTTGACTTAAGTAAAAGAAGAAGACGTTTGTTTTTGTAATGCATATCTTATTGTTCCTCTGTTTTGAAATGGTTGTTTCCATAGAGTTGAACGGTAAAAAGCATTCTTTAAACATTCAGACAAGGTAAAGCCTTGAACTAAATGCCAAAATCCAAGAATATATTTATTGTTGTTTTACATCATGGCACTGAGCCAGTTCACATGTACTTTTCTTTGTCTTTAGAATAAACTTTTATTTGCTACAGAGTGTTTGGCAACACAACCTGGGTTAGGGTTAGGCCAATAATACTGCCAATACTTTAGTACTTTTAGTCAAGTACATTTTTAATTCAGGACTGCAGTGCAGTATTGATACTTTTACTTAGGTGAAAAAATGTGAGTACTTTTTCCACCACTGATTATTCGTCACTTCATTTGGGCTTGTTTTCGTAGACCTGGGTGCTTGTTTCTCTCGCAAAATCTGGCAACGTCAGGCTGCCCTCCCCTCCCCCCCTCCACACACACACACCTGCTGCAGAGTGACAGAGAGATGTTTGTTTGACAGCTCTGTTCTTTTTGTTAGTATAAAGAGTGAAATAAACAACTCATACTGTAAAGTTACGTGTCATGGAGGTTGAGTAGAGTTGTCAGTGTTATGAGGGAGTGAATAAACTGCTCAAAGAAACCTGTCACAGGCTAGCTGAAAGAGAAGAGAAGTTACCGCCATTTCCCCTGGTGAGTTATAGAGACACATGATTATCTGCGTAGCGTTAATATAACATTTGCAGAGAGTTGCAGCATTGTGTGTCATTTATTTAACTTGTATTGTTTTACTTGGTAAAGCAAAAACTAGTCAGGATAAAGCTACATACAGGCCTAGTAAAGCACATTGTGTGTGTCTGTGTGTGTGTGTGTGTGTGTGTGTGTGTGTGTGTTTGGCGCGCGCGCGAACGCGCACATTGAGGTTATCTCTGATGTGTAGCCTGTCATTGGTTCTCAAAGTGGGGTCCGGGGACCCCCAGGGGTCCGTGGGGTGGGGTTCCAGGGGGTCCCCAGCAAAATGTGTTAATATAGCATCACAATAATTTTAACTTTGGCTATTCAAAAATAGCAGATATACAAGCTCATAGCAAATTTTTGTACATAACTCAAATCTGTGCTTCTGGGGGTCCCTGGAGCAAAAATATTTGAGATGGGGGTCTGTGGCCTAATACATTTAATTAATTCATTTTGGGGGTCCTTGACATGAAAAAGTTTGAGAACCACTGGCCTATATGGTAGGCTATGTGTTGTAAAAAAAAAAAAAAAAAAGTTAAGGGATGTATATCATTTTAGAATCGATATTAACATTAAGGTGCTTGAAGGTGCTGTGTGCCTGCATGGGTCCTTTACTTTTAGATGTCTGTCTTGTCCTGTCTGTCTGTCTGTCAGATGGGGGTCCGTGGCCAAATACATATCAATTTGGGGGTCAACCCAGAGATCTCTATCTGAGGCTCACACAACATAACAGACAAGCGACAACAACAGAAGGAACAAAAACAATGACTAGTACATTCATGAGAACTGTGGAAATTGGACATATCGCCATTTCATCTGTAAAATAATACTGCTTTTTGTATTCATTACGTCAATTCTCGTGCTCTCTAATGACGTCAGTGGCGCTTGGGGCGTGCTGCAAGTGACATTTTGGACAGTTTGATATTATGCGACTTGGGTGGTTAGAGCAGGTTAAATCTTTAGAAATAACATTTGAATCTCATTTGAAACCACCTCTGAATGTGGCTCAAGTCGAATTTGTAAAAATCATATTCCATGTGACTTTTTTTCTGTTCAGACTTCATAACAAATCGGTTTCCAATCTGTATGACAAAAATCTGATTCAGGCTGGATTTGGGCTGCCAGTCTAAAGCGGGCCAAATACCCTCCATTGACAGCTCCTTAATGTAACAGAAAAGTCCTATCTGATTGTATTCAACTCGATAAACTCACCGATATTGCACCTGTACGGATAGCTTGGGATATCCTCTTTGTCTCTGTCGAGACAACGCAATGCGACACGCTGTGAGCTTGTAGACCGGCTGTTTTCACTATTTTAAAATATTTATATACAATAATAATAAGGAAAAGGAACAGTTCTGGGCATACAAGGTTTCCACCCGACAGTGACGATATCTAAAATGTAACTGGGAGCCTTAACTTGCAAGGCCTTTAGAGCCATCAGTAAAATCAATACATTCTGAAACTCACCAGCAGCCAACGAAGAGAAGCAAAAGATGGGTGAAATAATGGTTGTGTTTCTTAGAATTTGTTAACCCGTTAAGACCGGGAACGCATCTGTGTAACCACTTTATCCATATTTTATACTTTGGCTATTCAAAAATAGCAGATCTACAAGCTCATAGTGCGGCACGAGTGCCGCGCTTGTAGATCTGCTACTTTTTAAAAAATCTTGAAAATGTGTGAAAATCTTTGAATAGCCTATATATTTTCTAAAGCGAATATTTGTAGCTCAAATCTTTGCTTCATGGGGGTCCCTGGAACGAAATATTATATAACCACTGATATACTGTAGAAACATACGTTCTTCAAAAAACTGTAGGATTTAGAAGACATTTGTAGAATCCCCATGAGCAAAGATTCGAGTTACAAATGTTTGCTTTAAAAAGAATATATATATTCAAAGATTTGCACAAATTTTAGATTTTTTTCAGAAATAGCAGATATACAAGCTCATAGCGCGGCACTCGGTGCCGCGCTATGAGCTTGTAGATCTGCTATTTTTGAATAGCCAAAGAAATCTTAAAATGACACAGATGCGTTCCCGAATTGAATGGGTTAATAATTGAGCAGCAGAATTTTTGGCCCAGATGAAGGCTGGAGATCGCCTTTTCACTGAGCCCAGAGTGCAGGGATTTGCAGTAGTCTTAAGAAGTGTGATGAGATGAAAGCATGCTGCATGACCTTTTTCAAGGTCTGCAAATGATGAAAAGGAGGACTTGATTTTAGCAACGTTTCTCAGCCGCAGGAAGCATGCTTTTACAACCTTTTGTCACTTTGAAAATCAAAAGGCCAAGTCGTATACCTACGTACAAAATGTACAAAAAAATACTCAATACTCAATCTGGGCATTATCGTTTTCTTTTGTTAGTGCAGTCAGTTCTACATGATATAATTTACAGTAATAAAAACTAAGTAAATAAAATGTAAAAAATGCAATATTCATGTAAAATATTGGGAATATTTTATGAGAAATCTAAAGGGTTTGCACACACACATATGTCCCTGTGCACAATGCAGAGTTTGTTCAAGGTCAATATCTCATTTTGTTTGGAGGCAATTGAAAATAGCAATTACTATTTAAGTCTAACCCCATCCCTCAAAAAATGCAGTTCGCTGGGCTCATTTAAAACAGCCCTAAAAACTCATCTTTCTGGAGGCCATAAGAGGAGGTAGTACCAGTTTCCCGGTAGACAGACGACCCCCCTCCCCTTTTTTTGTATATATTTTTTATTTTTCATGTTGCTTTTCTTTTTTTTCTTTTTTTTTTTGCACAAAGTGTATTTTTTCTCTGTATTTTTATGTTGATTTGAACTGTTTGGTTGCTACTATATATGTATATGAAATTAATTCAAGGACCCCAACGGAAACAAGTCCACAAGTACTTTTTTGGTCGGACCTTTTAGACAAAAGTATTATAAATGTAACTGTGTTGTTTTACATTCTTTTGCCTAATAAACATTTCAATCAATCAATCAATAGATACTAATTTCTATAAACACATAATGTTGAGTACTTTGTTGACCGTCCCTATAAGTAGCTCTGTGGTTGAATATCTGTCAACTATCCAGCCTGTCAAAATGCATCATGTTCAGTGACTGACTGTCCCCGGCTCTGGAGTACTAGGCTGTAGTGCGGGCCGACCCGTAACCCGCAGGTCCCGAGGGTTGAGCCGCGGGGCGGGCGGACGGGTTATAGATTACGACGCAATTATCGCGAGGTGGGCGAAGCGGGTCAACCCACGGAAGAAAAAACAAAACCAAAACACACTTTTTCTCTCTCGCACGCGCTCGCTCTCTCTCTCTCCCTCCCTCTGTCCCCCTCTCTCTCTCTCTCTCTCTCTCTCTCTCTCTCTCTCTCTCTCTCTCTCTCTCTCTCTCTCTCTCTCTCTTTGGAAAGCAATTGAAAGGACTTGCTTGTGTGTTTTCTTTGGCAGGTTACGGGCCGGGACGGGTCGTTGATTTATATACATTTTTGCAGGACGGGTTGGGGCGGGTTGGGTTCCCGTGCGGGGCGGGCGGGGCTGGTTATGAAAAAACCTGACCCGTGCATCACTAGGCTGTGCTTGTTGTGACAGTACAGTGTACATCTAGGTTTTGTATGTTGTGTTCTGTCTGATGTTGAAGGTAGTCAGTGTTGTGATAGGGTACAGTATATGCTTATGTGGCTCTTAGTCACTTAACTTTCTTTCTTCTTTCTTTCTTTCTGATACAGAGCCAAGGTGATGACCCCAGACGGCAACAGTGAAGAGTTTGACATCCTGGCAGGGTGTTGCAGGTGGATACCCTCGCCCACTTCCTCTTCATTATAGTCCTGGACTATGCACTTATGCAGGCCATCAGTGAAGGGGAGCAAGAACTTGGCTTCACTATTATACCCAGGAGGCACAGGTGCTCCTGACCAGAGTGGAGACGGAGTGTGCCAACATTGGTCTTGCGGTAAATGCCAAGAAAACCGACCTGGGCTGGTGCCTCCGCCAAGGTACTTCCAAGGAATCTCCACGTAAGCCCTGGTCTTCACTGCAGCCGGACACTGTGCCCCAGCCTGGTGCAGAAGCCCACATGCCCAAAACGTTTGATGCATTGCAAAGGAGAAGATCTGCCACGCCGGCAATGGACCCCGCTGAACCGACTGTGTATATGGGGTCGGCTGCTTCAAAAGTGGGTAGGCTTGTCACAATTATTACATAATCGTTTAATCGCAATTATTTGAGATAATCGCAATTATTTTTGCATAATGGTCATAATCGTTTCCATGTTGAAAGTTTTTCACACATTTTCAAATATAAAAAAAAGCAGAAATAGCAGATCTACAAGCTTTACAACGGGTCACTTTGTGACCCGTTGTAAGCTTGTAGATCAGCTATTTCTACTATTTTTACATACAATTATTAAATATGTCAATAATTTCTTTATACATTACAGTTATTTGTCATATCAAAGGCTTCATATGTTCCAGTGTTCAATGGCCAAACACACAATTAAATCGTTAATCGCAATTATTTGAGTCACAATTAATCGGCATTCGTCAACTTAAATTTATAATCGTGACGGCCCTAGAAGTGGGTCCTGGCCGAGAGTGCAGCATGCGAGTGCGCGGAGCTTTGAGCAGACTGCTGACCACATAATCACCTCCTCCTGTCCCCCCGTATAGACCACCATCAGAGGCCGGCCTCTTTGATGTGGGACCTGAGACGATGCCAGCCAGGAGACTGAAGGTGGTCGGTCAGAGCCATTGACATCGGGAGCTCCCAGCTGTGTAGCAAAGTATTGGTGAAGCTAGCCAGATGTACAGAGGATGGAGATGACTGGAGACACCGCTGGAGGGCTCGTCCGAGGACTCCATGCATGGTTTTCCAAGGTTTGACCCTGGCCATCGCAACGGATGAAGACAAGTAGAAGACGGCTCAAGGTAGGAACCTTTTTTCTTTGCTTTCTTTGCTGCTGCTGTTTGTGTTGTATTCTGTGTGTATACAGATGTGATTCAAGCTGTTGCTCTATTGCTGTCATTTTGGGATCCAATTACTGGGGGGCAATGACACATCTCCAGTGACTGTTTCTGGCTCTAGATTCGTATGGAAGTATGTCTATTGTGTTGTCCCTGCCGTAGATGTTAGTGAGTTGTGACAGGGTACAGTGTACGTGTATGTGGCTCTTGGTCACTTGTGTGGCCGATGTGTGTGTGTGTGACACGTACCTACGTATGTGTGAGTTTGCTATTTCCTTTAAAGTTCAAGATGGAGGTTTTGGGCTTTGACTTAACAGCCATCAATTAAAAAATGTAAATTGGAATTGAAGATGTGGATCTACAGCATGTCTGCTGTGTTGTGGCTGCTGTTGAAGGTTGTGAGTTGTGACAGCTGGGTGGCTGTATTGGTTCATATGATTGGCTTGGTGGCAACACCTCAGTCTATGTATGTAGGCCTATTCCTCATGTTCAGTATACCTTCTTTCATTTTGTCTTTCTTGTGACCGGCGGAATTAAATGGGTGGAGAAATAACTCATAAAATTGTTGTTAAACTTTACTTTTATAGTAGATATTTAAAGCAAAAATTAACTAAACATAATTCACCTTTCGTGTGTGTGTGTGTGTGTGTGTGTGTGTGTGTGTGTGTGTGTGTGTGTGTGTGTGTGTGTGTGTGTGTGTGTGTGTGTGTGTGTGTGTGTGTGTGTGCGTGCGTGCGTGCGTGCGTGCGTGCGTGCGTGCGTGCGTGCGTGCGTGCGTGTGTGTCCTATCCATATGCATGTTTGTCCAATTGTCCCTTTTTTAAAATTGTTGTTGCCAAGTTGTTGCAGTTTTTCTTTAAACATTCAGACTGCTGAACCACCAAAAAAACAACAACACACAGGTACAAGGCCTGAATTAAGTTCCAAACCCCAAGAATATATTTATTGTTGTGTTTCAATGTTGTTTAGACTGAAGTTGCTTCTAAAGACAAAGAAAAAGTAAATGTGAACTGGATCCGTGCCATGAAACGCAACAATAAATATATTCTTGGGTTTTGGCATTTAGTTCAAGGCTTTACCTGTGTTTTGTTCTTTGTCGATCGGTGGTTTAGCAGTCTGGATGTGGAAAGAAAAACTGCAACAAAAAAGGACAATGGGACAAACATGCATATATTACACACAAAAAATATAAACGTCTTCATTCAAGCCTCTCAGGTTGACAACCAACCAACCTCACACTTTGTTACTTTCCCCATGCAATACCCTGCAACATAAATAGAGCTCCATCTGTAAATACTTCAGTGTCCAGATGGTACCATTATTACTGTCCTGTCCAGTTCTTGGACACGTTGACCATCGATCAACAGCACGGCAGCTGGTGCATCATAACTGTACGTCCAGTTCTCACATGTTGTTGACCTTCGTTCAACAGGGCGCTTGCTGGCGAGATGCAGTGTGAATATTTCCTTCTGTGATACCACTTCATATTTGACACGTGCAAGAATTGTCTCTCCTTACAATGCATTTTAAACATTGTTAATGTCCACTTGTGACACCATGCACCTCCTGCAGTGCATTTAATACCTGTAAAACTATGGGAAAATATTTATTTAGATAAGCTTTGTCTTTCTTTTAAAATGTAGTAATAATAATAATGCATACAATTTATAAAGTGCTTTTCTAAGTACTCCAAGTCGCTTTACAAGACAGAAAAAAAAAAAAAACGTTATTAGGAAAAACTAGTTAAAAGGTAAAAAAGGGGGATTAGAATTAGGTAGGGAATGCGAGTCTGAAAAGGTGGGTTTTGAGTGTGGTTTTAAACGTGGCGAGGGTGGGGGGGCAGCTTTGATGTGAGTTCCATAGGTAGGGGGGTGGCAACTGAGAAAGCCCTGTCACCCCAGGTTTGTTTCTTTGTCTTGGGGACGTCCAGGAGGTTGGCATCAGTATCAGTTGCCAACAGTATCAGACTGTGTTACTGGTCAGCTCGCAGTACAACTCTGTGTGTGTGTGTGTGTGTGTCAGCACTTCAAGTCAGTAACGGAGTAAATGTTCTTGAGTACTGTACTTAAGTACAGATTCTGAGGATCTGTACTTTACTTGAGTGTTAGATTTGTTTCACTCTTGAGTACAAATATTTGTTATACATATATTTACTCGAGTACTTTTCTAGGAAGGCTGTAAAGTATGCGGTTTGGCCTTTAGGTTGGCTGTTTTCTTTTCTTCCCTAAAATGCAATTGGCCACACGTCTGCTCTCACACTAGTCGTGTTTCTGGCTTCCCCCTCCGCTCGCCTCTTTGTTACATCTTGCATGGTATAGGAGTAAAAGTATTTAGTTCTGGTTCCTCAGTAATTTCTATGTTTCTATAGGTGTTTCTGCAGGCTTTGTATAACGTAGTGGTTCTACAAGCAAACACATCAGGGCATGCAGTGCAGGTGGTTTTAGAGAGTTACTTCTCTGAAACAAGAGTTACAATGTCCTTTAAATTCATTGTGAAAACATTACAAAAATTCATTGATATAAAAATTAAGAAATGTACTTCTGCTTTTACTTTTACTTGTAGTGGAGTGAATTTGACCAGGAGTATCTGTACTTCGTCCACCTCTGTGTGCGTGCGTGCGTGCGTGCGTGCGTGCGTGCGTGTGTGCCACAGGGCGTTGGTTTCTTTTCCTAATAACTCTATTGCTATAAAAGTATAAAGATGCGTGAGTTATAAGTGCATAGCGGTTGCTTCCTCTTATGTGAAATACATGAGAATGAGGAAGCACATATTGTTTAAAACTGCAGCATCAGATAGACCACATCCTGTTGACAATGACATGTACTCTTATTCTCCAAGTCACTGGTTCTCAAAGTGGGGTCTGGGGACCCCCAGGAGTCATTGAGGGGGTTACAGGGGGTCCCTAGCAAGATGACTTAATACAGCATTACCACTTTAACCCTTTATATTTCAACTATTTGACAATAGCAGATCTACAAGCTCACAAAGTGTTGCATTGTGGCGCGTTGTGATCTTGTAGATCGGCTATTTTTAAATACTTCATTAAGAAGTGTGAAACAAATTTTAATTTTCTTTATTTTTACATTTTAATAGTGTTTTGTACTCTATGCGGGCAGCAACTGGTAGCCAATGGAGGGAGAGGAGAAGGGTGCTCCACCCTTCTCCTCTCCCTCCATTGGCTACCATGTGAACATTTAGGATGGTTGAAGACAAAGGGCCTTGCCCGCCACCTTACCCCTTATACCTAAACCTTTTAGGTATGTTTTACTATTTAAAAAATACTTCAAATAGCTGATCTACGAGCTCGAGACGTGTCGATGTAGATCGTCTATTTGCACTATTTTAAAATGTTTTTCAAAACAGTAAAACATGCCAAAAAAAAAAAAAAAAAAAAAAAAGCCATATAAAGCTTTGATATGACTGGACTGACTCCTGGGTGAGGAAGGGTCTGATCCTTCACATCTTTTCACAGTCAGTTTGCACTCTTCAGCCATTCTCCACACATTCTCCACAGACGTTTACCACTCACTGCACAAGGACTTTTACACATGGGCACAAAAGGGAGACAGACAGACAGACAGACAGACAGACAGACAGACAGACAGACAGACAGACAGACAGACAGACAGACAGACAGACAGACAGACAGACAGACAGACAGACAGACAGACAGACAGACGGGTACTCTGACAATGGGTATAATGGTTATTGCATGACAGGGTGGGCCATGCATTCCCTATTTGCATCGTTCCCAACTTGCATTGTTTACAAGTAGACCGGTACCCAACTGGCACTGGCAAAACATTTATTTAGATAAGCTTTGTCTTTCTTTTAACATGTAGTAATGATAATAATAATAATACATACAATTTTAGCGCTTTTCTAAGTACTCCAAGTCGCTTTACAAGACAGAAACAAAAAAAAAAACGTTATTAGGAAAAACTAGTTAAAAGGTCGAAAACTATAGAAAAGGGGGATTAGAATTAGGTAGGGAATGCAAGTCTGAAAAGGTGGGTTTTGAGTGGTTTTAAACGTGGCGAGGGTGGGGTGGGGGGGTGGGGCAGCTTTAATGTGAGTTCCATAGGGAGGGGGTGGCAACTGAGAAAGCCCTGTCACCCCAGGTTTGTTTCTTTGCCTTGGGGACGTCCAGGAGGTTGGCATCACCAACATTTAGAGTAGCCAATTTTATTTACCCATTTTACCCATTTCTTCTCCCAATTTAGTCAATAAGGCAACTTAACCCTTCCAACACATGTATGTGTTTCCACTACAATTGTACCCTACTGGCTCCCCTGCCAATGAGGAGCCCCCACCACCCGGAGGACATAAGGCCTCCACTGGGGGCGGCAGTGGCTCAGGAGGTAGAGCGGCCGCTTGGGGAAAATGAAAGGTTCCCGGTTTGATCCTCGGCTCACTCTGGGTTAGTGTTGACGTAGTTCCCAGACAGCATAATGTGTAAATTACAGGCAGTCGTGGCCTAAAGGTTTGGGGACCACGTTTGTGGCCGAGAGGTTCGATCCCCCAGACCGGCAGGAAAACTCACCACTCACCCCTTTACCGCTCTGCCCTTGAGCAAGGCACCGAACCCCCAACTGCTCCAGTGCTGCTCAGTGGCCAACAGTATCAGACCGTGTTACTGGTCACCTCCCAGTGTGTGTGTGTGTGCGTGCGTGCGGGTGGCTGGCATGGTGTTGGTTTATTTTCCTTATAACCAGTGGTGGACCTGTAACAGTAGCAGTGAGTAACTTGAGTATTACATGTAGATTGTTTTGATACTTGTTACTCTTACTTGAGTAGATTTCCAAGACAAATATTTTACTTTTACTCAAGTACATTTTTAGGAAGGCTGTAAAGTACTTAGTACTTTTAAGTGAGTCGCCATGCAACTCCTTGCAACATGCAACTCCTTGCAACCATTATTTGCAAGGAGTTGCATTGTTGTGGTTGACTTTAAAACTGTTTTGTTGCAAGGAGTTGCGACTAGTTGCGTTGGTGCGGTTTGGCCTTTAGGTTGGCTGTTTTTTTTTCTTCCCTAAAATGTTTTTTCTTTCCATCCCTAAAATGCAATTGGCCTAACTTCTGCTCTCACACTGGCCGTGTTTCTGCCTTCCCCCTCCACTCCCCTCTTTGTTTAATCTTGTATGGGTATAGGAGTAAAAGTACTTAGTTCGTTCGTCAGTCATCTCCATGTTGTTATAGTTGTTTCTGCAGGCTTTTTATAACGTAGTGGTTCTACAAGCAAGCACAGCAGTGCATTTAGTGCAGGTGGTTTCAGAGACATTACAGCAATTCATTGATATAAAAATGTACTTCTACTTTTACTTGTACTTGAAGTATTTTTTAAAAGCATGTACTTTTACTTGTACTATATATATTTTTAAAAGCATGTAAAAGCAATAACCTTTTTACTCTTACTTGAGTAACATTTTGACTGAGACAATTTGACATGAGAATGAGGAAGCATATTTATCGCAAGACCAACGTTGGCACACTCTGTCTCCACTCTGGTCAGGACTCCTCAGGGGGGGCGGGGTTCCAGGGGGTCCCCAGCTAAATGATGGATAGGAACCAAATGGACCCCTATGGGTCTGTAACTCTGAGAGTGTACAAATGGAACCAAATGGACCCGTTAGGGTACATTTGGTTCCATTTGTACACTCTCAGAGTTAAATGAACATTGATTTTACCATATAAATTGGGGTCCCAGAGATACAAATGCCATTAAATGGGGGTCCGTAGCCTTATACATGCCAAACTGGGGGTCCTTGAAATTAAAATGGTTGAAAATCACTGCTAGAGCCGTAAAAAAATAATCTTCTTTTATGGGGGTCCCTGGTAAATATTTTCAAATGGGGGTCCGTGGGCTAATAAGTGTCAATTTGGGGGTCCTGGTGACCTGGTCAGGACTCCTCAGTAGCACCTGTTCCTCACATATTGTTGACAACAGCAGCATCAGATCGACCACATCCTATTGACAATGACATTTACTCTCATTTTCTAAGTCACTGGTTCTCAAAGTGGGGTCTGGGGACCCCCAGGAGTCATTGAGGGGGTTCCAGGGGGTCCCTAGCAAGATGACTTAATATAGCATCACCACTTTAACCCTTTATACGCTCTTTGACAGTAGCAGATCTACGAGCTCACAAAGTGTTGCATTGCGGCGTGTTGTGATCTTGTAGATCGGCTATTTTCAAATAAGTCATGAAAAATGAATTTTCTTTATTTTTACATTTTAACAGTGTTGTGTACTCGATGCGGGCAGCAACTGGGAGCCAATGGAGGGAGAGGAGAAGGGGGGGAGTCATGTGAACATTTAGGCTGGTTGAAGACAACGGGCCTTGCACGCCAGCTTACCCCTTATACCTAAACCTTTTAGGTATGTTTTACTATTTTTAAGATAGTTCAAATAGCTGATCTACAAGCTCATGGCGTGTCGATGTAGATCGTCTATTTTCACTATTTTGAAATGTCTAAAACATGCCTAAAAATCATACAAAGCTTTGACATGACTGAGGTCTGGATAAGGGGCTGGACTGACTCCTGGGTGAGGATGAATCTCATCCTTAATAATAATAATAATAATAATGATAATAGTAATGCTAATAATAATAACAGACTCCTGGGTGAGGAAGGGTCTGATCCTTTACATCTTTTCACAGTCAGTTTGCACTCTTCAGACATTCTCCACACATTCTCCACAGACGTTTACCACTCACTGCACAAGGACCTTTACATATGGGCACAAATGGGACACAGACAGACAGACAGACAGACAGACAGACAGACAGACAGACAGACAGACAGTTACAAAGGGTACTGTGACTGTGATTATAACGGGTAATGCATAACAAGGTGGCCATGCATTCCCTATTTGCATCGTTCCCAACTTGCATCGTTCCCAAGTAGGCCGGTCTAGTTATTAGTAATAATAGCTAGTAAAATGTGCTCCTCAGAGCACAGGTCTCCGCCAGGCCAGGTAGTAGGATGAAATGTGAAAAATCAGACCGGTCCGTCTTGATGACATGACTATAGAGATACTGTGTACCGATTTTACGTGATGTTTGAACACAATCTGTAGGAGTAATATATCGGCCTGCTGGTGGCGCTATAACAGGCCAATGTGAAACATTTGGCTCACTGGTTTTGCTCTGGCCTCCAGGGAGTGTGTGTGCACAGTTTCACACCGATCAGTGTGTTGTTCACAGTTGGACGGACGAATACACACATACACTGAGGGTCACACGGACGGGGTGCACACATTTTCTCTGCCACGCCGACAGTAATAATGATAAACATGAGGGTCTGATCCTTCACATGTTATAGAGTGTAAACCTACAGGAATGAGTTGTGGCTCGGGAGGTAGAGCGGCCACAAAGCTCACTGTGATCTTGTAGATCTGATATTTTCAAATAGCCAATCAATTTTCTTTTTTACTGGGGACCCCCTGGAGCCCCTTAGAGTACCCATCGGGGGTTTCCGGGCCCCACTTTGACAACCACTGACCTACACGAGACAATTAATGAAGAAACCACACTTCTACACGTTTCTGATACAATTAATATGATTAACAGAGAATAATAGAAATTCAAACTACAACAACTACGTGTTCAGACAGAAGTTGGAGACAGCAACTGGTCTCAAGGGGAGGAGGTGTGAATTCACTGCCTCCGCTATAAAACAGGAAACAACAGCAGACTCTTTATCGTGAAGAAAGACGCCACTTCTCTTTTCTTCAGTGTGCAGTGAAGAGTAACAGATATCTGCAAGAAGATTGAACGTCTTAAAGGTAGAAATGGCCGTGGCTTTACACTCTGATGACATCGAGATCCAAGAGAAAGATGATGAAGAAGAAGATGATGTGCAATATGATGACGTCGACAACCAGACAGCAGAAGAAGACTTGGTTTATGGGAATGTCGACAACCAGACTCCAACTCGGCTGAAACGTCCACCCAAGACACGTCAGTCTGGTAAGAAACCATCCATACACAATTTTATATGGTATTAAAAACCTCCATATATAACTTTATGTTATTAAAAGTATCCATATAACTTTATATGTAATTAAAACCATCCATATGTCCAAAACTGTTACTTTTAAGGATTACAAAAAAAAACGGCAAGCTTGCAGACCTACTTTTGATATTTTTCTGTGACGCTGTATTATGATGAAGTAGGTCATTAATCTACAAAAAAACATTTTAATGGAGACGTTTCTGCCCGACAGTGACAATATATCAATTTATATCGTATTAAAAACATCCATATGTAAAATGTATGTTATTAAAACATCCATATATGTAACATTTAGCTACGGTCTGGTAAGAGTTCTTATTCAAACCAGGCCTGGAATTCAGTCATTTTAGGGTCGAGGCCTCCTACTGTGGTCTTTGGTGTTTTCTTTTCTTTGAGAGATGTTATTAAAACTATAAATCACAAAAAATGTATTGAAAAGATAATTATTGATAACCGATCACATTCCATCATTGTCCTCTGACTGTGTGTGTGTGTGTGTGTGTGTGTGTGTGTGTGTGTGCGCGCAGTCAATAGACAGTTCAAACTGCTTGGATTGGGGTTTGGATTGCTCTGTGTTGTTCAAGTTCTCCTCAACGTTGGTCTCAGACTCTCTCTCTGTAAGTCAACTTTCTTCATTCTATTCTCATGTTTTATAAGTCTGTGATGATCCAACATGTGTTTGATTAAAAAAACAAACATGTGATATCCCATAAATATATATTAATGTACTAATAGATTTTAGTATCAGTTTAGTATTAACCCCAATAAGACCTGAGGCTGATACTACAAATGCCTTCTAAATCAGTAGTTCTCACACTTTCAAAGTGTTTTGAAAAAGCGTGTAGATCTGCTATTTTTGAATAGCCAACGCTAAAATCTAAAATGACACAGATGCTTTCCGGGTTAACCCATTCAAAAAAAAAAATGTTTTTTTTTTTTTTTTTTTTTACTTTTTTTTTTTTACAATCATTATCATCAGGCATGCAAACAGCCCCGAGGTGAAAAGGGTGACAACATGTTTTTTTTTTTGGGGGTCAGGTGTCACACTATTGCCCTATTTGGATTGAAAACGGCTATTGTAGCTGAAAAGCTACAAGTTTGCATGTCTGAATAATGCAAAAACAGAATTATTTTTTTGCATTTACTTTTTTACACCCCCATATATTTTCATAATAAAAAAAGTGCGTATCGTATCGTATCGAAATCGTATCGAAGTTGTGAGCCAAATATCGTATCGTATCGTTTGGTGAAATTAGTGTATCGGCACACCCCTAATATGTGTATATATATATATATATGAATGAGTCCGACTTCTTCTCAGATTCTGAATGGATGAAAGACAAAGAAAACCTGGTCAAAGACCTGGACCAGCTACAGTCCAGTTACAACAACCTGACCGACCAGAACATCCAGCTACAGTCCAGTTACAACAACCTGACCGACCAGAACATCCAGCTACAGTCCAGTTACAACAACCTGACCGACCAGAACGTCCAGCTACAGTCCAGTTACAACAACCTGACCGACCAGAACGTCCAGCTACAGTCCAGTTTTGAACATATACAGTCCAGATACAACCGACTAATTGGACGAGATGACAACAAGAAGATTATTTGTGGTCAGTGAGACATGCACTGTTTTTAGTCATTGTTATATCATGTTTTTCATCATTTGTCGTTAATCTGAGCAAATGAAAAGAAAACAGTTAGCCAACTTTATTCTTTTTGTTATTAGAATCAGATGGATTTACATTCGATGGTGGTGTGTGTTATTACCTCTCTACTGAGAAGAAAACCTGGGAGCAGAGCAGACAATACTGTAGAGACAACCAATCAGACCTGATCATCATGAATAGCAAAGGAAAACAGGTGTGTGTGTGTGTGTGTGTGTGTGTGTGTGTGTGTGTGTGTGTGTGTGTGTGTGTGTGTGTGTGTGTGTGTGTGTGTGTGTGCATAATGTAATATGTTCCACTTTAAGACAATTCTATTGTACAGTTTTTACTTAAAGCTGCGATCTAGCACTTATTTCATAAAGAAAGATTACTTTTTAAACTTTTTTTTAACCTTTTTTAAAAAACTTTTTTAGTATGGTATAGTTATAGTATATAGATACAATATAGCTTATACAATCTGTATGGTACAGTACGTTACAGTACATGTGCAGTGGTTGGAGGTGGTCTCACTACACTACCTACTCAGCCTACAGATTGACAAGTAGCCCTGCCTGAAGCTCTTAAGTTCAATATCTCCCCTACTATAGGGCAGATTCCCTCTTTGTTGAGCGGTTAAGGTTCGGTTACCCACATGGGAGACCTGGGTTCAAATCCTGTGTGCTATAGTTGCAACCTATCTCTGTCTGGAGAAGACATACAACTTACTGATTGTAGCTTTAAGTAACCAGCAGCTTATCTGTCCAGGACCTTTTTGAGAGAGTTGCTCCCGGAGAAAAGCATTTTTGGATTGGTTTGACTGACAGAGAAGAGAAAGGATCCTTTAAGTGGGTGGATGGGACACCACTAACATCACCAACGTAAGACTTTAACTTCATTAATAATTATACTAATAATAATGATGATGATAATAATAATACTTTTTATTATTAATACTATTAATAATAATAAGTAATAATAATAATGTGGAACACCACTGACCTCACCAACGTAAGACTTTACCTTCATTAATAACAATACTAATAATAATATACTACTACTACTACTACTACTACTACTACTACTACTACTACTACTACTACTACTACTACTACTACTACTACTACTACTACTACTACTACTACTAATAATAATAATATGGAACATCACTGACCTCACCAACGTAAGACTTAACCTTCATTAATAATAATAATAATGATGATAATGATAATAATAATAATGCATATTAAGCAGACAGACAGACAGACAGACAGAAAGTTCATTTATATCTAATATCTACATTATCATTTGAGTTTTTTTTAATTAACAAAACAACGAAACAAATATTTTCTCTTATAACAGCATGCCATAAATATAGACAATATGCCACAATTATAAAACAAAAACATTCAGCAAGAAAAACATCATCATTGTAAATATATTTTAATGAATGAAAGGTATTTTTTACTCCTACAGGTTCTGGGCAGGTCAGCTTGAAGAAAATTGTGTTATTGTGTATTATAGAGGTGGGTCTGTTCATGATACAGGGTGGTACCGCAATCCATGTTCTAGCAATATGCGTTGGATTTGTGAAAGAGTTGTGTAGTGAAATCTTCATTGTCACATTGTATCAGTTATGTACTGAAACATGTATTAATACCATGTTTCATTGTTAAACAACACTGGTTGTGTGTACTGAATAGGGGTGTAACGATACAGTAACTGCATCGATTTGACTTTGTATCGTATCGTTTTGCATTGCAAATAATCGATTGTATCGATACTAAGTACTTGTGCGTTGTATTTACAGTAGCAATTTTAAGAAGGAAAAAAGAAAAAGAGGGGTTTAATTACTTTTCCATTCCATATCGCTACACTTGGTCTATGGATAAATGTGTGTATTCTCTGTGTTCATGTCAAGAATCACTGTGTTTACTTATTTATATCATAATAATAAATGTTTCCCTTAGAAGACCTGGACTATCCACACATTTCACACAGATTGAATTTCAATAGCTAAATAGTTACTGTATCGATTTTAAATACCTGAATCGTATCGCATCGCCATGAATGAACCAATATCGACCATGTATCGTATCGCTGTTGAAATGTATCGTTACACCCCTAGTACTGAAACATGTATTAATGCACCGAAGGCGCTCGGGTGGCGCAGTGGTAAAGTATCTGCCCACCACCGCAGAGATGGGTTCCAATCCACCGCGGTGCATATACGGCTTTGTCAAGCGTCTATATGAACACAATTGGCCCGTGTTCGGGGGGGAGGGAAGCCGGGCGGGGAGGAGGGTGATAATTGGCACTGCAGGTACTCATACGGGCTGGGGGCGGAGCCTGTCAGCAGGGAGTGTTGGGCGGAAGGAGTTGGACAGAGGCTCTACGTCCTCCCGGTGGGGGCTCCTCACTGGCAGTTGAGTCAGTAGGATACAACAGCAGTGACGGCACACAGATGTGTGTGGGGAGGAATTAATTGGCTTAACGACTAAATTGGGAAGAAAAAAAGGGATGAAGCGGCAAAAAACTAAAAAAGCATGGCTGTTCTCAAATTATAATGTGAATTCGATAAATTGACCTCAGACAGTCAAACTACTCAATTCTGTAAATACATTTAACTTTCTTTTTAGTGTTGTTGTTCATGTTGTCGCAGTCGGGTGGAGACCTCATACTCTGTCCAAAAACGTTACTTTTCAAGAAATGGAATGACAATTGTCAGAAATACTGAATACTTTTGAGTGACACTCTTGTATGATAAAGTTAATTTATAACAAAGCATAAAAAGTTGAACTATGGAGATAGGAGGTTTCTGCTTGACAGCGACAGTATGTAATGTATTGTTTGACATTATGATTAATTGAGTACAAGGGACCACAATGAAAGCAAGATCCCCGGGGCTTTTTGTGTTATCCTTTTAGCAGAGCTTTTTGTACTATATTGTTTCAAACTTCCAATCCATCAATCAATCAATCTTGAAACATGTATTAATATCATGATGTTTCATGTACATCAGTGGTTCTCAAAGTGAGGTCCAGGGACCCTCAGGGTTCCTTGAGAGGAGTTCCAAATGGACCCTTTGAGGTTTGCAACTCTGAGAGTTATGGGGATCCTTGAGATAATAATAAAACACATAGTTTGAGAGCCACTGCTGTAGATTCATAAATTGTGTTGTCTTAAATCAGTGCAGAACAAGTTATTATGCCTCAATTTCTCATCACATTATCGTCATTTATAACCTCTCTACATTTGTTGTATTTCATGTAATTTTTTACATTCTTATTACTGGATTATGTGTCGGAAGAATTTTTGCTGTATATTCATTTAAAACATAATGTTCTTGTGTTATTGTTGCATAAAAGGGTAGTTCACTTGTCTCTATCTACCTATCTACCTATATACCTATATACTATGAATAAAAATCACAAAATATCACAAAAATGCGTTTGGTAGATGATTTCTCTATTGTAACAATGTTTCAATCTTGACAATAACTTTTATTTTGTTGTATATTCTATGTAAAGTTTATTTCTCTTTTAAATGGAGCCTCATTTGTAAGGATGTATTTGTGGGATAAGCAGCACAGCTGAGTATGTGGGTTGAGCCCATGAAAAATGTCAACCTGATTATTCTGCTGTTGCTGTTGATTTGGGGTGCGTTGGGATATAAGACACTGAGTGCTCTGGTCCAATACAAACCAATATGTGAGTGTGCTCCCAGTGCGCATATCCGAACGCACCCTTGAGCCTCCTGGGCTTCCTGGGTACCACCCATTCTTCATGGGTGCAACCCACAACCCCCAAAAATGCATGTTCCTTACAAATGGGGCTCCATTTAAAAGGGAAATAAACAGGATTTCTAACATCGTTTTGCTGTTGTCAAGCTTGACCTCCTGTTCACTTCAATTCATCAAATATTAGAATATTGGATCAAGGTTTCATGCGGTGAGTCATTGATAGGTGATAAAATCAATAAATATATTTATTTTGATATAAATAAAAATCAAAGCATATAATATAGCTTGGTACTCAGAATCAGAAATGGAAATTCAAAAATAAAAAGTAAAGATATTTTAAAATGAACGGAAATGACAAACAGATGACACCTTTTGTCGGTTCTCCGACTTCGGGATGTGTAGTTCCAGACTGTATAGCATTCAAAGATTGTGGAATAGTTGTCTGGCTACCCGAGACTAGTGCTGGCATTTCCTTGAGCAAGACACTAAAACCCCTAACTGCTCCTGGTGTGCTGGTTGGTTACCCCTTTGCATGGTTTCCTTTGCCTGTGAATGTGTGTGTGTGTGTGTGTGTGTGTGTGTGTGTGTGTGTGAATGGGTGAATGTAATGCACTTTGTAAAGTGTTTTTGATAAATTAATAAATGCACCTTTTACCATTTTGCCTCCATACTACTCCTCCCGTTCGACACCCCTCCCCGCTCTGCCCACCCGGTCTGTATAAGTCGCTAGCGCAGCGAGAAAGATTATGCTACCCCCCCCACGCGCACACACACACACACACACACACACACACACACACACACACACACACACACACACACACACACACACACACACACACACACACACACACACACACACACACACACACACACTTCAAGCAGATCAATACTCAGCAGGATTGAAAGAGCAGCAGTATAATGGTGTTGACCCAGCCTGCCTGGACCGCTGATCCCAGCGGACTGGCCTGTGTCGGGTGGTCAGGGACATAGGGGGTTGGGGGGGCGGGCCAGGGGCCGGTTGGGGGCAGTGGCCTGAGGGGCCAGGGGTCTAGGGGCCCCATGGGGCCCCGCCCCCGGGGCTTGACTCTGTTCACAGTTGATCAGTTCACGGACAATAGAGAAACACATGACCATGACCGGAGCTCTCAAGCCTCATTTATACCCCGTAATAGAACAGGGACTCTCAACCTTTTTTTAATTTCAAGGACCCCCAGTTTAATATGCATTATAAGCCACGGACCCCCATTTGATAACATTTTCCCAATCTAATGGATTCAAGTTCTCAGTCACCACGACTGATTTCAGTCATTTAGATTCCATAGAAGACAGAATGTCTTCTATAGAAGCATGTTGTGCAGTGAAACTAGCCGATCTACAAGCTCTCAATGCGTCTGTGATGCATTGAGAGTTTAGGATTAGGGCAGGGGTCTTCAACGTGTCTCAGGCCAAGGACCCCCTAGCTGAGGGAGAGCTGAAGCAGGGACCCCCTCTATATTGTATAGAAGTGTGTTTCAGATTAAACTTTTTTTTTGTTTTTTACTTCTTTTACTGCTCTTTTTTTTCCCTCTACACCTAAAACTCTTTGCCAAAAATAGCAGATCTACAAGCTCACAACGCCTCGCGCTGCGAGGCGTTGTGAGCTTGTAGATCTGCTATTTGTGGCTAAAGTTCTCCTCAGAAAAGGGATTTGCTAGGGTTCAAGTGGTTAATGTAAAAAAAAATATCATATCACACAAAGATTTGGCAGCCCCCCTGTAGTAACTCTGAGGATCCCCTAGGGGTCCCGGACCCCCTGTTGAAGACCCCTGGATTAGGGCATTTGAAGTGGTCAAACTTGCAATATTATGTTTAGAAGCATTTTCCATAAAACCCTAATGGTCTCTGATGTTTCATTAAAGCAAAGATTAAAGGTGGTTTTAGGTCATTCAATATGCTAATAGAGAATAAACCTTTTGTCTAGTTAATGTGTCCAACTTGCATGACGGTTAGACATCAACTTCTTCCTCAACAGAATATTCGTCTTGGAGTTGCTTTGTTTTCTCATTGTTGCAGACAGAGCTCCCTTGATATTTGCAAAACATTGTGCAAGCCAGACTGACGCAACCACATGCCTCGGTTCTTTTAGGCAAGCCACGCCGCTGTGTGATGGAGTTGAAAATTAAGCACCGGTCTTCACTGAGAGTGTAAAAAAAATGGACCCCTGTAGGGTCCATTTGGGTCCATTCTTCACAGTTTCAGAGTTAAATGAACACTGAGGGTTTGTACTGTGTGTGCGCGCACGCACGCACGCACACACACACACAACCCCTCTGGCTGTTGGTGAGGGATAAGATGAACGCCAGACCACACACTGATCTCAAAATCCAATTTCTTGTGTCGAGGCTTGTGCTGTGTTTGCACGTACAGTATATAACGCTGCTCTATGCAGGGCGGGGGGGCGGGCGGGGGGATGGGGGAGCAGCTGGTCCTCAAGCCAATAACTGTATGACAACCAAGATCAAATGTGACTCTATCATGTCACATTAGTGTCATACAATATCCCATTAAGACCGGGAACGCATCTGTGTCATTTTAGATTTCTTTCAAAAATAGTAGATCTACAAGCTCATAGCGCGGCACCGAGTGCCGCGCTATGAGCTTGTGGATCTGCTATTTTTTTTAAATCGTAAACATTTGTGCAAATCTTTGAATATGTATATTTCAAAGCGAACATCTCAAATCTTTGCTTCTGGGGATTTTACAAAATGTCTTCTAGCTCCTTCAAAAAAATCTTATGTCGCGATAATATCAGTGGTTCTCAAACTGTTTCATGTCAAGGACCCCCAAAATGATATGAATTTGGCCGCCAACCCCCATCTCAAAATATGTTGTTCCAGGGACCCCCAGAAGCAAAGATTTGAGTTAAAAATGTTGTATAAAAATAATAATATATATATATATATAATATTAAAACATTTGCACACATTTTCACAATAAAAAAAATAGATCTACAAGCTCATAGCGCAGCACACTCGGTGCTATAAAACGACACGGATGCTTTCCCGGTCTTAATGGGATATGCGAGGGGAAATGTGATATTATTCGATAATAAATCCGCCGTTTTAAAAAACAATTTCAAGTGTGTTGCTTGAACAGCTTTGACTGCAAAGTGAGATAACCAGACACAAGAAATGGATGCAGGCTCTAATAAAAATATGATTGCTTATCTACATATGTCTGGAAAAGCACTTTATATGGGACGACTGATGTTGATATTATGAGTGTTACGTAAAGGCATTTGGTTATGCAATATTATCACTGCAGGTTCTCCACCATGCGTGGAGCCCTGGGTGACCCGTGATGACCGCGTGAAATTACCATCCAGTGTTATGTAAGCTAATTGGATGGAAGTGCGAGTATTGTCGCCCCGTGTGAGTGATGCACTCGATAGCATTCCAAAGCCAGTGCCGGCTTAATGGAAATGCTATAGGTGTTGCAGCACAGGTGCACCAGTGGCGTGCACAGACATTTTGAGGGGCATGGTGCTCAAGTAAATTATATTTTTTTTGTTTACTTGGTCTGCTCTTTTTTTCCCTCTACACCTATACCTCTTTAACAAAAATAGCCGATCTACAAGCCCACAACGCCTCGCAGCGCGAGGCGTTGTGGGCTTGTAGATCTGCTATTTTTGGCTAAAGTTCTCCTCAGAAAAGGCATGCTAGGTTTCGAGTGGTTATGGTAAAAAAAAAAATCATATCACATAAAGATTTGGCGGACCCCCTGTAGTAACTCTGAGGACCCCCTGTTGAAGACCCCTGCTGTAAACTGAAACTTCTTTTATTCAAAAGGGCACTTCTGGTCAAGAGGGCAAAGGGCAGGTGCTCTAGCACCTGGGGGCGGTCCAAGTAGCTAGGCCAGGGGGTCTTCAACGTTTTTCAGCCCAAGGGTCCCCTTTAGCTGAGAGATAGATGAAGCAGGGACACCCCCCACTACATATTGTACACATTTGTGTTACAGAAAAAACAAACTTTTTCATAGATTTCATAGATTAATAGACTTGTTTGACAGCAACTATCATCAGTGTTTGTTTGTTTGTTTATAATTTATGTTAATGATTTTTTCAATATGTTTGCTGTCGGGCAGAAACCTCTTATCTGCTGTTTTTTCACTACAGCGTCACACAAAAAGCATTCGAAGTAGCAGATCTACAAGCTTGAAAACCGAGCTTTGTAGATCTGCTATTTTTGCTATTTTTGAGTTTGAATCATGAAAAGTACCAGTTTTTAACATATGAGGTTTCCACCCGACAGACACGTTAATATGGTATTTAATAGGGGTGTACCATGTTTGCAAAAGTGTTTTTTTAATCTATTTAAAACCGTAAATTATGCATCATCATAACCTCTGCAGACACGCTCGTCTGCACGTATACCCAGTGGTGTAAAGTAACTAAGTACAACTTACTCGAGTTCTGTACTTAAGTACAATTTTGAGGTACTTTTACTTTACCGGAGTATTTCCAATTTTCAGTACTTTTACTTCTGCCCCACTACATCTCAGAGGCAAATATTGTACTTTTACTCCACTACAATTATTTGAAAACTTTAGTTACTTTGCAGATATTAATTATTACATTATAAAACATACAGTACATGAACCACTTTAGCCCTATTTTATAGATAGGCTATTTGAAAATAGCCGATCTACAAGCTCACAACGCGTCGCATCGCGACGCGTTGTGAGCTTGTAGATCTGCTATTTTCAAACATTTTAGTACTTTTACTTTTGGTACTTTAAGTACATTTTGATACCAATGCTTTCGTACTTTTACTCAAGTCAATTTTTAATTCCAGGCGTTCACTTGTAACAGAGTACTTCTACATTGCAGTATTGATACTTTTACCTAAGTAAAACATTTGTGTACTTTTTCACCACTTGCTCTTTTTATGGGGGGAAAGAAACCACATAATGATAATCGACAGGCGCAACTTTATACTGTGATGCTTTGGAGTAATAAAAGCGAAAGGCAAACCTCCGCCGCGGCGGCGCGCCACGGGGAACGCCAGCGCTACCCCCCCGTTGGATCATAAACAGGTAGACCGTGTGACTGACGCTCCAGTTTAATTACCGCCAACTGCTCCCCCGTGCCTCCCTCTATCTCCTCTAACCCCTTCAGACCGGGGACGCATCTGTGGCATTTTAAGAATTTTTGGTTATAACCGTTATTTTTTTATACTTTGGCTATTCAAAAAATAGCAGATCTACAAGCTCGTAGCGCGGCACCGAGTGCTGCGCTACGAGCTTGTAGATCTGCTATTTTTTGAGAAATCGTGAACATTTGTGCAAAACTTTGAATATATATATATTTTTAACATTTTTAACTCAAATCTTTGATAAAGAACAGTTTTTTGAAAAAAACGTATGATGCTATGTCAGTGGTGCTCAAACTCTTTTGGCAAAAAATTATATAAAAAATTATGAAATTATTGTCAAAAATTATATGTATTTTGCCACGGACCCCCATCTCAAAATATTTTTAAGGACCCCCCAGGGAGGGACCCTCCCAGAAGCAAATATTGGAGTTAAAAGTTTTTTGTTTTAAAGAAATTATATATTCAAAGATTTGCACACATTTTTCATGATTAAATAAAAAAACATAGCAGATCTACAAGCTCGTACCGCTGCAGTCGGTGCCGCGCTATGAGCTTGTAGATCTGCTATTTTTTAATAGCCAAATAAATCACAAAAATGACACAGAAGCGTTCCTGGTCTTAAAGGGCTAATAGTGCTTCTCACCGCCATCTGAATTGGTTTGTGGGGAAACTACACAATGCACTGGATCATTTAGAAAACTGTATGCTTGGAGGATTCCTGTTGCTCTGCAGAAGGAAGAGAAAAAAAGAAAAGAGAGAGGAAAAACATACAGAAAAAAATAATTAAGTATTCGTTTGTCTGTCAGGTGCCAACTGCAGGCGGCACCGACCTGGGCCTGGCTGGCACTGACTGGCATTGTGCCGTGGCGTGGCGTGGCGTTAACAAGCTGAATGGCCTTCGGTAATCCTCCTCCTCCTCCTCCAGGGTCCTTGGGTTCCGTCTTCTTCTTTTCTTCAGCCGCCCTTCCCTGTCAAGGCTGACAGCTCCACTGTGTATCACCAGCGTGTTCACCTGGGGGCCGCGCCGACATAATATTGACATAAGTTGTAGCCAGACATAGATAAATGATGTTTGTTGCACCCCCCTCGGGAAAGGGAAAGAAGAAACGAAAGTGGGGCCGAAGGAAGGAAGGAAGGAAGGAATAGTACAATAAATAATATAATAAATAGTACAATATTTGCCTCTGAGATGTAGTGGAGTAGAAGTAAAAAATAAGAGCAAGAGCAAAGTAAATAAAGGACGTAGAATAAAGAGGATACATTTATAAAAGAATAAAAGGGGAGAGGCACTGAAGAAAGAGTGAGTTCAGAATAATACTTCAATTTTATAATCTGTCTGTTCAATGTGTCACGACACCCATCGCAATACAAAGCAGAGGTTCTCAAGGCCCCCCGCCCTACATGCTCCACTTTTAGTCATCCACCCACCGTTTGGCTACAAAATCACGTCACTGAGTGATAAAAGGTGAGGTGGTCACCTCAGCACACATAGCTGTTTTTAGCGGCGCTAGCCGCTCTATACCTGACTTTGTCCGTGTGCGTACGTCAACGTTCTGATTGGTCAGGAGCGTACGTCAACAAAGTGATTGGTCAAGCTTCACATGACACGTGGCTATAAACACATTATAAACACATATCGATGACAAAAGTATCAAAGGCGCCGCTACATTCACACAGGGTGTGATTTTTACTCTCACACCCACCCACCCCACTGGAACCAGAGTCAACCCTCAAAGTCAGTATGATGATGGTGTCTCATCATCAATAATGAACTTTAGGTGGATATAAGTGATAGGAAGAAAGTGGTGGGTGGATTGCTTAATTTGGAGCATGCAGGAGCCTTCAGAGTGGGGTCCGGCTAGGGACAAGTAAAAATAAAACCGAAAAGTAGCAGATCCAAACAATCTCGAAACCAAGGGGCAAGTCTTGGATATTTACGATGAGCCCAACACGGAAGCTTATGAATGGCCAGAGTGAGGCGCTGTTTTACCCTGCGCCGACCTGCGGTGTCAGAAAGAATTTATTTTAACGCAAATGAATGGGTTTTTTGACAAACTTGACTAGATTTTCTTACCGTAATAAAAATTGCCATAAATTCTATATGCTTCCAGTCGCTAGTTTAAAGTCTCCTTTCAATCATCAGGATATGCGTTTTGCAAAATTATGGTCCCATTTATTTTAAAATTGACGATAAAGTAGGCTATTCTCTAGGAGGGGCGGGATGATTTGATTGACAAGCTACACAACCAATAGCATTCATTCCCCGCCCCCGCTCTTGATTGACAAGCTACCCAACCAATAATGGTCTGGTCTCATTCTGCAGGATATGACGCGATATGACGCGATATTGAAAGATGGCGGACCTACAGTCTTGGAACAATCGGCTTCATTTTCGGTCTGTAGAAAGCAGGGGAGTGGCTTTGTCCATCTCATTTATACAGTCTATGCTCGAAACGCGTCGCTTCGTGCCGCGTTCCGTGCTTGTTTAGATCTGCTACTTTTGAACCTGTTGTGGGACGCTGTATTATGATCAAGTAGGGGCTTTATGAGAAAAACACATAAAGCTAGAATATGGAGATAAGAGATGTCTTGCCTGACAGCAGAACAAAAAAAAAACGCTGGTGGTTTCCTCCTGGCCTGCGAGCAGTAGAGAGTAGAAGTAGGACGTGAGCCGTATTGATTGGGTTGTGGGTTTGTGTGCCGATGCCTCGGAGGACCCAGCCCTCCGCTCTATGATGTATGGTCTGGTCTGCTCCCTTCAACAGCAGCTCCTACTACAGGAGGGGAGGGGACAGGAGTCGGGGGGGGGGGGGGGGGGGGCACAGCTCCCTTCAACAGCAGCCACTACTACAGGAGGGGAGGGGACAGGAGGGGGGCCACAGGGACCTTATGTTCCACTGTCACATTACAACAGAGGGCAGGGCAGCTCGCGGAGCCCTGCCACCCTCACCACCCTCACCACCACCCCTCCTGGGAGTGCAGGTGTGACAGCTCGCGTTCTGTGTGTGTGTGTGCGCGCTTTGTTTGTGGGTTTGTATGAGTGTGTGTGTGTGTGCATGTCTATGCAGAGAGAGAGACCAAGAGCACGGACGATATCGTTGCCGTCAGGCAGAAAACATGTATCTCCAAATTTTTTTTTTTTTATTATATTCCGTCATTTAACGGCCTACTTAGTCATACAAGGGTGTCAAGCTAAAAAAGTAGTGAAAAATAGCCCAGTTACAAGCTCACAACACGACATGTTGTGGGCTTGTAGATCGGCAATTTATCACTATTTCACAACATTTCCGTTCCACTTCCTGATTAATTTACAGTTTTGGACCTACAAGGTTTCCATTCTGACAGCAATGACATACTGTAGCATCGGTGTTTGTTTGTGTGTGTGCGCATGTGTGTGTGTGTGTGTGTGTGTTTGTATGTATGTGTGTGTGTGTGTGTGTGCGTGCATCGTGCAAGGGTTTGTGTGTGAGAGAGAGAGAGAAAGGGAGAGCAATAGAGAGAAAACAAAAGCCAGAACCCTTGCCCTATATCTGCTGACCGACGTATAGAAGAACAATACTTTCCACCGTGAAAGAGATAAATCCCTGATGCTCTCAGGCTGCCAGCAAAACATGCAACACCAACTCATCATAAATAAATAAAAACAAACTCCACCTCCTTCTTCAAACTGAACTTTACTCAAGTTGTACAGCCAGCCAGCCAGCCAGCCAGCCAGGGTTGCCAAGTATGGAGTGAGTGCTTCAACACACACACACACACACACACACACACACACACACACACACACACACACACACACACACACACACACACGCACACGCACACGTGCTCCACTTCCGCTGCACACCTCAAAGCAGTGGCGGCTAGCTGCCGCTCCCTGTGCAAAGGCAATTTGCTCTCTCCTCTCCACAGATCTCTCTCTCTCTCGGTACCGGCAGCATATAACCCATTCAAATCCGGGGGGAACGCATCGATTCTGTGTGATTTTAAGATTTCTTTGGGCTATTAAAAAATAGCAGATATACAAGCTCATAGCGCGGCACCGAGTGCCGTGCTACGAGCTTGTAGATCTGGGCGGGTCCCTGGAACAAAATATTTTACAAATGTTCGCTTTAAAAAATATATATATATTTAAATATTTGCACACATTTTCATGATTTTTCAAAAAATAGCAGATCTACAAGCTCATTGAGTGCCGCGCTATGAGCTTGTAGATCGGCTATTTTTTGAATAGCCAAAGACATGTAAAAATGACAGATGCGTTCCCGGATTGAATGGAATAAATAAGGCTGGCACACCAAACGGGGGCCTGTGTGTGTTGCCGCGGAGTAACAGCCTGCCAGGCTAGATGAGGACAATGAAGTTGTCAGTCTGTCTCACACACACACACACACACACACACACGTGCGTGCGCGACGAATGCAGCAAGTTGGGCGCAGTATACAGAGTACACACACACACACACACACACACACACACACACACACACACACACACACACACACACACACACACACACACACACACACACACACACACACACACACACACGTGCAGGCATGCATGCACAAGCAGTAAGCACTGAGCACACATGCACACACAGTAGTTTATTAATATTGATTCAATGCACCCAGCTCAGGCTCAACGAGGCAATGATTTGAAAAAAAGGTTTCAGGCTACTTCTCATCAACATATTATTGTCGCTGTCGGAGGCAGAAACCTCTCATCTCCCACGTTTTAAACGTTCGTAAATTAACCCCCCCCACTCCGTCATACTACAGCGTCACACAAAAGCATAAAAGTAGCAGATCTACAAGCTCAAAGCGACAAGTTTTTGACCTTGTCTTAACAGGTTTTTCGACATATGAGGTTTTTGCACCCCGACACAGAGACGATATAGTCTTGTGTCGCCGTGGGGGCCCAAGGAATGGATCCAATGTTGTTGGCATCCACTTCAAAAGATGTGAAAGAAAAAAGAAAAGAAAAAAACCCTCCTTAATCCATTAAAACCGGGAACGCATCTGTGTCATTTTAAGATTTCTTTGGCTATTAAAAAATAGCAGATATGCAAGCTCATAGAGAGATTTTATATCTGCTATTTTTGACAAACAAATCGTGAAAATGTGTGTGAATCTTTTGAATATATATATATATTTGTTTAAAGCGAACATTTTTTACTCAAATTTTTGCTTCTGGGGGTCCCTGGAATAAAACATTTTGAGATGCGTTTCCGCGGGGCAAATACATATCTAAAAAAAAATCTAAATCCTAATAGTGTGTTGCTATATCAGTGGTGCTCCAACTTTTCCATGTCAAGGACCCCTAAAATTATATGTATTTTGGCAAATACAGTATATTGGCAAATATGTTGTTCCAGGGACAACATACATATAATATTCAATGATTTGCACTCATTTTTCAAAAAAATAGCAGATCTACAAGCTTGTTGAGCGGCACTCGGTGCTGCACAACGAGCTTGTATATCGGCTATTTTTGAATAAAATCTTAAAATGACATTTATATGTATGCGTTCCCGGTCTTAATGGGTTAAGAAGACCAAGGCGTAATGTGGACGCCTTAGGATGAAGGAAGGGGTTTATCGTTATATATTCTATAACCCTACTGGTGCAGGTCAGATGCTAATTCTTTTGGATCTCTCTCCTCCCCTGGTGTTCACTTTTAATGGGCTGTTTGATGCTTTGTTTTGATCCCTCTGAACGCTTCTCTTTGAATATCACCACATCCCCAAAGACACGTTATATCTGCTTTCTTTATTTACTCCAGTGGGGTTCCATCAAACGTTTCCATGTCAACGACCCCCAAATTGATGTCTATTTATTTGGCCATGGAGTGCCCCCCCCCCTCCCCATCTGAAAATATGGACCCTCCCCCCAATACAAGATTTGTGTCGTAGATTTTTTTTAGCCCATTAAGACCTGAGGCGATTCTTAAAAAAAATCGAAAACATTTTTTTTTCAAGATTTTTCAAAAATAGCAGATCTACAAGCTCATAGCGCGGCACTCGGTGCCGCGCTATGAGCTTGTAGATCTGCTATTTTTGAATAGCCAAAGAAATCTAAAGTGACACAGATGCGTTCCAGGTCTTAAAGGGTTTTTAAATAGCCCATCTACAAGCTCTCACAACACGCCACATCTTACAGATCGGTTATTTTCAAATAGCGCGATGTATATAGGGTTAATGTGCGTGTACTGATGTTGCTATTTTAACTTGTTTTGCTGGGGTCGCCTGTCTAAGGGAGAAGTTTTAACTACCGTACCTCCCCCTTTTGTTTCCAGAAAGGTGAATTTTCAGGGCTGTTTTAAAGGAAGCCGGCGATCGACATTTTTTTGAGGCATGGGGTCAGGGCATTCCACACCTGGGTGGCAGTGCTGTGTAGAAGGAGAATTTACCCATGTTTGTTTCATGGGTGGGTGGTACCAGATCGTTGTTTACGCTCCCTCTAATAGATTATAAACGGGGAGGCTCAGGTCTGTTTCAAGGTCAGGATGTTGTGATTGATTTATTTGATTGATTGATTGATAGTGCAGTCGACCGGTGCATAGACTGGTACCGTTCTCCCGTACAACTTTTCTATTTTCCCCTCCATTAGGGTTTTTATATAAACATCATAAATAGGAGTAGTTCATCCAAAAAAAATACTTATTTTCTATCAATTGCACACCCCATGAAGCCTTGAATCCATGGATTTATTTTTGTTTTTGTGGCATTCCTAAGCCAATAATTTGATTCCCGTCTCCTACCGGCTAATGTATCCGGTAGGAGACACAAAGTAGATAATTTGTGTCTCCTACCGGATACACACCCGGTCATCAAATTATTGGCTTAGAAATGCCACAAAAACAAATCCATGAATTCAAGGCTTCATGGGGTGTGCAATTGATAGAAAATAAGTCATTTTTTGGGTGAACTCCTCCTTTAATAAGCGTAATTATTGTTAGTCTTCTAAAGTTGATACAAGGGCATCGGAGTCAGCCGGCCCCCCCGGCATCATGGTTTGTTGCCGTGCACCGTCGAACCTTCACAAACAAAGCCATCCGTCTCTCGCTCGTTGTTAACACCTCGGCGGCTAACGACAGTTAATTGGGTCGAGAGAGTCTTTAAGCGTCTGTTAATGGGGGGTTATATGGCGTGTAACTAAAGCTATAAATTGCGCTGAGGTGCGTGGTCGGGTTGCCGTGAACGGAGTAGTGGTGTGTGTGCAGTGGTACGTGAGACTCGCGGCGGTCTCGGTTCGCCTCGCATCGCGCACAGCAGTGTCAGATGGAATTACAGGTTCAAATGAAGATCTTATTTGTTAATTGGTCAAGAGGGGGAGGATGTTCCTTTTTGCTTAATGAAAAGGTTTGAAGGATGCGAATCACTGATTTCTTTCACTCTGAGCCAAAATTCCATAAATAAGCTGGCCACTGAATGAGTTAAGACCTGGAACTGTGTCATTTTTAGATTTGAGCTAAAAAGCACTTTGTGCTATTCAAAAATAGCAGATATACAAGCTCATAGCGCGGCACCGAGTGCCGCGCTATGAGCTTGTAGATCTGCTATTTTTGAAAAATCGTGAAAATGTGTGCGAATCTTTGAATATATACATTTTTAAAGCGAATATTTTTAACTCAAATCTTTGCTTCTGGGGGTCCCTGGAACAAAATATTTTGATGGGGGTCCGCGGCCAAATGCATATAATTTTGGGGGTCCTTGACATGAAAAAGATTGAGCACCACTGATATAGAAACATAGGTTTTTCAGAATGCTGTTGAGATTTAGGAGATCATGTAGAATCGGCTTCAGGTCTCAATGGGTTTAATGAAAAGGTTTGAAGGATGCGAATCACTGATTTCTTTCAAAACAAGAGATCACGAGGGGAGGTGCATGTTATTTCCCAAAGGAAATCAGGTGTCCTTCACTGTCATTCCTTTGTACGTACAGTATAGTGTGTTGTATTTGTTGATGACATGATATTGTGATGATGTGTTATGCTATGTTGATGAATTGAATACATAGGACCACAATGGAAACGGGACTTTTTTTGTGTTATCCTTTTTAGCCTTAATGTCTGCCTGTACCTCGTGCTGTTTAAATTTCTGACTGATAAAGTAATCAATCAATCAATTTGATGGTCATACATATTAGACCCTCCAGAAAAAACATGTGGGCAAAAATCCTTGATTATGCATGGGCTAAACTCCTTGTTTTTCTGGCTAAAATCCTTGATCGTGTGATGACACATGCAGGGTTTTTATGTGATTTTATGCGTCGAAATTGCGGGAAGTTGCAAAATATACAGAACATTGCGAAATTGCTTATTTGTGTGCCCGGCTTGGATTAATGAAACTAACATTAAAGACGTGGTGAAATGAAACATACGTTTTGCACACTTTTAGAGCAAATCTGTGGTCATAATATGGACATACCTAACAATAGTTGCCCAAAAAAATGGAACATGAGAATTCATTACTTCCTGTAAACGCAAACGTACTGACACCCTTTTGTGTCAGTCTGTCTGTCTGTGTCTGTCTGTCTGTCCTACTGTCCTCATCCATTTTTTCCACCTTGTGTGGGTTGACCAATTTATCTGACTTTTTACACACGGACATTGACCATATTTGGCATAAAGGGATTGAGTAAACAGATTTTTCCTTATTTCCCCAAACGCACGCTTATTTGCATTTCTGTGAGCTCTCACCCAATTACTGTACGACTGATTGCTGTCTGTGGGTGGAGCCAGGGGAGTGGGTCACAGGAGAGGTGGTGTCGGGGGTTAATTGATTGGCAGGTGTTTCCTTATTGTCTAATTGTGTGCTCCTCTTCATAGTAAGCAGCATGCTGAACCTGCTTGGTCTCAGGGGACAGTGGTTGCCATGTCCGCTTAGTATAAGCGACTTTGGGCTTTTTTTTTTTGTTCCTGTAAAGTCACTTGTAAATATTGCCATTTATCAAATGTGGGTTGCGTTTTTCAGGGGCTTGTTTCTAAAGTGTAGTTGCTTATTTGGGCTTGCTTCCTAATGTCGTTTAAACCAGTGGTTCTCAGACATTTTCATGTCGAGGAGGACCCCCAATTTAAGCCCGCCTACCCCATCTGAAAACATCTTGTGCCATGGACCCCCATACAAGTTAAAATGTTTCAAACATATTTCACATAATATTTGCAAGATTGGCCTAGTCGCTTTTCTTAGGCTTACATGTTTTCGTAGACCTGACCTGATTAAAATCATGACCGCTTGTTTCTCTTGCAAAATCTGGCAACACACACATACAATTTAGATCTGTCTGCCTTGAGACAGGTGTGTGTGTGTGTGTGTGTGTGTGTGTGTGCCCCCCCCCCCACACACACACACACACACACACACACACACACACACACACACACACACACACACACACACACACACACACACACACACACACACACACACACACACACACACCCCTGTCTCAACGCGGGCAAACACATGAAGGACTTTGATTTAAATGCATAGCAAGCAGCAGACCCAGCAGCAGGGCTGGGCAAACACGTGTATATATACCGTAAATTAGACTTGGCACACCAATATAATCCTGTGTGTGGTTCACGTAGCCTACAGTGTGTGTAAGTCAAGCTGTGCCTCAGAAAGTCTGCAGTTTTACATTTACTCAAGTACTGTACTTGATTACATTTTTTTGGTATTTTTGCTTTACTGGAGTATTTCCAATTTTCAGTACTTTTTCTTCACCTCCACTGCATCTCTGAGGCAAATATACTTTTACTCCACTACAATTATTTGAAAACTTTAGGTACTTTGTAGATTTCGATTATTATTACAACACATGCATTACCCACTGTACCTACCCTACTGTATATACGATCTACAAGCTCACAATGCATCGTCATCGCGAAGCATTGTGAGCTTGTAGATCTGCTATTTTTAAAAGATGTTTATACCTGTTGAACTTGTGAAATGGGACATTCTGCATAATGAGTACTTATACCTTTGGTACCTAAAGTACATTTTGATGCCAATACTTTTATACTTTTACTCGAGTACTTTTTGAATTCCGGACTTTTACTTCTAACAGACTATTTCTACATTGCAGTATTGATACTTTAAGTAAAAAAAAAAAAGGTACTTTTTTCACCACTGAAGGTGTCGGTCTGTGCTCATCCAATTTTCTCACCAATCGATCTGAAGTTGCACATGGGCGTTACCCATTGCCATATCCAGCGACTGACTTGGCAGGGTCTTTTCACTTTTCCCAAATTTAATCTGTTTATTAGCATTTCTTGCCAAATGGGATCTGTAGTAGTCACGGTTACGGTCCCATAGGCCTGAGGGCCGGCCACGCTGTGGTTTTATTGGTGTTGTCAGGGTGACTGTGGTAGGCACAGGGGGAGTGATTTGCTCTGCTGTTGCTGGTTAATAGGCTCTATGCACAGCAGCCATTTTGGAGAAGAATTGGGCCTCTTCTGACTTCCTTCACAGGTGTTACCAATGATGCTAATGAAGGCTCTGTTACATTCTGGTCAAACAGAGTCAGGGTGCTGATATTGTGCATGTTGGCTCACTAGACTACTAGTGGGTCTCAAAGTGTGGTCCAGGGACCCTCATGGTTCCTTGAGAGGGTGTAACTCTGAGAGTGTACAAATGGAACCAAATGGACCCTCCCTGTTCCATTTGTACACTCTCAGAGTTATGGGGGTCCTTGAAATTAAAAGGTTTGAGAACCACTCTGCTACACTAAATGGAACAGAGCCTTCATTAGTGTCATTGGTAACACCTGTGAAGGAAGCAAGGAAGGGGCCCGATTTCTGTCCAATATGGCTGCTGTGCATCGAGCCTATTGATCGGCAAATGTTTCCAATTGTCTTCATTGTGCTCTCCTCTTTATAGTAGAGTGCTGGACCGCCTCGGCTATACAGACCCCCATGGAATGTACAAAAATACGGACTGAATTTGAACAGTTTTTGGACATAATGAGGATTCCCCCCCGACAGAGGCGATAGTCTTGTGTCGCTGTCGGGCCCAAGGAATGGATCCAATGTTGTTGGCATCCACTTCAAAGATGTGAAAGAAACAGGAAAGAAAGAAAGACCCTCCATGAGACCAAGGCGTTTTTCACACCTTACTTGATCATACTACAGTGTCACACAAAAGTATCAAAAATTGCAGATCTACAAGTTTGTAACACGGCGCCAAACAACACATTTTGAGCGTGTAGATCTGCTACTTTTGATATATTTGAATTTTGGATTAGATTCGAATTCGGTTTATCTATTAAGACCAGGAACGTATCTGTGTCATTCTAGATTTCTTTGACTATTTGTTGAAAAATCGTGGAAATCTTTTGCAAATCTTTGGGGAAAAAAAAATCTGTTAGGATTTAGAAATCATTTTTTTGATATATTTGGCCGCGGACCCCCATCTAAAAATGTTTTGTTCCAGGGACCCCCCAGAAGCAAAGATTTGAGTTAAAAATGTTCGCTTTGAAAAATGAAAAAAAGAAAGAAAAAATAGCAGATCTACAAGCTCATAGTGGGGCACTCGGTGCTGCGCTATGAGCTTGTAGATCTGCTATTTTTTCAATAGCCAAAGAAATCTTAAAATGACACAGATGCGTTCCCAGATTGAATGGGTTAAAAGCCCAGTTGTTCATTTATTTTTTAACAGAATGTGTTCCCAGATTGCTTTATTTTCCAAGGACGGAGCCTTGCCTCCTGACACAGACACAGCGCCACTAGCAGAGACAGGGAGAGCTAGCTGAAGTGCTGCTGAAGTTATAAAGGACCTGTGGCAAGAATACTGGGCTCCATTTAGACTTGGTATGTGCACTGATATAATCTGGTGTTGTTCGTGTAAGTCGATAACGTGCAGAACAAGCTTTAATTACCAAAACGACGGTCTTATCAGTGGTGTTGTTGTTGGTAAGAATTCACCGTAGCTCTCCGCCTGTTACAGTGCAGTGGTTCTCAACCAGTGGTCCGGGGACCACCAGTGGTCCTTGAGGGGGTTCAAGGTAGTCTCCAGCTAAATGATGGAAAGTTGGAAACCAAACATGGACCCTTATAGATCTTTAACTTTGAGAGCGTAAAATGGCCGTAGAGAGCGTAAAATGAAACCAAATGGACCCTTACGGGTCTTTTTTACCTTTTTTATCTTCCCCAAATTTTAGCTGTTTATTTGCATTTCTCCCATAGATCTTTTTAGCCGCAAACCCAAGTCTGCATGCAGTTATAGTTGGGGGTGTGCATAACCATAATTAAGGAAACATCTGTCACCAAAACCTGTCACCAAACTCTCTTCTGCCCGGTTCTCCTCGCTGGCTAGAGCGATTGATCTGCATTTGCACACGACCATTGACCATTAGCATGTGCACGGAACATTGACACACGTTTTTCACTTTCCCAAAATGTAAGCCGTTTACTAGCGTGTTTATGTAAAATAATTCGGGCTACAGTATGGGAGCTATCGTCGCCATGCTTACAGCCATCGCCATGGTTACATCCCACCAAGCTATGGGATGAATGATCAAACTGCGCATGCGTCGAATCCATAGACCCACTCTGTTAGACTGTAGCTGTCTGCCACACGTAAACTTTCATTTACGGACCGTGCACACTGCGTTTTAACACAGGGAGGGCGCTTTGGATATCATCTTCATGCCACAAGCACGTAGACTTTTTGTTCTAATCCAGGTGCACGTGTGTGTGTTGGAACTGTTTATGAGCGTGTGTGTGTGTGTGTTGGAACTGTTGCAGGAACCAAGTACAAAGTCAAATTTCCATCCCTGATATACTGTCTACTGTGCACAGTGCATAACCCAAACTGCACATACTTTGGGCGCTCATATCCCCCGAAGGGTATAGGACTAGTAGTAGTTTAATTGAAGTTATTGAAGAGTATCATTTAAAATGAAGGTCAGTAAGCCAGTAGCACCACGCAACGTTATTATACTCGGGTATAAGAGGCCAAGCTGGTGGAAAAATTGTCTGCGTCAAATAATTAAGCCGCCCGCCGCACACGTTAAGCAGAGTACTAAACAAACCGTGCTAATAGTCGCAAGAGTAATTAAAAAAAAAGTCCAGGCCCGCTTCTGCCTGCTCACTAATGCTCCTATCAAAACGCCATCCTCTAACCCCTTAAGACCGAGAAGAACGCATCTGCATAATCTTTTAGATTTCTTTGGCTATTCAACAATAGCAGATATACAAGCTCATAGCGTGGCACCGAGTGCCGCGCTATGAGCTTGTAGATCTGCTACTTTTTGAGTGGTGCCAACCACTCCTATATCTGACTTTGTCTGTGTGTCCGTCCGTATGTATGTCCAATAAACAAACATTGATGACAACATCAATACAGGGGTGAATACGGGGCTCATCAAAGGCACCACCCTCTTCACACAGGGTGTGATTTTTTTGAAAAATCGTGAATATTTGTGCACATCTTTGAATATATATTCTTTAGTAACTCAAATCTTTGCTTCTGGGGATTCTACAAATGGGGATTCTAACTTATAATAGTTTTTAGAAAAAAAACATATGTTGCTATTTATAGTGGATCTCAAACTTTTTCATGTCAAGGACCCCCCAAAATTAAATGTATTTGGCCGGGACCCCCATCTGAAAATGTTTTGTTCCAGGGACCTCCCCAGACGCAAAGATTTTTGTTAAAGAAAATAATATATATATATTCAAAGATTTGCGATTTTTCAAAAAAAATAGCAGATCTACAAGCTCGAGTGCCGCGCTATGAGCTTGTAGATCTGCTATTTTTGAATAGCCCAAAGACATAAAATGACACAGATGTGTTCCCGGATTGAATGGGCTAAACATAAACGGCAGGCTTTTATTTCACATAGTTTATTTTATCTGGTCTCTCTCTCTTTTACACTGACTGTGAGACAAATTGGTTGCAAGCTGGTCCTGCGTGCGTGTGTGTGTGTGTGTGTGTGTGTGTGTGCGTGTGTGTGTGTGTGTGTGTGTGTGTGTGTGTGTGTGTGTAAAATAGCCCCAAAAAAACTTCTCAAATCATTTCCCTTGGCACGCAGAAACCTCATCTCACATCATCTTTATGGTCCTTATTGTTCTGTTCCAGATCGCTGTGTCCTTTTCTCTGCCCGAACCGACCGCCGCCACGCTGCTGGCTGGGAATGACAACGAGCTGTAGTGCAGATCATTTTTATGCTTAACCCATTAAGACCGGGGAACGCATCTGTGTCAATTTGAGATATACAAGCAGTGGCGTGCACAGACATTTTGAGGGGCAGGTGCTCAAGTAAATTATACTTTTTTTTTGTTTACTTGGTCTGCTCTTTTTTCCCTCTACACCTATACCTCTTTTCCAAAAATAGCCGATCTACAAGCCCACAACGCCTCTGCGAGGCGTTGTGGGCTTGTAGATCGGCTATTTTTGGATAAAGTTCTCCTCAGAAAAGGGATGCTAGGTTTCGAGTGGTTATGGTAAAAAGAAAAATCCTATCACATAAAGATTTGGCGGACCCCCTAGGGGTCCCGGACCCCCTGTTGAAGACCCCTGCTGTAAACTAAAAAAAAAAGGGCCCTTCTGGTCAAGCACCACTAGAGTCTATCTGTGCACGTCCCTGTATACAAGCTCATAGCGCAGCACCGAGTGCCGCGCTATGAGCTTGTAGATCTGCTTTTTTTGAAAAAAAAAAACAATCGTGAAAATGTGTGCACATCCTTGAATATATACTGTATGCAGTTTTAACTCAAATCCTTGCTTCTGGTGGGGGGTCCCCTGGAACAACATATTTTGAGATGGGGGGGTCCGCGGCCAAATACATATCATTGTTGGGGTCCTTGACATGAAAGAGTTTGAGAAGTAAAAAAAAAATCCCCCAGAAGAAAAGATTTGAGTAGACGTAGATGTTCGCTTTGAAAATATTCAAAGATTTTGCACAACTTTTCATGATTTTTCAAAAGATAGCAGATCTACAAGCTCATAGCACGGCACTCGATGCTGCGCTATGAGCTTGTAGATCTGCTATTTTTGAATAGCCAAAAGTATAAAATAATGGTTATAGATACAAATGTAAAATGTACACAGTGGGCCTATGCGTCCCGGTTTTAATAGGTTAAATGGACCACACACAAATTGTGAAACAACCGCGTATCTCTGGCCTTGTTCTCCTCATTTCTCTCTCTCTTTCTCTCTGCCCCCTCTCTCTCTCTCTCTCTCTCTCTCTCGCTCTCTCTCCCCCCCTATCCCCCCCCCCTCTCTCTCTCTCTCTCTCTCTCTCTCTCTCTCCTCTTGTAATACTGAGCAGAGAGAAGAAGAAAGTTTCCTGCCACCTTCACCAGGGGGCACTGTTGTCATTCCTTTCGTTATACTCAACGCTCAACTCTTTTCTTTATAAAGAATATTATCTTTTACATTTTTCCTCTTCCTTCCTAAGATTATATCATACATGAAATGACATTATGTTATTCCTTGTGAACAGGAGGAGAGTATTAACAACAGCCAACCCCCCCTCCATCCACCTTCTTCCCTCCCTACCCTTTCCTTGGGTAAAATTAGCCGGGTGCAGATACGGGGATGAGGGGGGTTGGGGGGGGCGGTGGTAGTGGCAGTCATTCTATTGTCATTCTCTGTACAGAGGGTCCCTGTTAATCCTTAAAGACCGGGAACGCATCTGTGTGTCATTTTTGAGTGGTGCCAACCACTCCTACATTTGACTTTGTCCGTGTGTCCCTATGTCCGTCCGTCCGTATGTCCGTCCATATGTTTGAGCACGGCTGATTGGTCAAGCTTCACATGACAATATATTGTCACGTGTCACGTGACAACATATTGTTGCTGTCTTTGAATATATATATTTTTAAAGCGAACATTTTTAACTCAAATCTTTGCATCTGGTGGGGGTCCCTGGAACAACATATTTTGAGATGGGGGTCCACGGCCAAATGCATATCATTTTGGGGGTCCTTGACGTGAAAAAGTTTGAGAACCACTGATATAGAAAGAATCGTTTTTCATCAAGACATTTGTTGAGACATTTGACATTTACAAATGGTCGCTTTCAAAAATATATATTCAAAGATTTGCACGCATTTTCACGATTTTTCAAAAATAGCAGATCTACAAGCTCATAGCGCGGCACTCTGTGCCGCGCTATGACCTTGTAGATCTGCTATTTTTGAATAGCCCAAAGAAATCCAAAAAATGACACACGGATGCGGTCCCGGTCTTAGAGGGTTAATTTCCCTGCTCAGTGGCGAGGCAGTCATTATCTGCGAATGGGGCATCTACAATGGATAATTATCCTGGGAAAAAGGATTTCTAACTGTGGAGAAAGCAAGGGGGCTCGCACATACAAAACAACCTGCAAGCAGAACAGCAGCGAGTCAGTGTGCCATTATGTGTCTCTCTCTCTCTCTCTCTCTCTCTCTTTCTCTTTCTCTTTCTCTTTCTCTCTTTCTCTCTTTCTCTCTCTCTCTCTCTTTCTCTCTCTCTCTCTCTCTCTCTCTCTCTCTCTCTCTCTCTCTCTCTTCTCTCTCTCTCTCTCTCTCTCTCTCTCTCTCTCTCCTGTTGTGTGTTGGACCAGTCCCCTGGCAAAGTACCGTTGTAAATGAACTTACTGTTGTGTTATTATGATTAGAATGGTTCTATATTATTATTTAGACGTCTCATTCCAAATGAGCTCTGCAGACTGGAGGAGACCAAGGTAATACGGTGTGTAATTTGAGTGCTGAGCAACACCAAAGCAACACAATGTACAGTACACACACACACACGCGCGTGCACACACCTACTTGCGTGCTCACACACACGCACACACGCACGCACGCACACACGCACGCACGCACGCACGCACGCACGCACGCACGCACGCGCGCGCACACACTGAGACACAGACACACACGCACACGCACGCGCGCGCACACACACACACACACACACACACACACACACACACACACACACCTTACTCACACTGAGACACACACACACACACACACACACACACACACACACACACACACACACACACACACACACCTACTTGTACTCACAGACACACACACACACACACACGCAGAACAGAAAAGTTTAAACCGTTCACCGTGTGTGACATATCTCACTCACCGCTCAGAACTGATATCAGTAATTACCTTCTTTTGTTTCAAAGGCAGCTGTCCTTTCAAAATTGCGTCCTCCTCGGTAGAGGAGAGGGAGAATAGTCGTCTGCATTAATGGATTCCAGCCCACCCCTAAATGAATGCCCCTTCTTGATCACACTACAGCCTCACACAAAAGCATCAGAAGTAGCAGATCTACAAGCTTGAAGCGCGGCACGAAGCGACGCGTTTCGAGCTTGTAGATCTGCTACTTTTGATTTTTGATTTTTTTCTTGAATCCTGAAAAGTAACAGTTTCCACCAGGATAGAGGCGATATTCAAGTCGGGGCACACAGAGGCTTATAACTTTGAGGAATGGGAGGGCTACTTATATAGATAGTTCACCCCCAAAATGACATTTTTTTCTTTGGATTAGTTACCCCATGGAGACTTGAACTCATGGATATTTTTTGATTTTTGTTGCATTCCTAAGATCACAAAAGGATCACAAAACATTTTCAGATGGGGGTTCCACGGCCAAATATCAATTTGGGAGCTCCTTGACTTGAACAAGTTGGAGAACCATTGTTCAGCTATATCAAAGATCAGCTATATCTTGGGGGGTTATAAGGTCAGGGTCGGGGTTATAAGGCTATAGCATAGGGCTGCTGAGGGACCATAATATACTAGTCAGGCTCCCTTAAGGCTCTGCCATGCTAAACCTGTTCAGTATCATTTGAAATGCTGTGGTCAGGAGGGAATGCTAGGGACTTTCATTTCCTCCCGTAACTCCTCAGTCGGTTAACAAATCCTTCAGATATACCCCCGGAGAGATAGAAAGCTGTCATCATGGACGAGTCAAATGATTCAGTCTATAACTGCAGCAGCTTTGGACAGACAGAGCTGTATCACATTAGTTCTAAAAGTAGAAGGTTCGCTCGCGGAAGCGACTACACTCTAT
>NC_139941.1:50272662-50517530 GCF_963454915.1 Gymnoscopelus microlampas | reverse complement strand
ACACACACCTACTTGTACTCACAGACACACACACACACACACACACACACACAGACACAGACACAGACACACGCACGCACGCACGCACGCACGCATGCATGCACGCACGCACACACACACACACACACACCTACTTGTACTCACACACACTCACACACACACACACACACACACACACACTCACACTCACACTCACACTCACACTCACACACACTCTCACACACACACACACACACACACACACACACACACACACACACACACACACACACACACACACACACACTTGCAGAACAGAAAAGTTTAAACCGTTCACCGTGTGTGACATCTCTCACTCACCGCTCAGAACTGATATCAGTAATTACGTTCTTTTGTTTCAAAGGCAGCTGTGGGGGGGGGGGGGGCGTCCTCCTTGGTAGAGGAGAGGGAGAATAGTCGTCTGCATTAATGGAGCCCAGAACACCCCTACATTAATGCCCCTACTTGATCACACTACAGCCTCACACAATCAAAAGCATCAAAAGTTGAAAATCTACAAGCTCATAACGTGGCGCGAAGACAATATGACCGGCAGCGGTTCCGGTAGGAGACACAAAGAGAGTCTCCTTTGTGTCTCCTCCTCCGCTGGTCATCAAAGTATTGTCTTAGGAATGTGACAAAAACAAAATAATTATCCATGAATTCAAGTCTCCATGGGGTTACTAATCCATAGAAAAAAAGGGGTGAACTATCCCTTTAACCTGGTGTTGGGATTGCTCTACACAGTATCTCGTGATCCTTTATCCATATTTTATGCGTTGGCTATTAAAAAAAATAGCAGATGTACAAGCCCACAGCGCATCACTTACATCTACTGGTTTGTTTTCGTATTTTTGAAAAATCTTGTTTGAAAACATTCAAGTTTTTAACACAAATCTTTCTCTTCTGGGGGTTCCTGGCATAAAACATTTTTCAGGTGGCGGTCCACGGCCAAATATCAATTTGGGAGCTCCTTGACTTGAAAAAGTCGGAGAACCATTGTTCTTGATCAGCTACTACAGTATCTTTTGGGGTTATAAGGTCAGGGTTGGGGGGGTTATAAGGCTAGCATATAGTGCTGCTCAGGGACCATAATAAAGTCACTCTCCCTCAAGGCTCTGCCATGCTAAACCTGTTCAGTATCATTTGGAATGCTGTGGTCAGGAGGGAATGCTAAGAACTTTCATTTCCTCCGTAACTCCTCGGTTAACAAATCCTCAGATATCTCCCCCGGAGAGATAGAAAGCTGTCATCATGGGCGAGTCAAATGATTCAGTCTATAACTGCAGCAGCTTTGGACAGACAGAGCTGTATCACATTAGTTCTAAAAGTAGAAGGTTCGCTCGCGGAAGCGACTACACTCTATTAACCCTTTAAGACCGGGAACGCGTCTGTGTGTCATTTTAAAGATTTATTTGCGCTATTCAAAAATAGCAGATCTACAAGCTCATAGCGCGGCACCGAGTGCCGCGCTATGAGCTTGTAGATCTGCAATTTTTGAAAAATTGTGAAAATGTGTGCAAATCTTTGAATATATATTTTTTAAAAGCGAATATTTTTTAACTCTGTTACAACTTCTGGGGGGTCCCTGGAACACAATATTTTGAGATGGGGGTCCGCGGCCAAATACATATAATTTTTGAGAACCACTCATATTATAGCAACATTCGTTTTTGTTTTCTATAAAAAACTGTTAGGATTTAGCAGATATTTGTAGAATCGCCAGAAGCAATACGATTTGAGTTACAAATGTTCACTTAAAAAAAATATTCAAAGATTTTCACAAATTTTCAAAAATAGCCGATCTACAAGCTTGTAGATCTGCTATTTTTGAATAGCCAAAGAAATCAAAAAAACGACACAGATGCGTTCCCGGTCTTAAGGGATTAAATTCCAGCCCAGCAAACCCAATAGGCACATTGAGACTCAAATCTATACCTTAATTGTGCCTGGGGTGTACTTGTGTTGGATCTGTTCGTTTGCTCTTCCTTGATTCTAATTTCCCTGGCAGGAACACAGATCTCACACACACACACACACACACACACACACACACACACACACACACACACACACACACACACACACACGTTTATATATACTGAGTCATAACGCTACGGTGTGCCAGTGTGTGTTTACGTCAATACAGTCTACCTCCCTCCCCTCCCTCGTCTAGTCCCTGCATGCTGTGCTTTTATTCTATCACTTATTCATACGTTGCCACAATATCTAAAGGCACATTTAGTCTCTAAATGACTCATTTAGATGTAGTGGGGGTATAGAGACACAAATAACACATCCAGCAACATGAAAGGGCTTTTTTTTCCAGGCCTAGGACTGACTGTGTCTTTACGTCGTTTCAGACCTTATCTAACGCCCGGGATTCGAACCCGGGTCTCCCGCGTGAAAAGACAACATTCTTAACCACTAAGCCAAAGGGAATTCCCTATAGCTCTGGGGAGTTATTAAGAGTTTCAGGCCATCAGGCTGAGGTTGTGAACCACTCTTGTTACACTTACAGGTCTGTAAACTCTACTAGGGGTCCATTTGGTTCCATTACACTCTCAGAGTTAAAGGTAGAGTAAGGGTATTTTTCAGTAGGCTGGTAAACCCTCCCTCTAGAAATCTCATTTGTAATTTATTTCAGGAGTGAGTCTGGCATGATCGCCCATTCTGCAATTTGGCTGTGGGCTGGAGTTGGGCGGGAGTAATACCGTTGACTGACAACCCCTTCAGCCAATCAGCAGTGTTCCCCTTCAGCCAATGCATTTTAACCACTTCCAGACTAATGTGACGCAACGGGACTTTTGAGACGGCCATACCCAAAATAGGTTGCCTTATTCGGTTACATGCGTGTCACTGCCCGCCGTGCCGGTTCTCTGAATTTTTATTTTAAATAGGCTCTGTCATGATTAATTGACCACATATATGAAGTTAAACAACTAAATTCTATCCAAACGATATCTTAAAAGTAAATTCCGTGCCTCAAAATAGAAGTTTGAGAGCATTTTGAAGTTTTTTGTTAAAAAGTTTAAAGCACTATATTCTGTAATCATCAGGACGTAGAGCCTTATCGTCCTTATCCTCCCGTACAACACTCCCTGCTGACAGGTGCCGCCCGTGAGAATACGTGCAGTGACAAATATCATCCTCCTCGTCCAGCTTCCCTCCCCGAACACGGGCCAATTGTGTTCGGACAAAGCCGGATGCCCCACGGTAGGATTCAAACCCTCAGCCTCCACGGTTGTTGTGGGGGCAGGCACGTACTTTACCACTGTGCAACCAGAGCGCCCGGGCAAGCAAGCCTTTGTATTTATTTTGTTCATTAATGTATTTTTGTATTTCCCTTGGTAGCTCCACCATCAGCAACATCCGAGTGCATCTCCATGCATAGAAAAAAAACTAAACAAAAAAAACTCCTGGGTGTTAATGGGCCTATAAGGGTCCATTTCTACACTCTCAGAGTTAAATTAACGCGGATGTATTTTTTTGCTGCGCGGGTCCATTTTCTGAAGGGCTGGCTCGCCGCCCGTTTCCTGATGCTAGTGTCGACCTTTAGCACAGCCGCGTTATGAACAGCATAATACATATCGTTGCTGTCGGGTGGCAGAAACCTTGTATCTCCACGTTTCAAGTTTTTAATGTTTTTCTTTTTGTTAATTAATGCCCTATACTGTACTTGGCAGTGGTGGAAAAAGTGCTCAAATGTTTTACTTAAGTATCAATACTGCAATGTACAGTAGAAGTACTCTTAGTAAAAGTCCGAAATTCAAAATATACTTGAGTAAAAGTACAAAAGTATTGCTATCAAAATGTACTTAAAGTACCAAAACTAAAAGTACTATAATGTTTGAAAATAGCAGATCTACGAGCTCAAAACGCGTCACTATTGCGACACGTTTTGAGCTTGTAGATCTGCTATTTTCAAATAGCCAAGGTATAAATTAGGGCTAAAGTGGTTATGTAATAAACGATATTATGCAAAGTAACTAGTAAGTTATTAATATAATTGTAGTGGAGTAACTAATAATTGTAGTGGGGTAAAAGTACAATATTTGTCTCTGAGATGTAGTGGCGTAGAAGTAAAAGTATTAAAAATTTGAAATACTTCAGTAAAGTAAATGTACCTCAAAATTGTACTTAAGTTCAGTAGGCTACTTGAATAAATGTACTTAGTTACTTTACACCACTGGCCCTATACTTGGTCACACAAAAGTTGTCTAAAATAGCCTGATCTACAAGCTCCCCAACGCATCGTGTCCGTCCGCAATGTTAATTGGGAGCTTGTAGATCGTCTATTTTCACTATTGTAAAAAATAAATAAATCAAATGGTAATATAAAACGTTTTTTTTTTTTCACATACAAGGTTTGCCGCCCCGACAGCGGACAACGATATACGACGTAGACACATTTAAAGTCGTAGTTGTAGAGGAGATGCTGGGTTCTGTTTTTTCCATACAGGCCAGTTCCCCCGCAGCACTCAGGTCTAATGAGTTGAAACGAAAAGGGGGGGGGGAGAGAGAGAGAGAGAGAGAGAGAGAGAGAGACGCAACTACTGCTGACGTTAGTGCTCCAGCATTAAGCTTGGACCAGGCCGCCCCATGCAGACCAGACCCACTTATCTGTAAATCACCTAGCATTCTGCAGACCAATTATATTGAGCAGAACCAGTGCAACAGAAACACATACAAAAAGCAGAGAGAGAGGTCGTGGCATTTAACCATGATGCCAGCCTTCCTGTTCCTGTGTTTCTGATTCCTGGGAGAATTTAGCTGTGTTCTTTATTTAACCTTTATCCATTTAGGCATATGGGATTTTTTTTTTGCCTAATTAGGTAATGTCTTTTCTCTAAGATCTGGCTTGTCAATCCAAGCCTCCCCACTCCTCCCTCCCTCCCTTCTTCCCTCCCCCAATGGTTACCAATTATAGTCACTGGCTACTGTAAGAAAAGAGGTGTGTGTGTGTGTGGTGTGTGTGTGTGTGTGTGTGTGTGTGTGTGTGTGTGTGTGTGTGTGTGTGTGTGTGTGTGTGGTTGTGTGAATGCACCGTAGGAGGTGAAGCCACTCGGGGGTCCTTGATTATATCCCCCCCTTTGGTCTGATATTAAATTGAATTTCTTGCACTAAGCAGCAGCAGCAGGGGGGTGGGTGGGTGGGGGGGGTAGTACCGATTCCCGCCGGGGTTCCTCCTCCGGCGAGATAGCAGCAGCTAGGGGCCACAGCGTGAGGCTGGAGGAGGAGAACTCCATGGTTTTGCCCCCCCCCCCCCCCACACAAGGGTCACGCCACGGGGCACGAGAGCAAAGCTGTGAACTCTCAACTATACCACCGACCAGGGTCAAGTTATAGTCACCCCCCCATGGATCTGATCTGGAATCAGGCTTGGGTCGGCAAAGCAACTCTGACCTGAACCTATTTGTAGTGAAATCCCTTTGAAACGCTACAGCACAGCAAACCACTCATTCTGGGGTGGCGTACTGTGTTATTTTAGATTTTTAGCTATAACCATCAGGGCTGCAGGAAAAAAATCGATTTGAATACGAATCGCGATTCTCGTGTTGGACTATTCAGAATTGATTCTCATTTTCAAAAAAATCTAATAAAATAGTAATAGTTGTATAATGACATTTTTGAGAAGTGGCAAATGGTAATTCAAAATGTTTATTTATTTTTCAAAATGGTACAGAATGTAACTCTAATGGTGAAAATCGTGAAAATTTGTGCAAATGTTTGAATATATATGTTTTTGTAAGCACTTAAAAAAAAACTCAAATCTTTGCCTCAGGGGATCCTACAAATGTCTTCTAAATCCTAACAGTTTTCTGAAACATTTATGTTGTTATAATATCAGTGGTTCTCAAACGTTTTCATGTCAAGGACCACTATTTGGCCACCCCCACCCCATTTACGAGCTCAGGGCTTGAGGATTGGCTATTTTTGTCCTGATGTTCACCCCAGAATAGCAACGCTAGGGATCGAGTGGTTAACCTCGGATAGCTGTCTCAGTAGATTGTCCCTTTTGTGTATTTGTCGGCTATTATCGCCTAATGTCCGCCCCAAAATAATAAGGATGCAAGGGATCACGTGGTTTAAAGGTTATTTTTAGTTCAACCAAAGACTTTTTTTCTATCAATTAGCCACCCCATGGAGACTTGAATTCATGGATATTTTATTTTTTATCTTTTTGCCTCATTCCTCCTAAGCCAATAATTTGATGACCAGCGGACCGGTAGGAGACGAGACTCTTCGTGTCTCCTACCAGAACCGCTGCCGGTCATCAAATTATTGGCTTAGGAATGAGGTAAAAACTAAAAAAATATCCATATGGGGTGACTAATCGATAGGAAAAAAATACATTTTGGGGTTGAACTATCCCTTTAACCAAAGAAGATCACTTTCCCTACCTTTTAGATAAACACTGAGGATTTGACTGAGGAGTGTAGACTGGGGTCCCAGAGAAAAAACAACACAAAAAACAACAACTATACATATCAAATGGGGGTCCGTGGCCTAATGCATATCAAAACTGGGGGTCCTTGATATTAAAAATGGTTGAGAATCATTGGCCGAAGAGGTCGAAGTGGCCTATTATTATTATTGTTTTTAAATATGTTTTTGGCCTTTATTAGATAGTACACAGTAGAGTAGACGGACTGGAAATGGGGAAAGAGAGATGGGGAGTGACATGCAGCAAAGGTCGTCGGGATCGGAACTCAAACCCGCGACACGGTGTCAGGCTGCATCAGCAGCCTATAGGAGCCCGGACCGCTACGGCAGCCGCCCGGGCCGGCCGGCCTATTATTTTTTTGTCTGGACACTGTGTGGACTGACTGCGACGGCGCTGATGCTGCAGCTCCTCAAAACAAGTCTAGTCTGACTGTCACTGACTTGTCTCACAGTGCCAGCCAGGGAGATGAGATCTCCTCCGCCTATTACACCAATACGCCTGGGGACTTGCAAATCGTCTGTCGGGTGGAGAAATCTCATACGTACAAAACTGTTACTTTTAAGGATTCAAATGCAAAAGCAGCAGATCCACAAGCTCGAAACACGTCCGCGTTTATCTGCTCAGTGGTGTAATGTAACTAAGTACATTTACTCAAGTACTGTACTTAGGTACAATTTTGAGGTATTTGGTTTTTAGGATTAGGGCTAGGTTAGGCTTATGTTATTTAATTCAGATTTTACAGATTTATTATCATTATTCTTTTTTTCCCCCGACTTTTTTTGCCGCCTCAACAAACTGCCACTCTAGGCGGCCGCCTATAGGTCGCCTGTATGGACGCGCCGACAGCCTGTTCACTTCTTTGTTATTCCATTTAGAAGAATGTCTTTTTCTCTATTTCTGTTGCTTTTTTGGGGGGAAACTACCTACATTCAACTGGCCACAACTATAGAACGGATGATGGTGGCGCCCCCAGGTTAGTGAAAATAGCTAGCAGTGGTGTGGCAAAATTATGTTTAATTTATGGCAGTCAAAGAGTTAATGTACGAGAAAAACACAACAAGTAAAAATACAGAGATAAGAGGTTTCTGCCCCGACAGCAACGGAATGCAAGGTAGATGCTAACACCAGCAAGAACAGACAGTTAAAAACAAATAAAGAAGAAAAAGAAAACACCAACTGCTTTGGAAACAAATAAAAAAATCTGTCGGCACAACCTCAGAAACAAAGACTCAAGACACCACAAGGACACACGAATGATTTGTATTATATTGTTGAGGCAATGAAGGCGGGACAATATAATTTAGTACAAACCAACCCTAAAAAGATTCTGCTTGTCTTTTAGCCTCTGACCAAAACCCCTCAGCACCTACGTATATACTGACATCCCATGTGACACACATTCTTGCTCAGTATGGCTTCATTCTATTTGTGTACATACAGCAACCTATCTGTTCTGACACACTGACAAGTGTATCTCAGCAGCCTAAAACCATGTCACAGGTTTCTATAGACCACAAATCCTACTCTCTCTCAACTTGCAAACTGGTCACACTGATACAGAAATAAGAGTTTTAACCCATTAAGAACTGGGACGCACGCATCTGTGTCACTTTTTGATTTGAGCTAAAAAGCATTATTTTACGCTTTTGGCTATTCAAAAATAGCAGATCTACAAGCTCGTAGCGCGGCACCGAGTGCCGCGCTACGAGCTTGTAGATCTGCTATTTTTGAAAAATCATGAAAATGTGTGCAAATCTTTGAATATATATTCTTTTACACCGAACATTTTTAACTGAAATCTTTGCTTCTGGGGGGTCTCTGGAACAACATATTTTGAGATGGGGGGGTCGGCGGCCAAATACATATAATTTTGGGGGTCCTTGACATGTAAAAGTTTGAGCTCCACTGATATAGAAACATACGCTTTTCAGAAAACTGTTGGGATTTGGAAGACATTTTGTAGAATCGGCTTCAGGTCTTAATGGCTTAAATGATAGCTTATTCAGATATCCTATTCAGATGTTGTCTGGACACTGGACTGTCTGCAACGGCACTGATGCCAGCTCTACAAACAAGTCTATTCTGTCACTGACTTGTCTCGCAGTGCCAGCCAGATGATGAGATCTCCTCCGCCTATATACACCAATACGCCTGGGGGTCCAAAACTGTTACTTTTAAGGATTCCAATTCAAAAATAGCAAAAGCAGAATATCCACAAGCTCAATAACAACAGCTCTTAAGGACTTTGGATTGGTTCTGCAGTGCAGATATTCTTTTTTTTTTAACATTGTTTCCGTCCAGTTTTTAGCAACGCAACCTGAGAGATTGTCTTCAGTCTCCAGGTGAACCAAGCGCTTAGGACCCCCAAATTGATAATGTGTTTGGGCCGCGGACCCCCACCTGAAAATGTGCCAGGGAACCGCGGAAGAGAAGATTTGTGTTTTTTTTTTTTTTTGTATTATTCCAAAAACTCTCATTCTGTCTGAACCTTCCCTAAAACACCCCAACGGTACAACGCTCCACACGTCCGAGACTCTTCTCCCCCCCTTCTGGCTCCCAAACTGTGGAATAAATAACTCTCCATTGATTGCAATCAGAACCGCAGACAGACTCACTCGCCAATTTTCCGCTGTATGGTCTGAAGACCCACCTCTTATAAATATAGCACTTCTCTCTCTTTGTATCCATTCTTGTCACCGTCATCATTGATAGATTCTAGTTTTACTATGTAGTCGTCACTTGACACAACTTCAGTGGTGGAAAGTAACTAAGTACATTTACTTAAGTACATTTTGAATTCCGGACTTTTACTTACTTCTACAAAACTCACACAAATCGGTACACGTTATCTCTGTTGTCATGTGATCAAGATGCATGAGTTACATTTTTTCAGATCCCATTGTCCCTGTGACATCCATCAGTCATCTATGACGGTGGTTTTCAACCCTTTTCATATCAAGGTCCATTATTTATTTTGCATTTGAGCCACGGAACCACCCTTTGATTTAGCCTCTCACACCAAAAACTTTGAATATTTCGATATACTTATCGTTCACAATTCTATGTTGTATTGATGTTGGTACCATAGGAGAGATAACAGGCGAACGTTGATCAAAATAACAATTCTTTAACTAGGTTATGCAGATGTTTAACAATAAGTTAACTCTTGAGAGCATAAAATGCCCTTACGGGTCCATTTGGTTTCATTTTACACTTTTGGTTTCATTTTTGGTTTAATTTTTACATTTTTACATTTTACCGTACATTTTAACATTTTTATATATGTAGCTATATGTTGATAAAGTAGGTTTTGAAGCCTACGTTATTTTAAATAACAATCTTATTCCCATGACGTTCAGATAAATTTCACGAATGAATAAGACACACACAGCCATGATTTGTATAAAAATGGATCCCTCTTATTTGAGAGGAACAGTATACAGATGGAAAGAAATATACTCTACTAGTGTTCTCTTAGGCTAAGTGTTCTCTCTGCCCAATACAGAAGGGAAGAGGGTTATACACTGTAACAGCATTCAGGGGAAGTTCTTTTTAGGTCGTCCCTTCCTTCAGATTTAGGCTTAATCAGGCCACTGGCATTGCAACCCAAAGTTCGGGGTGACCCAACTCCTGAAAACAATTGCTCCTACTGTATCTAGCATTGTTATTGCATTCTAAAGACAGGCAGCAGCACAGAGGACCTGCTGGGCTGCAGTTTCACCCACAAGTGAGACTATTTGTGACATTGGACTTGTTGTTCATAGAGGCGACTAAAAGTTCTGGCCTGAACACTGTCAGCTATCTTTCTGAGTAAAAGTTTTCTATTTGACATGAGAAATGTCATCTCTTCAATATCCTAAAGCTACGGGACATTCATTTGGCACCAGTGTTGATTTTGACAGAACATTCAAAAATAGTTTTAGTCATAGTCTTTTTAATAACATTTCATTTAGTTTTAGTCATATTTTAGTCATCTGAAATGTTTTTAGTTTTTTTTCTACTTTTATTCGACTAAATAGACAGTTGATTTAGTCGACTAAAATGTATGTTGGTGGTGCCTTGATGGCGTCGTAATGGCTGACTTTACACTTGGTTGCATGCTGAAAATAGCTGATCTACAAGCTCACAACGCGTCGCACTGTGACGTGAGCTTGTAGATCTGCTTTCTTCAGAGCGCAACACCCGAGCACAACCAAGCATAAAATGACTTGTATTTTAGTTACCCCCCCCACACACACACACACACACACACACACACACACACACACACACACACACACACACACACACACACACACACACACACACACACACACACACACACACACACACACACACTTTGAGTGGCAGGTACACCCACACATTCACTCAGAGACTTGCTGAGCTACAGTATATGCGTCATGAGCTACATGCACCCAGCAGCACCACACTGCACATCATCATAGTACACACCTCATACTACTGTATAAGGGACTGCAATGGAAACATATTAATCCTGTTGATTATGGTGGGTCAGACGTGACATTCTGCACAATGACTACTTTAACTTTTGGTACTTTAAGTTTATTTTGATGTCAATACGTTTGTAATTTTACTCAGGTAAATTTTGATTACCGGACTTTACTTGTAACAGGGTATTTCCACATGATGGTATTGATACTTTTACTTAAGTCAAAGAGTACTTTTTCCACCACTGCACATGATTTAATTTCATGATCAATGAAGACATCAATCGATCAATCAAGCAATATACTGTATGACATATCTATGACATTTGACTCCGAATGTGTGTCAAGGATTCAGCCCAATAAGAGCAACACTTACTTCCATTATAAAATCAAAGTTAAATCGTTCAAAAAGTACCTGCCTTTATTTCAGCTCAGAGTACAGTTGAGGGGCAGGCCCTCATTTTCAGTGTAGCCGAGATACAGAACACAGTAATCAACAGGAATAGACGTTCACATACAGCAACATCAAAAAATATGTTTTAGTATGTTTTTATTCATAATATAATTTAATATTCAAAAAATGTTGACAGTTTTTGTCCAATCTCATATAGCTCTATACTTTAAAAAAATCCTGCATGTACAGCCTTGTGATTCTGAATCAGAAGACAGAAAACATTTAAAAAAAATACTCAAATAACTAAAACAGAAATTAAATAATTAAACAATCCTGAACACAAATGTTGGAAACCATTGCCCTGAAATGACCTAAAGATTGAAGTGATCTGATTTTAAGGACGTCTGGAGCTCATTCCTAGCAGATGGAGCACTGATAGAGAACGCTGTCTTGCATAACTCTGTTTGAGCACATGGAACCTTGAACGTCACAAGATCACTCGAACGGAGTAGGGTTCTGATCCAACATAGAACAATTATAGGGGGGGGGGGGGGGGGCATTCCTGAGACGGCTTTAAAAATAAATAGATATCAGTGCTTATCCCGCCTCTCAGACAGAGAGGGTAAGCCTGCATGTGTTCCCATAGAGTGTATAGTGAGGGGTACCATAGCTGTCACCAGTGATACAAAATGTGTGAAGAAAATAGTGGAGATACTTCTGTCATCTAATGGTAGTGTGCAGTAGGTTTGCACAAGAAACTTTGCAAGATTAGCTCCGGACACGTGCGCGCGCACACACACACGCACACGCACACGCACACGCACACACACACACACACACAGACCCTTCTAGAGACTCTGCTCGGCTCTAAGGAGCCACGTCGTATTAAAACAACAGCTGTGTTTGAAGATGAAGGATAAGAAGGACGTCAGGTTGAACTATTTGCACCATCAGGAAGCAGCTGTTTCAGCCAATTCAATACAAAGAACGAATGCCTCACAGCGGCTTTGGTAGCTCTCCATTATATTGACTTTGACAGGAGCCATCTTCCTCCATTAGCGACCAACGTGAACGACTGGAGCTGTCTCCTCTCTCGCCTCGGCATACTTGACCTTGTCAGTTCATTTTTTTTTCTTTCTGTCCCCCTCCTCCTCATCGCTTGTTTCTGCCATGAAAAGGTCGATCCCCACCCTCTGTCTGTCAGCCCGTCCGTCCGTCCGTCCGTCCGTCCGTCCATCTGTCCATCCCTCAGCCTGTCACTTCCTCCAAATTCCGTCATTCTCATCTTACACAACTTTTCACACTTTGACAACATAAACATAGATAGATACTTTATTAATTCATTAAGACCGGGAACGCATCTGTGTCATTTTCTTTGGCTGTTCAAAAATAGCAAATATACAAGCTCATATGAGTACTATTTTGGAAAAATATTGAACTTTTGTGCAAATCTTTGAATATATATATTTATGAAAGCGAACATTTTTAACTCAAATCTTTGCTTCTGGGGGGTCCCTGGAACTAAATATTTTGAGATGGGGGTCCGCGCCCAAATACATAATAATGTTGGGGGTCCTTGACATGAAAGAGTTTGAGAACCACTGATATAGAAGCATACGTTTAAAAAAAAAACCTGTTAGGATTTAGAAGGCATTAGTAGAATCCCCAGAAGCAAGGATTTGAATTACAAATGTTTGCTTTAAATATATAAATATTTAAAGATTTGCTAAATGTTTCACGATTTTTCAAAAATAGCAGATCTACAAGCTCATAGTGCGGCACTCGGTACTGCGCCACAGGTTAAAACTGAGAGAAGACAAATATAAAAATATACTTATGAATATTGAATAAGCATAAAAAGCATTAAAAATGTGTCACTGGGAATAATCCTTTGTTATTGCACATAGCCCATCGGTAACTAGAAACTAGTCGTCCAGTTCATAAGCCTAGCTCGGGGGGGTCAGCAACCCGCAGCTCTGGAGCCACATGCGGCTCTTTAGCCCCTCCCTCTAGTGGCTCCCTGTAGCTTTACAAACAATATTATCGAAATTAACAATGTTTATTTTCTTCACATATTACTTTAAATGTATTGTTGCTTTAGTAGGCCAGACTTGGCACACATACATTCCTTACGTTCTTTAATATTGTAAAATTGTTCAACATTTCTGCCAACAAACATTGGAGTCATACCCTGTGACTCATCTATTGTCGAGGTGCCAGACAGGTGGCTTGCGTAAACAAACCGGCGTGTCACTCCAAATGCAAAAAAAAAGAAAGATAACTGAGGAAAACAAGATCATTTAACCCATTAAGACCTGAGGCGATTGTTAAAAATGTTTTCTAAATCCTAACAGTTTTTTGAAAAAAATCAAAAAAAAATGTTTCAAGTTTTTTTTCAAAAATAGCAGATTATACAAGCTCATAGCGCGGCACTCGGTGCCGCGCTATGAGCTTGTAGATCTGCTGTTTTTGAATAGCCAAAGAAATCTAAAGTGACACAGATGCGTTCCAGTTTGTGGTCAGAGTCGTTTGCTTTCACTGCCAAATGGCAACTTCTGCATACATTACCTGTATGTTTGATCATCATATTCAATGCATGCTTGTTTGCATGTACTATTTGTATTTAGTAATAGTAATTTAATAGGATAATTATATACAATCACTTGCAGTCCGTGTTTCCTTCATTATAAGGCTCATATATGTTTTTCGGCTCGGGACAGATTTTGTATTTATTATTTTGGTCCGAAATGGCTCTTCTGACAAAGGTTGCTGACCCCTGGTCTAGCTGCACATGGACTGGACTAATAGTTATTTTGTAGTTTTTTATCCCATGATTTTGCAACCTAATTTTTTTCACCCAGTGCCAATTGTCAAAGTAATCCTGGGCGCTAGACTCCCTCTGCCAGCCTAGCGAGAGCCCAGAGCCGAGCTCATGCCTCCTTCAATGCATAAGGAGCTAGCAAACCTTCTTATCACCTGACAGGGGCGGAGCTTCCCTGGTAGGACGTAGCGCTTGGAAGGAACACGTTGTTCCAACCAGTTCCTTTCCCCTCCATCAGGCACCTCGTCTGACCAGGGGGAGGCAGTATAGAGACCAGGATTACTGCATGTTTTTGTGAGGGTACCTACCCTAGGAGACACGGGGAGAACAATCAAAAGGCCCTTTCGCCAACCCCACCTAGGGTATGGGCACTGATGACGCGTAGGAGAGGACACGCCCCCCAGCGCCCACAGCGTCCCCGGCGGGAATCGAACCCAGGACTCTTCTAGCTGTGAGGCGACAGCGCTACCGACTGCACCACCGTGGCCCCCGGAATTACTAGTTTTTAGTTACAGATATATGCAGGCTGTATGCAAAACATTTCTAAAATGGGTAAACTTTTATTTCCCATTGCAGTTTGTTTGTGTGAATATCAGCTAGCTTGAACAAGAACTAAAAGCTGTTCCCTAGCAACGCAATTCCACGGACAAGGTCTACATACACTCCATCTCCACGGCTCACATGTTCTGTTCTCTGATGTCTCTCTATCAAGTCATCTGGTTGCCGTGGCGTGTGGGTTTAGACGGGAAGGTTTTTGACGGTTATCAGTATTCATTTATGGAAAGCAAATGTAGATTCTGTGGCTTTCTGCGCGTATGGTATCGATCCGCCTCATTATGAGTTCAGCCTCCCAGCCATGCTATTTTCAGTTTAACAATGTGGAGCCTATTGACTTGTTTTTTCTATTTTTTCATGACGGGAGGGATTTTCCGCATGCTTAGGATTGAGGGTTGTATGTTGTAGCACACGGCGTGCGTTGGTTAAGGATGTGTGCAATCGAAACGGTTTAACACATTGAATCCGGGAACGCATCTTTGTCGTTTTTGATTTCTTTGGGTGCACCGAGTGCCGCACTACGAGCTTGCTATTTTTTTTTAAGAATTCTTTAAAATGTGTGCAAATATTTGAATTTTATATATATATACACACATTTTAACTCAAATCTATGCTTTTGGGGGTCCCTGGAACAAAATATTTTGAGATGGGGGTCCGCGGCCAAATACATATCATTTTGGGGGTCCTTGTCATGAAAAAGTTTGAGAACCACTGATATTACAGCAACATAATCTTAAAAAAAAAAAAAAATGTTAAGAAAGACATTTGTAGAATCCCCAAAGCAAAGTTGAGTTAAAAATGTTCGCTTTTATTATATACTGTATATTGAAAGATTTGCACAAATTTTCACAATTTTTCAAAATAATAGCAGATCTACAATTGCTATTGCTGCCATTTTTGAATAGCCCAAAGTATAAAATAATGGTTAAAGCTAAAAACTGTAATGGCACAGTAAGCTATGCGTTCCCGGATTGAATGGGTTAAGATACTATGATAACTGTGCCTGTGGTAAATGCTAGAGGCAGCAGAAAGTTGGTCTTAGGTGCGTGGGTTTACGCAAAAACCCTATAAGACCCAGATATAGGAAAAACATTTTTTTTTTCACCACCTTTTCATATCGTTACTATCTGAGCTTGTAGATCTGCTACTTTTGCTGATTTTGAAATTGAATCCTGAAAAGTAACAGTTCTGGACATTATGAGGTTTCCACCCGACAGAGACGATATGTTATTATAGGAGGCCTGATAGTGTTTATAAAAAATATGTTTCAGTATGTTTTTATTCATACTAGAATTTAATATTCGAATCATTTTGACAGTTTTTGTCCAATCTCATATAGCAGTGGTTTTCAACCAGTGGTCCTTGAGGGAGTACCAGGGGGTCCCCAGCAAAATTAGTTAATAGCGTCACAATCATTTTTAACCACTTAGCTTTGGCTATTCAAAAATAGCAGATATACAAGCTCATAGCGCGGCACTGAGTGCCACGCCATGAGCTTGTATATCTGCTATTTTTGAAAAACCTTGAAAAAGTGTGCATATCTTTGAATATTTATATTTTTTAAAGTGAAAATTAACTGATATCTTTGCTTCTGGGGGTCCCTGGCACAAAAAAAAATCAATTGGGGGTCCGCGGCCAAATGTATATCAATATAGGGGTCCTTGGCATGAAAAAGGTTGAAAACCATATAGCTCTATACTAAAGAATAATCATCCACATCCCGCATGTACAGCCTTGTGATTCTTTTCTCTCATTTGGACTCATGGTTCGTGATATAAACATTTTTTTTTAACATTATAAATGGCGGGGAAAAAAGTGCATCATTTGAGTTCATGGCTACAGGACTTTAGTCATTTGGACTTATGGTTCGTGATATCATTTCTTTTTGACGGTTTTTCAGAAAATTATAAATGGCAGGAAAAGACGTGTTTGCATAATTTGAGTTCACGGCTACAGGACCTCACCTATCAACACATTTATACAAAACACTGGCAGTGTGAGGATAAACAACAAGGATGGATATGGTCTCTGTCGGCTGGAGAAACCTCATATGTCCCAAAACTGTTACTTTTCAGAATTCAAATCAAGGGGCCAGCTCCTGAGTTATACATTGAGGTTGTATAGGAAGTGACAGTTATGGCCTGTTACGTCTCGCTGTTTCACCCCTGCTGGTGTCAGAATGTGTGCAAATTAATATATTTATATTCTTTTAAAGCAAAAAAAAATCAACTGAAATATTAGCTTCTGGGGGTCCCATATTTTGAGATAGGGGTCCGCGGCCAAATGCATATCATTTTGGGGGTCATTGACATGAAAAAGTTTGAGCACCACTGATATAGAAACATACGTTTTTTCAGAATACAGTTAGGATTTAGAAGACATTTGTAGAATCGGCTTCAGGTCTTAACGGGTAAAAAAAAAAACACAAAAAGTTAGAATATGGAGATAAGAGGTTTCTTTATAAAATGTATTATTCAACCGAGGGGGGTCGGACTCAGCAGCAGTTCCTACTGGCAGTAACTCTGAAAATAGTCTTTTTTTTTGCATCCACTTATTTATTTTTCTTTCTTTCTTTATTTATTCTTTGCACTTGGAGCATTGTTTGATGTCTTAATCCATTAAGACCGGAAACGCATCTGTGTCATTTTAAGATTTATTTGGTTATTCAAAAATAGCAGATCTACAAGCTCATAGTGCTATGAGCTTGTAGATCTGGTATTTTTTTTTGAAAAATTGTGGAAAATTTGTGCAAATCTTTGAAAATATATATACATATGTTTTAAAGCGAACATTTTTAACTCTGCTCTGTGCTTCTGGGGGTCCCTGGAACAACATATGTTGAGATGGGGGTCCGTGGCCAAATACATATCATTTTGGGTGGTCCTTGACATGGAAAAGGTGGAGCACCACTGATATAGAAATACAAATGTTCGCTGTAAAAAAAAAAATGTAATCAAAGATTTTCAAACATTTTCAAGATTTTTCTAAAAATAGCAGAGCTCATAGCGCGGCACTCGGTGCCGCGTTATGAGCTTGTAAATCTGCTATTTTTCAGTAGCCAAAGAAATCTTAAAATTAAACAGATGCGATCCCGGTCTTAAAGGGTTAAATCACAGACAACATTTTTGCACCAATCTCAGCATGTGGACAGTTTTTTTTAGGCTTTTTAGCCTGGGGAAATCGGTGTTCCAGACTCCTTCTATCAACCCTCTTCCATCCAACCATTATCATCCTTCTATGCAGGGTTGGATTTGCTCTGCTTTTGCTTGCTTTTCGCAACATTAATTAAAGGACAACTTCACCCATTTTCAACCTTCTCTTCATCATATAATTAATCCTCACTAATGCTCATGGTAATATTATGTAACCATTTTTTGTCTCTACCCCGTATGTGTCTCAGAGGAGGGCCGTGTACAGCTAAAGAAACCCACCTTCCAGCAGTGGTGTAAAGTAACTTAAGTACATTTACTCAAGTACTGTACTTGAATACAATTTTGAGGTACTTTTACTTTACTGGAGTAGTGTCAATTTGACTTCTACTCCACTACATCTCAGAGGCAAATTTAGTATTGTACTTTTTATTCCACTACAATTATTCGAAAACTTTAGTGACTAGTTACTTTGCAGATATAAATTATTACATTATAAATAAAACATACATTAACCACTTTAGCCATGTTTTATACATATATAGGCTATTTGAAAATAGCAGATCTACAAGCTAACAACGCGTCGCATCGCAACGCGTTGTGAGCTTGTAGATCTGCTATTTTCAAACATTTTAGTACTTTTTTACTTTTGGTACTTTATAAGAACATTTTGATACCAATACTTTTACACATTTTGAATTCCGGACCTTTACTTGTAACAGAGTACATCTACATTGCAGTATTGATACTTTTACTTAAGTAAAACATTTGAGTACTTTTTCCAACACTGCCTTCCAGTGACATCATTGATGAGCAATCCAATCTAATAGAAACTGCAGGCATTTCTATTCCTGGACAGTCAGCATGCTATAATGAGAGCCATTGTTCTCATGTTAACACATTGACTGTCACTGACGTCCATAGAAGTCATTTTAAATCCAACGCTTGTAGACGACGTAATTCAGTGTTTTCAGTGATTACGATATAGAGGGCGCTCTTCCGCAACCTGTGAGTGATCCTGGGACTCCCGAAGAAGAATACCCCCCACCCCCCCTCCAGACTACTACTACTCAAGCCCCCAGAGTTGCTGAGAAACATTGAAGCCGCCACCCCAGTGGCCAAAGCTGGAACTGCAGGCGGGGAGAAATACATGCATGAGCAAAACATACTGAGAGATATTTATATATATAGATAAAATATGTAAACATATTATACATAAATACATATTTTTACATTTACATATAAATATGCATCTCGAGTGTATTTAATAAATATCTCGCGTTCATTCCTTGACACACGGGCTGCCGTAGGACGCACAAAGGACACTAGTGGGCATGCTCATAACTCTATGGTGTCCCCAAAAACGACTCAATAATTCTACTTCCGGCAGGCTTCCGGGTGCTTCAAAATGCCACTGAGCACATTCATTGAAATGATAGCTGGGGGCGGGGCAATCCGCCCTCTAGTTGCAACTCCCTCCTGGCTGGTGCTCCGGCATCTGCCATTAGACCTCTGGAGCTTGTTCAGAAAGCTGCGGCTCGTCTGGTGTTCAACCGCCCCAAGTTCTCTCACACAACTATCCTTCTCCGTTCTCTGCACTGGCTCCCCGTAGCGGCTCGCATTCAGTTTAAAACCCTGGTGCTAGCCTATTGGGCAGTGAAAGGAACAGCTCCTTCTTACCTCCAGGTTTTGGTCAATGCCCACACCCCTGCCCGACCACTCCGGTCTGCCACCTCGGGGCGACTGACTCCCTCCCCACTCAACGGTCCTTCTGGTCGATCGACACGGTCACGACTTTTTTCTGTTCTGGCCCCACAGTGGTGGAATGAACTTCCCACTGATGTCAGGACAGCAGAGTCACTGCCCATCTTTCGCCGCAGGCTGAAAACCCACCTCTTCAGGAAACACTACCCTTCCTCTTTGCCTGGCCTACTTGTTGTTAACTAGTTGTAGGAACTATTGTTGTATTGTTGTATTGGATCTATTAGCTCGTGCTCATTTGATTTGGCTATTTTATCTCATGTGTTTATGAAAGTAGATAGCTGATATATTGCACTTTTACCTTAGCGCTAGGTATACTCTTGGTTGCTTGCTTTTACAGGAAATGCTCTTAAGACCTCTGGTGATTAGTAGTTTTGTTCCCTACCTATGTTGAATGCACTTATTGTAAGTCGCTTTGGATAAAAGCGTCTGCTAAATGACTGTAATGTAATGTAATGATTGTTGTCCTGTTTCTAAATCCAGAAGAATGGATAGACAGAAAATACTTAATCAAAAAAGAGCCGTTGGAGTTGCAAGCTCAAGGCCACTGTGTTTCTATGGCTTAACAACTACAGTATCTATAGACCAGTTTTGTTTAGTTTTTTACATATACAGATATCGAGGGGGTGTAAAATTTTTTTTTTTTGTTTAGATACAGTAAGTGTTTATTTTATAGCTCTATATTCCCATAGAAATTGATGGATATTTTAATGAATAATCCAACGTGTAAAATGTTTCATTCAACCAGTAAAAACTCGAAAGAGGAAATACAACGACTTTATGGTTATGGGTTTGTATTTTGAATATGTTTACACAAAAGAGAGAATATAAGGCAATCAAAAAGGAATAGTCTGAAAGCAACTCATTCATGTGATAGTTCAAAAGGTTCTCTGACTCTCCGAGGCGGGGAGTCGTTAATATTGAGTGATTGTTGACATTCTGATTACAGTTCCACACGAGGTGGCATGGGTTGTTTGTATCTTTGTCAGAATCCTTGACTCCACATCCTTGACTCCTGTGGACCACAAGCTTCTTCCTGTGGCCATCCATGCTTCGTTTCCTTGGCAACCAAGTTCTTTATCAACCCCAAAGTTCATCTTAACTTCACAACTCCTGTATATGTGCTGAAAACTATTCCCTCTAACTCCCAATATGATGGTGTTCTGAGAGCTGAATGAAGTCAACAAGGTTATGACTTATGAGGCACAACAAAATGTGTCTTCTGCAGGGAAAGGTTATCAAACACATGCACAGAATGGAGCAGCAGTGACCTTGCATAGAGAGAAGTAATCAGGTACAAGTTCAAGTTCCCGACTGCCTGACATCTTATATGAACATGATATGAGTTAGGCCAGAGATGTCAATAAGATAGACAGGTTAGACATATATCAGTATTATACACAAAATATAGTTTTTTTTCAGACCTATCAGAAATCATTTGAATGTATGTTCAGTAACAGGGGTCTCCCCATTTCTCCATTAGTTAACAGAAACAATACCATTTCAGGTTGACGACCCCTGTCACTGAGCAATGATCAGAATATAGATCTTTAATCAAAGCATAAATATATAGTAAACAAAAATGTGACCATAATCCTGCAATCTGTTGATATTTCCGTTCATGTAGGTTTATGGAAACCTACTGGGTTATATTTGGACTGTCAATGTTTTAGTGATCAGTGGTGTAAAGTAACTAGTACATTTACTCAAGTACTGTACTTAAGTACAATTTTGAGGTATTTCTACTTTACTGGAGTATTTCCAATTTGCAGTAGTTTTCTACTCCACTACATCTCAGAGGCACATCTTGTACTTTTACTCAATTATTTGAACGCTTTAGTTACAAGTTACTTTGTAGATTTAGATTATTATTACAAAACACATTAACCATTCTTTACTTTTGGTACTTTAAGTTAATTTTTATACCAATACTTTATCAAGTACATTTTGAATTCCGGACTTTTACTTACAAGAGTATTTCTACATTGCAGCATATTGATACTTTTACTTAAGTAAAACATGTGAATACTTTTACCACCACTGTTAGTGATTACTCTGACCTCTATAGGTGACGGATCTGCTGTGGATTTTTGCGTGTCAGCTGATCATTGGTGCCAGCTGGCAATCATTAGCCTGTAATATTGGCCACTCCTTTAAATCAGTGCTTCTCACACATTTCCCATGTACAAGGACCCCCAAATTGATATGTATTTGGCCATGGAGCGCCATCTGAAAATATTTTCTGCCAGGGACCCCCATAACAGAGGATTTGTCAAGAAGATTGTTGTTTTTCTTCCCCTCAAGTACCCCTAGGGGTCCCCGGACCCCACTTGTTGGGAACCAGCTGTTTAGCTTTCATTGTTATATTGGTGGATGCAGGCCATCTGTGGCCATGCAGCACATGTTGTGGTGGTATTTTTAACCCATTAAGACCGGGAACGAGTCTGTGTGTCTTTTTTTTTTATTTCTTTGAGCTATTCAAAAATAGCAGATATACAACCGAGTGCAGCGCTATGAGCTTGTATATCTGCTATTTTTGAAAAATGGTGAAAGTTTGTGCAAATCTTCGAATATTTATATATTTTTAAAGTTAACATTTGTAACTCAAATCTATGCTTCTGGGGGATTCTACAAATGTCTTCTAAATCCTACAGTTTAAAAAAAAAAACACATATGTTTTATATCAGAGGTTTTCAAACGTTTTCATGTCAAGGAACCCCAAAATGATATGTATTTGGCCTTGAACCCCCATCTCAAAATATTTTGTAAAAGAGACCCCCAGAGGCAACGATTTGAGTAAAAAAATGTTCCCTTTAAAAATATATTCAAATATTTTCACACATTTTCACTCGGTGCACTCGGTGCCGCGCTATGAGCTTGTATATCTGCTATTTTTGAATAGCCAATAGAAATCTTAAAATGACACACAGATGCGTTCCCGGTCTTAAAGGGTTAATTGGTTGGATATGAACTAGCCCTTCAGTGTATTATCGCTGCTGCCAGGCAGAAACCTTGCATCTCCTTTTTGTCAACGTTTAATATTTCAAGTTTGTTTTTTTACAATGCCCTACCACAGGGTTCCCCAATTAGTGTTCCCCAAGGGCCAAATTATGTCTAGGGTACCAAACTGAGGGCCACAACATTGCACAACCTGCGAACAGATTGAAGCTTGGGGGTGGGGGGGGCTGGGAGGATTATTGGTTGTGGCACTAATAATTAAATTTAAACTAATAATTAAATTCTTAATACTGTGTTGAGGGCCACACAAGGAAAACAATTTCTTGAAAGTTGAAACAAAACAAGTTGAGAACCAACCATTTATTTGGTTGTTACAGTGTGCTTGAAAAGTATGCATCTGTAGCAGCTAGTGATGGCCAACTGTTACCCGGTAACCGCTAAGAAATTGGTAACCGGTTAATGGTTAAAAAAAAGATGTGATGTAAAAGAATGTTTTGGCTTTGACACCATCTTAGAATAAATGTAAACCTATTTGACAGTTGCAGAACATAATTGCGTTAACGAGCGTCAACGAGCATCAGCAAGACACACACACACACACACACACACACACACACACACACACACACACACACACACACACACACACACACACACACACACACACACACACACACACACACACACACAAACACACACCTCCCCTCTGCAGTGCTCTAAAGTGACTGGTGTCTGTCTCATTTATCTCCAAAAGAGCTTGAATATGATGGAATAATGATTAAGTATTACTGTGATTATGATAAGCTCACATTTCATATCACACACACACACCCCATACCTGTAACTTTTACAAACTAGCCCAAACTAGCCCAAAGGTTGTTTTTTTTGACGTGTGTGGCGAATTTGAATTTCGGGCGGTTCTCAAGATAGGTGGATTACAGACATACAGACATACATGCATACATGCATACTGTACATACATACATACTATACATACATACACTGTACATACATAAATACTGAGATTCAGTGAATTTATTGTAAGATACTGAACCACAGAAAAGTATTAACATGAGCTAGTGAACATTGTATCCTTTGGAACAAAAGTTATTTTTCCCCCCTCCATTTTCTGAATAGTAACCGTTTCAGACATACAAGGTTTCCACCCGACAGCGATGATATTAAAGTTGTTTTTAATTGTAAGGAGAGTACAGTGGACTTTGTTTATCTCCCTCTATTGCTGGGGAAACCCCAGGAGGACTATACTACCATTATTGTTTGCTGCTTACAGTTCCTCCATGCCTGTAATATTACTTTATTTATTCATTCGAAGTTCGGATCAAATGCTATTTAGTTTTTTTTTAATCTTTGTTAATAAATAAAGGCTATGCGGTTTGTGTGATAAACAAATGATTGCCTGGCAGTCGCCGTGTTGCCTTCTGTATCCAACCACGGTGTTGTATGATTGGATAACCTTGGCATACTGTAAGTTATGATCGGATAAACTTAGCATAAGTTTTGTAGAGAAGAATGAATCATTTATACATACGGTACTGTAGTAGTAATGTAGTAGTGTTGTGAAATATGTGGGTGTAAGCTCTCGGAAAATGCCTTGAAAAACGCAACTTTTTGAATCCATATGTTATTTTAATTGAGTTTAAAAACATTATAATTCACAACACCACACATAGACCCCCCCCCAACCACCCACACAAACCCACCCATTCACACATATCTACATAATCCACATACTAGCAATCACCCTCAGGGGTATACATTTTATCAATAACCAAAGTACATCAATGATTAAGAAACATAGTTTAACCTTGGAGGGGATTCAATCCATATGCTGTATTGCTGTAAGTTTAAAATGCAAATCACAAGGGAGATACAGTACTGTATACCGCCATACAGTAGACCAGAGGTCTTCAACAGGGGCGTCCGCAACCCCTAGGGGGTCCGTGGAGGTATTTTAGGGGGTCCGCAAAATTGTTGCTTGATTAGACAATTAAAAAACAAATCTAACCTGTCTATTATTTTAATAGCTTAGTTTTGAATGCACAATAACATGGTATGTTTACATACAGTATGAAACACAATTGTATACATCATTATACTTGTAGCCCCCCCAACCTACAAGGTAGGGGGTCCTAGCTCCATCTCCCCATCAGTTTGGGGGGTCCCCCTGGCCTGAAAACGTTGAAGACCCCTGCAGTAGACGTTTGACAGAATGGATTTTATTTTTGGAATACATTTTTTGTTGGTCATATAAAGTACAGGTTCCACAGTGGGTGTGTGTGTGTAGCCTGGTAAACTCAAATTCGCATGAATTCACATTTTCATGTGTCTTCTGCAGACCGGTCTGGTCCCAAGCGCTGGGTGGGCCAAACCAAAAAGTGGAAGAGCTAATCAGTGTCTGCTGTGATTGACAGACACAGTGGGCGGCAGTGGCTCAGGGATAGAGTGGCCGGTAGAGTGGCCGAATGGCAACCGTGAGCCGTGAGGTTCCCAGTTCGATCCCGGGCTCCCCCAGGGAACGTCAAAGAGTTAGTGTCAAAGTGTCCTTGAGCAAGACACTGAACCCCTAATTGCTCCAGATGAGCAGGTTGGTGCCTTGCATGGTTTCCTCCTCCATCAGTGTGTGAATGTGTGTGTGAATGGGTGAATGTAATGAACAATCTATGTAAAGAGCTATATAAATGCACCATTTACATGATAATGTGAAATCAGGAGACCGGGATGGTGTGTGTGTGTGTGTGTGTGCAATATTCAACAAAAAACGTAACGGCAGAAAGAAATACAACATGAAATCCTGAAAACAGGAATCATTATATACATGTAAGACAATTATTATGATTATGTCAAATATACATCTTCATTTCTGTTTCATTGGTATTGTAAATTAATGACGCTATTATATATACATAAATACATACATTATGTATCAGATATTATGTAGAATAGGGGGTCCTTGACATGAAAAAGATTGAGCACCACTGATATAAAAACATACGTTTTTCAGAATACTGTTGAGATTTAGGAGACATGTAGAATCGGCTTCAGGTCTCAATGCGTTACATCAAATACCACCGAAGTGGAAAATGCGGCGCTCCAAAAATAAATGACGCAAGACTGGCTCGGATACAAATTCTCCTTTATTTAGAACGCTTTTACGCGTTTCGGCCTCAGCCTTAGCTTCCTCAGAGCAGATTTAATATAAATGTACTTAGTTACTTTCCAGTGTAAAGTTTCCACCACCGCTTCTCAATAGTATAAAGTGCAGTAAGCTAGCTCAGCTCAGTGGGTTTGTATGGTCCCTTGTCGGTTGCTGTTGAGCTGCACCATTGGGGGATAAAGGATATTACAAACTGCACTTCCATGCAAAAGCGAGCCCAAAGTCACTTATAATAAGTGGACATGGCAACACTGCCTGCTAGTAGTGGAGAGCCAGATTCTTTCGGCTGGGAATACAAACCTCCAGCGCACCTCTGAGGTGTGTGTGTGTGTGTGTGTGTGTGTGTGTGTGTGTGTGTGTGTGTGTGTGTGTGTGTGTGTGTGTGTGTGTGTGTGTGTGTGTGTGTGTGTGTGTGTGTGTGTGTGTGTGTGTGTGTGTGTGTGTGTGTGTGTGTGTGTGTGTTGGGGGGGGGTGTATCATTCCATCTTTTCTACCTATTCTCCCACCTTGCTCCTTTCTATGTACTGTATGTCTGCCTCCCAGCCATTCTCTCTTTCTCCCTGGTTGGTTGCCTACATACGTGTACACTGACCTTAGGCTTAGAGTTTTGATCGCCCCCCCTGTTTTTCAGCGCATACATTGTTTAACAATTCAAGATTCAACAAGGTTTATTGGACACACACACACACACACACACACACACACACACACACACACACACACACACACACACACACACACACACACACACACACACACACACACACACACACGTACAAGCAGTCAAATGTTGATGTGGCATACTCTATAGTAGACTGTGCTAACCATAATATGTAGGCTACTGTATAAACATAACAGTACTGGCTATTAAAACAAATTATAGTTCCGTTTAACTTTAATGTTGTAATTTATGTTTGTAAGTTAGGTTTAAATGTAATTAAGTTCTGTTCTAAATATAATATGCACAAATCAATTCAATTGAAAATGAATTGGTCATAACTAGCTTCATCAGCTGTGTTTTCACAGCTGGATACGTGTTGTTCTGGTGATTTCCCACGCATTGCTAATTCTCCAGATATATCTTTTTCTTCACATCCAAGTATTGGTTTTCCTGTTAGCTTGCTAACTTGTGAAAGTGTGTGAAACTAATTAAATTAAGTGTGGTTTAATTGGGAAATGGTCAGAAAATAGACAAAAGCTGCGCTCAAATAATACAATGTATTATAACTTACAATGTTATATTACATACATTATGACTTAAATCAAATACCACCTACTTGGAAAAAGCGGCACTCCAAAAATAAATGACGCAAGACCCGCTCGGATACAAATTCTCCTTTATTTAGAACGCTGACGCGTTTCGGCCTCAGCCTTAGCTTCCTCAGAGCAGATTTAATATAAATGTACTTAGTTACTTTCCGGTGGAAAGTTTCCACCACCGCTTCTCAATAGTATAAAGTGCAGTAAGCTAGCTCAGCTCAGTGGGTTTGTATGGTCCCTTGTCGGTTAGCTGTTGAGCTGCACCATTCGGGGATAAAGGATATTACAAACTGTACTTCCATGCACAGCAGGGGGGAACCCTGAACTTCAGCCCCAACGGCATTATATATATATACGTTACGAAGAGGGTGGGATCATGTGCATTCGAGGATCGTGTTGGCCACATGCGTTAACCCTTTAAGCCCTGAAGAAGCATCTGTGTCACTTTTTGATTTGAGCTAAAAAGCATTTTTTTGCTCTTTGGCTATTCAAAAAATAGCAGATCTACAAGCTCATAGCGCGGCACAGAGTGCCGCGCTATGAGCTTGTAGATCTGCTATTTTTGAAATATCGTTATTTTTTTGCAAATCTTGAGATTTGAGTTGTTCAAAAGTGTTCAAAAGCGAACATTTGTAACTCAAATCTTTGCTTCTGGGGGATTTAACAGTTTTTTGAAAAAACTTATGTCGCCATAATATCAGTGGTTCTTTTTTCCATGTCAAGGACCCCCAAAATGACATGTATTTGGCCACGGACCCCCATCTAAAAATATGTTTCAGGGACCCCCGGAAGCAAAGATTCGAGTTAAAATTTTTCGCTTTAAAACAATATATATATTAAAAGATTTGCACACATTTTCACGATTTTTCAAAAATAGCAGATCTACAAGCTCGTAGCGCGGCACTCGGTGCCGCACTACGAGCTTGTAGATCTGCTATTTTTGAATAGCCAAAGTGTAAAATAATGCTTTTTAGCTCAAATCAAAAAGTGACACAGATGCTTCTTCAGGGCTTCAAGGGTTAACCCTCTTTTTGTGTAAATGTTCTGAGAGCTTGAGTCTGTGTACGGCCTGTGATTCTGCTACACGCCGGGTATGATCTTCCACGCTGAGATGGGAGGAGGGGAAGTTGTTGGCGGATGGATGCCAGCAGCTTCGAACGTCCGTTTTTGATCATTTGCCGTTTTTTTCTGCGTTCCCTCGAGGACGGGCCTTTATCAAGAAGCCAAAACTCTCTCCAATGCAGCTTTCTCTCACATAGTATATACGTCTCGCCATGCAACTTTAACCCATTAAAACCGGTAACGTATCTGTGTAACCACTTTAACCATTATGTTACACTTTGGCTATTCAAAAATAGCAGATATACAAGCTCATAGCGCGACACTGAGTGCCGTGCTATGAGCTTGTATAGATCTGCTATTTTTTTTTAAAATCGTAACATTTTTAGCAAATCTTTGAATATTAAAGTGAACATTTGTAACTCTAATCTTTGCTCCTGGGGGTCCCTGGAACAACATATATATATATTTTTTTTACAAATGTTCGCTTTAAAACATATATATTCATAGAATTGCACACATTTTCCAAAAGATTTGCAGATCTACAAGCTCATAGCTCTATGAGCTTGTAGATCTGCTATTCTTTGAATAGCCGAAAGAAATCTTAAAATGACACACACAGACGCGTTCCCGGTCTCAACGGATTAACCATCTGCAACCATCAGATTTTCCCACAACATAAAAAATTAATCATGGATGTATGTTATGTTTTCTCTTGCCCCCTGTAGACTCTAACCACTCCAACCCCCCTAACGTTAGCGTTTCGATAAAAGAGCCAAACCTTTTTGCAGTCTCCCCACGGACCACCAGTCGTCCACAGACATGAACATAACCTTCCTCCTCGCGTATGTCTTGGAGAGAGCTAGCGCTAATCATGTTTACATGCACCACCATATAAAGCACCACTGCGTATTCCGGAGGCTGCAGCGTGTATATATATAGCGGGCGAAGGCCGTTGAAGGCCGGCCGGGCCAGATCTCAAGTGCCCCCCATCGCTGATTCAAAGCACGGAAATCAAACGCATCATGTAGGCAGAGGCTGTCCGCTACGCCCGCACATTCCACTTTCAAAAGTATTCAGTTGAAAAGGATGGAAAGGAAATCAAAGGCCCTTCCACATACCTTAACCCATTAAGACCGGGAACGCGTCTGTGTCATTTTTTTTTTATTTCTTTGGGCTATTCAAAAATAGCAGAGCTACAAGCTCATAGCGCGGCACCGAGTGCCGCACTATGAGCTTGTAGATCTGCTATTTAAAAAAAAAAACATGAATTTGTGCAAATCTTTCAATATATATATTTTAAAAGCAAACATTTTAAACGCAAATCTTTGCTTCTGTGGGGTCCCTGGAACAACATATTTTGAGATGGGGGTCCGCGGCCAAATACATATAATTTTGGGTGGTCCTTGACATGAAAAAAGTTGGAGAACCTCTGATTATACCATACATTTTTTCAAGAAACTGTTAGGATTTAGAAGACATTTGTAGAATCAACAGAAGCAAAGATTTGAGTTACAAAATGTTCGCTTTAAAAATACATATATTCAAAGATTTGCACACACTTTCATGATTTCAAAAGAAATACCAGATCTACAAGCTCATAACGCGGCACTCGGTGCGCGCTATGAGCTTGTAGATCTGCTATTTTTTAATAGACAAAGTATAAGATAATGGTTGAAGTGGTTAAAATCTAAAATGACACAGATGCGTTCCCGGTCTCAATGGGTTAAAACAGATTCACGTTCCATTCCAATCCGCCCGCACTCATTTTTATTCCCTCTGTGATGAGTGAGTGTTTTTTTTTATTCCTTCCTCTCCCCTCCTCGGCCCGGGGATCTCGCTGAAGGGCCATGGCCATGAATTGCAACCTCTTGGACCAATTAGAAAATTACCCCGAGATATGAAATACTGTACTCTGTGGTGCTTCATCAATTACGGTAAAACTTAGAGTATATTTCGCTGCTCCAAGCAAACCTGACGCCAACAACATTCGTGGCACCACGCTTGCGTCGTTATTTATCTCCCGCCCGGTAACAGTCAGATCGTAACCAAACGGCAGCAAATAATAATATTAATGAGTGACAAGGGGTGTTATATCATATCAAGAGCAAGGGGGGGAGGAGACAGGCTGTGAAAACTGGAAGCAAAAACTGCAGAGTCTCATTGGGTTACATCCAGCGGTGTAAAGTTTTGAGGTATTTTTTACTTTACTGGAGTATTTCCAATTTTCAGTACTTTTAGTTCTACTCCACTACATCTCAGAGGCAAATATCACTACAATTATTTTAAAACTAGTTACTAGATTTTGATTATTATTACAAAACATACATTAACCACTTCAGCTCTATACATTTTGGCCTTTGAAAATAGCCGATCTACAAGCTCACAATGCGTCGCGATGCGACACATTGTGAGCTTGTAGATCTGCTATCATATATATATATTTTTTAATACACTTTGAATTATTCATTTGAAAACTTAAATGGACAATGGAAATTGGACATTCTGCATAATGAGTGCTTTTACTTTTGGTACTTAAGTAAATTTTGAAATTCCAGACTTTTACAGAGGATTTCTACATTGCAGTATTTATACTTTTAATTAAGTAAAACATTTTAGTACTTTTTCCACTGGTTACGTCCAATGATGGAAGAAGTACTTACTGAAGTAAAAGTATCAATACTGCAAATGTAGATACATCTGTTTCAAGTAGAAGTCCTGTATTCAAAACATACTTGAGTAAATGTAATTAGTTACTCTCCACCGCTGGGTTACGTCAGGGTTAGACCATGAGAGCTGCCAATCCGTCCCTCATAATGAGGAGGGTCGAGCGGACGCGTGGATATATCGATAAATATCGATAATGCATCATTATCATAATGAAAACGGCATCCATCAGCATCAACGGGCTGATATACTGTGTGATTTATTGTAGGCTGTAAATCGTGGCTTATCACCGTTTCACGTCTACATAGAACCGCCTTGATTAAGAAAGCATTAAATTAATCTAAGAGAGAGAGAGAGAGAGAGAGAGAGAGAGAGAGAGAGAGAGAGAGAGAGAGAGAGAGAGAGAGAGAGAGAGAGAGAGAGAGAGAGAGAGAGAGAGAGAGAGAGAGAGAGAGAGAGAGAGAGAGAGAGAGAGAGAGAGAGAGAGAGAGAGAGAGAGAGAGAGAGAGAGAGAGAGACACACAGACAGACAGACAGACAGACAGACAGACAGACAGACATGAGGGAGAGAATCAGAATAATAGGATTTATATTTTGTGTGTTGATTCAGTGTGTCGCCCACAACAACATAATTAAAAAAGAGGATGGATGGATGGGTGGATGGAGGGATGGATGGATGGAGACGTAGACAGAGATTTAGGGGAGAGAAAATCTCTAAGATCAAAAGGTTAGTATCTGACAGAGCTCTCTGCACTGGCAGGGAAGCGCTCTGGGATTATAAATAATGTCTGTGTGTGTGTGTGTGTGTGTGTGTGTGTGTGTGTGTGTGTGTGTGTGTGTGTGTGTGTGTGTGTGTGTGTGCGCGCGCGTGTGAGCTTTAGCCTGTATTTCTCAGTCTTTGCCCCTGGGCCCTTGTTCTTCCACCCTGAGTCAGTGTTAGAGGTTTGATTCTCTGCCTCAGACATGAGACCGGTCCGGCCCGTGGTGGGTTGGTTTGGGGGCCGACCGGCCGGCCCAGGCATCAGGGTCGAGTCCGGTAGGAATGTCCCTCCATTTAATTATTCACACCTAACATCATGAGCAGTTGTTAATTTCGTCGACTAAAACTATGACAAAAATGTCATCATAGTTTCGTCATTTAATGTTTTCATCAACTACCTTTCTTAATCCATTAAATCTGTGTAACCACTTAAACCATTATTTTATACTTTGGCTATTCAAAAATAACGGATGTACAAGCTCATAGCTTGTACAAGCTCACAAGATTGAAAATTTGCTTTTTTTTTAATCCCAAATCTTTGAATATATATATATTTTTTAAGCGACCATTTGTAACTTAAATCCTTGCTTCTAGGGGGTCCCTGGAACAACATATTTTGAGATGGGGGTCTGCGGCTAAATACATAAAATTCTGTCTTTTTTTTTTGCATATTTGTAGAATCCCCAGAAGCAAAGACTTGAGTTACAAATCGCTTAAAAAATATATATATATTCAAAGATTTGCACAAATTATCATGATTTTTCAAAAGAAAAATAGCAGATCTACAAGCTCTACAAGCGCTGTGAGCGCTATTTTTGAATAGCCAAAGTATAAGATAATGGTTCAAGTGGTTAAAATCTAAAATGACAGATGCGTTCCCGGTCGTATAATGGGTTAACTGACGAAAACGGCAATTTCCATTATTGCCAGCAGAGAGCAATAACTATAACGCAATCTTGAAACTGAATCTGAATGTTGTGAGTACACCATCCGGTCCTTAACAGAAAACAGCGTGAGTATAAACCAGGACGAGAAATAACAGCAGTTGTTTGTTTTATTTCTGGATGGAATTGTTTTTCCGGGGAACGTTTTTGTTTATCTACAGAAGCGTGCTTGATGGGGTTCACCTGTTTCACATTCAAATTCAGACAGTTTAGGGAAAACAAAGCCTGGACGTTTTGGAGAGCCATGCCATCCAAAAAAAATAAAAAAACACTCCAGTGGTACCGTTTCTATATCCTGTGGTGGAAAGTAACTTAAGTACATTTACTCAGCTACTGTACTTAAGTACCATTTTGATGTATTTTTCACTTTACTGGAGTATTTCCAATTTTCAATACTTTTACTTCTACTCCACTACATCTTGGAGGCAAATTACTTTTACTCCACAATCATTTGAAAATATTAATTACTAGTTAGTTTATCGATTTAGAATATTATTACAAAACATACAAACCACTTCAGCCCTACTTTGGCTATTTGAAGATAGCGTTGTGAGCTTGTAGATAGCAGATCTACAAGCTCACAACGCGTCGCAAAGTGACACGTTGTGAGCTTGTTAGATCGACTATTTTCAAAGGATTTTATGCCTTTTGGAAACTTGCGAAATGGGACAAGTATATTGTGATGTCAATACTTTTGTACTTTTACTCAAGTCAATTTTGAATACCAGACTTTTACTTAACGTAACAGAGTATTTCTACATGGTGGTGGGTATTGACACTTTTACTCAAGTAAAAAACGTGAGTACTCCTTCCACCACTGACTGTTTCTATATCAGCGGTGGCAGAGAGGAATAATGAGTCTCTCTCTCCGTCCTCAACGCACATCGTCACATCATCAACATATAACCAGCAGCCGGTGGCACGGCACGAGTAATGAGAGTCAGACGACCCACAGACAGGCCTGTCATCATCTATGCCTTCACACAGCGTGAGGGGCCCCTCAACTGGGGGCCCCGCCACAAAGTAATATTGGGTATAGCGTTATAGCGTAGCGGTCCCCTCAATTTATCAATAAAAGAACCGATGTGTCACTGTGGCAGACAACGCGGCCAAGGCATTTGCATTTGGAGATAACCAGACCTGTCATGTGAATTTTATACCCTGTCTCCTCGGTTTGTTTGTGTTGTCCCTCTCTTTCCTCCTCTTCTCCTCCTCCCCTCCTCTTCTCCTCTTCCCCTGCGCAACCGAGATGAAAGCCCTCTTCTTCTTGGTCTAACTGGGACCTCTCACTTGTGGTCAGACTCCATTGTATCACCACAGTTATAGGAGCTTTGTTGGAAATGATTTTTTTTCTCTCGAGTCTCTTCTTCAAATAAGACACTGAATATTAATCTCAGAAGCTGCCTGGTACGCGAACCACCTATTCTATTCTATTCTCAGGGACGTGCACAGATAGACTCTAGGTGATGCTAGAGCACCTGCCCTTTGCCCTCTTTACCAGAAGTGCCCTTTTTACAGCAGGGGTCTTCAACAGGGGGTCCGGGACCCCTAGGGGGCCCTCAGAGTTACTACAGGGGGTCCGCCAAATCTTTATGTGATATGATTTTTCTTTTTACCGTAACCACTCGAAACCTAGCATCCCTTTTCTGAGGAGAACTTTAGCCAAAAATAGCAGATCTACAAGCTCACAACGCCTCTCGCGCTGCGAGGCGTTGTGGGCTTGTAGATCGGCTATTTTTGGCAAAGAGGTATAGGTGTAGAGAGGGAAAAAAGAGCAGACCAAGTAAACAAAAAAAAGTATAATTTACTTGAGCACCTGCCCCTCAAAATGTCTGTGCACGCCACTGTCTATTCTATTCTATTCTATTCACTAGTAACCAGTGTTGATTTCGTCGACTAAAACTATGACGAAAAATGTTTGTTGACTACCTTTTTTCACTGACGAAAACAAAATAAAAATGAAATAAAAACTAAGCTACGATGACTAAAACTAAGACTAAATATATTGACAATTTTGTCAACAAATAAGACTAAATGTTAGTGAGGGACTAGTGGAGAAGAGATCCAGTAGAACTAAAATACAGGTCATTTTATGTTTGGTTGCGCTCGCGTGTTGCGCTCTGAAAATAGCAGATCTACAAGCTCACAACGCGCGCTGTGAGCTTGTAGATAGGCTATTTTCAGAGCGCAACCAAGTGTGAAATCAGCCATTACGACGCCATCAAGGGAGGCACCACCAAGATACTATTATAGTCGACTAAATCAACTGTAGATTTAGTCGACCATAATCTTGTGATATTTAGTCAACTACAACTAGAACATTTCAGATGACTAAAATATGACTAAAACTAAATGGAATTTTATTCAAAAGACTATGACTAAAAGTAAATACAGATTTGCTGTCAAAATCAGCCACAGTAATAGGAGCTTTGTGGAATTAAATGTCCTCATTTTTTATCCCACGTCTCTTCTTCAAATGAGACACTGAATATTAATCTCAGAAGCTGCCTGGTGCGCTTATACCACCTATTCTATTCTATTCACTAGTAACAACGGTTCATTGCCGTCATGGTTACCGTCAGTGGTGGAAAGTAACTAAGTACATGCACTCAAGTATTGTACTTAAAGGGATATTTCACTTTTAAACATGTTTGTTTAAAAGACATGTTTTGTGTCACTTTTAAACATGTTTTATTTAGTGAAATATCCCTTAACCCATTAAGACCTGGAACGCATCTGTGTCACTTTAGATTTCTTTGGCTATTCAAAAATAGCAGATATACAAGCTATATCTGCTATATTTTTCAAAAAATAGCAGATCTACAAGCTCATAGCGCGGCACTCGGTGCCGCGCTATGAGCTTGTAGATCTGCTATTTTTGAAAAATCGTGAACAAATGTTTTTTATATTTTTTTTTTCAAAAAACTTTAGAAAACGTTGGGTTAAGTACAAATGTTAAGTATTTGTTACTTTACTGGAGTATTTTCAATACTTTTACTTCTACTGCACTATATACATGTCATCAACACATACAAATGCATATATTCACAGAGGAGAAAAAGGAAAGAGGATCAAACAGCAGCAGTGTTATTATGACCCCTCATTTCAAGGGGATTTAATATTTATCTCCACTTGACTTGTGGTTTTCTGGCAGATGCTTCTTCAGACCCGCTCTGAAAGAATCCAGTGATTCACGTCCTTTAATGGATGATGTCAGGTCAGTCTACAACATGATGGTTGGCAGAGTAGTAGAGAGAATATTGTAGTAGAATGAATATTTGACCATGTTTATGCTAAATTTGGGGGGGTTTATACCAGATCGTAGGAGCTCCCTCTGGTGCTGTGGTTGTGGATGTCACTCACTCTGGAGAAGAAGCAGTTAGACAGGTACACTGTCCCTCTGAATATCTTAAAGGACGCCTTCACCCTTTTTTCAACCTATCTTCATATAATTGGTCCTCACTAATGCTCATTATAAAATGGTAACATTTTTGTCTACTCATAGTTATGTATTAATGTGAGAACAATAGCATCCATTATACAGTAGCATGCTAACTTTCCGGGAATAGAAAGCCTGCAATTTCTATTAGCTTGGATTCCCCATCGATGATGTCACTGGTAGGCAGGTTTCTGAACTGTCCACAGCCCCTCCTCTGAGACAGAGACCGAGTAGAAATATAATGAGCATTAATGAGGACCAATTATATGAAGATAGGTTGAAAATGGGTTAAGTCGTCCTTTAACCACTTGAACCCCATGTGGTTGAGCGTTGTCCCTCAGGGCTCTATGCTAGGTTCTTTTCTATTTTCTGTTATTTTGGGGAAAGCTTTTTCTGAAAATTGCGACGCGCTGTGAGCTTGTAGATTGGCAATTTTTCTGCAAAAGCTTTCCCCACAATACGGACGCTGGCTGTCACGATTACGACATTTTAAGTGACGATTACTTTTCACAGAAATAATTGCGATTAGCGATTTCATTGTGTTCCTGTCTTCAACGCTGGAGCACAACAAAATATGTTTAGCTTTTAGGCTTTGAAATTGCAAAGGGCAGATATGACATATTTACCTAATTATACAAAGAAATGACTGACACATGTAATAACTTTGTACTTTGTACAGACTATAGTGGAAATGAATAGTGGAAATGAATAGTGGAAATGAATAGTGGAAACAGCAGACCTACAAGCTCTGAGCTGGTAGATCTGCTATTTCCACTACTCTTTGAAAATGTTGAAAAATATGAAAATCTTTCAACATGGAAACGATTATGCAAAAATAATTGTGATTATCTCAAATAATTGCGTTTAGACAATTATGTAATAATTGTGACAGGCCCTTTGGAAGCTGGGGTTTAAGTGGTTAAATAGCAGTCCCATTGATATTTGACTACAAAATCTACAGTTTACTTTTCTTTGCCCTGTAACTGAACCTCACACTGCTGTGCTGCGTATGGCGACTTGACTCGTGGGATCAATAGAGGTCTTGTCTCGACTTGTCTTATCGTCTTATTAATCAGACAGGTCAGACAGACTACAGAAGTCCTTTGTTCATCAGTCGATTTTTGAGGCTAAATTTAGAATCTGGCGGCCAAGGGTAAAGCAGAGCAAGGAAGGACATCTTTGCTCTTGTCTTCATGTTTTTATGTATGTAATTCATTTTTTATTTGATGTGTGTTATGTCAAACGTGTGTGTCATGTGTTACTGTCATGTGCTACTGTAACTGTGTCGCATGACACATTTCAGTGACAGCTGATGATAAAGAAGTCACTTAAATCCTACATAATGAGTTGACTGGTGTCCCCCAGGGCTCTTGGCCCATTCCTTTTTACAGCTTGGCAAAGCTGTCATAAACAGACGCTGCAGGTAGTCGTCACTTTCTTGTTACTTTCTCCCTATTGGCTCTAAAGGCCAGCCAATGAGGGCTCGCCAATGGCTTCCCATACTCTGAACCAGGCCCCCTGCAACCGCAATAGAAGTAGAACAGTGAAGCTGCTGCCCGCCGCCTAGTGAACACATCTGGGATTGCAAGACTTCCGCACATAAAACTCTACTGCACATACTTTTAGTGTCTGAAACCCTAGTGCGACTGCTCAGTGCTCGAGTCTTCCGCATTTACGCACGCACACACACACACACACACACACACACACACACACACACACACACACACACACAACACACAACACACAACACACACAACACACACACACACACCCCAAAAGGACACAGACAGACACAGATGCACTTGTTTTCTTCATATTGGTAAACAAGCTGTAAATGACATTTTTATGTCTGCCTTGTTTTCCCCTCAACACCAAATCTCTTCGTTGGAAATAGTCGGCTATACAAGCTATTTCCGCCACATGTTTTTTCCTTGTCAGAATAGGGATGCTAGGGTTCATGTTGTACAGTATGTACACATCGTCTCTGTTGGGTGGAAACCTCATATGTCCAAAAAACGTTACTGTACAGGATACTAATTCAAAAATAGCAAAAGTATTTTTTAAAACAAAATCGTGAAAATGTTTCCAAATTTTTGAATATATACATTTTACTAAAATCTTTGCTTCTGCATGGTGGTCCCTGGAACACAATATTTGGAGATGGGGGGGGGGGGGGGGGGGGGGGTCCACGGCCAAGTACATATCATTTTGGGGGTCCTTGACATGAAAGAGTTTGAGAACCAAGTTTTTTTTTTTTTTAAATGTTAGGATTTAGTAGACATTTGTAGAATCCCCAGAAGCAAAGATTTGAGTTAAAAATGTTCGCTTAAAAAAAATATATTCAAAGATTTGCACAAATGTTCTAGCCTGGTAAACCCCCCTCCCTCCGGAAATCTCATTTGCATTTGATTTCAGGAAGGAGGTCTGGGATCGCTCAGGGAGTAAAGCTGCCCGGTCCGCTGCATGTTAGAACCAATCAGTGGCTGCTAGGGGCGGGATCATCCAATCGCCTGCCAAGTAGCTTGAAAAAATGAAAATGCCGTCTGTCATCAATTCTGCTTCAGGAGTCTCAGATGGAAGTAGGCTCTGAAACAAAATGTGTGTCACAAGCTTCTTCCATTTGACAGAGTCAGGTTACAAATGTTCACGATTTAATACAAAAAAAAAGTATAAAGTATAAAATGGTTTGTAGCTAAAAATCTGAAGCAAACATGAACATAAAGTCCCGCACACTGCTCTTGCTCAGCAGCCTCTTTTATTCATTCTTTTATTGAATAAAAGAGGCTGCTGAGCAAGAGCAGTGTGCGGGACTTTTTGTTCACGAGAATATTTTGTCATGTTTGCTTCAGTTTTCACTGTCTAACACACCTGCATCCAAAAGAAGTGGATGTGTGAATACTTCCTTTACATATAGCTACAAATCTAAAATGACACTGTATGCGTTACCGCATTGAATGGGTTAATTTAAACCATTAAGACCTGGAACGGAATCTGTGTCATTGTTTTATTTGAGCTAAAAAAGCATTATTTTATACTTTGGCTATTCAAAAATAGCAGATATACAAGCTCATAGCGTGGCACTGAGTGCCACGCTATGAGCTTGTATATCTGCTATTTTTGAAAAATCGTGAAAATGTGTGCAAATCTTTGAATATATATTGTTTAAGGCAAACATTTTTATTCTTTGCTTCTGCGGGGTCCCTGGAACACAATATTTTGAGATGGGGGTCGGCGACCAAATACGTATCATTTTGGGGGTCCTTGACATGAAAAAGTTTGAGAACCAGTGATATAGAAACATACGTTTTTCAGAAAACTGTTGGGATTTAGAAGACATTTGTAGAATCGGTTTCAGGTCTTAACGGGCTAAGAAAAAAACACAAAAAGTTCAAACATGGAGATATGAGGTTTGGATATAGTCTCTAGTGTGCCTGTCTCCTCTCCACACTGTATAATGACACATGACCTAGATGGCCACGTCAGCCTTACATTACTCGGTACTCACTCACTTTGTGAATACAGCGTATATGACTGCGGAGGCATTCCCATACGTTTCATGCATATTTCATATCCGCCTGCTATTTGATATGTCTTTTTATTTGCACGAGAGACTGCTGCGGAACTCTGTCGCTCTGTCACTCTTGATGCATATTTGATATTCGTTCTGTTATTTGATACATTTCTTTACTCTGGAAATGTAACTTGTGATTTGTGGGAAGCTAGCAGCACAAAATAATTGATACCTTGTGTAAAAAAAAGTTGCGCTGCCTGTGACAATAAACTGAAGTTGAAGTTTGATGCTTTAAACTCTAAAGCAAGGGGTCTTTTCAACGTTTTGTCAGGCCAAGGACCCCTTAGCTGAGAGAGAGATGAAGCAGGGACCCCCCCCACTACATATTGGATTCATGTTAAATGTGTGTTTTCAGACATTTAACCACTTAAACCCTCAATGCTTTGTGAACATCACCTTTGGCTATGTACTTGGTTTACTCTTTTTCCCCCCCTGTACACCAAACCTCTTAGCCAAAAATAGCCGATCTACAAACACACAACGCATCGACGCGTTGTGTGTTTGTAGATTCTAGGGTTCAAGTTGTTCATGTAAAAATAAAAATAAATAAAAAGTCCCTATCACACAAAGATTTGGCGGCCCCCCTGCAGTATCTCTGAGGACCCCCAAGGGGTCCCTGACCCCCCTGTTGAAGACCCCCTGCTCTAAAGACAGGATTTTCTTTCTTTTAATATATATATTCTCGGCTTTTCTGCCTTTATTTCGGATAGTACAGTAGAGATGGACAGGAAACGAGGACAGAGAGGTCGGCGGACTTGGGACTCGAACCCATGACTCGATGTCAGGCTACGTTAGAGCCTATAATGCGTATTATGTGCCTTAACCACAAGGCCATCGGTGCCCCCATAAGGAGAGGATTTTGCAAATGTACCTATATCTGTATCTTGGCTCCAGTGTTGATTTCGTTGACTAAAACTATGACGAAAAATGTTCGTCGACTACCTTTTTTTCACTGACGAAAACTAAATAAAAACTAAATAAAAACTAAGCTTCGATGACTAAAACTAACACTAAATATATTGACAATTTCATCAACAAATCAAAACTAGACTAAAATGTTAGGGAGGGACTAGTGGAGAAGAGATCCAGTAGAACTAAAAGTCTAATAATTTTATGTTTGGTTGTGCTCGGGTGTTGCGCTCTGAAGATAGCCGATATACAAGCTCACAACGCGTCACAGCGCGACGCGCTGTGAGCTTATAGATCGGCTATTTTCAGCATGCAACCAAGTGTAAAACAAGCCATTACGACGCCATCAAGGCTCCGCCAACATACATTTTAGTCGACTAAATCAACTGTAGATTTAGTCGACTGTAATCTTATGATATTTAGTCGACTAAAACTAGACAAAAATATGACTAAAACTAAATGGAATTTGATTCAAACGACTATGACTAAAACTGAATCAAAATTTGCTGGCAAAATCAACACTATATAAATCTTGGCTCTTCCAGAACCCCTTTACTGCAATGGTTCTCAACCAGTGGTCCGGGGACCACCAGTGGTCCTTGAGGGGGTTCCAGGGGGTCCCCAGACAAATTAATAGTTAGGAACCAAATTGTACCTTGTGTGTCTGTAACTCTGAGAGTGTACAAATGGAACCAAATGGACCCGTTAGGGTCCATTTGGTTCCATTTGTACACTCTCAGAGTTACATGAACACTAATGATGATGATACAGTGTAGATTGGGACCCCCAAGAAATCAAAATGGTTGAGTCCCTGGCATATCTTTTCGAATGGGGGGTCCGTGGGGCTAATATATGTGAATTTGGGGGTTCTTTGACGCGGAAAATGTTCAAAACCACTGATATATATCACTAGGCTCTTCCAGAACCTCCTCCACATCATCCTGCCTTTGCTGTAGGTCCAGCCATCATAATGCTGTCCCGTCACGTATTACTCCAGGCGACTTTTCTTTGTTATGCAGTGTTTATTTTCTATCCCCCTCCTCTCTCCAGGATGCTATGTCCATATTGTGTCTGCCTTCCCTCCCTCTGCAATTCAATTGCCAAAATCCTTCTGAGAGCGGAAAGCGGTATGAAAATAGGGTTGAAATGGCAGCGAGCACGCAGACCCACTCCAGAGAGAGAGAGAGAGAGAGAGGAAATGAGCTCCAGCCGTTGAGCGCGGTATACACGCCGGTCCCCAATGCACCGGTGCATGCGGGCGGAAGACGTACTCACATTTTTTTTTTTTTTTTTTACACTTATAAGCAGTGGTGGAAAGTAACTAAATACATTTACTCAATGTACTTAAGTACATTTTTTTTGTGGTATTTTTTACTTTACTGGAGTATTTCCAATTTTCTGTACTTCTACTCCACTACATCTCAGAGGCAAATGTTGTACTTTTTACTCCAATACAATTATTTGACAACTTTGGTTACTAGTTATACTTTGTAGATTTTGATTATTATTACAAATTAAACATACATTAACCACTTCATCCCTATATACATTTTGACCATTTGAAAATAGCAGATCTACAAGCTCACATTGTGACATTTGTCACATTTTGCTATTTTCAAAATATTTGTATACATTTGAAAACTTGTGAAATGGGACATTCTGCATAATGAGTACTTTCTACTTCTGGTACTTTAAGTACATTTTGATGCCAATACTTTTACTCGAGTCAATTTTGAATTCCGGACTTTTACTTTATTGCGTATTTCTACATTGCAGTATTGATACTTTTACAGTACAAAATGTGAGTACTTTTTCCAACACTGCTAAAAGTGTCAATACGCACAATGTAAGAAATACATAGGCCTACATTTGTGACACAGATAATCAAAATGTGGTGGCATAATAAACTGTAAACGAGCTGTTTCCCCCCCTTTCCATTTGTGAATAGTAATACATTTATGGACTGACCATGTAGCGAAGCCCTATAATTATAATTTTAATGATTTTGTTAGCCTTGGATATAGACTATCATATATGTATTTTATCGAGTCTGACTTTTACTTTGATCATAGATATGCAAATGTCAAAATCGATAAAATACATCCATGATAGTCTTCTTGATCCAAGGCTGTGATTATACATTCTTCAAAGTGTTTAGTTTCCTCACAAGACGATGCACGGAAGCGAAGACTGAAGCACTTTGAGCAAAGGTCCGCACTCACAGCAGCCTGATCGTCTGCCTGAGAGTATTCACTCTCAACATGAATACAAGTTTAACCCATTAAGACCTGGAACTGTGTCATTTTTAGATTTGAGCTAAAAAGCATTATTTTACACTTTGGGCTATTCAAAAATAGCAGATATACAAGCTCATAGCGCGGCACCGAGTGCCGCACTACGAGCTTGTAGATCTGCTATTTTTGAAAAATCGTGAAAATGTGTGCAAATCTTTGAATAGATATATTTTTTAAAGCGAACATTTTTAACTCAAATCGTTGCTTCTGGGGGTCCCTGGAACAAAATATTTTGATGGGGCTCCGCGGCCAAATACATATGATTTTGGGGGTCCTTGACATGCTAAGCATGCTTCAGATGGGGATTTATTCTCTATTATAGCTATAATAGCGTGTATATATGTGGGACTTTCAGTCCAATATAGTGAAACGAAAACAAAAAATTCTCAAAATAATCGTGACGGGCCAGCAATTATTTCTGAGGGGCCAATTTGGGCTTGCAGGCTGCCAGTTGCCAACCCCTGCCTGCACTACAGTAAAGTCAAAGTACCTCAAAGTCGTACTTCAGGTGCAGTACTCCAGTAAAACTACTTAGTTACTTTCCACCACTGTTGTGATGTGTGTGTGTGTGTTGTGTTTACGTTGCCCTTCCAGAGGATGTGCAATAAAGGAGCCATGCAGGGCTACAGCTGTGAGAGACGCACAGATCCCATCGCCAAATCCAATAAGAGAGAGAGTAGAATTTCATTACAGATGTTGGGGCCTGGATATGACGGCTCCATCAATAACCCCCCCACCCACCCCCCACCCCCCCACATGTGTAGAGAGGCAGAGGAGGGTGACAGAGATGCTGTCCCATAGACCCATACCAGCATGCCCCCCCCCCCCCCCCCCCCTCACATGTGTAGAGAGGCAGAACAGGGTGACAGGGACGCGGTACCAGACCCATACATACCAGCATGGCATGGTGGATCTATATCGGATTGTCTACTTCTAGTCGCGGCTCCACTAGCTTGAATCTTCCACTCACGTACGGTACAGTAGTCTCCGTATCCAGTGGTGTAAAGCATTGGTTCTCAAAGTGGGGTCCTGGGACCCCCCAGGGGTCCTTGAGGAAGTTCCAGGGGGTCCCCAGCTAAATGATAGATTAGGCACCAAATGGACCCTTATGGGTCTGTAACTCTGAGAGTGTACAAATGGAACCAAATGGACCCTAACGGGTCCATTTAGTTCCATTTGTACACTCTCAGAGTTAAATTGACATAGATTTTACAATATAAATTGCGGTCCAAGTGATATACATGCCATTAAATGGGGGTCCGTAGCCCTAACGCATGTCAAACTGGGGGTCCTTGAAATTAAAATGGTTGAGAATCACTGCTAGAGCCGTAAAAGATCTTCTCTTATGGGGGTCCCTGGCATATCTTTTGAAATGGGGGTCCGCGGGCTAATAAGTGTCAATTTGGGGGTCCTTGGCATGAAAAAGTTTGAGAACCACTGGTGTAAAGAAACTAACTACATTTACTCATGTACTGTACTTAAAGGGTTAGTTCAGATTTTTTGAGTATTTTCTGTAGGAAATACTTACCATTAATGTAGTGGTTGCAAAGGTATTAATTGATTGCCCGAGTCCCGTGGTCAGAGTTATGGTCCGTTTCTGATAAATATGAAGTAGTTCCGGTAGATTAGTAGATTTGGTGGGGGCCGCTCATTAAAAATAAATAAATTAAAAAAACTAACGTCATTTGTATTGTTGACCTATTTCTACCATATAGAGCAGGTTTCGTTCAATTTCGACCCCTCTGTCACATGGTACTAATGTTTGTGTCCAGAATCACTGCGCCGCGGCAGCCTACTCACGCACAAAATATATGACACAAAAAATAGTACCATGTGACAGAGGGGTCGAAATTGAACGAAACCTGCTCTATATGGTAGAAATAGGTCAACAATACAAATTACGCTAGTTTTTTAAATGTATTTATTTTTAATGAGCGGCCCCCACCAAATCTACTAATCTACCGGAACTACTTCATATTTATCAGAAACGGACCATAACTCTGACCACGGGACTCGGGCAATCAATTAATACCTTTGCAACCACTACATTAATGGTAAGTATTTCCTACAGAAAATACTCAAAAAATCTGAACTATCCCTTTAACTCCACCACTGAAATAAAAAAATAATTGCGAACTGTGCCAGCAATTTTTTCAATTTTCTTATACCTTTTTCAAGTAGTCACAGAATATTTATCTCCAGTATAATCAATCCCCTGATGGGTGCTAATCACTGAGGGTTGCACTGTGTGGTTTCACAAATGTCAACGACGTCATTGGACCTTGTTGACATTAATTGTCTGCCTTTTGAAAAGAACATAATAACATTGAAAAATACATAGTCAAAGAAAAAGTGCTCAGGAGCCGAGATGCAGCCTTTTTCAGTAATAAGTTAAACAAGAAGTGAATGGAGCAGCAAATCTACAAATGATGATATCTTGGGTTCTGAACCTTTAAAAAAAAAATGGCACAATGGCACTCAATGAGTTAAGTACAATTTTCAGTACTTTTACTGCATTTCAGAGGCAAATGTTGTGATCTTTAGTTACTTTGTAGATTTAGATAATAATTACAAAAAACACACATTAACCACTTCATTCCTATATACGTTTCGGACATTTGAAAATAGCAGATCTACAATCGCGACGCATTGTGAACTTGCAGATCTGCTATTTTCAATAGATTTGTATACATTTTGAATTCCAGACTTTTACTTGTAATGGAGTATGTCTACATTGCAGTATTGATACTTTAACTTGAGTACAAAATGTCACTGGCGTGCACAGACATTTTGAGGGGCAGGTGCTCAAGTAAATTTTTTTTTTTTTGTTTACTTGGTCTGCTCTTTTTTTCCCTCTACACCTATACCTCTTTGCCAAAAATAGCCAATCTACAAGCCCACAACGTTCTAAGTTCTCCTCAGAAAAGGGATGCTAGGTTTCGAGTGGTTATGGTAAAAAGAAAAATCATATCACATGAAGATTTGGCGGACCCCCTGTAGAAACTCTGAGGACCCCCTAGGGGTCCCGGACCCCATGCTGAAGATCCCTGCTGTAAACTGGAAAAAAAAACATGTTTTTTTTCTTCTTTTTTTCAAAAGGGCACTTCTGGTCAAGAGGGCAAAGGGCCGGTGCCCCATCACCACCTAGAGTCTATCTGTGCACGTCCCTGCAAAATGTGAGTACTTTTTCCACCACTGTCCATATACTAGCCTCTCTCTTGTTCTCTCTCTGTGTCTCTCTGCCTGTCTCTCTCTCTCTCTCTCTCTCTCTCTCTGTCTCTCTCAATCTCTCGGATTGTCTACTCTAGTCGTGGCTCCACTAGCTTGAATCCTCCACTCACGTAGTCTCTCCATATCCTAGCCTTGTTCTCTCTCTCTCTCTCTCTCTCTCTCTCGTTCTCTCTCTGTGTCGTTCTGCCTGTCGCTCTCTCTCTCTTCTCTCTCTGTCTCTCTGCCTGTCGTTTTCTCTCTCTCTCTCTCCTTCTCTCGTATGCCATGACAATAAAACTGTCCAGCCTTTCTCTTTCAATGGAGCAAGGAATTACATCTCAAGTGGCTTGGGTTCAGCGGTGGTGTCCACTTGTCTCTGCAGACAACTGAGATGTTTGCTTTAAAAAAGGAAGAAAAACGAATCTTCCCAGGTTTTGATTTTCAATTACACTTTTCTCCCTTTCAGAGAGACACACACACACACACACACACACACACACACACACACACACACACACACACACACACACACACACACACACACACACACACACACACACACACACACACACACACACACACCATCCTTCGATGAAACTATAATTTCCACTCAGGTCTGACAAATGCTTCTTAAGTAAGAAAATGATTTCCTGACATCAAAGCAACAAGAAAAAAACCAAAAGAGGCTTTGTTTTGTTCTGTTCTTCTCAGTCAAAATGCATAATGTCTCCTGATTCACATGATGTGTGAATATAACGGACTGGAACAAGCATATAACCACAAAGGAAACATGACACTCATTCCATGTCATTGGTGGACTTTCCTCACCTCTGCGTTTCTCTCCTATAATGCGTATACAGTATACATATATCGTCTCTGTTGTGTTGAAACCTCATATGTCCAAAACTGTTACTTTTTCAGCAAAAGTAGCTGATCTACAAGCTCTCAACGCTTCGCAGACGCGGTTTGGTGTAGAGGTTTGGTGTAGAGGGCAAAAGAGTAGACCAAGTGCAGAGCCAAAGATCAAGTTTACAAAGTATCGAGGGTGTAAGTGGTTACATGTCTGAAAACACACATTTAACATGAATCAAATATATAGTGGGGGTCCCTGCTTCATCTCTCTCTCTGCTAAGGGGTGCTTGGCCTGAAACACGTTGAAGACCCCTGCTGTAGTATGATCAAGTAGGGCAGTGGTTTTCAACCTTTTTCATGCCAAGGACACCTAAATTGATATACATTTGGCCGCGGACCACCATCTGAAAATGTGTTGTGCCAGGGACCCCCAGAAGAGAAGATTTGAATAAAAGAATTGAAAAATTGTACAAAATTCTTCAAACACTCAAGACTCAACACACAAAAAGTTTGAATAGCCAACGTATGCAATATGGATACAGGGTTGAAAATGTATTGTCACCTTTAGCTGGGGGCCCCCTGGAAGGACCGCTGGTGATCCCCGGACCACTGGTTGAGAGAACCACTGAAGTATGGTGTTAATTCACAGAGAAAAACACAAAAAGTTAAACTATGGAGATACGAGGTTTCTGCCTCGACGGCGATGATATCCTGTTTATGATGACCAGCTCAGCGCTGCACATAGAGCTCCATGATTCTACAGTATGAAATATCATCTGCTACGGACACCATACACTATAGATCTCCTGCTAACAATGCTCTGTGTTTACACCAAGGTCACCGAGCGGCTCAAGGCTGTCATGGTTTACAGCAGGAACACACACTTCCACAAACATTACAGCACTAGAGAAACCGGTGACTCTAAAGCCCAGAGGCTACAAAGGAATTTCCTTTCTATTGCTTTCAAGGGCGTTTTTTTTACTGTCATATTATCTAAAAGCTGTCACAGAAAGCGGCCTTCCCTCCCCACTCCCCCGCCGGCACAATAAACATCTAATCAAATCATCGTTCTAGGAAACTAGAGAGGTTCTCCAACTGTGGGGCCGGGCGCCGTGAGGATATTGCAAGTGGGAACCCCCCCAAATAACTGGCAAAACACTTTGATAGGATGATAATATAACAATAATATTTAACGTAAAAAACAAAACAAAGCATGGTATTGCTTTCTTAACCCATAAGACCTGAAGCCGATTTCTACAAAATGTTTTCTAAATCCCAACACTTTTCTGAAAAAAAAATGTTTCTATATCAGTGGTGCTCAAACTTTTTCATGTCACCCCCAAAATGATATGTATTTGGCCGCCGACCCCCATCTCAAAATGTGTTGTTCCAGGGACCCCCCAGAAGCAAAGATTTGAGTTAAAAATGTTCGCTTTAAAGTAATATAAATATATTAATTTGCACACATTTTATCGATTTTTCTAAAATAGCAGATCTACAAGCTCATAGCGCGGCACTCGGTGCCGTGCTATGAGCTTGTATATCTGCTATTTTTGAATAGCCAAAGTGTAAAATAATGCTTTTTAGCTCAAATGAAAAAGTGACACAGATGCTCAGGTCTTAATGGGTTAAAACCTTGAAAAAATTGTTTTCGTTGTACCACCCATTTTGGATGCTGTCAGTGCACTGAATTGGACATTATCACGTTTAATCAGACTATTTATTGGTCTAATCAAGAGACACTGACCTATATCGACGGGGCTCGGTATGTGTTTTGTATAAAGTATAGTTTTGGACCGCGTCGGAGGTGTGCAGTCTCAAGCGAACTAGAGCCACGTGCCGAACGACGCAAAGTCCACTTGAGCCGACAAAGTCCGCTTGGCACCGTCCGAGTTATGTACCGATAGGCACATAATCGTAAATCATGTTTTGGGGCGAGCGTTTGCCCCAACTTTCATCAACACACAGACATAACGACAAAACACCTGCCCCGTGGTTGGGTCAGTATCTCATCTACTTAGACCAATCAATAGTCTGATTAAACGTTATAATGTCCCATTCAGTGCATTGACAGCATCCGAAACCGGTGGTGATACCGATAAATGGCAATCTGGGACCTATTGTTTTTTTAATGTGTGGAAACAGGAACTCAATTTGCCTCCACCCCTTTCCTTGTCCACTTCCTCCTGGATGCTTTATTACCTACTAACAAGTAAGACGCGCGAACGCTGGAAGCGAACGCAGCTCGAAAATAACAATAAGAAGAATAGAAAGGAATGAGCAATTACTTGGCATCCGGCCTGAAATATGCACAAATGACATGGAATTCTTAGATATCCCAATAGATGAACTCGTGTAGATGCTTGTAGATGTGTTCTTTTTGACTGTCGCTGCTATATTTTTCTCAGAGGAGTGTAATTAGTCACCCAGGGGCACAGGCGAATTTCAGCCACACTGTAGTGCATGCAGGCAATGAGAGCGTGAGTCACATGGGGGCAGCCAATGAGAGCGTGAGTGACATGGGGGCGCGGCTGCACACATACTGCACACAGACAGACACACAAGCCGAGCCGAGTGTCATAGTAGGCTCCACTTGGGCGGAGGCGCGGCTTCGCCGCGCCTCCTTCCGCGTTCGCAACAACAACGCTACATGTTTAGGGCAGTGGTGCTGACAGATTCCTGAGAGATTAGATAAATAGTGATATGGTATAGTGACTATGGTATTGATACAAGCCCAAACATCGCTTTGATTGATAATTCAAATAAGCATGCATTGAAAATACACACATAGGCCCAAACCACCCAACTTCACGCGGCGCCCGATTCTCAAGGTGCGGGCCCTGATCCAGAAACCATTGAGAAACCACTGATCTGGGTCATCATCCTCAGATGAGGCCCTCCTACTGTGTCTCCAGTCGTCTCCATCCTCCCCATGCGTCCTCCTGGCTGCTCGCCAGTGTCCCCCCCCGCCCCTCCCCACCCCTGCATCTGTCTTTAGGACGTCCACATACGTCTCAGTGGGACGCCCCCGTTGTGATCGATGACCATGTGTTGGATCCCACAGGGATATCCCACCACTTTGCTGGCTGGGAGCTCCAGGTGTCTATGGCACAAATCCAATTAACCACTTAAGCCCTATATTAGTCAGTCGTACATATAGGGCAATGTGTCGCATTGCAGATCTGCTGTTTTTGGCTATTTTGGGATTCCTTTTTTTATATTTCTTGTTTTTACCCCTTTTTTCTCTCCCCAATTTAGTCCCTATATGCCAATTACAGTACTTCCTCCCCACACACATTTCTGTGTGTTGTCACTGCTGTTCGTTCATATAGGTTCGGTATTTGCAGTGCGCCCCCCATCCAGAGAGGGACTTTCAAAGGAGGGGGGAAGGGAGAAGCCCTTCAAGCCCAAACATAATCGATTGATTGATAATTCAATTAACACTCTGAAAATACACGCGGCCCTAAACCCATCCTGACCACTTCACGCGGCAGCCGATTCTCAAGGTGCGGGCCCTGATCCAGAAAAGGTTTGAGAAACCACTGATCTAGGTCATCATCCCCCGATGAGGCCCTCCTACTGTGTCTCCAGACATCTCCATCCTCCCATGCGTCCTCCTGGCTGCTCGCCAGTCCCCCCCCCCCCCCCCCCCCCCTGCATCTGTCTTTAAGGACGTCGGCATTACGTCGCAGCGGGACGCCCCCCCCCATGTGATCGATGACCATGTGTTGGAACCCACAGGGAGATCCCACCACTGGCCATCCGGACAACCAGGGGACCAGAGGGTGGCCCGTGCCGCACCGCTCCTTCTCTCGTCCCATACACCCGCTGTCCGCCGTGGCCTGGATTCCATGGTTCCCCCCTCCCTACAGGGGGAGGGGCAGAGAGCCCTCGGAGACTTCCACCTCAAGGCACCGGCTGCCTGCCCCTGACACCGTCCCGCGACGGTGTCTCCCTCTGGGCATCAGCGCGTGGATTTACTAGCCAAAACAGGCTAAAATACACATACATTTGATTGGTTTGCGCTTCGCTGCGACAGTTGTAGTTTTGTATCTTTGCATCTGGAAGTTGAAGACCCCCCCCCCCCCCTGCCCTAAACTATAACCCCGAAAATCCAGACGTTGCAGCATCAACAGATGTCGTTAATACAGCCCCATCATGTCATTATAAAAATGATATTGCATTAATATTTGACTGATGTATCTTGTCACCCAGGAAATAATTGCCAATTTGAGCTCCACTTTAGCCGGTTGTAATTTAATTTTAATCTCTTGTGTGAGGATTTTTCCAAATATGTATTAAAAATAATAATGCCAAGACTCACAAGCATTATTTAGTATAGCCTGTTCAAATGGGGTGATGTGTGGCCTTAGGTTATTGTCCCCTTATAACACGTATAACACGTTTAACCGTTTTAAACTGAACCAATTAAATGTGTTAACACGTTCACACCTTACTATTCTTAACCTAACATACTCTATCTGCTTGCATTATGCTTCTTATGGGTATGTATTTATAGTATATATCTAGATTTTCTTATGTTCTCTTTGACATTCTTTCCCGCTGCTCTCCTGCTCCCTGCACAAGTATACCAAAAATACAAATACTCAAGTAGATGTGCTTACCGGTAACTCATTCACTGCATGAATTATTTCTGGCCGTGTTTGCCCACTGCCAAGATTTTTCATTGAAAAAAAAAAAAGTACTCAGGAGCCGAGATTTTTAAAGTTTTAAGTTAACAAGGAAGTGGATGGGAGTCTAGATCTTTGAAAAATTAAAACTTTTTTGAAAAGTCGTTTTAGTCGTTCTAGGCAGGCATGGCTTATGGGACAGAAGTCGTTTTAGTCGATCTAGGCAGGGAATGAGTTAAGTATACAGTACTCAAATAAGTAGTTGTACTTTGTTACTGTACAGTGTACACCATTGCCTATTTCAGGGACTTGGGTGGCTCAGGGACTGTCTGACACATCGGAGGTGATGGTAGGCGTAAAACATTGTCTAGCTGCCCTTGCCAGCGATTCTGAGCGCTTTCACTAACTTCACTAACCTTTGAAAAATCATAGAATATTATTCTTCAATGATCCACCCACTGATCGCTTTAAAAGTCTCGTAGAATCGGAGAAAAAAAAGTGCCGTCGCAATTATCCGTTCCATAGTTATTGGCAGTTGAATCTAGCTTGTTTTCGCAAGTAACAGAAAGCAGAGAAAATTTGGATTTTATAAATCCTATACACGGTAACTACTGTACACCATTTTGATTTTGTTGTGATCACGTGATCTTTGGCTGTACTCTTCTTCGGCGATGCTGGGATCATTAACAGACTGCGGAAGAGCGCCCTCTATCGTAAACCCCTGAAAACACCACATGAGTATACACGAACGAATCCACTGCTCCAGTCAGCTGCTGTCACTGACTGCTCACGTTACTCTTTTACCTGCTTTTTACTAACACTAACTTTACAAAGATGTACAGAAAATCAGGATGAACTTGTGTAGTTTATCACTGCTCCAACAGCCAAGCAGGTAAAGAGTAACGTCAACAGACGGACAGAACCGTATAGCAGCAGCTGACCCCGAGTCTGACACCGCAGCAATGGCGGCGCCACCTACAGGGCAGCGCTCCATGGATTTGTGTATTCTCGTCAATGGCAGTCAATGAGTAACAGTGTGGTGCCACTGGTGCGTCCAGTCGGCTAATTGTCTATCTATACGAACACAAATGGCTCGCTGTGTTCGGCCACGGAGGAGGGTATATGTCAGTTGTGGGGGTGTTGAATGGGAGGAGTAATAATGATAATATCTGGACGCTTTTCTAAGTACTCAAAGACGCTTTACGTGTGTGTGTGTGTGTGTGTGTGTGTGTGTGTGTGTGTGTGTGTGTGTGTGTGTGTGGGGGGGGGGGCCACAGGTGGACAGAGGTGCTACAATACGTCCTCCCTGTTGGGGCTCCTCACTGGTAGTTGAGTCAGTAGGGTACCAAAGCCGTGCCAACACACATAAATGTACATTATGGGGAGGACAGGCAACAGGGGGTCCGGGACCCCTAGGGCGTCATCAGAGTTACTACAGGGGGTCCGCCAAATCTTTGTGTGGTGGCGGGTACCATTAGCTGAAAATAGCAGATCTACAAGCTCACAACGCCTCGCGCTGCGAGGCGTTGTGAGCTTGTAGATCAGCTATTTTCTGAGAGTCGGTGTAGAGGGAAAAAGACCAGACCAAGTACAGAGCCAACAGTCAAGTGGCACTAAATATTGAGGGTTTAAAGGTTAACTATCTTAAAATACACATTAACATGAATCCAATTATCTATGCAATGTATGAAAATAATCTGCAACATAATTTTACACAGTATTTAGTGTGGGGGGGGGTCCCTGCTTCATCTCTCTCTCAGCTAGGGGGTCCTTGGCCTGAAAACGTTGAAGACCAAAAAAAATAGCAGGTCTATACACGCTCACAATGTGAACTTGTCTTCTATTCACTATTTAAAAACAAATGTTTGAATTTTCTTTGTAATTGTTGTTGTTGTTGAAAAAGGTTGAAAATGTTCCTCTATAATGACATACCCCCAAAAATAGAGGGACGCACGCCAGGTTGGGAAAGTGGTTAAAACGAGTGGTTGACACTCATTCAGGATTTTGCGGAGCATGAAAAGTGCCAGGAGTGCATTCTGCCTCATGCTGCCGTTTCAAACACCACTGCCCAGCCAGCCTGATGCCAGGGGAAGAAAGAAACAGGTGTTCTCACCAGCGTTGCCATGTCTGCTTATTATAAGCCACTTTGGGCTTGTCTTTCTGTAAAGTTGCTTGTAAAAATATTGGTGGTTGCGGGGTTTTTTTGGGCTTGTTTCTTAAGTGCAGTTGCTTATTTGGGCTAGCTCCCTAAATGTTATTTAAACCAGTGGTTCTCGAACATTTTCATGACAAGGACCACCATACTAATAGGTATTTGCCCACGGACCTCCCCCCATCTGCAAACAATTTGTGCCACGGACCCCTTTATTTATGTTGTTACATTTTTATGTAGTTAAAGGGATAGTTCACCCCCAAAATGACTTTTTTTAATATTGATTAGTCACCAATAATTTGATGACAGGCAACGGTTCCGGTAGGAGACACAAATAGTCTCCTTTGTCTCTCCTACCGGAACCGCTGCCTACCGGTCAAAAATATCCATGAATTCAAGTATCCATGGGTTGACTAATCGATAGAAAAAAAGTAATGTTTTGGGTGAACCATCACTTTAAAATAGCAGATCTACAAGCTCACGACGCGTTGTGAGCTTGTAGATCGTCTATTCTCAAATATCCGACGCATATACTGTAGCTTTATAAACTGCTCATCGTGGCCTATTACAGTTGCTTCTTTTGGGCTTGTTTTCATAGACCTGGTTGCTTATATATATATATATATATATATATATATATATATATATATATATATATACATATATATATCCCAAAAGATCTGGCAACACCTGGTTCTCACCTCACGTCATATTGGGTTTCTTTGAGTCACCGGTGCGTGCTATTATTCACATTTATCATGAATGAACACATCGTGTCTGACTGTCTGCACATCCAACTTGATTAGCGCTACGTATCCATTCCTCCAGATGAAACGTCACGTTCTCTCAGCCGTGAAAATTGCATATTCGTCGGCGTACGTGTGAAAAAACCTGGTATGTTCAAAAACCTTTCAGGAAATCGAAAGAAATATATATGTGTAGTGGCACTCCATCGTCTATTTCTTTAAAAAAAAATACCACTTGGTGGAGTAGACCCAGTGGTGTAAAGTAACTAGGTACATTTACTCTAGTACTGTACTTAGTACTTAGTAACATTTTTAGGTACTTTTACTTTACCGGAGTATGTCCAATTGTCTATACTTTCACTTCTACTCCACTACATCTCAGAGGCAAAAATTTTACTTTTACTCCACTACAATTATATGACTTTAGTATTATATGTATTATTATATTATAAATCAATACAAAAATACAAATAAATGGTGAAAATATATTATCTATATTATAAGATATGTCACAATGCAATAATTATGTCAAAAGATTTAAAATTGCCACACAAAAAAAAGTCAAACAAGTTTCAAAAGAACGAAATGAAACAAATAAAAAAAATATATTATCTATTCTATAAGATCGCAATTGGTCACGATGCAACGCATTGTAAAGTTGTGGATCTGCTTTTTTTTAATATGAATGAATGAATGAATGAATTACATCAGTCACACAAAGAGTCTCCTTTGTTTCTCCTACCGGAGACGCTGTCTACCGGTCCGCTGGTCATCAAATCATTCGCTTAGGCATTCGACAAAAAAAAAAAAAAAATCGAGGGGAGAGCCATGGCCGTCATGGCCACCATGAAGTGGTACATTTACTCAAGTACTGTACTTAAGTAAGAAAATCAAGTTCTTTTTACTCAAGTACTGTACTTAAGTAAGAAAATCTAATTATTTTTACACCACTGTCTATTTCTTCTAATAAATGTAACACTTGGTGGAGTAGACCTCACAAAAACCCAAAACAGTATGTGTAACACAGAACTTTTCTTTAAAAATGTTTTAGGTACTTGGTAAACACACTGAACACACCGTCTTCAAGATGCAATTAAAAAGTTTTAATGGGGTCGCCTTTGTAGGTGTGCAGAAGACCTGCTTTTTACTTAGTAAACACAAACAACAACAGAGTCAAGTGCACGGTCAAAAAAACTGTGTTGCTTCCTTCAGTGTCTGCCACACCTACTAAACTAAAATACTATATTATCATCACAAGTATAGGCCCCTGTTTTAAATCTCAAACAGATTATCAATTAGAACTTTTTAGACACATATGACACTTATGAAATGTAATCAAATGACCAGCAAAAACTTTTTTACGTTTTTAGAAAAAGAATATTCTTAATCTTAATCATAGCCTGCCCTACAGTATGACGAAGAAGGGCATTACTTTACGGAAAAAAACATAAAGATGTGAAATATGGAGATACAAGTTTTCTGCCCGACAGCAACGATATCTTTTCTGACAAGAGCATCTATTACTTACCATTGTATTGAAGGAATTTGTGGGCTGGATAAATGATAATCACAGGTGTGCAATAGCACATTTTGCAGCTGTCAGAGAACTAGAGCTAGAGCCTCCGCTGTCTTCTACATTAGAAAGCGAACCCACGGATGTAAATCCCGGCCACTACATTTGATTGGGTAAAAGCGCGTGGCTTGCTTCCTGATCTAAGGCCCCGCCCACTTGTAGGCCAACGTTCACACGTTCTGAATGCCCCCCCCGACAGATGCAGTTTGAAAATATATATTTTTTCTAAATCTTTATCCCACGATTTTTGTAACCCATTTATTCACCCAGTGCCAATTGCCTATGTAATCTTGGGCGCTACTCTCCCTCTACCAGCCTGGGGAGAGCCCAGAACCGAGCTCATGCCTCCTTCAATGCATGAGGACCTAGCAAGCCGCTTCTTATCACCTGACAGGGGGGGGAGGTTCCCTGGTTAGACGTAACGCATGGAAGGAACACGTTATTCCTTTCTCCTCCATCAGGCGCCCTGGCTGACCAGGCGAGCTATCTTAGTGCACTGTGTTTGGGGACCGGAAGTTGAGAGTTGGGGAAGTCCCGGGAAAGACGCGCTGTGATTGGCCAGTAGTCACTTTGAGTGGCAGTTGGGGCAAACGCAGTCCCCACAACATCATTTACTATTCTGTGACTATCGGTACATAACTCGGACGGGGCTGAGTAGGCACAAGCGAACTTCGCAGCTTTCGGAACGGCAACCCGCACGCTTTAGCGCGCTCGGTGGTGCCTCTCGTGGCTCAAGTTCGTCTGAGACTGCGCCCCTCCATCGCGGTCCGGTCCAAAACTATACTTTATCGGAGAAAAAAAAATAGTGTGCGGTTGTATGAAGTAATTTCTCAAGCGGGAGACACAACCCACAATCACAGTAGAAGTGGATTGGGAGTCTAATGATTAGCGAGGTGCGCCACTGAGGCCGGTGCTGAGATATGGTATTTGGGCTGTATTAGAATGTGACTACGCCAACGTTCTCCTCCCTTCTAATGTAGAGGAAAGACGCCTCGCCCATGCACCCGCCCAATAGGGGAAGCCTCGCCCGAACAGTGCACTAACATAGCTAGCGCTGACCAGGGGTGCCTCTGGCTTGGACCCTTACTGGCCCTTATTTCACTAAAAAGTTTGAGAACCAACTGCTAGGCAACAAATAAGTAGAATAAAGAGGAAATTGAAAAACAGAGGACGAGGAAATACTCGGTAGTCGTTGAAGAACAAGAAGCAAAGGAACGAGAACAAATACTTGTGTAGTAGTTGAGGAAGCAAAGGAACGAGAAGACGAAAAAGAAGAAAAGAGAGACAACAAACAAACAGGTGGGTGAGCGGTTGCGGCGCGGAGCGCGGGGAGAATATAAGGCTCTGATGGGACAGGGGGGAGCGAGCGGGAGTGGCCTTATGATTGGAGCAGCCCGTACCCTGCCACACCGCTAACGCTTTCTTCTCTGGCTGCCATGTGCACCGCGTTGATAAGAGACATCATAGCAGAGACTCATTAACCCGTTCAGACCGGGATACGCATCTGTGTGTCATTTTTTATTTTATTTCTTTGGGCTATCAAAAAATAGCAGATCTGCACCGAGTGCCGCGCTACGCTACGAGCTTGTAGATCTGCTATTTTTTTTTTTTTTTTTTTTCATTTTTTGCAAATCTTTGAATATATATATATTTTTTAAAGGGAACATTTGTAACTCCAATCTTTGCTTCTGGGGGGATTCTACAAATGTATTCTAAATCCTAACAGTTTAAAAAGAAATTATATATATATATATGTTGCTATAATTAGTGGTTTTCAAACTTTTTCATGTCAAGGACCCCCACAATGATATGTATTTGGCCGTGGACCCCCCCATCTCAAAATGTGTTGTTCCAGGGACCCCACCAGAAGCAAAGATTTGTAAACATTTTCGCCTTAAAAAAAATATATATATATATTCAAAGATTTGCACAATGTTCACGATTTTTTTTAAATAGCAGATCTACAAGCTCATAGCGCGGCACTCGGTGCCGCACTATGAGCTTGTAGATCTGCTATTTTTGAAAAGCCAAAGAAATAAAAATAATGGTGGTTACTTAAGATGTGTTTCCGGTTGTAATGGATTAATCAAGTGTGAAACGCACTGCTACCTGCCTCTTTCTTATTCCTGGGAAGAAAAAAATAACACACCCCCACAAATCCACCTTACTCTCTACTCTCTACTCTCTCTCTCTCTCTCTCTCTCTCTCTCTCTCTCTCTCTCTCTCTCTCTCTCTCTCTCTCTCTCTCTCTCCTCCCTGCATGCTCTTCTATAAAGCGAAGAAACAAACTGGGCTCTGGGAAGGATTCCTTTTGAAAAAAAACGCACCCCTAGCATATTTGGCCCTTTGAGATCTCTCTCTCTCTCTCACACACACACACACACACACACACACACACACACACACACACACGCATGCGTGTGCCTGCACACACGCACATACTGTACGCACAGAGGAGAACATGAACACATGCATGCTATCAAACACAGACCTGCAGAGACAAAAGGAATTCCCGCACTCTTGTTCTCCCAAGTTGACTGACTGTGCTAATAAGTTATGGAGTTGAAGGTGTCATCGGTTTGCTCTACACACACACACACACACAGACACACACACACGCATGCACGCTCACACACGCGCGCACGCACAGAGACACGCGTAGAAACACTCAATTCCCTGGCGGCCTCCATCTCTCAATAGCTGTGTACATAGATAGATCCTCATAGCTCTGAATCAGAATCCAACTGTGGGTGAAATAATTTTTTGGGGAGAGCACTTTAGTTACAGTTAATAGAGTTACAGGAAAGAGTCCAAAGCCTTTCCTTTTTTTTTATTATTTCAAAAACATTTTAACGTAGTGAAAATAGCCGATCTCCAAACTCATATTGCAGTGCGTTGTGAGAATGTAGATCAAGTATTTTCACTACTTTTGGGTGACACTCGGGTATGATGAAGTACGGCATTCATTTACCACAAAAACATTAAGTTTAACAATGGAGATACATGGTTTCTTCTCGACAGCATCGATAAAGTGCATGATTTATTTATGTTTTGCAGTGGACAGGACTACGGAAGGCAGGAATGCCTTTTGTGCAGGTGGAAGACATAGCAGCAGGTATACAGTAGGTGGCCAGTGACTTTGACCAGTTTCACTTTCAAAACCTTTGCATGATGCATGTCACACAAACAGAATGCGATGCGTTTTTGTTGATATAACAAGTTTGTTCATATAGAGTCCTATCCACAAATCCACCATTTAACTTCCACAATCCACATGATCAGAAGCATAGGTGTTGTGTGTGTCGCATTCTGTTTGTGTGACATGCATGACGCAAAGGTTTTGAAAGTGAAACTGGTCAAAGTCACTGGCCACCTACTGTATACAATCACACTTTCACAGTGGCAGTGCAACATGGCGACAGGGCTGAAGGCTCCTCTGCTCCTATAACTATCTATTCTACACCATAACTATCATAGTTAACTTCCTCCTAAAGAGTCACTTTATGTATCTGTCCTTCAGTACTGTCCTGGCCTGCTGCTGCTGCCTCCTAGCAACCTTTGCTGAATCGTGTCTTCCGTTGCAGAATCGTATCTTTCTGTTCATAATTCTTTCTTACTTTTAAAAGAAGGCTTTTTAAAAGAAGGTTTGTGACAGGGTGTGTAGGGCAGCAGGAAGGTCCAAATGTTGAGACGGGAATCTTTGATATCAAATCGAAGATAGATGTCCCTCACAATGTCTGGAACTTGCAAAAATAGCAATTATTTCTTAAACAAAATAAGAATGGGGACTAATGCCCATTAGTCGGACGTCTCAATAGTCCGACTAATGTTGATTAGTTTAGGCCAAGGGGCCAGCTTCTGAGTTGTAAATTGAGTTCATATAGGAAGTGACAGTTCATATGAATGGCCTGTAGTCTCGCTGTTTTACCCCGGCTGGTGTCAGAAAGAATTAGGCACCATTCAAGCGGATTGGTTTTTGCCGAATTTTACACTTGATTTTATTACCATAATAAACATTGTCATAAATACTATATGCTTCCAGTCGCTAGTTTAAAGTCTTCTTTCAATCACCATGATATGTGTTTTGCTAAATTATGCTCCCATGTATTTTGAAATTGATGATAAAGTAGGGTATGCTGTAGGAGGGGCGTGGCTACCTTGTGATGATTTGATTGACAAGCTACACAACAAATAGCATTCATTCCCCACCCCCGCTCTGGTCCCAACCAATAGCATTCATTAAGTTCTGGTTTCTTACTTGCATATTCCGCCCGGATATAGAAAGATGGCGGATTTAAAATCGTTGAAAAATAGGCTTCATTTAGGGTCTGTAGAGTCTATTGGCGTGACTTTGTCCATTTCTTTTTTTACAGTCTATGGTTTAGGCCTTGTTTTTGTGAGGTTAAGGTTAGGATTAAGGTTAGGTTCAGGCATACTTCTGAACTAATGCCACAGCACCACAAAGAACTGCTGATTGGCTTTTTTTCTCCTTCTCAATTTATTTCTTCCCTCCTTCAAAGCTCAGACCCACTCCAGTAGAGGAGAAGTGAGGAAAGGGAAGCATTGCATTTTGATCAGTTCATTTGCATTTTCTTTTCCAACACAGTCAGTCAATACTTTTAATTTACTGGTCGGGGGTTTTGATCGCTTTCATGGAGGGTGTGTGTTATACAGGCTAGCAATCATTCACAGTATTACGTCATGACGCTTTCTGAAAAAACTCAAAGCAACACACTGACCAATTCAAAATGTGATTAACCCATTCAATCCGGGAACGCATCTGTGTCATTTTTTGATTTCTTTGGCTATTCAAAAATCTTGAAAATTCGTGCACATCTTTGAATATACATGTATATATTTTCAAGCGAATATTTGTAACTCAAATCTTTGCTTCTGTGGGGGTCCCTGGAACAAAACATTTTGACATGGGGGTCCGCGGCCAAATACATAATCTAAAAATGTTTTCTAAATCCTAACAGTATGTTGCTATATCCGTGGTGCTCCAACTTTTCCATGTCAAGGACCTCCCAAAATGATATGTATTTGGCCACGGACCACCATCTCAAAATATGTTGTTCCAGGGGAACCCCAGAAGCACAGATTGGAGTTAAAAATGTTCGCTTTAAAACATATACTGTATATATATATATATGAGTTGCGCAAATTTTCCAAGATTTAAAAAAAAATACGAGCTTGTATATCTGCTATTTTTGAATAGCCAAATAAATCTTAAAATGACACACGATGCGTTCCCGGTCTGAACGGGTTAATTGCGTATGAAAAGTAGACAACATTGTTTCCAGTGACAGCTGTGTAAACAGGAGCTGTATGTGAGCTCCCATGTCGTAAACACTTCCTGAGTGAGCAGCGTGTAAACAATGTGAACAGCAGGAGAAGAAGAAGAGAGACTAACGGGTGTCATGTTTATGTAGGATCACGTGCGCGAGAGCCGCAGATAAATTAATGTGCGTTTCCCCATTTTCATTTGTGGCACATATGGCGGAGGAGGAGTAAATAAATGCTGCAGGGAAATAAGACACATTTGGTTCAGTGTCAAGATTTGTTACGGAGGCGGCGGCACAAACATATAACATGTTGTCAAATGTTTTTTTTGGAAGCGAACGTGCGCCGTCAGCGAATCTGTGCTACCAAGACACATCAAGGAATATACTTAGTGCCATTACAATGAGATGCAAATGTTCCCCTTTCACCGACTCACTCACACCGGTTCAGTGATAATAAAAAGGCACACAAAAAGGCATAGCGTGTTCTCTCCTCCGCGTCCCCTAGGGTAGGGGTACCCTCACAAAAAACATGCAGTAATCCTGGTCTCTATACTGCCTCCCCCTGGTCAGCCGGGGCGCTTGATGGAGGGGAAAGGAACTGGTTGGAAGTACGTGTTCCTTCCACGCGCTACGTCCTACCGGGGAAACTCCCCCCTGTCAGGTGATAAGAAGCGTTCTGCTCACTCATGTGTTGAAGGAAGCATGAGCTCAGTTCGGGGCTCTCCCCAGGCTGGCAGAGGGAGAGCAGTGCCCAGGATTACAAGCTTAGGAAAAAATGGGTTACAAAATCGTGAAAAAAGAAAAGAAAAGGCATATCGTCTCTGTTGGGTGGATAAGTCCAAAACTGTTACTCTTCAGGATTCACATAAAACAATCTGCTACTTTTGATTTGACGCTGTTGTATGATGTGTTTAACCTTGATTACCGTAAATCGCTTTGGTTTAAGAGCATCTGTAGTATTGCCCTGAATTGTAGGGCATTCATTTATGAAAAAACACAAAAAAGTAAAAATATGGAGATAAGATGTTTCTGCCAGACAGCAACGATATGCAACTTGACACATAGATTTAACACAATGCCATCAAACTTCACGGGAATATTGGTCATGAAGCAAGTATGTTTCTCATGAAATGTTAAAGTTCTTCTGTCATCAAAATGTGGAATAGGGACTGACTGACACCCTCCTAAACGATGTGTAACTCTGGTTTCTTTCAAAATTGGCCTGAAAAAACAGGAGACCTCTAGGGGAGGTGATTTTCCCATCTCTTTTGTACAAAAAAGTGTTTGTATTTTGTTGATGACATGTATTGTGTGTGTCCATAATGTATGTATGTGTGAGCACGGCCTCAACAGCTGCAGCTGATTGCAACACAAAGATGCAACCAGCAGTTAACACTAATTAAACACAAACAGGAGACATGCGCCACTTTAAGACATGCACTCACACACACAGGCTGGCTTTGTGTGCACGCACGCACGCACGCACGCACGCACGCACGCACGCACGCACGCACGCACGCACGCACGCACGCACGCACGCACGCACGCACGCACGCACACTAAAATGACTGATCTACAATTTGATTAAAAGTACTTTAAGTAACTAAAGTGACTAAAAAGTAACTACAGTGGGTAAAAAGTAATCAAATTGGGTAAAATATTAAAAAGTAATAAATGTCAGAAAAAGTAATTGTTACGTAAAAGTACTTAAACGTCACTAAACTGAGTACAAATACTTAAAAGTACAGTAACTAACTTGAGTAAAAATACTCAAAAATGAACAAATTGGAATAAAACTACTATGTTGATGAATTGAATACATAGGACCACAATGGAAATCAAGTCCCCAGGACTTTTTTTGTGTTATCCTTTTAGCCTTAATGTCATCCTGGGTATAGATACTACTACCCTAACCCTATTAGCACTCATCCTGGGCATAGAATTGGAACTGTGGAATAACGTCCTTAACTAATGATACATTACACTTGGTTAATTCATAGTGACTTTACCATTAATTAGTGAGGATCAGGAATTAATGATGAGTTCATGGTAAATTCATAATTACTTAATGTATGAGTTCATCATTAATTCATCCTTAATTAAGTATATGAATGTGTATGCCCAAGTAAAGTGTAGACCTCAGTTTCTGCTTCCCCCGAGTTGATACCCTTTAGACATAAGCCTGGGCCGGGAATCGAACCTGGCACGTGTACACACGCGTACTCCACTTTGTTTTTTCCAACTTGTCTCAGTCTCTCCTATAACTGCAGTGTCTCACTTTCGCATATTCTGTATTATGAATATCATTCTTTTATTTTATGGCTGATATTACAGTCATAGGCTCAAACATAATTTGTGATGAGAGATAAAAAAAAAAAAAAAAAATGTAATGCTAATTTTGTTATGGGAGACCCACCCACCCTTTCCATTAATAAACCATTAGACATTGTACATCAGCCAGCAGAAATGTAGAACATTCTGTTCCTGATTATTCTCAAGAAACGAAATTCAACGCCCGATATACACTATGCATTTTTCAAACATATGGCCGTGCATTGAACAGTGTCACTCATTTGTTACTTGCTGCTTCCAGACACCAGACGTCTCTTGTCTTTATAACCAGCATAGTCAGTTATGCAGTTGTTCCTTTCATAATGTCTTTTAACCCCTACATTGATATGTATTGAGTCGCGGACCTCATCTGAAAAGTTTTTTTGTGCCTGGGACGCCCAGAAGAAAAGATTTAGTTAAAAGAAGAGAACCAAATCAACATTTTTTTAACACTTTTTTAAAAAAATAGCAGATGTACAAGCTCACAGTTCTACTATAATTATAGAGAGGTCTAAGTGGCAAAACCGAAGGGATATTGGTAAATTCCAAATATTATTGAAGTATTCTGCAGTACCCCTAGATAAATGCACCGACTTTGAGAAAGCCTGTTTTAGACGTCTTTCTCAGCCTTGAGAAACAGAGATTTAACGTACAAACTGATATAGATTTTACATTATACTACATTTTAGAACAATTTTAGCGAGAAGCTCTCGAACCTAAAGGGAGCAGCTTTACTTTGCCACGGCTGTATCAACATTTAGTGATATTGTTTAATTGTATATTGACTTGTCATTCTATAAATCTTCTTTTGTGTGTACATGCAACTGAGGTTTCAGTTACAAACAGAAAAACGATCGAATGTGGTGGCGGAAATGTATAGATTGCCAATGTATTGTGTACTTGTTGGCCTTATATTCAATCTCTTTGAAGGTCTAGGCAGCAAGCTTTCACATAAATGTGCTAAATCTAACTCGTGAACTTTTACAAGGACATTCTCACTAGACCGAGGAAGAAATGTCACTTGAAAATGTTCAATCGACCTCATGGTTTTTCGTGTTTTTACCTACAGTATAACTGCACCTATCTGTGTAAAACTTACTCCTTCACATTTTATTTAAATGTCACGCAAATTGGTACCCATGATCTCTATAGTCATTCGCACTATGTTGAGGAACAAATGCCACCCTTTCAACATTGCCTTATTATAGCGCCACCAGGAGGCCAATTTCTGCAAAACGATTTTTTTTAATATTACTCCTACAAATGTTGTCTACACCAGGGGTCTTCAACGTTTTCAGGCCAAGGACCCCCTAGCTGCGAGAGAGATGAAGCAGGGACCCCCCCCCCCCCCCCCCCCCACACTAAATACTGTGTAAAATGATGTTGCAGATTAAACTTTTTTCATACATTTCATAGATAATTGGATTCATGTTAATGTGTATTTTAAGATAATTAACCTTTAAACCCTCAATATTTAGTCAACTTGACTGTTGGCTCTGTACTTGGTCTGGTCTTTTTCCCTCTACACCGACTCTCAGAAAATAGCTGATCTACAAGCTCACAACGCCTCGCAGCGCGAGGCGTTGTGAGCTTATCAGCTATTTTCAGCTAATGGTCCCCGCCACACAAAGATTTGGCGGACCCCCTGTAGTAACTCTGAGGACCCCCTAGGGGTCCCGGACCCCCTGTTGAAGACCCCTGGTCTACACATCACGCAAATCGGTTCATATTCTCTCTTTAGTCAAGTGATCAAGGCGGATCCGTCCGATCCGTCCGATTTTTCACATTCCAGCATGATTGGTGAATTCTGAACATTGCTGGCCCACACTAACACACACATACCTGACCTGATGGAGACATTTGGAGCACTTTTTCTAGTTCTAACTCAACTACAGCTGTCAATCTAACGGCTGAGCTGACTCCTCCATGTTTACTCTCACTCTGTCAGCAAATCTGTATTTGTGGAACTATTTGTGTATCACCCCTATCTTTAGTATACCTTATATGACCATCTAGAATAGATCTCTGTTAGAGTGGACTATAATAGCTGTCTGAGATCGGGGCTGAGGAGGCTTGTGCCCCGAGGGGCTGCCGGAACAGGCCAGGAGGCCTGTTCCTTATGATATGTAATGCTGTTACACTGCCTAAATCTTATATATGGTCAACACTTCACCCTGACTGGATATTAATATTTTCCATTATAACCAGTGGTGGAACAAGTACTCACATGTTTTACTTAATTAGAAGTACCAATACTGCAATGTAGAAATACTCTGTTACAAGTGAAAGTCAGGAATTCTAAATTTACTTGAGTTAAAGTACAAAAGTATCGGTATCAAAAGTAGAGAGTACTCATTGGGAAGAATGTCCCATATCACAAGTTTTCAAATGTATACAACGTATAAAAAGTATTTTGAAAATAGCAGAACTACAAGTTCACAATGCGTTGCATCGTGACACATTGTGAGCTTGTAGATCTGCTATTTTCAAATGGCCAAAATGTATACAGGGCTGAATGTGGTTAATGTATGTTTTGTAATAATAATAAAAATCTACAAAGTAACTAACTAAAGTTTTCGAATAATTGTAGTGGAGTAAAAGGATCTGAGATATAGTGGATTTTTCATTATAACTCCGCCCCCCCCTTCTCCTTCTCCTCTCTGGAAATAACTAAAACGATGTAGCTTGCACAAAAACACATTTCATCCACTCTTTTCCTCCATTGCCTGTAAACCAACCTGTGTTGTGACAATAAGCAGCATCCTGATTCTGCAGAGGGCAGTTTAGATCTATTAATGTTCATTACAGAGAAAGCTCTGCTCACAGAGATAACGTTATCCCAAACATCTCGGTCATCATCATGAGTCTCCAGACCTTTTGGAGAACACCACGGATTGCTGTCTTTTTTTCTGTTTTTTCTTAAGCTTCAAGCTTTTGTATCAGAAAGGCTTTTTTTGCATTTGCATTACAATACATGCATTTGCATTACATACGTACGGTTTTAGCTCGGCTTCAGCTAGGTGACACTTACCTGAGATGCTCTGCGTTTATTCTGTATCTGACGACCAAGTTTATACCATTAAGACCTGGAACGCATCTGTGTCACTTTTTCATTTGAGCTAAAAAAGCATTATTTTACACTTTGGCTATTCAAAAATAGCAGATATACAAGCTCATAGCGCGGCACCGAGTGCCGCGCTACGAGCTTGTAGATCTGCTATTTTTTTTTATATCTTCAAAATGTGTGCAAATCTTTGAATATATATTGTTTAAAGCGAACATTTTTAACTCTATTCTTTACTTCTGGGGGGTCCCTGGGACAAAACATTTTGAGATGGGGGTCGGCGGCCAAATACATAACATTTTGGGGGTCCTTGACAGGAAAAAGTTTGAGAACCAGTGATATAGAAACATACGTTTTTTTCAGAAAACTGTTGGGATTTAGAAGACATTTTGTAGAAATCTTCCTCCTAGTATAACCATAATACCTGATGATTATGTTTTAGGGGGGGGGGGGAATCACTGAAAATCACGGCACCCCGTCTTTAATGGATTATGCAAAGCGCTAAACTGTCATCTGTTGTTGTGCTGTTTATACACAACAAGCACGCCCGGAGGACTGTGTTGAGAGACAATTACATACAGCGGGGAGGAGGAGGCGAGCGAGACAAGGACGGTGCCGGAGCATCCACATTATACTGTGAATGTGCTTCTCAAAACTTTTTCATGTCAAGGACCCCTTCTTAATTTAGTCATAATGCTAATTCCCGATTCCCCCCTGATGTCGCCTTGTAAAACGAGCTCTTCTCAAGTCGTTTTTTGCAGGTGACAAGGGGAAGAAAGCTGTGCTGTACACTGGCCAAACGTGTGCATTCAAGAAGTAGGTAATAGCCAGTGGTGTAAAGTAACTAAGAACATTTACTTAAGTACTGTATTTAAGTACAATTTTGAGATATTTGTACTTTACTTGAGTATTTCCAATTTCCAATACTTTTACTTCTACTCCACTACATCTCAGAGGCAAATGTTGTACTTTTACTCCACTGCAATTATTTGAAAACTTTAGTTACTTTACAGATATACATTATGATGTTATAGAACATACATTAACCACTTTAGCCTTATTTTATACATAGGCTATTTGAAAATAGCCTATCTACAAGCTCACAACGCGTCGCGATGCGACGCGTTGTGAGCTTGTAGATCTTCTATTTTCAAACATTTTAGTACTTTTACTTTTGGTACTTTAAGTACATTTTGATGCCAATACTTCTGTATTTTTACTCAAGTACATTTTGAATTCTGCTCTTTTACTTGTAAAAGAGTATTTTTATATTGCAGTATTGGTACTTTTACTTAAGTAAAGAATGTTAGTACTTTTCCACCACTGGTAATAGCATGTGGACGGTGCGGGGGTATCCTGTTCAACTCTGAGCCCCCCATTGTTTGCGCTTTTTTAATGTTTTGTTGTTAATTTTTTTACCCTATTTTCTGCGCAATTTAGACGTTATGCTAATTGATTCCTCCCCCAACACACATGTGTGTGTTGTATCACTGCTGTTGTATCCTACTGACTCACTTACCAGTGAGGAGCCCCCACCGGGAGGACGTAGAGCCTTCGTCCTATACTCCTCCCGCCCAACACTCCCTGCTGACATGCAGGTGCTGTCCCAGCTGGTATAGGAGTAAGTATGTGCCGTGACAATTACCACCCTCCACCCCGTCCGGCTTCCCTCCCACCGAACACCGGCCAATTGTGTTCGTGTAGACCAGTGGTTCTCAACCTGTGGGTCGGGACCCCCAGGTGGGTCCCCACATGATTTTGGAGGTGTCCCCAGATGACAGCAAAGTGACAATTTAAGGACTTTTAAGACCTTTTTAATTATTTTTTTTTAGTAACCAACAAACTATACTATAAAAAACGGTCAAACATTAGACAAAATGTCAAATAATATAAGAATTATTACATTTTCTTTGCTTGTAGATCTGCTATTTTCACAATATTTATCTGTGGAACCGAGTTGAAACTAAATTGAATGTCTCAACTCCTACAATTCCAAGTGCTTGTCAGGGGTTGTGGGGCTTAAAAGGTTGAGAACCACTGGTGTAGACGCAAAGCCGTATGCGCCACGGGTGGATTAGAACCCACTACCTCCCACGGTGGTGGTGGGCTGGTCACAGATTATTGGCCAGGTGCCTTTCGCGTCCCTAATGCTGAAGCCGAGGGAGGGCTGCCCACTTCAACAGCACCAAGTTGGCAGCATGCTGTGTGAGCGAGGTGTGAACCATCGTAATGTTTTTTTTCACGGTGCCAGAGTGACCAGCCATGGTGTCCACACAAAGGACAGCTTAAAAATTCATTGAGCAAACAATGGGCCGTCCCGTCATGAAACTGCACTGCATAATATACGGCCAATAAAAACCTCTGTGCAAAAATGCCAAAGTCCCCCATCTTAACCCATTCAGACCGAAAAATAATCTGTGTATATTTTTTCAGATTTCTTTGGCTATAAATAGCAGATCTACAAGCTCGTAGCGCGGCACCGAGTGCCGCGCTACGAGCTTGTAGATCTGCTATTTTTTGATATGTATTTGGCCGCCGACGCCCATCTCAAATTATTTAGTTTCAGGGACCCCCAGAAGCAAACATTTGAGTTACAAATGTTCCTTTTAAAATGTATATATATATATATATTCAAAGATTTGCACAAATGTTCAAGATTTAAAAAAAAGAATAGCAGATCTACAAGCTCATAGCGCGGTACTGAGTGCCGCACTATGAGCTTGTAGATCTGCTATTTTTTAATAGCCCAAATAAATCTTAAAATGACACACAGCATGCGTTCCCGGTCTTAATGGCTTAACAAGGTTACGGCTACAGCGGCGAAGGCTGTTAATTTCATAGCAGCACCAATATTCTTTGACGCACCGACAGGTTCATGATCCCTCTCCACTGAGCAGGAAGGTAGGCGGAGGGGTTTGGGAGCTTTTTATTTTTGGTCGGCTGCTGAATAAAAGGCCAACAGTTTACCGGAAACTAACCATAAATCGAGGATCAGATGTGGATCAAAGTTACATTCTGTGCAGTGCTGTGTAATAATCCATTAATTAGTACTAATTAGTCATGCAGCGATTTATCGTAAATCGATTAAATCTGGTGACAATTTAAATCGATTTAATAAAAAATGTATCGCGATGCAAACAGCAGAGGGCGCGAAAAAATAGAAAATACAGGATCTTTGTAAGAGAATTAATTAAAAAAAGAGTTTTCAGTAATCTGCTACTGTATTGAAAAGAGGATAAGAGAAAACATTATTGTAAAACAATCAAAGAAAATACTGGATTTGTGTTAGAGAAATAAAAAATAAAAAATTGAATCGTGAGTTGAGTGAATCATAACATAGTAATAATAATAACTGGTCTTGCACAGTAAGGACGGGTGGCCGTGCCTTTGCCTTGTTGGCACCGGACCCCTAGTTGTTCGTGGGTTGTGTGTGTTTTTAGTTTCTACTCCCTCCTGTTTTGACTGACTGACAGTGTGACTTGTTGTCTTGTTCTTGTTGTCCTAGTCTAGTCTTTGTCTTGTCCTTTGTTTTTCCTCTTGTCTCTTTGGTGCGGGCCAGTGTAATAACTGGATGGGGGGCGTGCTACAAATCATGAACCTATATGTAAAGGAACAATGAAAATGATCCCAAAACTGCCTGCCAGATAGTAGTTGTTTCTTTTTTTCCCTCTTTTTCTGCCATCTGTTGGTTTGAAGTGCTTTATGGATGCTGAGGAACCTGAGGTCCATGATTGCCATAGTTATTTTGAATTACGTCTTTAATTCCAACTGTTTTTTGGATATGCTTCGGCTGGAATAGTTTGGACTGCATTGTGGTGGTGTTTACCTGCAGAGACACACTGCCTACTCACTGTATCCTGGTGTTTGTTTTGGTACAGTAGCCTCAAAGAGCATCCCAGTCTACCAAAACAGACCGTGAAAACACCACACTACTCCACTGGCTGATACCTGCTGGTATGGAGGGAAATGATTGGTAAAGAGAAAAAAAAAACATTCATATATATTTTTTTATCATGTTAACACAAAGTTACATATTATGTATTGATTGATTGATTGATTGATTGAATACTTCATTAATAGTTTGCAAAGACAAGCACAGGGAAGTACAGTTCAATACAAGGTATGTTAGGAGGATTTTAACCCAAAGAAAGCACTATGGCTTGTTTCCATTGGGGTCCTTTGTACTCAATTCATCGCATCATTTAATGACAGACAACAGATGCTTTGCTATATACTATGCTTTTAAGTTAGGATTGTATGGCTTCACTTCTACACACTGATGAAGGACGGATGGCCATCTGTTTAGACAGATGCTAGGTTTGATGTTTACCCCGTTATCCTAGTCTTCTTTGAAGCGATAAATTGTCTTTCTTTACACTCTACTTATGTGATCGTTTCCCCCCTGTTGTTTGTTGACTAGGGTCCATGCCATTTACTGTGATCATGCTCTTGTAAGTCACTCTGGTTATGACTTCCTATATGGACCTTTTTCACAGCAGCTACTGTATGTTGACATGAATAGTAGGGTCATGTTGTGTGTTGGCTACAACACATATGAAGCTACAACACATATGAAGCTACAACACATATGAAGCTACAACACATATGAAGCTACAACACATATGAAGCTACAACACATATGAAGCTACAACACATATGAAGCTACAACACGTATGAAGCTATGACACATATGAAGCTACAACACATATGAAGCTACAACACGTAAGAAGCTATGACACATATGAAGCTACAACACATATGAAGCTACAACACATATGAAGCTACAACACATATGAAGCTACAACACATATGAAGCTACAACACATATGAAGCTACAACACATATGAAGCTACAACACGTAAGAAGCTATGACACATATGAAGCTACAACACATATGAAGCTACAACACATATGAAGCTACAACACGTAAGAAGCTACAACACGTATGAAGCTGGGGGGGGGGGGGGGGGGGGGGCGGCACCTGTCAAAGGGGAGTGTTGGATGGGAGGATTAGGATGAAGGCTCTATGTCCTCCTGGTGGGGGCTCCTCACTGGCAGTGGTGGAAAAAGTGCTCACATTTCTTACTTAAGTAAAAGTATCATTACTGCAATGTAGAAATACTCCGTTACAAGTAAAAGTACGGAATTCAAAATCTACTTGAGTAAAAGTACAAAAGTATTGGTATCAAAATGTACTTAAAGTACCAAAAGTAGAAAGTGCTCATTATGAAGAATGTCCCAATTTTTCAAATGTTTAAAAATCTTTTGAAAATAGCAGATCTACAAGCTCACAATGTGTCACATTGTGACACATTGTGAGCTTGTAGATCGGCTATTTTCAAATGGCCGAAATGTATATAGGGCTGAAGTCGTTAATATATGTTTTGTAATAATAATCCAAATGTACAAAGTAACTAGTAACTAAAGTTTTCAAATAATTGTAGTGGAGTAAAAGTACAATATTTGCCCCTGAGATGCAGTGGAGTAGAAGTATTGGAAATACTCACTGGCAGGTGAGCCAGTAGGATTCGACAGCAGTGACAACACACTAATATGTGTGGGGAGGAAATAATTGGCATAACGACTAAAATAAAAAAAAACATCTATTGTAAATTGATCTGTGACAGATGAACAATCCAACTATGAATTATGCAAATCTCTGCATGTGTGTGAGAGTGTGCGTCTGTGCGTAGCTGTCCTTCACGGAACAATTACATTGAGTGAGAGTGGATTATTTCTGAGTGCAATCCTTTTTCTTTAGAATCTGTTTACAGACACATACTGCGGGGATAATGCACTAGGTGGTCAGAGCGCAGGAAGTGAGTGGGTTGTTGAAACAAATGCTTGTCATGGATATTATTACTCGGCACTTAGACTAACTCAATCCAGGACACATGGACAGCTTTTGTTGTCAAGCGATCCGTCTCTTCCAATGACTTCGTGACCTCCGGCTCTCTCTCCGATTCTTCAGACACATAGAGGGCTCTCCGGCACAAACATCAGCAAACACTGAATACATCAGAGTACATGAATACATTCAGTGCAGCTCGAGTCACAGTTCACAACAACATTTGTGGACCCTTGTTGTCTGTCTTGATTAAGCGAGACGAGCTCTGAGTCTGTGTCTGAGGCAGTGGTGGAAAGTATAAATCTGCTCCTGTATAGTCATTGACCCCTCGCTCAGAGGTGTGTGCGACTCAAACGTTTTGTTCAGACTGCTCAAGTAATGTATTAGCTATTGGACTGTACCGTCCACACTGTTATTTCCAAGTGAAATAATAGTCAATGCGACTTTGCCCTCAATGCCCTCAATACATATCTGACTAAATACCTCCAAAAAGTTAACGAGAGGGAGCGTAAACAACAATCTTGTACCACCACCCATAAAACAAACATGGGTAAAATCTCCTTCTACAGCACTGCAACCCAGGTGTGGAATGCCCTGACCCCATCCCTTAAAACATGTAGATCACTGGCTTCCTTTAAAACAGCCCTGAAAATTCACTGTTTTACATTTCTGTTAATATTCAATCAATCATTCAGATCAGATTTAAAATTAGTTGGTTGGTTGCTTGGATGGTTTCGCACACTGAAAATAGTCGATGATAGACAGTGAGCGAAACCATCTTATGAGAAAATACTTGAACACTTCAGTGTACGAGTGTTCAGACTGAGACATATATTTTTATAATATATAGTGTATTACATTTGGATTGGTATCATTCTTGGATAATTGCATAAAGCATGATGCATCTTGCTCAGATAGGGACAGTTCTGTAACTGGTGATATAAGATGTCCTTGCTCCCTGGCCTACTCTTTCTCTGCCATGAAAGTTGTGACTACGGTATTATCCACCATGCCTCGGCACAGACAGCCTTGCCACCACAAGGAGCCTTCACCCCTGTTCATGTTGATATTATATTGAGGGGTGGGGTTAATGAAAGCTAAACTGTCTGTTATGTCGGGGAACATTTTGTATTACCAATAGAGACAACACTTTGAGAACACTTAGAGAATACTTTTTTACCATGTACTGTCAACCTTGTCTGGTTCTCTCAATAGAGTGATGCATCATTATACAACCACGGCTCTCTCCACAAGAAAGAGTTTTTATTATAAAATGAATAGTGCCTCAAAAACCCATCCCATGGCACCTAGGCTCAGTGTAGCCTGACAGCGTGTCGAGGGTTCAAGCTCGATCCCCACGGCCTTTGCTGCATGTCATCTCTCTCTCCCCACTTCCTGTCAGCCTACTGTCCTGTCAATAAAGACATAAAAGCCCCAAAATAAATCTTTAAAAAAAACAAAAAACTATCCATCAACATCTTCAGAGTTCAGATTTGAATTTCAAAATGAATTGCATTTCAGCCCACCAAAGAACGTTTTTAGTTTTTTTTGCTGTTCAGACTTGATTCAAACCAATCTGATTCCAATCTGGACGGGCCACAAATCATATCGTTTTGGTCGGGCACAAAACTCTTATCTCCATATTCTAGCTTTTGGTGTTTTTTCGTAAATTAACGCCCTACGTGATCATACTACATCGTCACACAAAAGTGGAGGATCCGCAAGCTCGAAACACGACGCGAAGCGACACGTTTTCAGCTTGTAGATCTGCTACTTTTTACTATTTTTGAATTCGAATCCCTTTCCTCCTCAAAACGTTTTTGGACATATGAGGTTTCCACCCGACAGAGACAGAGACATTTAAGGCTGCCAGAGTGAACATTACTGTAGCTTTTAGAGTGACTAAATACTAAACGCATCCCCCGGATATAACACAGCTCAGCATACAGGGAGGCGGGTTGTTCCAGACATCACTTTGGCTCGTGGGCATAATGTTTGTTATTTGTATATTCCCACCTCTAAAAGACATGCAGGCCAGGCTGGAAATGGTACTGTAGGTGTGGGATATGACCCTGTAATGGACAGGGTGTCCCATTTTCTTTTTTCAGCATTTATTAGATTTTATTTCGGGCATTTTTTATGCCTTTTAGGCTGTCTGGTCCGTGTAGAGAGGAAACCAAGGGCAGAGAGAGAGAGGGAGAGAGAGAGAGGAGAGACATGACGAGACTAGACTAGACGGGGGTGGGATTCGAACCCGAGTCCTCGTGCTCACAAGGAGCATATTGTTGCCGTCGGGCATTAACCTTGTTCAAAGCCATTACATTTCAGGAAAGGAAAAAAAAAGAAATTAGAAAAAGTGCTCCTCGGAGCACAGGTATTGGTGACGCTATAACAGGCCAATGGGAAAAGAACAGCATTTGTGCTTCGGCCTAGTGGGAATGTGCGTGCACATTTTGACTGAAATCGCACGCTGCGTTCATGATTTGAGGCATTTTGTTCAAAGCGGACCTCTCCTGCAAACTTTGGAAGCCAATGTTAGGCCAATTAGGATGGAATACGACATATCGGACACATTCGTCTTGATCACATGACTATGGAGATACTCTTGAACTATACTATTTGTACTGATTTGCGTGATTTTTGGACACAATCTGATGGAGTGATATAAAAAAGACGGACGGACGGACAGACAGGGTGCAAAACATGGTCTCGGCTATGCCTTTTGGCCTGGCGGAGACAAAAAATAACCTGTGTTTCATAGGATCCGATGTAGGTATTGCAGTGGAAAGCCAGACACTAGTCTAGAGGAGAATTCCCACATGGCGGAGGAGATATTAGGCTTTTTGGTCATCAGGAAGAAGCTCGCTGAGCCACTATACTGCTACCAGGACATAATGAATCCCCAGCTGACATGAACGTTGCCCCCTGGTCACCTCCACCACTTCCAGCACTGAGCCAGCGTTTAGTTCCACTCAATTGTTTTGGAGAGTTTCTGTAAACTGTAGACAAAACGTTTTGCGAAGTTTGTATCGATCCCGAGTCTTCTTCCCTTTGAACCTTCATTGATTCTGCTAGACTTGCTTTAGTCTGAAGTGCTGTTAGTTAATATGTTTGTAATTAGGATACACCAGTGGTGGAAAAAAAAGTACTCAAATGTTTTACTTAAGTAGAAGTATCAATACTGCAATGTATAGGTACTCTGTTACAAGTAAAAGTCCGAAATCCAAAATTTGCTTTAGTAAAAGTACAAAAGTATTGGCATCAAAATGTACTTAAAGTACCAAAAGTAAAAGTACAAAAATGTTTTGAAAATAGCAGATCTGTAGGCTCAACGCGTCGCGATGCAAGCTTGTAGATCTGCTATTATCGAATAGCCTAGGTATAAAATAGGACTAAAGTGGTTAATGTATGTTTTATAACGTAATAATTTATATCTGCAAAGTAACTAGTAACGTTTTAAAATATTGTAGTGGAATAAAAGTATAATATTTGCCTCTGAGATGTAGCTCTTTACCGAAAATCGGCGACACGTTGTGAGCTTGTAGATCGGCTATTTTCAGCAGAATGTGGTTAATGTAAAGAAAAAATCACACCCTGTGTGAAGGAAGCGGTGCCTTTGGGGCGGGCCTTAACTCATTTCAGTTCGTCCCTATTGGTGGTGTGAGTCCACTTACCAAATTTGTACTTGGGAGCATGCTGCAAACTGGAATGATGACTGTTTAAAGCCCAGCCAATGGGCAGACAGAGGGGGCGGGGCTTAAGTAATGACAGTTAGTCCCTATTGCTGGCTTTAGTCCATGTACAAAATTTGTACTCCATAGCATGCTGCGAACTTGAGTTATGGCTGTTTGAAGGCCAGCCAATGGGAAGACAGAGGGGGCGGGGCTTCAGCAATTCATGCTGGTCCCTATTGGTGGTCTAAGTCCACATACCAAATGTGGACTTGGTGGCATGCTGCAAACTGGAGTTATAGCTGTTTAAAATCCCGTGCTCATCCCGTGCTCATACGGGCGCGGGGGGTCCCTGGACCCCTCTTTGATAACTTCATCAATTCATGCTCGTGCCTATTGGTGGTCTAAGTCCACATACCAAATGTGGACTTGGTGGCATGCTGCAAACTGGAGTTATAGCTGTTTAAAATCCCGTGCTCATCCCGTGCTCATACGGGCGCGGGGGGTCCCTGGACCCCTCTTTGATAACTTCATCAATTCATGCTCGTGCCTATTGGTGGTCTAAGTCCACATACCAAATGTGGATTTGGTGGCATGCTGCAAACTGGAGTTATAGCTGTTTAAAATCCCGTGCTCATCCCGTGCTCATACGGGCGCTGGGGGTCCCTGGACCCCTTTTTGATAACGTCATCAATTCATGCTCGTCCCTATTGGTGGTGTAAGTCCACATACCAAATTTGGACTTGGTGGCATGCTGCAAACTGAAGTTATAGCTGTTTGCTTCTTTGCCGTGCTCATCCCGTGCTGAAACCGCCGGACGGACGGACATACAAAAGTCAAAAGCCACGTATAGAGCGGTTGGCACCGCTAAAAAAACAAGAGAAAAAGTTCCTATTACACAAAGATTTGAAGGCTCCCCCCTGTAGTAACTCTGAGGACCCCCTGTTGAAGATCTATGGTTTGGTTTGCATTTTTGTTTACTTTATTAGCTAGGGGTTGATTAATGCAGTGCTGATGTTTGTTGTTTGGGGCTGAAGTGAATAAAGTGCTACTCAGAACCCATAGATTCATAGCATGCAGCTGGCCTTAGTTTCTTCACAGTGAAGAGTGGGGTGTCACACAGTCACACAGCATGCTAGGTTTTAACTTTTGTTAATCCATTAAGACCGGTATACGTCTGTGTCATTTTTTGATTTCTTTGGCTATTCAAAAATTGCAGATCCGAGCAAATAGTACATATATGTAGATCTGCTTTTTTTTTTTTTATCGTGAAAATGTGTGCAAATCTTTGAATATATTTTTAAAACATTTTTTTTTAACTCAAATCTTTGCTTCTGTGGTCCCTGGAACAAACTGATATTATACATACATACGTTTAAAAAAAAAAAAAAGTTAAGATTTAGAAGATACAGTATATTTGTAGAACCCCCCCAGAAGCAAAGTTTGAGTTAAAATGTTGATTGATTTGCACGAATTTGCACGATCTTTCAATTTAGAATTACAATATCTGCACGTTTTTTTTAATAGCCACAGAAATCTTAAAATCACAGAGAAGCGTTCCCGGTCTGAATAGGTTAAGTTCTCTTCTAGCCCTGGGGGTCCCAAACTTTTTCAGCTCCTGACCCAAAAGATACATTTGGTGTCTCACCGCCGGAACCCTAACTTCCAAAAATACATGATGAACTGACCACTTAAGCTCTGTTTAATAGTGAAAGTAGCCGATCTACAGGGTTGTATATTGGCTATTTTCAGTACTAGATTTCCAGGGTATTTTGAGGGATTTGATTGTTTTGAAAATTAAAAAGAAAAAAAAAATCATTTGATGAATGAGCTATATTTACTCACCACCCATACATCAGTGCTCTGTCTACACCAGGGACGTAACATGATTCCGATGACTAAACGTACATTTCCAGGTCAACAGAGTTGGTACTAATTACATTAGAAGAAAAGCACAGATGACTCAAGCCATAGTTTATGACAGCGACTAGAATAGAGATGTATTCTATAGAATGCTCCCAGGTTCCCTGCAGAATGGCTTCTGCTACGATAAAGATGAACACATCAAACCTGTAAGCACTGAGCTCCTCTCAACATCAAATGTCATCATTGGTTATGTCTATCTAAAACATCTAAAATGATGCCTCTGACTAGACCTTATTGTTATATTTAAATATCATTCTATTCTGATAGTAATGACTGCTATCGAGTGTTTGTTTAGTAACAGGGGGTCTCCCCGTCTCTCCAGCTCTTTACTAAACATAAAATGCATTTGCAGGTGGGTTGCCAATTTCATCTAATCAGGAGAGCCATTATTATCAGCTTCAATGTTATAGTGTTCGAGTTTCAATCGCGTCTGCTCATTTATTTTTGTCATCACTTCCAATTTCACTGGTTTGTCCTGTATCCTGTATGAGTTCTCTCTACTGATTGGACAAAATTGGTATCCCGACCTGAAAATGCATTTTCTGTTTAAATGTTAAATGGTGCATTTGTATAGTGCCTTTATCCAAGGCACTTTACAATGATTGTGCATTACATTCATCCATTCACACACCGATGGCGGAGGAAACCATGCAAGGCACCAACCTGCTCATCTGGAGCAATTAGGGGTTCAGTGTCTTGCTCAAGGGCACTTGGTCAGTAACTCTGGTGGAGTCCGGGATCGAACTGCCAAGCGGCCGATCTACCTCCTGAGCCACTGCTGACGCATTTACTAAAGTGCTGAACAGACAGGGACACCCCTTTGTGTGTGTGTGTGTGTGTGTGTGTGTGTGTGTGTGTGTGTGTGTGTGTGTGTGTGTGTGTGTGTGTGTGTGTGTGTGTATACTGTATATAAAACCTTATCAGAATATAGAGCTATTTAACGCTTATTGTAACAAACAAATATCACTTACCCTTTCTTTGAAAGATACAACCTGGACATAGATTTCTGTAGTGAGCCTGTAACTTCTGAATGTGTGTTGTGCTTATCAGCAGATAGACTTATGAGACAGACCCTTATTGGGGTTTATTATTGGGCCAATCAAACAAAATGAGAGTTGTGCAGAGAGCTCATTTACAGCCCCCGAACCAATAACGGAGCTGAACAATCAGACATGAGGGAACGGCATAGTTTTGCGGAGGTATGCGCTCTAATGAGTGCAATCTTTCTAATTCTATTAGAGATGAGCACTCTCCTCCATGATTCAGTTAGCCTACGGTACAAAGACGAGCATCCTTTATTATTATCCTTTATGTTATTACGATAAAATTCATGCTGTGCAAGGTATGCTAAATGGAGAAAGTGTCCGCTACAATCTCTCTGGAAAGTAATTATACATTTACTTTAAGTACTGTACTTACTTAATTATTTAAGTATAATGTTGGCACTTTTACATTACTTATATTATATAGAGTATTTCCATTTTTCATTGTCTCCGCCAGGCCGAAAACATGGCTTAGACTATGTTTTGCACCCTGAAAAAAACATTTTTTGATATTACTCCTACAGATTATGTCCAAACATCGCACAAATCGCTACACAGTATCTCTTATTGTCATGTGATCAACACAGATCTGTCCAATTTCCCATTTTCCAGATTGCCTTCCAAAGTTTGCAGGATTGGTTCGTTTTGAACAAAATGCCTCAAATCATGAATGCAGCATGCGATTTCCGTGAAATTGTGCACGCACATTCCCACTAGGCCGAGGAAGAAATGCCACTTGAACATTTTTAAATCAGGCTGATTCGTGTTTCAACCTATAACTGCACTGATCTGCGTGAAACTTTGAATGCACACTCCTTACAGGCCAAGGAAAAACCTTTGCCCTGCATTTTTCACATCTGCCTTTTAGAGCGCCACCAGGAGGCCAACTTTTGTAAATCATTTTTTTGCTATCACTCCTTCAGATTCTGTCCAAAAATCACGCAAATCAATACACAGTATCTCTATAGTCATGTGTCCAATATTTCATGTTCCATCCTAGTTGGCTAAGGTTGGCTTCCAAAGTTTGCAGGATAGGTCCGTTTTGAACAAAATGCCTCAAATCATGAATGCAGCATGCAATTTCCGTGAAATGTTGCATGCATATTCCTATTAGGCCGTGGAAGAAATGCCACCCTTTTCACATTGGCCTGTTATAGCGCCACCAGCAGGTCAAATTTAGCAAAACACATTTTTAGAACAAAATGCCTCAAATCATGCATGCAGTGTGCGATTGCCGTGCACGGCCTAGGAATAAATGGCACCCTTTTCACATTGGCCTATATAGTGCCACCAGGAGGCCACAATAACCTACCTGACCTGGCGGAGACCTGTGCTCCGAGGAGCACTTTTTTTCTAGTTAGAGCTATTTTCACTGTGCATTTGCTACTGCCTCATCCTAATAATAACCACTTAACAAAACGATGCAAGACCATGATGATCAAAGCATTTAGCATTTTGTGCAAAACAGCAGGACGTTGCAGAACATATTACATCTGAGAACAACAGACAGACAGACAGACACACAGGGTACATTCAGTACATTAGATCTGCTGAGATTACTGGAGTGCCCGAGTCAAATGTATCAGGAGTTGTCAAATAATGTCCTACGCCACCATGATGCCGTGAGTATTGAGTACGGTACGCTGTGCTGAATGTGCTTCTCAAGGACTGTCTTGGGTTACACGTGAGCTGTCTCTCATCGTGGGGCTCTCAGAGAGCTAAGGTTACTCAGTGTTTAGTGTACTGTAATTAACCCCTTAAGACCGGGGAACGCATCTGTGTAACCAATTTAACCCTTATTTTATACTTTGGCTATTCATAAATAGCTCAGAGTGCGGCCACGTTATTGAAAAGTCGTGAAAATGTGTGCAAATCATTGAATACAATATATTTTTAAAGCGAAAATGTTTAACTCAAATGTTTGCTTCTGGGGGTCCCTGAGACAACATATTTTGAGATGGGGGTCCGCGGCCAAATGCATATCATGTTGGGGGTCCTTGACATGAAAAAGTTTGAGGAAAAAGTTTGAGAACCACTGATATTATAGTTTTTACAAAAAACTGTCAAGATTTAGAAGACATTTGTAGAATCCTCCAGAAGCAAATATTTGAGTTACAAATGTTTGCTTTAAAAATATATATATTCAAAGATTTGCACAACTTTCCATGATTTTTCAAAAAAATAGCAGATCTACAAGCTCATAGCGCGGCACTCGGTGCCGCGCTATGAGCTTGTATATCTGCTATTTTTGAATAGCCAAATAAATCTACAGTAAAATGACACAGATGTGTTCTCGGTTTGATTGGGTTAAGCAGAAGCCTTTTTCCTCTCTCTGCAGTGTGCTCCGACACGTGGCTCAACCTGCAGTCTCTATATCCCCCTAGCCTAGCTGCCATGCCCAATTTTCTCCTACATTTTAACTCTTGACAATATGTATTACTTCTGCTCTAATTATACAGGCATCCTAGAGAAAATTGTGCCGCGACCGACGACCGGTGGTGATGATGTATCACCTTTCATTTCCAAAACTAAACTCACTCTCTCTTTTCATGTGGCTGGGGGAATTTCATGACTCATTGGCATGTAGTTTTTTTCTTTTTTTTTCTGCAAATGAAAGATTTACAGCTAGTTCTCTACCTGGGGAAGTGGTGGAAAAAGTACTCAAATTCTTTACTTAAGTAAAAGTATCAATACTGCCATGTAGAAGTACTCTGTTACAAGTAAAAGTCCGGAATTCAAAATTCACTTGAGTAAAAGTGAAAATGTGGTTGGTATCCAAATGTACTTAAAGTACCAAAAGTAAAAGTACTAAAATGTTTGAGAACAGCAGATCTACAAGCTCACAACGTGTCGCGATGCGACGCGTTGTGAGCTTGTAGATCTGCTATTTTCAAATAGCCTAGGTAAGACATAGGGCTGAAGTGGTTAATGTATGTTTTATAATGTAATGATTTATATCTGCAAAGTAACTAGTGACAAAAAAAAATCAAATAATTGTAGTGGAGTAAAAGTATAATTTTTGCCTCTGAGATGTAGTGGAGTAGAAGTAAAAGTACAGACAATTGGAAGTACTCCAGTAAAGTAAAAGTACCTCAAAATTGTACTTAAGTATACAGTACTTGAGTTAATTTACTTAGTTACTTTACACCACTGCTACCCGGGGAAGTCGCGTTTGTGCACATAGCACTTTTTTCTTTCTTTTTTGCTCTCCCCCCCTCCTCCTCGTCCTCCCCCCTCTTTGCCTTGAGGTAGATGAATGTCGCCTGCTACCGCACAATCAGTATTTCCACCAAAGTGTTTATGTCTTCAGGCGTTACTGCGCGTCAGGCACGGTGCCCTAGCCACATAAATGCAACGCCTTTATGCCGCTGAGCCCGAGCCAGCCTTGTGTTTTGTGGCAGATTTCAGTGTTTTTTGTGCTTCCTGTGTTTTTGCTTTGAAGGTGTACGATGTAGAACTCGGTTCCTCTGTGTGTTGTGTACGTTGTCGTCGTTCAATGTTTGGGCCGTACTGTAAAGCTACGATAGCTTAACCTATTAAGACCTGGAACGCATCTGTGTCACTTTTTGATTTGAGCTAAAAAGCATTATTTGAAACTTTGGCTATTCAAAAATCGTGAAAATATGTGCAAATCTTTGAATATATATATTATTTTAAAGCAAACATTAACTCAAATCTTTGCTTCTGGGGGTCCCTGGAACAACATATTTTGAAATGGGGGTCCGCAACCAAATTCATATCGTTTTGGGGGCTTGATATGAAAAAGTTTGAAAAACACTGACATAGAAACATATGTTTTTCAGAAAACCGTTTAGAAGACATTTTGCAGAATCGGAACCTCAGTCCTCAATGGGTTAACTACCTTTTATCGGTAGCTTCCGGGGAAGCTTCACTATACTTTAACCCTTTAAGACCAGGAACGCATTCTTTGTCATTTTAGATTTCTTTGGCTATTGAAAAAGAGCAGATCTACAAGTTCATAGCGTAGCACCGAGTGAGCTTGTAGATCTGCTATTTTTTTTTAAATCGTGAAAATGTGTGCAAACCTTTGAATAATATATCTTTTTAAAGCGAACATTTCTTAAATATTTTGTTCTAGCGACCCCCAGAAGCAAAGATTTGAGGTACAAATGTTCGCTTTAAAATATATATATATTCAAAGATTTGCACACATTTCACACAGTTTCATGATAAAAAAAAATAGCAGATCATAGCAGACATAGCACGGCACTTGGTAAGCTTGTATATCTGCTATTTTTGAATAGCCAAAGAAATCTCAAAATGATCTCAAAATACGTTCCCGGATTGAATGGGCTAAGAATGATAGCGTTCAAATAGTTAAGCTATGACCAAGCTTAAATGACTATACGTAGCACAAACACATCTCTAAAATAGAATTCTTCCTCTCATTCTATTTGTAGCTTTTCCAGTCACTTGTTTTATTGAATCACTCAACGTCAGAGCCTATCCTCTGCCACATTATTGATCACATAGGAAGGTACAAAATAGCTTCAATGCAGCTACAGTATAGCTTACTAAAACGTGTAGTGTAGCAAGCTGCTTATTTTGAAAGAGTTTATTTCAGTTTTTATTGTGTAGCTCTCAGTTTACTTTCTATAATGTGTAATTAACGTTAGGCAGTCATTTGGCCCAACACTGTGTGTAATGAAATGGTCAAGGAAAAAAGCCATTTGGTTTGTGGGGGTTATTATGACTTTCTGAAACACAAAACAACCACCTACAAATGTAATGGTTTTATATCGTCTTTTGTCGGGTGGAAAGCTCATTATGTCCAAAGTGTAACTTTTCGGTGATTATTCACAAAAAAAAACACAAAAAGTTAGAATATGGAGATATTCTCAGAAGCAAATATTTTACTTCTACTCCACTACAATTATTTGAAACCTTTAGTTACAACATACATTAACCACGAATAGCCCTATTTTATACCCAGGCTATTTGAAAATAGCCCATCTACAAGCTCACAACGCGTCGCATCGCGACGCGTTGTGAGCTTGTACATCTGCTATTTTCAAACATTTTAGTACTTTTACTTTTTGTACTTTAAGTACATTTTGATACCAATACTTTTGTACTTTTACTCAAGTGAATTTTGAATTCCCGACTGTAACAGAATACTTCTACATTGCAGTATTGATACTTTTACTTAAGTAAAACATTTGAGTACTTTTTCCACCACTGAGAGATAAGAGGTTTCTGCCCGTACAGTAAAGCTGTACCGATGCAACTGTGACATTTATTCCTTTTCAAAGCTTTGGTTCTTTTTGAATATCAAATGATACAGCGATTATTTTTGGATGCCAAACGATACAGTGACTTGAGGATAAAGTGCACATGGCGGGTATTTTGATCTGCATAATATAAAGCATTATGGAGCAAATATCATAAAATGTGTTTGACACATTTGCCCCCCCTGCTTTCAGAGTCAAATATGGTTCAGTACAATTGAGCTAATATAAAATGCAATAGTCCAGTATAGTCTACTGCACTTATAGTAGGTATTTTCATGCATTCTATAAGCAATACTGTATAGCCTAGTGTTTTGTATGTATCCGTAGTCATCAAAGCCTGACGGTATACAATGCAGAAACTTCACAAGACTATTATCTTAATACATTAAGACCGGGAACGCATCTGTGTCATTTTTTAGATTTCTTTCGCTTTTCAAAAATAGCAGATCTACAAGCTCATAGCACGGCGAGCCTGTAGATCTGCTGAATCTTTGAATACATATATTTATGTTTTAAAGCAAACATTTTTAACTCCGATCTGTGCTTCTGGGGGTCCCTGGAACAATATATTTCGAGATGGGGGTTCGCTGACAAATACATATCATTTTGGGGGTCCATGGAAACCCATGGAAAAGTTGGAGCAGCACTGATCGGGCAACATACTGTTAGGATTTTAAAAACATCTTTAGATATGTAGTTGCCCCCCCCCCCCCCCCCAGACAAAGATTTGAGTTACAAATGTTTTCTTTGAAAATATATATATACAAAGATTTGTTTTCACGATAAAAAAATAAATAAATCAGATATACAAGCTCATCTGCTATTTTTGAATAGCCAAAGGAACATAAAATGACACAGATGCGTTCCCGGGTGGAATGGGTTAATTTCAGGTATTCTCCAAGCAGTACTGTAGTCTTTTGTTGTGTTTAGTCATAGTCATCAAAGCCCACGGTGCGACGCAGGGAACTTCACAAGACTGTAATTTCAGGTATTCCAGCAATGCATACAGGCTCTTTGAATTAAAGTGTGCGTCTGAGAAGCGATGCTCTAAATAACTATGTGTTGAAGCACATGGCTGAAAATGCACAATAGCCTCACTGTAAATATAGGCATATAGGGTCTATAAGCAGTGGTTCACCAAAGTTTTTAGCTCAAGACCCAAAAGATAAATTATTAGACGTTTGCCCGGGACCCAAACTAGTGAGAATAGCAGATCTCAATGCTTGTAGATCTGCTATTTTCACTACTACTTTAAAAAAAATATATATTCATGACTCGCGACCCATAGAAATTGGTCCTTTGACCCATGTCCATCTACTAATTGATTCATCATTTATTTACCTCTTAATTTTTATCCCACGATTTTGTAACCCCATTTTTTACACCCAGTGCCAATTGTCTATGTGATCCTGGGCACTACCTTCCCTCTGCCAACCTAGGGAGGCCAGGGCCGAGCTCATGCCTCCTTCAATGCATGAGAGCCAACTGACCTTCTTATCACCTGACAGGGGAGAGTTTCCCTGGTTGGACGTAGCGCGTGGAAGGAACACGTTATTCCAACCAGTTCCTTTCCCCTCCATCAGGCGCCCCGGCTGGCCAGGGGGAGGCAGTATAGAGACCAGGATTACTGCATGTTTTTTTGAGGGTATTAACTACCCTGATTCATCATTTCTGATTTATCATGATTGTCATCATGAAATTCTACTTTGCTCCGCTCTCAACAACACTGTTGTGAGACATTTCCCTAAAAAATGTGTTGTTGAGTGGGCGGTGGGTACTGGGTACGCTGTCGCATCGGATCACAAGTTGTAGGGATCAAAGCGTCGAAAACCTGCTTTTGACCGTCGGATAATAGCCTAGCACCATAGTAGCTAGCCGTGTCTGTGTCGGCTCTCAGGAGCACTCAGCAACTTTTCCCACGCCTTCCAACCGACTGATCTAACAACCTCATTTGACTACCAGTCTGTAGTAATCTACCGTAAGTGGCCAGAGGTCTTATTTCTTTGTTAGGAGGGATAAAAGGCCCACAAAACCACCTGTACAAACGAGCCCGTTCTGCCCCAATGCCAGGTAGGCTTATACTGTCATGCTGTGTGGACTGTTTTCTAGGGTGTGGTTTGCAGGCGTTAACCATAAATACGGTTCTAAAAAAAGGAGTTCAAACGGGGTGCATGGAAGGACAAGCACGTGGTGGGAGAAGGACAGAGAGTTTTAGCTCATGGTTCAGGCTGTAGCTCTGGTCCAGAGCGTTAAGCTCTGCCAGGCACGGTGGTATTCCCATAGACAGAAACATCCACCACCGTGCAAGCTCTCCAACTGTAGTGAAAATAAAGAAAATGATTTAGCTACTCACCGAATCAAAGACAGTTTTATAATGTTGAAAAACTATTCTCCTTGGTGGGGAACGTCTCAGAACCCCACCTTTTGTGTGAAATCCACCTTTTGGGCAGACAATAACATGTATCTGCCAGTGTCTACATATCTGGTCAATATAAATTACCATCGACCAGATCTGTAGAGGGCACAGTTGAGTAAATAAAACCTTTGGCTTTGGGGACAGGACAGGGTAGTGAGAAAACATGTTTGTTTTTTTATACTGTTGATTAGGGGGAGAGTCTCTTTCTTTGGTGTTTCGCCCAGGCGGACAGGGTTTTGAGGTTAGGTTTAGGCATACTTTATGTGAAGTTAGGGTTAAAGTTAGGTTAAGGCAAGTTAAATGTTAGGGTTTAGACGCAATCAAGGTGAAACACCAAAGAAAGAGGGAGTCCTGTTGAATAGGCTGTATACATAGCAGCCATATTGGAAAGAAATTGGGCTTCTTCCTTCCTTACTTCACAGGTCTTACCAATTATACTAATCGCTTATTTTTTGGCTCTCTGGAAGGCTGGTGCCGATACGCGTTAGCCAATAAAGAATAAGATAAACTGAGCCTTTGTCTTGAATTCTCTTGAGTTGGAGTGCCGCCACTTCCACCTTTAGTGCAGGTAACTTTCTCTCTAACAGGCTCTGTTCCCATTTAGTGTAGCACAGTGGTTCTCAAACTTTTTAATTTCAAGGACCCCCATAACTCTCAGAGTTACACACCCGTAAAGGGCCATTTGGATCCCCCACCCCCCCGAAGGAACCCCAATTTGAGGACTCACCATTGTTAGCAGAGCCTTTCCATGGAGCCAATACGCACAATGTCAGAACCCTGAGCCTTCATTAGTATCACTGGTGTCATTTCTCATATTTTACTCTAATTGTTCTGTCTCCTGTACTGTTGCCTTGTATCGTACTACTTGCCTTGTATTGTACTGATGTCTGTTTTTGTATGGATAGCTGTATCGCCACTTTTTAACAGCCTGCTCAGGGACTGCAGATGAAAATGAGCTTTTGGCTAACTAACTCTGGCTCATTTACGTAGATATGAAAACTGACATGTTGATTAATGTGCACTGTCCCTTATAAATAGCTACATATACATAAATAAATCATTGGTAACACCTCCTGTACAAGGAAGAGGCCCAATTTCTTTCCATAATATGGCTGCTGTGCATGCTGGAGCCTATTCCCACGATAAGATTCATTCTTCACTTTTAATGGACAGTGTAATTTTCCCATAACACCCCCTGGTGGTCCCCAGACCCTAGGTTGAGAAGCATTGCCATAGAATTCTCTTCATCAACTTAACAAGACAAGAAAATTGATCTTGTTAAAGCTCAACTATGCAACTTGTGTTTGACAAGTTGACAACTTAAACAGCGGAACTAAATCAAAATACTGCCAGAGGCATGTGTCTGTCTGCAGGGAGACACACCTGCACAATAATATTATGGATGATGATGGCTTAAATAGTTTTATCTATAAATAAAATGGGCTAAAAGTTACACAGCTTACCTTTACCTGGAACGCATCTGGGCAACTTTTTGATTTGAGCTAAAAAGCATTATTTTACACTTTGGCTATTCAAAAATAGCAGATCTTCTTGATAACAAATCAAGAAAATGTGTGCAAATCTTTGAATATATATATATTCTTTTAAAGCAAACATTAACTCAAATCTTTGCTTCTGGGGGTCCCTGTAACAAAATATTTTGAGATGGGGTCCGCGGCCAAATGTATATCATTTTGGGGGTCCTTGAAAACCACTGATATAGAAACATACGTTTTTCAGAAAACCGTTATGATTTAGAAGACATTTTGCAGAATCGGAACCTCAGGCCTCAATGGGTTAAGTTGGGAGAAGGCTGTGCCACCTACCCATAACCGCTGGGTGGAGGAGGTGATGACATACATAAAAATGTAACGTTTAAGATACATCATCCAAGGAGAAAAGCAGAAGTTGTTATTTCTTATTTTGAATCTGAATTTCCTCAAAGGTTGAACTTATATGTTTCATGAATTATTAATCTTAATCGTTGTATTTTGGCTACTGAAGAAGTTTCTATACAGTATGTTGGGGTTTTTAATGGCTTTGTTCCATTTTACCCCCGGGCACTGAGTGTGTTGTACGTGGTTTTGTGTGTGTTGAACGTGGCTTGTGTAGATTTGTGTAATCGGGTGGGATTGTGTTGCGGGTGGGAAGGGGGTTATGTAGGATGAATGTGGTGTTATGTACCGTCAAAGAAAGAACTTGAAAAAAAAATCAATACAAATATTGAAACATTGAAAGCAGCCGAAATGTGAACCAGTCAAACCACACTGCAGAGTGAACAACACACAGGTTATGGCTTTCCAAGCATTGTAGAGCTCCATTTTTTTATTTCATCCCTGTATACATTCTTTGTGATCATCAAACCTTTATAGACAAATATAAACGCAGCAAACAAAGGCCTTCCCCCCCCCCCCCCCCCCCGCCCCACAGAGTGTGTCGCTTCCGTACCAGAGTCTTCATCATGTCAGTAATGCATCAACAACAAAGGGCCATCGTAACGCAAATCGTCCATTCAAAGGTACTGTAGAATTAGCATCAAGTTCCAACGAAAAGGAAAACAGTTTTGTTTTTTTGTTTATATACATAAAGACATAAATATACAGATGACGCGAAGGTGGACATAACTGTATGGATTTTGGTGAACACCCACACGATCATCAATAACAACATCGTCAAAACGAGGACCTTTTTATTTTTTTATTCTGTCTCCTAGGTAACCTTTCACCTTTTTTGCCTTTTTTTCTCCTCTGCTGAAAAAAGAAATCATAATAATAATAATAATAATCATATTTATATTTATATTATATTTATACTTGTTGCACCCCAAAATGAAAGAGCTGTGTTTTTTTCTTTTTTTTTTGAAACGGTAGATTGATTATGGTCACGGTTACTATACCAACACTTAGAACACCGAGTTAGGTCTTTACAGTTTAGAGTTTATACTAGTGTTGAAGCGACAGAATGTTATCACCCCCCCAACCCCCCCACCCACCCATCCACCCACACACACACACACACACACACACACACACACACACACACACACAGACACACACGCACACGCACAGCCCGCAAAAATGTGCAGTCCGTTCATCCGAGAAGAGATTAAGCGGAGGAACCAATTCAGGACGGAAACGTGTGACTGATAGAAGAAATATTTATCTCTCCTCATGTATACTAGCCAGCCACCGCCACCGCACTCACGTCCCCCACCTCCCCCCACTATCCCCCCTTTTCTCCTTCCATTCTTTTATTCTCTCTCTCTCTCTCTCTCTCTCTCCATCTATCTCTCTCTCTGTCTCTCTCTCTCTCTCTCTGCTACACCTTCCACTTGTGCCAAATCCAGTATCCTCGTCTCTCTCTCTTTCTTTTTTCCTAAAGATTCATTGGTTCCCTACAGTAATACACCTGCTTCTCTCCTTCCTTCATCGTGGCAAAAAAAAGTGCTTCAAAAGTCTTTGAACAATGACGGTCAGGTTGTGGAGGAAGGTTGTGTTTTGTCCTTTTTTCGTCTGCCAGCCAGAGAGCCCCCGAGGGAGAGCATCAGTCCCGGAGAGTTTTTTGGCCCTCGGACGCCTCTCGCAAAACACACACACACACGCACACACACACACACACACACACACACACACACATACACAACAAGGGGTCTTTCTTTTCAAAGCCTCGTGTCCTTATAAGGCCCTCAAAAAGCACCACTCAGCCCACCCCCTGCCCCCCAAAAATCAATCGATACATCAAAATAAACGATAAATTCACTTGTTTGATCATGTTTTGCCCGATGGTGTTTTTAGTTGTACTGTATATCCACCTTCCACTTTTTTCATGTTCATCTTCCTTCCATCCGAGTCGACCGCCATTCATGACAACAAAAAAAAGTATTTCAGCAAAAAAAAAAATCCTTCGACACCACCGTATACCACCGGCCTCTGAAAGAAAGAACACCTTCTTCTGCTTTTGGGATCAGCTTTGTGTGGGTGGATGACCTCTTTTTTCTTTAAATTCTCTCTCTTTCCTTCCTCCTCCTCCTCCTGGCACTTCTTCTTCTCCTTCTTCTACAACAAAAAGGCACGCTGCTGGGCCAGGAGCAGCGTCAGCGCCAGGCCGGGTAGCAGGGCCCAGGCGGTGGCGCGGTGCAGGCTGGCCGAGCCGTCTGCAGACTGGACCCCCGGCTGGCCCTCGGGTCTGCGCAGGACGTCGTACCCGCTGCTGGGCTCCACGATAGACTGGGGCGGGGGAGAGAGGGAGAGAGGGAAAGAGAGAGGTAGAGTAAAGGTTAGATATGTGAGTTCACAACATACCAAAGCCTATACCACTTGTGCTATAACCACGTCTGCTTCTGTGACCCGTGCGGAACTGCCTCTTGCCTACAACAACTGTTTTTTTGGTCTAATAAAGTATATTTTTTTACTGCGACAGAGGCGTGCGTCTCAAGCGAACTTGAGCCACGAGAGGTACCGCCGAGCAAGCTAAAGTGAACGAGTCGCCGTGGCATAACGTTTATGGGTCAAAGACCCATAAATTGCACCATCTGAAGTATTTAGTGCCAGGGACCCACAGGAGAGAAGAGTTGAGAATTCAGACTTCAGGTCTGTGTACACAGGGAGCGTTTATTGCGTACCATTAATTCACTTTAAATCAATTATATTTTATGTTACTAGAGGTTCGGCCCGCTACGCGCAGCACCCTATGTCGCACCGCCAATATGACCGATACGCCTGAGTCATAGTGTCGGGGGCTTTGTCAGAGTACCCGTTGTACCCATCTGTCTGTGTCCCTTTTTTGTGCCCATATATGGAGATATCTACTGTACCTGTCTGTCTACCTGTGTCTCTTTCATTCCCATATATGGAGATCTCTGTATCTGTCCGTTATGATACAGTAATGTATGACCAGTGGTGGAAAAAGTATCAATACTGCAATGTAGAAGTACTCTGTTACAAATAAAAGTCTGGAATAAAAGATTTACTTGAGTAAAAGTACAAAAGTATTGGCATCAAAATGTACTTAAAGTACCAAAAGTAAAAGTACTAAAATGTTTGAAAATAGCAGATCTACAAGCTCACAACGTGTCGCATCGCGACGCGTTGTGAGCTTGTAGATCGGCTATTTTCAAATAGCCTAGGTATAAAATAGGACTGAAATGGTTAATGTATGTTTTATAATATAATGATTTACATCAGAAAAGTAACTAAAGTTTGAAAATAATTGTATTGGAGTAAAAGTACAATATTTGCCTCTGAGATGTAGTGGAGTAGAAGTAAAAGTATTGGAAATTGGAAATACTCAAGTAAAGTACAAAAACCTCAACATTGTGCTTAAGTAAATGTACTTAGTTACTTTACACCACTGTGTATGACTCAGACGGCCGTGTTGTCACCCTTCACTGTTCAACATCAGAGGAGGAGGAGAGTATATAGTCTCGCTTCGCCAGACCAACGGACATCTCCGCCTACCGATGCGTCTGTGGTGACATCTAAATTCAATATGCTGTCTGGTGCTAGAACTGTGTGGAGACGAGATTTGAACACAAATTGCATTGCAAACTTTAGGGCAGAGCTTTTCAAAGTTTTTGTCGTGTCAAGGACCCCCAAAAACTTTGAATAGCCAAAGTATAAAACATGGTTAAAGTGGTTAAAATGATTGGGACGCTTTGACGCCACTTTGACGCCACTTTTGGACAGCACTTTGAGAACCACCGCTTTAGGGCAGTCCTTGAACATTGGGACTGTATCCGGATTGGTTTTCTAAAGCAGTGTGGGGGCACATGGCTGTATTATACTATATTCTATAGCCCCAGATTCCCCCAGACGATCCGTAGGCGAACACCCAGAGAGGAGGAAGATTATCCTCACTGTCGGGCAAGATAAACCCTGTATCTCCATATTTCAACTTTTTAAGTTTTTACTTTTTCCCCCTGTAAATTTAACGCCCTACTTCACCATTCAAGAGTGTCACACAAAAGTTGTGAAAATAGCAGATCTACAAGCTCGCGGAAAGAGATAGCATAGAGAAATGATATCCACCAGTGACAGAACCTCCTATGTGTTTAAGACCTGGAACTGTGTCATTTTTAGATTTGAGCTAACAAGCATTATTTTACACTTTGGGCTATTCAAAAATAGCAGATCTACAAGCTCGTAGCGCGGCACCGAGTGCCGCGCTACGAGCTTGTAGATCTGCTATTTTTGAAAAATCGTGAAAATGTGTGCAAATCTTTGAATATAAATACCTTTAAAGCGAACATTTTTAAATCAAATCTTTGCTTCTGGGGGGTCCCTGGAACAACATATTTTGATGGGGGTCCGCGGCCAAATACATATCATTGACCTTGACATGAAAAAGATTTGAGCACCACTGATATAGAATATAGAAACATACGTTTTTCAGAATACTGTTGAGATTTAGGAGACATGTAGAATCGGCTTCATGTCTCAATGAGTTAAACACAAACTAACAAAGAAGAAAACATATCGTTAGGTGAAGTTATGGCGTGACAACTCTACCGCTCACCGCTTGAGCAGCATTGGCAAAGCAAAATAGGAGCGTCTTGTGCTGATGAGCTCTTCCCAGTTTTCTTATTTGTTTACCTCCCCCCACACTTATTTAGGGAGTGCCAACAAGTCCTTTTTTCCCCCGTTTTAAAATCCGTCATTACCGGCTTTATTTACCAGAAAAAAATAAACACCAGACACACTCCACTGGAGCCAGCCAGCAGTAGTAGGCTAGCAGCTGTGGTTTTCTCTTAATATTTCATAAGAACATAGAACAAGAAAAAAAAAAGGGCTCAGCAAATAGTCTACACTTTATACAAATGTGTGGGAACTAGAGCTTGTCTGTTTGGGCTGTCAGTGTACAATAGTGGTTAAAAAAAAACCCACAATATTTTACTGCCATAAACAACGACAGACATTTGTGCGTACGACAGACCTCGAGACAGATTCATGTACTTGTTACTGTGCCTGTTCACATTAACCCATTAAGACCGGGAACGCATTTGTGTATTTTAAGATTTCTTTGGCTATTCAAAATTAGCAGATATACAAGCTCATACACCGAGTGCCGTGCTACAAGCTTGTAGATCTGCTATTTTTGAAAAATCGTGAAAATGTGTGCACATCTTTGAATATATCTATTTATTTATTTATTTATTAAAGCGAACATTTGTAACTCAAATCTTTGCTTCTGGGGGATTCTACAAATGTCTTCTAAATCCTAACAGCTTTTTTTTTTTTTTTTTTTTTTTACTTATGTTGCTATAATATCAGTGGTTCTCAAACTTTTTGTGTCAAGGACCACCCAAAATGATATGTATTTGGGCGTGGACCCTCATCTCAAAATATGTTGTTCCAGGGACCCCCAGAATCAAAGATTTGAGTTTAAATATATATATATATATATATATATATATATATATATATATATATATATATATATATATATATATATACATATGTATATAAAGAGAGATTTGCAAAAAAAAATCTCAATTACATTTTTTTCAAAAATAGCAGATCTACAAGCTCGTAGCGCGGCAAGCTCGTATCGCTATGAGCTTATACTGTAGATCTGCTATTTTTGAATGGCCAAAGAAATGACACAGATGCGTTCCCGGTTTGAATGGATTAAGCCCAGAGAGTGGCTGGGAACCAATCGCTCCGGATATTACCGTTCAGTGTGCCCCCAGAGAGAGATGCAATGTTATACAGCCACACACACACACACACACACACACACACACACACACACACACACACACACACACACACACACACACACACACACACACACACACACACACACACACCCCACAATGGCCTTATTATGATGTGCCTTTTCCATAAAATTGTTAGCGTTTTGAATGGCTTTTTCAATTTCCTTGCGATTCTTGTAACACGGCGGCAGAAACCATTTGCCTCTGAGTGACTGTATTCTCCCTCAATTTACACCAGGCACCATTTCCAGGGCCGGATGCAGCAATACAGCGGCACATCACTGCTGAACATGAGACATTACTTTTTTTTACTCTTCTCCTCCATCCGACAATGCAACACAATATATCTAGCAGCACCTCATCTCCCCTCACCCAACAACCAGTGGTGGAAAAAAGTACTAAAATGTTTTACTTAAAGACAGGGTGCCGTGATTTTCAGTGATTTCCCCCCCCCCCCCTAAAACATAATCATCAGGTATTATGGTTATACTAGTAGGAAGATTTTTTTCTAAAAAGTGTACAGAAAGTGTTACAATTATGTTTTTATGTGGACACGCCTCCAGTTCATTAAGTATACCTTGTTCTCACCTTAGCACCTCCTCCACCACCTTAGCACCACCCACCTGTCCTAGTCCCTCCTCCTCCTCATGCCCACACCTGTTGTGTTATGATGATGAGGGGGAGGGTGTGTTTTTACTATGTCACTAAAGTGCTGTTTTTCTATTGGCACGTTTGACCCTCAAGGTTTCAGCCTCCAGGTAGAAACTCAAAATAGTCAGAGAAGACATAAAACACCATAAAAACACCACCAGGGGGCTTAATGAAGTTCTATCAACCTCATAGACACATGAAAGACAGAAAAAGTGCAAAACCATGGCAACACCTCTTTAAGTAAAAGTATCAATACTGCAATGTAGAAATACTCTGTTACAAGTAAAAGTCCGGTAATCAACAAAAAAGTACAAGTAAAAGTACAAAAGTGTTGGCATCAAAAGTATAGTACTCGTTGCGCAAAATGTCCCATTTCACACGTTTTCAAATGTATAAAAGTCCTTTGAAAATAGCAGATCTGCAAGCTCACAACGCGTCGCTTTGCGACGCGAATGTACGCGGATGTACGATAATTGTTAATTAGATAATTGTAATTACCCTCTGTACGATTAATAATTCCAAAAATGTTCAAATGTACGATAATGTCACTATATCACAAAAAAGGCTGCTGATTCGGGATCTGATTTGGCTTTACAAAATAAGTCAGGAAATCAGTAAATCTGACCCTAGATCTGTACTTAGAGGCATTAAAAACACCGGTCACGTCTCTCCAGTTCAGTTTCATTTCTTTTATTTGTGTAAGGTCCAGGTAGTTGCCTGCTTCCACGCAGCATATAGACGTTTTTGTCACATAGGAGTCTCAAACAAGGTTTTTTCTTACACTAAATACGATTTCTTTTTTTACATATTTACATATTTACATATTTACACGTGTGATTTCTCTTTTTTTGGCTGTGTACCATAGTTTTCTTTCTACTACGATAATTTAACATTTCCCATCTGGCAACACTGGACAGAGGGAGAGACACAGCGAGGGAGATGTAGAGAGAGGAAGAGAGAGCGCTAGAGAGGAGGGGGGAGAGACGTAGAGAGAGAGGGGGGAGAGCTGTAGTGAAAGAGAGAGAGAGGGGGGGGGGGGAGCTGTAGTGAGAGAGGGGGGGGGGTGGGGGTATGATAAGTAGGAGAGGAGGAGAGGAGAGGCGTGCTGCAGAATGATACATGACCGCATGAAGAAATGGTTAAATGACAGTTGCCAAAAAAACAGAAGCAGCGTCTTGCTTGACAATGCGGCAAACACAGCCGCCACTAAAAGACAATTAATTAGCAGAGCCATTCATGTGTGACCACAGCCTGTTGACATGAGTCCAGATCTCTGTCTGTGTGCAGACAACCTCCATGCACACACACACACACACACACACACACACACACACACACACACACACACACACACACACACACACACACACACACACACACACACACACACACACACACACACACACACACACACACACACACACACACACACACACACAAACGCACGCACACGCGCGCACCCCGTATGCAGGGTTGCCAGATCTGCTTATTATAATTTACCCGCAAGATTTTATTTGAAAATAGCAGATCTACAAGCTCACAACGCGTCGCGATGCGACGCGTTGTGAGCTTGTAGATCTGCTATTTTCAAATAGCTGATGTATATGTTAAAGTGCTCATGTGACCCATTGTCGTTTCTTTTGGGCTGGTTTTCCTAGACCTGGTTGCTTGTTTCTCTCACAGAATCTGGCAACACTGCCCGTATGTGTGAACACACACCCCGCTGTACCAGTGGTGGAAAAAGTACTCACATGTTTTACTTAAGTAAAAGTATCAATAGAAGTAAAAGTCCGGAATTAAAAATGTGCTTGAGTAAAAGTACAAAAGTGTTGGCATTGTGGTGTCGAAATATATTTAAAGTACCAAAAGTAAAAGTACTCAGTATATGCAGAATGTCCCATTTCAAGTTTTCAAATGTATATAAATATATTTTTAAAATAGCAGCTCTACAAGCTCACAATCGGCTATTTTCAAAAGGCCAAAATGTATAGGGCTGAAGTGGTTAATGTATGTGTTGTAATCCTACGGAACGTCAGTCTGTCTGAAGTGCCTGGTTCTCTTGGTTCTCTTGGTTCTCTTGGTTCTCTTGGTTCTCTTGGTTCTCCTCAGTGGCTGAAGCAATTGTTCTGCACTATTCATCATTAGCAAAAAAAGCCTATTTTGGAAACACTGTCTATAACTCTACTACATGGTCCCCCAGGCTATGAGGCATCTTTGATGTGAGTTTTGTTTCTTTGTCACGGGGATGTCAAGCCGTGGCGTCAGTTACAGCAAAAGCTAAGGTATGGCAAGGTTAGGGTTGCCAACTCCCAGAGATTAGAATAAGGGACACCTATCCTGGGTGCTTTGCCGTGCGGACGGGGTCAAACCCCCCCAAAACCCCCGAAATGCATAGAAAACTTTGCATTATACAGTACCTATAACACAATACAAACACAATGGTCTTACACCTGCATTAGGCTACTATTCATGATTTTCTTTTTCTTTTTTTACCCTTTTTTTCTGGAGCCAAAAAATGGCACCTTCCATACCTTGCCATACCCAATAGGCTCTATGCACACAGCAGCCATATTGGGAATGAATTGGGCCCCTTCCTTACTTCCTTCACGGGTGTTACCAATGATAGTAATTAAGGCTCTGTTCCATTTAGTGTGGCATAGTGGTTGTCTTATTTTCAAGGACCCCCATAACTCTGAGAGTGTACAAATGGAACCAAATGGTCCATTTTATGGGTCCATTTGGTTCCATTTGTACACTCTCAGAGTTACACACCCACCATAAGGGGCCATTTGGGAACCAAAATGGAGTGTTTCTAGTGAGCCAACATGCACAATATCAGCACCCTGACCAGAATGGAACAGAGCCCTTCATTAGTATCATTGGTAACACCTGTGAAGGAAGTAAGAAGAGGCCCAATTTCTTTCCAATATGGCTGCTGTGCATAGAGCCTATTGACGCCCCTGATGTCAAGGAGGTTGGCATCAACCAAACCAACATGTAACGGCTATGGGTGTTTTCCAAGCAGGTATGTTTCATGAAATGAGGCATGGTGACGGTCGGTCGCAGCATTGCACAACATAAAAAAATGAAAAATAAAACGGGAAAATCAAGCGTTATTAAATGGAGGAGCAGAACGTTCCCATCTGTTTCTTTATATTTGAGATAAACACCTCAGGATGTTCCGTGCCAACAAGCCGCTGCAGCCGCCATTGTTTTGATTATTAATGTCGGGGCGTAATGCACTCCTGCAGCACGGCTTCTTCACGAAAGGATGATTTCCGTGTGTGTCGGCTTTAATCCGTTAAGACCGGGAACGCATCTGTGTGTAACCACTTTAACCATTATTTTTATACTTTAGCTATTCAAAAGTAGCAGATCTACAAGCTTGTAGCTTGTAGATCTGCTACTTTTTGAAAAAAAGTTAAAATAATGTTCAAATCTTTGAATATATATATTTTTTTCAGAGGGACAATTTTCAACTCAAATCTTTGCTCCTGGGGGGGGTGGGCCAAATACATAATTTTGGGGGTCCTTGACATGAAAAAGTGTTGTTCCAGGGACCCCCCAGAATTAAAAATTTGAGTTAAAATGTAGTTTAAAAAAATATTTATATTCAAAGATTTGCAAACATGTTCACGATTTTTCTACAAGCCGCGCTATGAGCTTGTGTATCTGCTATTTTTGAATAGCCAAAAGTATAAAATAATGGTTAAAGTTGTTACACAGATGCGTTTCCGGTCTTGATGGGTTATTCCCCACATTCACATCTCCATCACACTCCATCTCTACGCCTGTAGGAATTTAACCCGAATCTTTTATACGATAAGACGCTTTTACGCTAAACTCCACAGATGATGATGACATGTGGATGAAATATGCTCTTGTTTCTTTCCCATGCTTATTGAGAGGGTGAAAAGGACAGTGGGTGGAGAAAAGAAATCCTATTTGTCTAGTATCAATACCACCATAGAAATACTCACATGTTACAACAAGCCCTTACAAATGAAAGTCCAGCATTCAACAATTGTACATGAGAAAAAGTATTGACATCAAAATTATACTTATAAAATATGTACTTAAAGTGCCAAAAGTAAAAGTCCTCGTCATGCAGAATGTCCCATTTCACAAGTTTTCTAAATGTATAACAATATATTTTGAAAATAGCAGATCTACAAGCTCACAGCGTGTCGCAATGTGATTTTTACTTTCTTATTAATTGCACTTAAGTACAGTACTTGAGTAAATATACTTTGTTACTTTCCACCACTGCTTTCCATGCCATTGAAAGAGTGAAAAATATGAAGAGGGAGGGGAGGGAGGGGAGGAAGGGAGAAGAGGGGAGAGGAGAGGGGAAGGAGAGAAGGGGAGAGAACAGGGGCTTTTAATCTGGATTAGAAGTTGCTATAACAGTGGCTCGGGGCCTGTTCTGTTCAGACTGCGTCTCCTCACTAGAAGGAGAAGAAGGAGGAGAGGAGACTGCAGTGAACTCTGCTGTCTCCATAACGCTCTGCTCAGTGTCTGGAACGGAGCAGAAATACATCAGGCTGTGTGTTGGTTTGTCTTTTAATAGAATTCCACTTCATTTTCTGATCAAATAAAAATGGGGAAATGACGATGGGGGCCGTGTTGTATACTCAGTCCAGCCACCCAGGACTTCTCTCTCACTTTCCCTCTGCTTCTCTTTTTTTTACCTCTCTCTCTCCCCTCCCTCTCCCTCTCTCTCGCTCTCTCTCTCTGTCTCTCTGTCTCTCTCTCTCTCTCTCTCTCTCTCTCTCTCTCTCTCTCTCTCTCTCTCTCTCTCTCTCTCTCTCTCTCCCTCCTTAATAGTACATTCTGGAACAGGTTGGAAATATATCACTCTTCCTGTGAGGCCCAAACACCCCATTCTTTCTCTCTCTCTCTCTCTCTCTCTCTCTTTCTTTTTTTTTATCTACTGGCTGTTGAGTTTGATTAGTTTTCACCGTGAAATATTGTCCTGCTTTAACGGATATATTGTAAATGCGCCGCGCACCCTTCTGCCTGCCGTCTGCAAAGACTGATGATATTTTTCACCTTTTTTTTTTTAGCCAGGAGACCCAGTTACACAGAGCCGAGGAGGCAGGAGTTTGACACCGTAGAGCCTTATAGCTCAAAGCTCTACTTTTTGTATTGAGAGCAGCGTTGCCAGATTTTGCGAGAGAAACAAGCGGCCAGTGGTGGAAAGTAACTAGTACATTTACTCAAGTACTGAACTCAAGTACAATTTTGAGGTGGTTTTACTTTACACCTCAGCAGATGGACTTCCTACCTTGACATGAAAAAAAAAAAAATCACACCCAGTGTGAAGTGAGCGGTGCTATTTAACCCATTGAGACCTGAAGCCGACTCTACATGTCTCCTAAATCCCAACAGTTTTCTGAAAAACCTATGTTTCTATATCAGTGGTGCTCAATCTTTTTCATGTCAAATTATATGTATTTGGCCGCAGACCCCAGTCAAAATATTTTGTTCCAGGGACCCCCCAGAAGCAAAGATTTGAGTTAAAAATGTTTGCTTTAAAAATATATATATATTCAAAGATTTGCACACATTTTCACAATTTTTCAAAAATAGCAGATCTACAAGCTCGTAGCGCGGCACTCGCGAGCTTGTATATCTGCTATTTTTGAATAGCCAGTGTAAAATAACACCTTTTAGCTCAAATCTAAAAATGACACAGTTCCAGGTCTTAATGGGTTAAAAACAACAGTGGTCATCACAGTGATGGAAGCTCACTTAAAAAAAAAATACATTTTTTTGAAGTGAGTGGTGATATTTATAGGTTATTAATTTCATCATGCGTCTCGCTAGCCAATCACAGTACTGAGCAAAGGGTCTGAATACCAATCAGCCAATCACAGTACAGCGAAAGACACATTTTCACAACGGAAAAAAAAACTTTCACCACGGATGAGTCCCGAACCCACTTATAGGAGCGGCTACACCGCTCAAAAAAACATTTAGGAAGCAAGTCCAAACTACAACTAGCCTACACTTTAGAAACAATCCCAAAAAAACCTCAACCCGTAACTACCAATATTTACAAGCGACCTCACAGAAAAACAAGCCCAACGTCGCTTAATAATGAGCAGACATGGCAACACTGATTGCCTCAGCTAGCCTACTGCACCGCCGCAGCCGTCGCCGCGGTCGGATGTTATCGTTAATGTCATTTTTAATGACTCTCGCACACACACACACACACACACACACACCCACCCACCCACCCACCCACCCACACACACACACACACACACACACACACACACACACACACACACACACACACACACACACACACACACACCCACACCCACACCCACACACCCACCCACCCCCACACACCCACACACACCCACACACACACACACACACACACACACACACACACACACACACACACACACACACACAGACACACACACACACAGGCGATCCATGTAGCATGCAATGTTTATGAATGCTAATTTCCCGTGGCAGAATGAATGCCTCCTCCTCCCCTCACCCATTAAGACATTACCATTCAGGGGTAAATTCCTTGGAGCTTTTTTCAGCCACCATTAACTGGTCACCCTGCCCTGTAGGGCCCCCTCCTCCTCCTCATGGTTCCATATACTTGTATTGTACTGTCTTCTCCCATAACGCAGGGGGGGGGGTGGGGGGGCTCTCATTGTGGTGAACAGACAGCAAATTAAAACCTTAAAAATGTTGTGAAGGGAAGAATTAATGAACAGCCATCTCAGATAACAATAACGGTGTGCATGTTTAGAGAGAGAGAGAGGGAGAGGGAGAGAGAAAAATGGATGCTAGAATATTGTTGCTGTCGGGCAGAAACCTCGTATTTCCAGCGTTAGTCAACTTTTTGTGGTTTTCCTTTAAATGAACACCCTGCTTCATCATTCAAGAGCAGTGGCGTGCACAGACATTTTGAGGGGCAGGTGCTCAAGTAAATTATACTTTTTTTTTGTTTACTTGGTCTGCTCTTTTTTCCCTCTACACTTATACCTCTTTGCCAAAAATAGCAGATCTACAAGCTCGTTGTGAGCTTGTAGATCTGCTATTTTTGGCTGAAGTTCTCCTCAGAAAAGGGATGCTAGGTTTCGAGTGGTTATGGTAAAAAGAAAAATCATATCACATAAAGATTTGGTGGACCCCCTGTAGTAACTCTGAGGACCCCCTAGGGGTCCCGGACTCCCTGTTGAAGACCCCTGCTGTAAACTGGGAAAAAAAAAAAAAAAAAAAAATTCAAAAGGGCACTTCTGGTCAAGAGGGCAAAGGGCAGGTGCTCTAGCACCACCTAGAGTCTATCTGTGCACGTCCCTGCAGTGCAGGATTAACAGAAGGGCTTTAGGTGCTGAAGCACAGGGCACCAACCTTTGGGGGGGGGTATCAAACGGCGGGGAGAAAGTGAAAGAAGACAGAACTATCGGCGAAAAGCGCCAAAATTTAGAAGCAGCGGAGCTGCTGCAGGAGCGCTAAAACGGTGAAACGCGGTGGTGAAGCGTACATTTTCCGCGCCGCACCACCACCCCCCCACCCCGTGATAAAACGGTCCCGGGGGGCTACCGAAACGGGTCGTAGCACCGCACCACAGATCTACAAGCTCTTAATCGTGTAGATCTGCTATTTTCAAACATTTTAGTACGTTTACTTTTGGTACTTTAAGTATATTTTGATGCCAACACTTTTGTACTTTTACTCAAGTAACATTTTGAACACAGGCCTTTTACCTGTACCAGAGTATTTTTATATTGTGGTATTGCTACTGTGTGCGGAGGAATTAATCTGCATGAATTGGGGAGACAAGTGTGGTAAGATATTTATTGGCTACTCAAAAACAAAAAACGAAAAATAAATAATAAAGAAAGTCAAATAAAAAGGAACAGTTTTTGGACATACAAGGTTTCCGTGTCCGACAGCGAAGACGTATTTCTTGTGGGTAAAGGTTGGGTCGGTGTGGCAGCACCACGTCAGTATTGATGCACCGGGCTCTCCGTTCCTCCTTGTCTCGCTGCCTCGCTGTGCTTAATTTATTGTAAAAATGGTAATTAGGAAACAATAAGACATGTGATTACTCAAGCAGGAAGTTTATAATTAGAGAGGGAGAGCCGGTGGGGACATTTTGGGCGCCCACCCCCCCCTCCCTCCCCTTTCCTTCACAGGCAACTATGCTTGGCAATTAAAACTTGTCAAACTTCCGTGATCGTGTATAAATTGTCGTGCGGATGATGATGATGATGAGTCCATGTTGGATGAGACGAGCGATGGATGTGACTGACTGACTGACTGGCCACAAAATGTACATCTGACAAAGGCCATAGAGCAGTGGTTTTCAACCTTTTTCGCGTCAAGGACCCCCAAATTGACACATATTAGCCCACGGACCCCTATTTGAAAAAATATGCCAGGGACTCAACCATGTAGGTTTATTGGGGGTCCCAATCGACACTGTATCACCATCATCAGTGTTCATTTAACTCTGAGAGTGTACAAAATGGAACCAAATGGACCCGTTAGGGTCCATTTGGTTCCATTTGTACACTCTCAGAGTTACAGACATATAAGGGTCAATTTGGTTCCTATCTATTAATTTGGCTGGGGACCCCCTGGAACCCCCTCAAGGACCACTGGCGGTCCCCGGACCACTGGTTGAAAACCCCTGCCATAGAGGACCACCCCCATGACAATGTACACACAAAACAGACACACACATACACACACATGGGCACGCGCAGGAACGCACGCGCGCACTGGAACACAATCTGTTCCAGAGATAATTGATATCTCAGGCTTGTGGACACACTTTGGTTTGTGGAGAGAGACAGATGGTAGGACGGACCAGAGGTGTAAAGTAACTAAGTGCATGTCCTCCAGTAAAGTAAAAGTAACTCAAAATTGTACTCGAGTATTTCCAAGTTAAAATACTCCACTACACCTTAAGAGGCAAATATTGCACTTCTACTCCAGTACAATTTGAACACTTTAATTACTAGCTAATTTATAGGGTTAGATTATCCATAGATTATCTCACAGCGTGTGTGAGCTTGCAGATCCGCATTTTTTAGACATTTTGAAAACTTGAAATGAGACATATAATGTATATCTACATTGCTTTCGCTTCAGTAAAAACATGGAGTATTTCTTCCATCACTGTCTAGTCTAGAGATAATTGATATATCAGGCTTGCATGTGGATAGACTTTGGTTTGAGGATAGACAGATGGTCGGACGGATCTAAAGGGCTGACGGACGGACGGATGGATTGATGTTGGTCGAGCGGAGTGGATGGGCGGGCGGACGGGTGGAGAGATGGACAGATGTCAGCGTAAGGAATAATGCGAGGTCGTGATGGGACTGCAGAAAAGTGAAAGTGTGCCGTCTGTGACCGGGTCATCTCGGCAGTCCCTCAAAAGTCATCGTTTTTTCTTTGTTAATTTACATCTCTCTCAAATGTCACAGAGCCAAAAGGTTGGAGGGCCTTTCACTGCACTGGCTCAGTTAACCCTTTAAGACCGGGAACGCATCTGTGTCATTTTATAGACAATGTCTGCAAATCTTTGAATATAATCTATATATACATTTTTAACTCAAATCTTTCCTTCTGGGGGGTCCCTGGAACAAAATATTTTGAGATGGGGTCCGCGGCCAAATTCATATCATTTTGGGGGTCCTTGACGTGAAAAAAGTTTGAGAACCACTGATATTATAGCAACATAAGTTTAAAAAAAAACCCTGTTAGGATTAGAAGACATTTGTAGAATCCCCAGAAGCAACGATTTGGGTGAAAAAAAAATCGCTTTAAAAAACATTATATTCAAAGATTTGCACACATTTTCACGATTTTTCAAAAATAAATAGCAGATCTACAAGCTCATAGCGCGGCACTCGGTGCCGCGCTATGAGCTTGTAGATCTGCTATTTTTGAATAGCCAAATAAATCTATAAATGACACAGATGTGTTCCCGGTCTTAATGGCTTAATTTAACTGTCAGGCGGAAAAACCTTGTAAGTCCCCAAAACCGATGCTTTGCTACAAGGGAATAAGAAACAAAAAAAAAGAAAAAAGAAGGATCCAATTATTTAGTCATAAGCTCTTGTTAATACTTTCTTTTCCATTCGTTAAATATTTACAGAACTCCACAGACAGACTTTAACCACTTTTCAATCTGCATGTCATTATTAAAGGTGGAGCATTTACAAAAATGTTTCACAGTTTTTGTAAAATAGCAAAAAAATATCTGCAAGCTCACAACTTTTGACCTTGTAGATATATAGTTCTTGTAGTTTGGCTTATTTTCACAATAAGTCATATTATGACTCTTCTGGGGGTCCTTCTGGGGGTCCCTGGCACAACATTCAGATGGGGAGTGCGTAGCCAAATACATGTCATCTTTTGGGGGTCCTATGGCACTAAAACGTTTTAGAACTACTAGATGCAGATTACTAGATTACTCTCAACCTTCGGACTGACAGGCTGCAACACTACCTATAGTGCTATAGCTTTGTCCAGGCTGAACTATTCATTCATTTATTAACACATTGAGTGTCAATCGCGTCGATCTATGCGAACCTAAATAATTGCGCAGTGTGCCAGTCGCGTAGATCTACGCAAAGTGGTCTTTTTTCTTTTTTTTTACTCGCAGGTTCACATTTCATTGTAGGCCTCGTTCGCCACGACACATTTCATTGTAGCACCACCGGAAACGGAATTATCCATATCCGGAGATTTTCGTTCCCATCCGCCTCCACTCTAAAGCGAAAACTAAATCTCCATTTTCTCGGTTGTTGTTTTTCTCATCGCTTTATTTTTGGGGTTTTTCCGTTTTTCCGTTCGACACAAAGAACCAAGAGATAACATTTTCCAAAAAGTTGCTGCTCCATTCACTTCAATGTTAAAAAATAAACGGACCAAAAAATATAATTTTTCCTATGTTTAAGCTGTAAACATGCTGGTAGTCTGTGAGTACAAAAAAGGGAAAAAAGTCAGTTTAAGAGTTTAAAAAAAAAAGTGAAAAAAGTAAGAATAAATAAATATGGAGATACAAGGTTTCTTCCTGACAGCGATGATAATAACCATGTGTGATGAGCGTTCCGTGGCGAGGGGTCCCGGCAGTCAGTCGGGACCCCTTACTTTACTTAAGTAAGAAATGTGAGCAGACTTTTTCCAACACTGGCCCCGCGCTCTGTTTGCATACGGAGATGGAGCTACAGTGTCACCCGACATAACCATCGTGTCTCTGCCCCTCCAGTTTGACTAGGGAAATTACAAAACCTCACAAAGATGTCTACCATATCCCCCCCCAGGGTGGGGTGGGTTGTGGTGGGTCGTCTACCCAGATATAGAACAAAATTGGCTTTTTCTGTGTCTGCTTTTCCTGTGTGGTAGCGGTGGGTCCTGATTGGAATTCCTAATGCGTCGCCTTAAACTGATTCTTAAGCAGAACACATCTATCTAAGGAGCTCCGGTTCATTTTCATAGCATTCGGCGAGTTCATGCATAATACAGCCCTAAACGGACCATTGTGCGAGGAAATGAGCTACTGTACCTCTCGCCCCGCCACACACACACACACACACACACACACACACACACACACACACACACACACACACACACACACACACACACACACACACACACACACACACACGTACACCACCCCTCTCCCCTCCAGAAGCTAATGTTGCCTGGACTAACATGGTGTGCCATGTGTTGATTTTCAGCTCAATTGAATCTAATTGATTGCGGACAAAAACTCCCGTAACCCGGGGTTACTGGATAACCAGGCCTGGGGAAATGTAAAGCTGTTCACTACGATGTTGTTATGCTGCTCTTTTTCTTTTTTTTTTTGCTGTACGACATTTTGGTCAATTATAAGAAACAGCATCTCTGTCTACAGTAAACATGTCAGGAAGGACTTTAACCTGGGAATACACTAACTACTAGGATGGCCATCTGCCTGTCTGTCTGCCTGTCTGTCACTCACTCAGTCTGTCTGCCTGTCTCTTTTTAACCCATTAAGACTAAAAAGTAATATTTTACACTTTGGCTATTCAAAAATAGCAGATCTACAAGCTCGTAGCGCGGCACCGAGTGCCGCGCTACGAGCTTGTAGATCTGCTATTTTTGATTTTTTTTTTTTTTAAATGTGTGCAAATCTTTGAATGTATATATTCTTTTAAAGCAAACATTAACTCAAGTCTGTGCTTCTGGGGGTCCCTGGAACAACATATTTTGAGATGGGGGTCCGCGGCCAAATACATATCATTTTGGGGTCCTTGACGTGAAAAAGTTTGAAAACCACTGATATAGAAACATACGTTAACAGAGACAGTTTTATCAGTCAGTCAGTCTGTCCGTTTTATTATGCCCCTGTATGAATGTATGCTTGACAGTTTACATTATTGTCTCAAGCCCAAATTATACTTTCGTTGTACGATGGTGTCATGGGTCGACACACTGTGAGCTTGTTGCATGAATAAATAACATGAATGAGGCATTGCTGTGGGGCGACAGTGCCTCAGGGGTAGAGTGACCGGTAGAATGTCCGGATTGTAACCGCAAGGTTCCCTGTTCGATCCCGGGCTCCCCCAGAGTTAGTGTCAAAGTGTCCTTGAGCAAGACGCTGAACCCCTAATTGCTCCAGATGAGCAGGTTGGTGCCTTGCATGGTTTCCTCCTCCATCGGTGTGTGAATGTGTGTGTGAATGGGTGAATGTAATGCACAATCTATGCAAAGCGCTTTGGATAGAAAATGCACCATTTACCTTTTTTTTTTTTATTACTGTGGTCATGGTTCGTGCTAGCCCCATCTGTGACCCCCCCCCCCTGTTTCTGCGAAACAAATATTTAAATCATTCTTTTTTTTGACAGCCTGAGCACCGACTTAACACGTTCAATGCCAATAGAGCCATTTTGGACCAACAATAAATAAATGCAAAATCTGTCTGGATACCACAAACATATATGAGCCTTATAATGAAGACAACGCGGGCTATTAAGTGTGTATATTAGCCTATAAAATCACTAAATACAAATGCATGTTAACGAGCATTCATTAAATATGATAGCTTCTCGCAGCAGATCAAACATACAGGTAATCCATCAGCGTTGGCAGTGAAAGCAAGCGACTCTGTCCACAAACTATTACATTCTCACTTTTCCTTGGTTATCTTTTATTTTTCTGCGTTTGGAATCACACAGGTTTGTTTATACACAACAAGCCACCTGGCTGGCTGGCGGCTCACCAATACATTTTAGTTGGCAGAAATGTCGAAACCTTTTATTTATTCTACACATTTTTACAATATTGGAAATAATGTATGTGTCATGTTTGACCTAATAAACATTGTTAATTCCCATACTACATCATGCGGCTAGGTTCATGCGTGCCTGTGTGTTCGTTTCTGGCGGTATAGCTGTGTGTGTGTGTGTGTGTGTGTGTGTGTGTGTGTGCGTGCATGCATGCGTGCGTGCGCGTGTGTTCACTCGTACCGGGGGAGTGTGTGTGTGCATACGGCGGGTGTGTGTTCACCAGTGGTGGAAATTAACTAAGTACATTTGTCACTGTCGGACGGAAACCTCGTTTCTCCGTATTTAAACTTTTTCGATTTTTTCGTAAATGAATGCTGCAACGGGAGGGATTAGGACGGAGGGCACTAAACATCCTCCCGGTGGGGGCTCCTCACTGGGAAGGTGAGTCAGTAGGATACAACAGCAGTGACCAGACCCATAGAGAGAGAGAGTTCTGACACTAGCATAGTAGCGTTCACTTCTTCGGGCCAGGTCTTCTACATAGCCGTCTATGGGCGAATAGTGACAAAGCCCTGAACCGTAAGTTCATGGAATGCATTGAAGTCTCCTTGACACTATTTCCAGTGCGGAAAATGTATGCTTCACCAGCGCGTTTCACCGTTTTAGCTCTCCTTCAGCAGCCTTTGCTTCAACATGTCTGAACTGTTGTGGCGATAGTTGAGTCTTCTCTCACTTTTGCCCCGCCTTTTGGTGCCCCCCCCTCACCCCCCCCCCCCCTGCTGCAGCACCTAAAGCCCTATAACATTAAGCCGGCACTGTGTCCCCAAGCAGTGTTGCCATATTATGTGAGAGAAACAAGCAACCAGGTCTAGGAAAACCAGTCCAAAAAAAGCGACTATGGACCACATGTGCACTTTAACATATGCATCAGTCATTTGAAAATAGCAGATCTACAAGCTCACGACGCGTCGCATCGCGACGCGTCGTGAGCTTGTAGATCGGCTATTTTCAAATAAAATCTTGTGGGGAAATTATAATAAGCTGATCTGGCAACACCGCCTCCAAGCTCACCTTAAAGCCCTATATAACATTAAGCCGGCACTGTGCATGCCACTTGTTATATGATGATGACTTCACAAACCTTGCCTTGTAGCTCCCCCTCCCCCGCCTGGCTCCTGTCACTGAGGATGTTGGGGTGTTCCGAGGTGGTCGTGGGGGCGGGGGGGCCACCGCCGCCACCGCCGCCGGCGTTGTCGAGGGCCGGGGGCTTCGCCGTCACCAAGGAGGGCTCAGACGACACAGACTCGTCTTTGTGCTGCAGCGCGTTGTCACCACTGCTGTAGCCGAACGCCTGGATGGCATTTCCTGCAGGGAGGGAGGGAGGGGGGGAGGGAGGGAGGGAGGGGGGGGACAAGAGATATATGAAGTCATTTGCTTTTTTTTTTGACTCGCTGTCTTCCCAGCAGGGAGCCCTCCTGGTATCACTATTAGACTGACAGCTCTATGTCTGACGTCTTGGTCCCCTGCCCCCCATGTTTGGCAACCAGAGAGGAGGAGAGAGGGAGGGAAGGAGAGGAGAGAGGGAGAGCGGGAGGGAAGGAGAGGAGCGGAGCTTTGCGGGGACATTTGGGGGCAGTGATGGGAAAAGCACTCTTTTTTTTTTTTTACTTAAGTAAACGTATCAATACTACAGCTATGTAGAAACACTCTGTTACAAGTAAAAGCTCCGGTAATCAAAATTGGCTTGAGTAAAAGTACAAAAGTAAAGGCATCAAAATATACTTGAAGTATCAAAAGTAAAAGTACTCATTATGCAGAATATCCCGTTTCACACAAGTTATCACATGTAAAAAAAACGGTCCGGACCGATTTTTTTGGGATCATCCAAGGTGGGAGTGAGCCGTTTTTCGATCGGCGATCACTCTGCAATGGAGGATCGCGTTAGAAATATTATTGTTCCAGGCGTTAGTCGCCGTCTCGCACGCAGGCTTTGTTTACATGCGCGTCCTCGTCGGGGCTTCTACAGCACGCAACATATCAGCGTAAGTGGATGGAAGATATGCTGGCACTAGATGAGTTGAAGATGAAGCTTGAAGCAGAAGATGCTTCAGAAGATGAAGCTTCAACCTATTTTAATAAACATCTGGCACACTTAATAACTAAAGTTTTCAAATAACTGTAGTGGAGTAAAAGAAAGTACAATATTTGCCTCTGAGATGTAGTGGAGTAAAAGTATATTCATCATCATCATCATCATCATCATAACCTTTATTTCAACTCGGAGTACTATTGAGGGTTATGCCCTCATTTTCAAGAAACAGAACATAATCAACAGGAATACATTCAGATGCATCAATATTAAATATAGAATCAGAAGACAAAGAACACTCAAACATATTCAAAGAACTAAAACAGATCTGTTGGAATCTGTTGTGTGTATTGAAAATTGGAAACACTCCAGTAGTACTCCATAGTAAAAAGTACCTCAACATTTTACTTATAAGTGCAGTACTTGAGTAAATGTACTTAGTTACTTTCCACCACTGTTTTGGGGGTGGGGAGCACAGCCCACGGAGGAGTACTTTTTGCTTCGTCAGTCTGCTCTCTCTCGCTCTCTGGGCGTTCTGCTCTCTCTCTCTCTCTCTGGGCGTTCTGCTCTCTCTCTCTCTCTCTCTCTATGGGCGTTCTAGCACTCTGCTCGCAGCTCTAATCAAACGTCTCTGTTTGTGAGATCTGTAAACTCTGGAAGGTCACTGAAGTTTTTTTATTTCTCCGCCCGTCGTCTCCTTCACGGCCGACGGTGTTTAATTTAAAGATTCCCATCTGTACCGGCTCGGCTGCCTTTTATAATTGCTGACAAGTTTATGCTATTGATCCGGGAACGAGTAATTATCGCTCTATCAGAGTGTTGTGTAGGAGTGGAGGAGGAGGAGGCACATAGTGGACGTATTATTCAGACACACAATCACATTAAGCGGATGTCCTTGACTCCTCAGTGCTCCTCACAAAACAAAACAAAAAAATTCAAAAAAGCAACTTTTATTGTTATGTTGCAACACAACCGTTTTCGGTCAAATTGTGCTACCAAGCTTGACTGACGAACGTATAGCTGGCGTAACGTCAGCACTCAACTTGATTATAAGACCCCCCCCCCACCCCCTTCACCCCCCCCACTATCTGTTTGCCAATAAGTACGCCTATTTCAGCAGTTGGACATTTTTTGAGAAATAGAATCCTTTCAACCCATTCAATCAGGGAACGCATCTGTGTCATTTTAAGAATTTGGGCTATTCAAAAATAGCAGATCTAGAAGCTCATAGTGCTGTGAGCTTCTAGATCTGCTATTTTTGAAAAATCTTGAAAATGTGTGCACATCTTTGAAGCAAAAACTTCTAACTCAGATCTTTGCTTCTGACAATTCTAGAACAATGCTAGCTTAAAAAAAACTTTTAAAAAAATAAATATATATATATATATATGTATATATTATTATTTAATATATATATTGTTTTAAAGCAAATATTAATTCAAATCTTTGCTTCTGGGGGTCCCTGGAACAAAATGTTTTGAGATGGGGATCAGCGGCCAAATACATATAATTTTGAGGGTCCTTGACATGAAAAAGTTTGAGTACCACTGATATAGAAACAAACAACAGTTTCTAGGAATTAGAAGACATTTTGTAGAATCGGCTTCAGTTCTTAATGGGTTAAAAAGCAAAGAGGTATAGTGTGGGCATGTGTTGCTGTGTGCGTTACGGTTTCTTACCGTACCCAATCCATGAGAGCTCGTGTATTCAGCTGCCTACGGATGTGCATGCGTGTGTGTGTGTGTGTGTGTGTGTGTGTGTGTGTGTGTGTGTGTGTGTGTGTGTGTGTGTGTGTGTGTGTGTGTGTGTGTGTGTGTGTGTGTGTGTGTGTGTGTGTGTGTGTGTGTGTGTGTTTGTGCGTACAATATGTTTTACTATATTTGTGAGGACCACGTGTCCCCACAAGTATATATATAGAATTTGAGAAATCTGTGACGTTTTCGAGGACACTTTTCCTGCATGGTTCGTCCTCACAAGAGATTGAGGTTGGGATTAGGATTAGACGGTTTAGAGCATTGGTTCTCAAAGTGGGGTCCGGGGACCCCCAGGGGTCCTTGAGGGAGTTCCAGGGGGTCCCCAGCTAAATGATATAGGAATCAAATGAACCCTTGTGGGTCTCTAACTCTGAGAGTGTACAAATGGAACCAAATGGACCCTAACGGGTCCATTTGGTTCCATTTGTACACTCTCAGAGTTAAGTTAACATTGATTTTACAATATAAAATGGGGTCCCATAGATAGAAATGTCATTAAATGGGGGTCTGTAGTCTAATGCATGTCAAACTGGGGGTCCTTGAAATTAAAATGGTTGAGAATCACTGCTAGAGCCGTAAAAATCTTCTATTATGAGGGGTCCCTGGCTTATCTTTTCAATTGGGGGTCCACGGGCTAATAAGTGTCTATTTGGGGGTCCTTGAGATGAAAAAGTTTGAGAACCACTGGTTTAGAGGTCAGGTTTAAGGGGTTACGGCTGGAGTTACATATACCTGATTTATACTTAAGTTGCATGCTGATGTTAAATAGCACATCTACTGTACATTAAGCTCACAGTACGCGTATAGCGAGCTTGTAGATCGGTTATGTTCAGTGAGAGAAACACCTATAGCGTTGGGGTTAAAAGAAATCACATTTATAAAATGTATGTCCTCAGAAGTTTATGAATACTTTACACGTGTGTGTGTGTGTGTGTGTGTGTGTGTGTGTGTGTGTGTGTGTGTGTGTGTGTGTGTGTGTGTGTGTGTGTGTGTGTGTGTGTGTGTGTGTGTGTGTGTGTGTGTGTGTGTGTGCGTGCGTGCGTGCGTGCGTGCGTGCGTGCGTGCGTGCGCGCGCGTGTGTATGTGTGTCTCTTTGCAAAAACATGGTATGATAAATCCATCTCCAGTCAGCTTTTCTTGCTAGATACGGTGCAAACCGGGGGACGGAGTACCTTTCAACCGCTCTTCCACACGTTTCCGTTTCTCTTTGTTCGGCTCGAAGGGGAAAGCCGAACGGCATTTAATTGCTTTGCCACCTCCTCCACTGTGAGGTCAGCGCACACACAGATGACTTTGAATATAGATTCATATGACTGATAATAATTGTCGAGTGAAAAACCTTGTATGTCCAAAAGTTTTTTTTTTCTTTTCAGGAAATGGGAACGCAAATTGTCAGAAATAGAGGTCAACGGCGCGTTGTGAGTTTGTCTATGTTCACTACTTTTGATTGACACTTTAAACTTTTCCAGTGAAGACGTCAAACGGGTGACTTCTCGGGACGGACGTCCTAAGAAGTCTAACGTTTGACTGGAAGTGGGGGTGGGGGGGGCAGGGCAAATACGGCACATGTTGACTAGGGGGGATATGAGTTTTGATTCTGTCCCTATCGGGCCATTAAAGGTAGGGTAAGTGATTTGCTTTGGTTAAAATAAGTGTTAAATAGCTCTATATTCTGATAGTACTCATTGCTATAGAGTGTTTGTTCAGTATTAGGAGTCTCCTTGTCTCTCCACCTCTTTATTAAACAGAAAATGCATTTTCGTTTCAGTTTCAGTTTCATTTCCAATGTTATCCAATCAGGATAGAGAACTCAATCAGGATACAGATTAAACAAGTGAAAATGGAAGTGATGACACTAAGAAATTGAGAAATGAGCAGACAAAATTGATTTTGACACCTACCGAAAAATGTATTTTCTGTTTATTAAAGAGCTGGAGAGACGGGGAGACTCCTGTTACTGAACAAACACTCTATAGCAATGATTACTATCAGAATATAGTGCTTTAACCTTTTAACAAAATACTTTTTGTTTTAACCAAGAAATATCACTTACCCAACCTTTAACTCGGATGGCGCTGAGTCGGCTTAAGCGGACTTGGCAACGCTCGGCACGGCGACTCGCTCGCCTTACGGCTTGCTCAGTGTTGCCTCTCGTGACTCAAGTCCACTTTAGACGGCGCGCCTCCATCGTTTTTACAGTTTTTTTTGTGTACGTCACCCTTGTGCCGTCACCCTTTTACGTCATGGGTTTGAGAACGCCAGGTCCGCATTCCTGGAGTGCGGAAGTGCCCGGGACGGCACCAGACAGTTGATGTTTGGTCACATTTTGTCCCAAGAAGTCACAATATGAATTTTGGGGAGTGAGAGTGAGTTGACTTATCCTAAAAAAAAGTTGGAGAAATAGATACAAGGTTTTTGCCTGACAACGACCGATAAAGGAGAAATACCATTTTCCTCCCCTTTCGCCGCACAAAAGGACAAGTGGGAGCGTTGGGTCCACACACACACACACACACACACACACACACACACACACACACACACACACACACACACACACACACCTGGCACACTTACGTAGGTACATGAAAAGGACCCTTCATGTTTGTCATTGTGCTAAACGTTCCAGGTTTATGAAGAAAAAAAAAAAAACTACGTCTGTTGCAAAAAAAAAAAAGAACCGGCGTGGATAAAAGCTCAAAGTTCTCCCAGCCGAGACGAGAGGCGTCGGAGCAACGGAACAACCTTTAACTCTTTAAGACCTGAGAACGCATCTGTGTGCCATTTTTAGATTTCTTTGGGCTATTCAAAAATAGCAGATATACAAGCTCATACCGCAGCACCGAGTGCCGCGGTATGAGCTTGTAGATCTGCTATTTTTGAAAAATCGTGAACAATTTTGTGCAAATCTTTGAATATATATATATATTTAAAGCGAGCATTTCTAGCTAAAATGTTATTGCTTCTGGGGATTCTACAAATGTCTTCTAAATCAGTTTAAAACAGTTTTCTGAAACACTTATGTTGTTATAATATTAATGTCAGTGTCAAGGAGCCCCACAACGATATGTATTTGGCTGCGGACCCCCATCTCAAAAAAAATTGTTCCAGGGACCCCCACAAGCAAAGATTTGAGTAAAAAACAATTGCTTTATAGATATATATTCAAAGATTTGCAAAAAAGAAACACGATTTTAAAAAAAATAGCAGATCTACAAGCTCATAGTGCGGCACTCGGTGCCGCACTATGAGCTTGTATATCTGCTATTTTTGAATAGCCAAAAGTATAAAATATGGATAAAGTGGTTACACAGATGCGTCCCCCGGTCTTAAAGGGTTAAATAAAGCGCACAGCAACAAAGAGCTGGCGAGGCACAGCGGTGGAGAGCGGAGAGAGACGTGATGTTTTTGAAATCCCTTCGTCAGGGTTTGTCTTTGGCAGAGGCTGCCAGATTTTGCTTCTTTTGCGAGAGAAATAAGCAACCAGGTCTATGAAAACAAGGCCAAAAGAGCCAACTATTATAGGCCACATGAGCATTTTTTTATTGTATATTAAAATAAAATGCTTTATCCCACGATTTTGTAACCCCTATTTTTCACCCAGTGTAATCATGGGCGCTACTCTCCCTCTGCCAGCCTGGGGAGAGCCCCACATGAGCAATTTAAACCCTATGTGTATCGGCTGTTTGAGAATTGCCGATCTGCAAGCTCACAGTGCTTTGTGAGCTTGTAGATCTGTAAAAAAAAAAGTGACAAATGTGACTGAAAATGTGTTGAAACATTTTAACAGCACAAATATGGTAAAGGTGTCCCTGGCACAACATTAGTTTCAGATGGGGGTCCGCGGACAAATACATGTTAATTTGGGGGGTCCCTGGCATGAAAATATTAGAGAACCACTGGTTTAAACAACCTTTAGGAAACAAGCCCAAATAAACAGCTACACTTTAGAAACAAGCCCAAATAAACAACTACACTTTAGAAACAAGCCCAAATAAACAACTACACTTTAGAAACAAGCCCAAAAAAACACAACCCGTAACTAACCAATATTTACAGATAAACAAGCCCAAAGTTAGCTTATAATAAGCGCACATGGCAACGCTGGGCTTTGGCAGCTATCCCCCCTCGCGGACCCCCAGCCTCCACCATGGGGGAATAAAAAGTCATAAATCAAACTGGTGGGCTGCGAGGGGGATCCACAGAGGATGTTTTTAATGCACCCAAATGTTCCCAAAGAGTTGATTAAGCTCATTGCCGACAGCGATTCCCCTTTCTTTTCCTTTTTTCTCTTTAAATGACTCTGGTTTAAGTTTGCTTTTTCAAACCTACTGGGCACACACACACACAGCCCACTGCATCGCCCCCTACCTGCAGGGACAGATGGTGCGGCACAGAGGCGCATAGAGCAGTGTTTCTCAAACTTGTTCATGTCAAGGACCCCCAAATTGTGACTTATTAGCCCGCGGACCGCCATTTCAAAATATATGCCAGGGACCCCCATAAGAGAAGTTTTTTACGGCTCTAGCAGTGATTCTCAACCATTTTAATTTCAAGGACCCCCAGTTTGACATGCATTAGGGCTACAGACCCCCATTTAATGGCATTTCTATCACTTGGACCGCAATTTATATTGTAAAATCTATGTTAATTTAACTCTGAGAGTGTACAAATGGAACCAAATGGACCCGTTAGGGTCCATTTGGTTCCATTTGCACACTCTCAGAGTTACAGACCAATAAGGGTCCATTTGGTGCATAATCTATCATTTAGCTGGGGACCCCCTGGAACTCCCTCAAGGACCCCTGGGGGTCCCCGGACCCCACTTTGAGAACCAATGGCACAGAGGAAGAGAGTGAGTAGGGCTGGGAACAAAATATAGTATATTGAAAGTGATATTTTGAATTAATAACAGAATTAATCTAGCTCATGTTGAATAATCGAGAAGCAGTGTCCTTTTGTCTCCGACAGGCCGAAAGGCATGCCCGAGACTATGTTTTGCATCCTGTCCGTCATTCCGTGTGTCCGTCTGTGGCCTCAAATTATTCTCATGGTCCTGTTATAGCGCCACCAGGAGGCCTCTTTTTGCTAAACACATTTTTTTGACAGTACTCCTTCAGATTTTATCCACATTTCACGCAAATCGGTACACATTATCTCTATAGTCATGTGATCGAGACGGATCCGTCAGATTTTTCATATTCCATCCTGATTGGCGAATTCCGAACTTTGCTGGCCCACACTAACCTACCTGACCTGGCGGAGACCTGTGCTCCGAGGAGGACAAAAATAACCGATCTACAAGCTCACAGCGAGTTGCAGCGTGACGCGTTGTGAGCTTGTAGATCGGCCATTTTCACTACAATCTTTTTCCCCCCTGTCATATCACACAGCCCTAAGGACAGAGCGGGGAGTAAAGGCATTTCTGCATGTACAAATATGTACTTGTTAGTGTGTGCATCTGTGCTTATGTGCATGCGTGTAAAACCTGCACGCTTATCTGTTTGTGTACGTTTGTTTGTGTGTGTGTGTGTGTGTGTGTGTGTGTGTGTGTGTGTGTGTGTGTGTGTGTGTGTGTGTGTGTGTGTGTGTGTGTGTGTGTGTGTGTGTGTGTGTGTGTGTGTGTGTGTGTGTGTGTGTGTGTGTGTGTGTGTGAGAGAGAGAGAGAGGAATGTGATTTGGCTACTATTCGCATAATGTATAAGCTCGCATGTGCAGAGGTTTTTTTTTTTTCTTCCTTTCCCTTCCTTGCTCTGCGGGCATATTATCTTCCACATGAATGCTATACCAAGACTTAACCCATTAAGACCGGGAACGCATCTGTGTCATTTTATTTATTTATTTGGGCTATAAATAGCAGATATACAAGCTCATAGCGCGGCTATGAAATTGTAGATCTGCTATTTTTTTTACATCATGATTTATTTTTAGAAATCTTGAATCTTGAATATAAATATATATATATTTTTTGAAGTGATCATTCAAAATCTCAAATCTTTGCTTCTGGGGGATTCTACATATGTTTTCTAAATCCTAACAGTTTCTTTTTTGAAAAAAAATTATGTTGCTATACATATCAGTGTTGCTCAAACTTTTTCATGTCCAGGACCACCCAAAATATGTATGTATTTTGCCGCGGACCCCCATCTCAAAATATTTTGTTCCAGGGACCCCCCCAGAAGCAAAGATTTGAGTTACAAATATTTGCTTTAAAAATATATATATATATTCAAAGATTTATTCCAAAATCTTCAGATCTACAAGCTCGTAGAATGGCACTCTGAGCTTGTAGATCTGCTATTTTTGAATAGCCAAGGAAATACAAAACATTACACCGATGCTTTCCCGGACTTAATGGGTTAAAAACTTCCCCATCTATGAGTGTCCAATTGCTTCTTTTTTTTTCTTCTTATACCCGTAGGGCCAGATCAGAACCACACGCAGAGCATAGACGGTATACATGTACGTACAGTATGTACTACTGTATGTGATTCTCCCTGATATACAGTACGCATGGCTTGTATTGGTATAACGCTTCAATTCTTCTCTCTCCCCCTCCTGCCTAGGAGAAATGATAACCTGTTATAGGGCTTCTTTTCATTCCTGCTGTATGTGCAAGAAAGCGTTGTGGAGGAAGATGACAGAGGCAAAGCAGCAGCGGTAGTAGTATTAGTAGTAGTAGCAGTTTTATGGGGGGTTTGAATATGATTTGTCTCTAGTTTATCCCATTGAGACCGGGAACGCATCTGTGTCATTGTAGATTTTGAGCTATCACCATTATTTTATACTTCGGGCTGTTCAAAAATAGCAGATATACAAGCTTGTAGATCTGCTATTTTAGAAAAATCTAGAAAATGTGTGCAAATCTTTGAATATATATATTTATATATATATAAGCGAACATTTGTAACTCAAATCTTTGGTTCTGGAGGTCCCTGGAACAAAACTTTACAAATGTTTGCTTTAAAATATATATATATATATATTCAAGGATTTACACACATTTTTACGATTTGTAGCACTCAATGCTGTGCTTTGAGCTTGTATATCTGCTATTTTTCAATAGCCCCCAAAAAAATCTAAAAATAAATACAAAACGGCAAAGTATCTGTCATTTTAGATTTCTTTGGCTATTCAAAAAGAGCAGATATACAAGCTCATAGCGTGGCACTGAGTGCCGCGCTATGAGCTTGCTATTTTTTTTAAATCGTGAAAAGGTGTGCACATCTTTAAATATATATATTTTTTTTTTAGCTAACATTTGTAAAATATTTTGTTTCAGGGATCATAAACAAAGATTTGAGTTAAAAATGTTGTTTCAAGATATATATTTATTCAAAGATTTGCACATGTTCAAGATTTAAATAAAAAAAGCAGATCTATAAGCTCGTAGTGCTTTTTGAAGTATAAAATAGTGTTTATAGCTAAATAAATCTAAAAATGACACAGTCTGTGTTCCCGGTCTTAATGGATTATTCTAGCATAGCCATATATTCATACTTTTTTGTAAAGAGTGTTTTTTCCCCCTCCCGCCGCGTGTGTGCGTTCACCACCCTTGTGCCTCGGAGAGTGAAAAAAAAACCCGCTCCATCTTTTGGTATAGTTTATCTCCTGTTCCCCTCCACTGCAGAGGAGAGGAGAGGAGAGGAGAGGGGAGAGAGAGAGGAGAGGAGAGGAGAGGAGAGGGGAGGAGAGGAGAGAGGAGAGGAGAGGGGAGGGGAGAGAGAGGAGGGGGAGAACGATGCTGCATTTTTGTGTGTTATTTTTCAGAGCCGCCTCTTCAGCTCCTCTGCCTCATCCCTCATCCTGCAAGCTCAGCGAAAAACGCTGGAGCCGAGCAATCTATTGAAACGCTCCAAAAGCATTACCCCACACACACACACACACACACAATGGAACATGTTCCAAGGCGACGCACGCCTTGTTGTGTATAGCGGGGTAGCGATGACACCGCCGCCGCCGCTACCATGCGCGCGGAGCGGTTACAGCTAGCGGGGTTGGCTGGCGGGCGGGCGGGCGGGCTTTAGGCGGGCTTTAGGCGGGGGAGGCGTCAAGGCTTCGTCAGGACGCCTGAGGTGAGCTCTCTCGCTCTGATGGGCGTCGTGCTCTGTGGCGTTTTTTTTCTTCCCGTGTGGCGTTGCGTATCGTTGCAGAAACCCCTTATCTCCATATTCTAACTTTTTGTGTTTTTTCGTAAATTAACGATCCTACTTGATTATACTACAGCGTCACATAAAGGCATCAAAAGTAGCAGATCGGTACTTTTGATACTTTTGAATTTAAAGGGATAGTTCACCCCCCAAAAAATCTATTTTTTTCTATGGATTAGTCACCCCATGGAGACTTGAATTCATGGATTTTTTTTTGTCACATTCCTAAGCCAATAATTTGATGACTAGCGAACCGGTAAGCAGCGGTTCCGGTAGGAGACACGAAGGAGACTCATCAAATTATTGGCTTAGGTGGCATTCTGGGGGTGAAACTATCCCTTTAACTCCTGAAAAGTAACAGTTTTGAACATATGAGGTTTCCACCCGACAGAGGCGACATGTGCATGCGTGGCGTGCGTTTCGGGCGACATCAGACAGCGTGGATGATATGCATTGTAGCGGTCTTGTTAATTTCCACTCGAGTGGATGTCGACGAACCACCTGAAGCTCAACCTGGACAAGACCGAGCTGATGTTCATCCCGGGGAAGGGCTGTCCTCACCGAGACATGGCCATCACCATTGAGAACGCTGTGGTGACGTCAACTCGGACTGCGAAGAATCTGGGTGTGACCCTGGACGATCAACTGTCGTTCTCGGCTAACATCGCATCAGTGACACGGTCCTGCAGATTCCTCCTCTACAACATCAGGAGAATTCGGCCCTTCCTCACGGAGAAGGCAGCCCAGGTGCTCATCCAGGCTCTTGTCATCTCCCGCCTGGACTACTGCAACTCCCTCCTGGCTGGCGCTCCGGCATCTGCCATCAGACCCCTGGAGCTTGTTCAGAAAGCTGCGGCTCGTCTGGTGTTCAACCGCCCCAAGTTCTCTCACACAACTATCCTTCTCCGTTCCCTGCACTGGCTCCCCGTAGCGGCTCGCATTCAGTTTAAAACCCTGGTGCTAGCCTATAGGGCAGTGAAAGGAACAGCTCCCTCTTACCTCCGGGTATTGGTCAATGCCCACAACCCTACCCGACCACTCCGGTCTGCCACCAAGGGGCGACTGACTCCCCCGCCACTCAATGGTCCTTCTGGTCGATCGACACGGTCACGACTTTTTTCTGTTCTGGCCCCACAGTGGTGGAATGTACTTCCCACTGATGTCAGGACAGCAGAGTCACTGCCCATCTTTCGCCGCAGGCTGAAAACCCACCTCTTCAGGAAACACTACCCTTCCTCTTTGCCTGGCCTACTTGTTGTTAACTAGTTGTACGAATGCTTGTTTTATTGTTGAATTGTTTATTGGATCTTGTTTAGTCAATACAATTATTTGTTTTTAGCTCCTGCTCATTTGACTTAGCTATTTTGTCTCATCTGTTTAAGGAAATAGGTAGCTGATATATTGCACTTTTACCTTAGCGCTAGGTATGCTCTTGGTTGCTTGTTATTGCAGAAAATGCACTTATAACCTCTGGTGATTAGTAGCTTTCGTTCCTTACCTTTGTTGATTGCACTTATTGTAAGTCGCTTTGGATAAAAGCGTCTGCTAAATGACTGTAATGTAATGTAATGTAATGTAATGTACCAGATCTATCCCCCATTTATGATAACCAACCCCCCCCCCCCCCTCCCTCCGCCCCCGCCCCCGCAAGGGATATAAGTCCCTTTAACCCATTAAGACCTGGAACTGTCTCATTTTTTGATTTGAGCTAAAAAGCATTATCTGCATATATAGATTGTATATATATAAAATCGTGAAAATGTGTGCAAATCTTTGAATATATATATTTCCAAAGCGAACATTTTTAACTCAAATCTTTGCTTCTGGGGGGTCCCTGGAATAACATATTTTGATGGGGGTCGGCGGCCAAATGCATATCATTTTGGGGGTCCTTGACATGAAAAAGATTGAGCACCACTGATATAGAAACATACGTTTTTCAGAAAACTGTTGAGCTTTAGGAGACATGTAGAATCGGCTTCAGGTCTTAAAGGGTTAACCCACTAAGATTGAACGCAGGGAAATGGCATGCAAATTATTTCTTTTGTATTAAAAAAGAAAAACTAGAAGATCTGGCCCAAAGGAAGAAAGGAAGGATAGGGGGGAGTGATAAGAAATTACTTCCTTTTTTTCCTCTTTCTCTTAACCTATTAAGACTGGGAAAGCATCTGTGTCATTTTAGATTTTAACCGAGAGTGCCGCGCTATGAGCTTGTAGACATATTGTATACATATTTTTTAAAGCGAACATTTTTAACTCAAATCTTTGCTTCTTGGGGACCCTGGAAGAAAAAACATTTTCAGATGGGGGGGTCCGTGGCCAAATACATATCAATTTAGGCGTTTTTGACATAAAAAAAGTTTGTGAACCACTGACATAGAGACTTACGTTTTTCAGAAAATGGTTTTAGAAGACATTTGTATAGAATGGGCCTCATGCAGGTCTTAATGAGTTAAAGAACATTTAATTCCAACTTAATCAGTGAGAGGAGACTCTGGGTTTTTTTCTGGGTTGAAGTTGCATCAGACCGACCGTTACAGCGGACGGCTGATTTCCCTCCGGGGCTTTCAGAGGTTTCACTGCACCGTCCGTCCGTCCGTCCGTCCGTCCATCCCCACCCACCTTCCACTCTGATATCCATCCATCCATCCATCCATTCGTCCGTCCATCCTCCCAGCTATCTAACCAGATCCAATCAGCCAGCCACCCTTTCTACATAGCACTCACTTCTTACTACAGATGTGCCACTTCAAAACGTACTGTTCTTTCCCTGAAAGTGCCCTGAAAATGCATTTTTTCCTCCCTGTTCTGCCCTTAAAAATGCACTGTTTTGCCCCTGAAAAGAAGTTGTCACTACACACCCCCGTTTTTCCAGACATCCATACATGAGAACAAAAGAATGTGTGTTGAAGAAGGTGTCAGACTCATTATGAGGCGAAAGGTGATTTGAAGAGGTCCTTGACCAGTTGCTCAAATTAATTAGCATCATAAAAGCAGTGATCATCAAAATAATTCAGCATTTTAAATGCCCTTCTTTGTCCCTCTTATTGCCCTGGGAATCCCCTGAAAATTTACTGTCTTGGCGATGGCAGGACATTTGAAGTTTTGAAATGGCACATCTGTACATCGTTCTTTCGTTCTTTCTTTCACTCCTTCTTTCTTTCTTTCTTCATTTCTAACCGTATGCACTTTATATAACCTTGTGTACAAACTGTACCAGCTGGATTAAGGTACAGTATGTGTTTGGAGATAATGTACTGTAGGTTTCTTAGATGTGTTTACTTTCTGTAAACAGACTAAAACAATGAAGCTTGCACAATCAGAATCAACCAGTTGATTGTGATTGTCATAATGATAATGAGCTTTATTTATATAGCACTTTGACATACTGTTCATCTAAATGCAGCTCAAACAATAAAACGATCAAAAACTGATTAAAACAACAACTAACAGCAGCAACGTCAAGATGCTGAGCAATTACTCATCTCATAAGATGCTAGTTAAAAGTTAAAAACTTGGGTGGGTTTTCAATTGATGCTTAAAGATGTTGACTCTGTGATTGCGATTCATTCCTCCTTCCTTCCTTGTTACCCCTCCTTCACCTCACATACCTCCACTCAGCACCACCACCATAGCGTGATGATGGTGTATACGTTCAGTGCACTCCAACACAACAACATGCCTCCCAGCCCAGACGTATCATCATCGCAGATCGCTACACACTCTGACATAAAAGCATGAAAGATGCAGAAGATGGTCAGCTCATCTTCTCACTCCTCAGCCAGGCGGCATGCAGCCTGTGTTCTCAGAGCTAAGGCCCTGACAGCTACAGCACCACGCTATCACATCACGCACTCCTCCTCAACCACATCAATATTACATGACCGCTACACACGCTTTTTTTTCCTTCTAGTATCATGTGCTTTACTTGAGTATTTAGTCTCTGTCGGGTGGAAACCTCATTATGTCCAAAACGGTTACTTTTCAGGATTCAAAATCAGTAGGCCTACTGTAGCAGATCTACAAGTTCAAACGTGCTGTATTTCGAGCTCGCAGACCTGCTACTTTTGATGCCTTTGTATGATCAAGTAGGGGCGTTAATTTACAAAAAAACACAAAAAGTTAAAATATGGAGATAAGAGGTTTCTGATCGACAGCAGCCATTTGTAGTTATGTCATATTTCAAATAGTGAAAATAGCCTGTGTAGATTTTTAGGGGGGGAAAACGTCTAAAATGTCTAAATCTGTCACTGGGACAGCTGTCTAAGTGAACGTACGCATGTGTGTCCGTGACTGGTCGCGGCCCCCACCATTCGCCCAATGCGGCCCCTCACTCCGAAATGAGTTTGACACCCCTGATCTATATACTTTGTGACTCAGGTACTGGAGTCCACTATTTTGCAATGCATGATGGCCAATGTGAACAGAGTGTCGGCGGTGTGGGGATAGAGAGATAGATAGACTCACAGACGGATCAGCCTGAACTCACATAATTTAGTATACATTGCACTGATCCAGTGCACGTCATTCCGTGCATAGTTGCTTAGAAAACCCGAAAATCCGTGCATATGTACTGTACGGCGAGTCCCACGGTGGGCTTAACCAGTTGCAACCCGGAAAAACCTGGAAGCAGAGCAGTCCCCACAACATAATGTACGATTCTGTCCCTATCGGTACATAACTCAAACGACGCTGAGTAGGCTCAAGGGAACGTCGCAACGTTCGGGACGGCAACTCGCTCGCTCGGTGGTCCCTTACGTGCCGACAGTTCCCTTGAGACTGCGCGCCTCCTAAATGGTTTAGTCATGGGGGAGATGCGAGGCGGCTATGCACGGATTTTGGGGTTTTCCAGTTGTCTATGCACAGAATGACCACTCCCTGCAATGTATACTAAGTTGTGTGAGGTCGGGTTGGACAGATAGATAGATAGATAGATAGATAATCTCACTCAGGCAGGTGTTTTCGGTGAAATCCTGCAGGAAGTTGAAGCATTCCTCTTCCTGGTTGCCGCTGCCCTTGCAGGTGCACCACGGACTCACTGTCCAGTTAGTGTAGCTGCTGTCCACGTAGTTAGGAGTCATGTCCGTTCCTGAAATGGCAGCGTGCACACACACACATACACACACACACACACACACACACACACACACACACACACACACACACACACACACACACACGTTATTATTGCTGTCGGGCAGAAACCTCACATCTCCATATTTCCACTTTGCGATGCGACGCATTGTGAGCTTGTAGATCTGCTATTTTCAAATGATTTTTATACATTTGAAAACTTATGAAATGGGACATTCTGCATAATGAGTACTTTCTACTTTTGTTATTTCAACTACAACTTTTGATGCCAATACATTTGTACTTTTACTCAAGTAAATTTGGAATTTCTGACTTTTACTTATTAGTATTTCTACATTGCAGTATTGATATTGATATGAGTACTTTTTCCACCTCTGGTGAAAACAGCAGATGTGAGGAGTTGTTGTGAGCTTGTGGATGGGCTATTTTCACCATCTTTAAATGTGTTTTTAAGATGATATAATAAAAAAAGGAGTGTTTCTAAGACATACAAGGTTTCCACTCCACCATACACCGACATGCAGGAATGCATGCACGGACACACACACACACACACACACACACACAGACACGCACACACATAATGCAAAGACATTAGGACAGTAGTTACAGGTCACTAATGGACAATAATGGACTACATTTATTGCAAATAGTGTATATAAAATGGACATGGGGTATTAGTCATAAAAGGGCTGTGTGGGGTTGCAGCACTATGGATGTTTATGAGGAGGTGAGGCGTTCTATAATGCTGGGTTTAGATATGAAGAGTCCATTACAATTATGGATAGTTGTTGTTATGGCCAAAGCAAGTGCTTTTTATATGAGGCGCACCGGACTGACCGTATATACTGTGTTTAGACAATGGACAGGCTGCTGCTGCTGTGTGTGTGTGTGTGTGTGTGTGTGTGTGTGTGTGTGTGTGTGTGTGTGTGTGTGTGTGTGTGTGTGTGTGTGTGTGTGTGTGTGTGTGTGTGTGTGTGTGTGTGTGTGTGTGTGTGTGTGGTCAGACACAGGGAGTCAGGGATGTCACGGTTGCATTTTGCAGCATTTTTCAGAAAAACTCCCAAACAGTGAAACATCACGGTGTATTATGGTCTCTACCCAGAGACTTATGAAACACAGCTCACAGAGAGAGAGAGAGGGAGAGAGACTGACTCACTCTCTGCTTTGTTTTTCTATACTTCTTCTTTGCAGAGCGAATTGCATGATAATTTCACAGCGAATTAGCGTTTTGGAATTCCCTGCGTGCCGTCGCTGTCTCCAGAGTAGACGACGGCTCTGTGGTGCGTGCGGGCCGTGTCTGCACATCGGCACGGCCGCGTTATCCAGGCTGTCTGTCTGTCTGTCTGTCTGTCTCTCTGTATGTCTGTCTGTCTGTGTGACTGTCCACTAAGTGTGGAAGAATGTGCGTTTTTTTTGTGTGCCAAGGCCAATTGTCTGTCTTTCTCTCTCCACTCCACACTGTTTGAAGAACATTTACCATGGGCAAACAGATGGCCACTTAGTTGTTTTAATTAAGTAAACTCTCTCTCTCCATCCTCTCCCTCTCCCTCTCTCTCTCTCTCCCTCTCTCTCTCTCTCTCTATCTCTCTCTCTCTCTCTCTCTCAACAGCACTGAAGTCCCCTGTGCTGGAAGAGATACCGGAACAGACAGACACGTCGGCTCGCACACACACACAGGTTTGTTCTACTAAACTCGTGAGGACATAACATTTTAGCCATTGAAAAATAGCAGATCTACAAGCTCACGGCAATTTCTTTGGTGTCTGACATCATCGGCGCACAAGTCAACTATAGTTTCAAATAGGGAAGACGGTCTCTAGAGAAAACGGCAAAATAAAATATCAGATGTGCCGTCCGTTTTTTAGACGGCAACGGCATTTACGGGGGTTGAAAACGCAACAAAGTGAAACCACTTTTCCAGAGTGGAAATCTTTTAAAACGCTCTGCCTCACGTCTCCGTGTAAGCATGCAATACGGGGGAAACGACACAACGTGTGATGTCATGGTTCATGTCGGCGATGATGCAGAACCTAAAAAAAAAAAATGTTTTAACCGTAAGACAAACATTTTTTTGTTGTGAGGACTAGGCAGGGACGTGCACAGATAGACTCTAAGTGGTGCTAGAGCACCTGCCTTTTGCCCTCTTGACCAGAAGTGCCCCTTTGAAAAAAGGGCACACACTGTTTTCAGTTTACAGCAGGGGTCTTCAACAGGGGGTCCGGGACCCCTAGGGGGCCCTCAGAGTTACTACAGGGGGTCCGCCAAATCTTTATGTGACATGATTTTTCTTTTTACCATAACCACTCGAAACCTAGCATCCCTTTTCTGAGGAGAACTTTAGCCAAAAATAGCAGATCTACAAGCTCGTGGGCTTGTAGATCGGCTATTTTTGGCAAAGAGGTATAGGTGTAGAGGGAAAAAAGAGCAGACCAAGTAAACAAAAAAAAGTAGAATTTACTTGAGCACCTGCCCCTCAAAATGTCTGTGCACGCCACTGGGACTAGGATCACAATGTCTATGTCTCCAATTCTAACTGGGGGTACAGTAGAGTAGACTAGTGTCAGACTGTCTGTCACAGAGGCCTGTCAACCACCCTTCTCTATCATCATGGCGCATCACAGGTTAGTGAGAATGTAGTGTGTGTGTGCTTTTCTGTCAGATTATTGCATCACCCTTGCCCTCTTTTCAGCTTTGTGTCTAAGCCTATACCCATGCCCACTCACCCGTAGAGTACACACTAAATCCTCACACACCCAGACGCACACGCACACACCAGACATACCACCTCTCCCGGACGTTCCGGGAGTCTCCCGGGAATTAGCGTCCGCTCCCGGACATTTCCCGCTAGCAATATTTCTACACGGAACACTAACACCACTTCTCCCAGAGAACATGGATCGTTTTGGTTATAAGCCCACTTATTTCTATGATGAAAGAGCAAGTTAAAATGTGAATATCTTTCTGTGGTTTTGTCTGCTCCGAGGACGCTATTGTTAAATGAGTTTAGGTTTGTTTGGAGTGGGGAAGGATCGGCGGACACGTAAATCCCGCCCACTACATTTGATTGGGTAAAGCGCGGCCTGCTTCCTGATCTGAAGGCACGCCCACTTGTAGGCCAGTGCCTACGCGATATGACGAACCCCCCGACAGATTGAAACGGTAGAGCAGAATCTGTTCTTGAGAGATTACATTGTGATTATCGCGATCATATCGTTAATCAACCCGGTGTCACTCCCAAGGCGTCATATTTTGCCGCTCTGTCTGTAGCTCTGAAACGTCAAGTTTTGACATGACGGGACGATATGACGGGACGACATGACAGGACGCCATGGCAACGTTGCATGTTGACAAAACTATGCCTAAACCTAACCTCACAAAAACTATGCAGAGAGAGAGAAAGAAAAAAAAGAGTCGAGAGAGAAAAGAAAAATCGCACCCACGGTGGGGCTTGATCAGGGGAGGTTACAGTTACTAGCAAAGTATTGCTGCCAGGTTAACCACCGAGGCAGCTGCCCAATCGCTTGATTTGAGTAGTATTTGAAGCTCCAATACGTGCCCTTTAGTTTCTGTAGTCCTGTAGTTACTCATTAGGGAGTGAAAATGACGGAGCAGCAATAACTGATGCCTATCTGTGAGAATGTGTTGCGTTAATCGCAATTATTTTTGCCACGATAATCGTGACATGTCATTTTCATTTCATCCCATCCCTACACACATGCACATGCACGTTGATATGAACACACACACACACACACACACACACACACACACACACACACACACACACACACACACACACACACACACACACACACACACACACACACACACATAAACGGGGTGACCATGCAGAGAGCCTATTGGCTGTATATACTGACCGATTAGTTTGGTGTAAGATGCCAGGCAGGCCTGGTAATTGTCTTCATTGGGACAGCTGCTCACCGTGTGCTGAGTCACCAGGCAATTCATGTGGAAGTCTGCCAGCCTGGACCTGGACACCACACACACACACACACACACACACACGCACACGCACACGCACACACACACACACACACACACACACACACACACACACACACACACACAGAGACACAGACACAGACACAGACACACACAGACAGACAGACAGGACTCATCATAATCTGCCTGCAAAACGGTGAATCACACATTGTTGCTTATTGTTTATACAGTGAACATAACGGTACATAATGGTTGCAGCATGTCGGGCAGAAACCTCTTATCTCCATATTCTAACTTTAATATGTTTTTTTCTTAAGTACACGTCGGCCCTATATACTTGATCATACTACAGCGTCACTCAAAAGCATCAAAAGTAGCAGATCTACAAGCTCGAAACGTGGCGTGAAGCGACACGTTTCGAGCTTGTAGATCTGCTACTTTTGATGCTTTTGAATTTGAATCCTGAAAAGTAACATTTTTGGACATATGAGGGCGGTTTCCACCCGACAGACACGATAAAAAATGGTACACACACACACACACACACACACACACACACACACACACACACACACACACACACACACACACCCCGTACGCTTGCACATAAACGGACACATCACACACAGACACCTGCACACGCGAATACACACCACACACACACACACACACACACACACACACACACACACACACAACTGATCCACTAATCCACTAATAAGCCGCACAAGCATGAACACAAACAATCACACACACACACACACACACACACACACACACACACACACACACACACACACACACACACACACACACACACCTACCCATCTGCGCACGCACTGCAATGATCTTCCAATACACACCACACACACGCATACACGCACAGAGTGTATGTGGACGCACGCACGCACACACACACACACACACACACACACACACACACACACACACACACACACACACACACACACACACACACACACACACACACACACACACACACACACACACACTGCAATAATCTACCAATACACACCACTCGTGCATGCACACGCACAAACACATTTACAAGCAGCGTGTGTCATTTAATTTGGCAGTGCTGTGTGTAGGGTCTGGACCAGACCAGCTGTGGTCAGTATCAGAACCATGGCAGCAGAAACATCTGTTTTATAGAGGTTCAACAGGTTGTTCTGCATAACAACCAGGACTCACTCACACCTCACCACCAACCAGCTGCTTCTGATCTGCATTGATATACATTATTCATATAGCGTTGCTGTCGGCAGCATATTTACATTTTTTGTGTTTACTTTTCGTAAATTAACCCATTAAGACCTGGAACGGTGTAATTTTTAGATTTGAGCTAAAAAGCATTATTTTACACTTTGGGCTATTCAAAAATAGCAGATCTACAAGCTCGTAGCGCGGCACCGAGTGCCGCGCTACGAGCTTGTAGATCTGCTATTTTTGAAAGTTCGTGAAAATGTGTGCAAATCTTTGAATATATATATTTTTAAAGCGAACATTTTTAACTCAAATCTTTGCTTCTGGGGGGTCCCTGGAACAACATATTTTGATGGGGGTCCACGGCCAAACATATAATTTTGGGGGTCCTTGACATGAAAAAGATTGAGCACCACTGATATAGAAACACACGTTTTTCAGAATACTGTTGGGATTTAGGAGACATGTAGAATCGGCTTCAGGTCTCAATGGGTTAACGCCCCTACTTGATCCTACTATACACCATAGCGTCACATAAAAGCATCAGAAGCAGCAGATCTACAAGCTCAAAATGTGTTGCGAAGCGACGCGTTTTGAGCTTTGAGCAACTTTTTCTATTTTTGAATTTGAATCCTGAAAAGGATATGAGGTTTCTGCCCGACTACAACGATATATACTGTATACACACACGCACACACGCGGGCGCACACGTACACGCACGCAACAAACATCATCGCTGTCAGGCACACACCTTGTATCTCTCTACCAAAAAATAATGTATCAGACGACTGCAGTTGATTCAGAATGCTGCTGCTTGAGTCAGTACTACTGTATATACCAAGAAAGTGGAACATATCACTCCAGTTCTTAAATCCTTACACTGGCCACCTTCACCCTAGTTTGTATAGTTTCAATGTACAGATGATGTATTTTTTTGATATTATGCTGTTTAGACTGATGCTAGGTTCTTGGTTTACCTATGATCCTAGATTAATGAGGCACTACAGTATACACTGTCACTGAATGGGACAATATCCCGTTTTATCATTGAAGGGGCGAAGTAGGCGACATACTGACCTACCCACGTTTTTATCAGACTACTCATTGGGCGTAATCAGGAGATACAGACCTACCAGGAGGCAGAGCAGTCCTCACAACATGATTTACCATTCTGTGTCTATCGGTACATAATTCGGACGGCGCCGAGTCGGCTCAAGCGAACGTTGCAATGGTCGGCACGGCGACTCGCTGGCTTTAGCTCACTCGGTGGTGCCTCTGGTGGCTCCAGTTCGCTTGAGATTGCGCGCCTCCGACATGGTCAGAAACCGAAACCAAAACCTAACTTTATGTAAGTCAACTCCGTCGGTAGGTCAGTATCTCCTGATAACACCCAATGAATGGTCTGATAAATCGTGGGTAGGTCAGTATGTTGCCTACTTTGCCCATTCAATGGTCTTATAAAACATGATAATGTCCCATTCAATGCATTGATAGCACTATACCTGCACCCAGTGATCTTGGTACATAGAAATTGATCTATTGAAGATTCTGACTTTCAAATGTACATTTTTTGTTTTGATTGTATTGCTGTATTGTTGTATTGTGCTTTTTGCTTTGGCAATGTAAACGTATGTTTTCTCATGCCAATAAAGCCCTTTGAATTGAATTGAAATTGAATTGAATTGATAGCATCCAAATCAGGTCTCTCTGCATTTGATGCATCCATTTTAGCTAGGCAGATAACAGGCGAAAAACAAGCGAATCATTCACTTCCGGATAAAAGCGCCAAAATTGGTACACATACTCCTTGGGTAGTACTGTTTTGATAAAACCCGTTAGCCACCTGAAAATTCAAGATGGCGGCCATTTTTCAAGATGGCCGCCATTGAATATAGAGTAATATTACATTTCCCAACAAAATCACATAGATACAAGCGCCAAAATTGGCAAACATACTCCTTGGGTATTGCTCTTTTGATAAAAACCAAAGATTTTAAGATGGTGGCCATTTTTCAAGATGGCCACCATTGAATATACAGTAATTCGCAGTAATTTCACAATAAAATGTCATAGATATGCACCAAAATTGGCACACACACTCTTTGGGTATTGCTCTTTTGATGAAACCTGTTACCCATGTAAAAATTCAAGATGGCAGCCATTTTTCAAGATGGCCACCATTGTACAGTAGGCTATATACAGTCAAATCACATTTAGAAGTAAAATAGCTTAGAGGCAAGCACCAAAATTGGCTCATATACCATTCTTTTAATAACATTTTAGCAGCCACCTAAAAATTCAAGATGGTGGCCATTTTGCAAGGTGGCCGCCATTGAATATACACTAATAATGCATTTCTGAATAAAATCACCAAAAAATGTCCTATTTGAGTAATCTTGGTGTCAAATCATACATTTTTCACTATGTAGAATCTGAATCTGGACCCATGGACTGACTCACTAGCTTCCTTGTACCATATATCAGCCCCGGAATCCTAATCTTCTGCTAAATTAGGGGATCATGCTATGTTATAAGTCTATTATGTGTAGCATTTTCTTGTACAAGACAAAGAGGAAGGGTAGTGTTTTCAGCCTGCGGTGAAAGATGGGCAGTGACTCTGCTGTCCTGACATCAGTGGGAAGTTCATTCCACCACTGTGGGGCCAGAACAGAAAAAAGTCGTGACCGTGTCGATCGACCAGAAGGACCCTTGAGTGACGAGGCAATCAGTCGCCCCGAGGTGGCAGACCGAAGTGGTCGGGCAGGGGTGTAGGCATCGACCATAGCCCGGAAGTAAGAAGGAGCTGTTCCTTTCACTGCCCTATAGGCTAGCACCAGGGTTTTAAACTGGATCCGAGCTGCTACGGGGAGCCAGTGTAGAGATCGGAGAAGGATAGTTGTGTGGGAGAACTTGGGGCGGTTGAACACCAGACGAGCTGCAGCTTTCTGAACAAGCTCCAGAGGTCTGATGGCAGATGCCGGAGCACCAGCCAGGAGGGAGTTGCAGTAGTCCAGGCGGGAGATGACAAGAGCCTGGATGAGCACCTGTGCTGCCTTCTCCGTGAGGAAGGGGCGAATCCTCCTGATGTTGTAGAGGAGGAATCTGCAGGACCGTGTCACTGATGCGATGTTTGCCGAGAACGACAGTTGATCGTCCAGGGTCACACCCAGATTCTTCACAGTCCGAGTTGACGTCACCACAGCATTATCAATGGTGACGGCCATGTCTCGGTGCGGACAGCCCTTCCCCGGGAGGAACATCAGCTCGGTCTTGTCCAGGTTGAGCTTCAGGTGGTGCGTCGACATCCACTCCGAGATGTCAGCCAGACAAGCAGCAATGCGTGCCTCCACTTGTGTGTCAGAGGGGGGGAATGAGAGGATCAGCTGGGTGTCATCGGCATAGCAGTGGTAGGAAAAGCCATGGGAGTGGATGACAGCACCAAGAGATGTAGTGTAGAGAGAGAAAAGAAGAGGACCCAGAACCGAGCCTTGGGGAACCCCAGTAGTGAGTCTGTGTGGTTCTGATACAGACCCTCTCAGCATCACCTGGTAGGAGCGACCCGTCAGGTAGGATGCAAACAGGGAGAGTGCAGAGCCTGAGACACCCATCCCCTTAAGGGTGGAGAGGAGGATCTGATGGTTCATTGTGTCAAACGCTGCAGACAGGTCCAGGAGTATCAGGACGGAGGAGAGAGAGTTCGCTCATGATGTATGACAGATCAAGCGCAGCTGAAGGTGTTGATGATGCAAGGTTGGACATGTTTGCTCAGAAGCAGAGACCATATGAAGCTATTCCTCCAACCCGATCAGCGCTGAAGGAGCATGTAAAGCGTGCTGCCTACCAGGCGGGCTGTATCTGGAGTCAGTCAACAATAAGTCAACCAGAAACAGAGGATCCTGCCAACTGGGGCTGGAAGAAGAATGGAGATCTGTGGCAGATATTTTGGACAGAGCTCCCACCCATTGCAGAGAGTTGCAAGCAGCTGGCCAAGTGTGGATGCAAGTCGGAGTGCTGCGGTCGATGCAAATGCTACAGATTTGGTCTGACCTGCACGGCACAGTGCAGCTGCAGATGCGAGGTTTAGAAGTGTCTTCCTCATCCAGGCAGCAAGACAATAAGTGTACAAACAGACAATTTGGTCAAGCGAATAAGTATAGGCCTACTGTCTATAAAAATAAATAAAGAAAGAAAAGACAAAAAAAAAACCTGCCTCAACGGGATCATCACCTTATCGTGGTGGGGCAGTTTGCATGTCTCCATGACCCCTAGAACTATGTCGGCAGGAGTCTTGTACTCCTGGCAGGGTTACCCAAGCCAAACAGGTCGAAGGGTAGAGACTAGACGAAGGGTGATCCCAGGGCACTATTACTACTTGTAATCTACACTTGCAAGATCCGCTAGTCTCTCAGCGCTAATCTATGTGATTTTATTGCAAAAAGCCATCTTGAAAAAGGGCCACCATCTTGAATTTTTAGGTGGCTGCTAATATGTTATTAAAAGAATGGTATATGAGCCAATTTTGGTGCTTGCTTCTAAGCTATTTTACTTCTAAATGTGATTTGACTGTATATAGCCTACTGTACAATGCTGGCCATCTTGAAAAATGGCTGCCATCTTGAATTTTTACATGGGTAACAGGTTTCATCAAAAGAGCAATACCCAAAGAGTGTGTGTGCCAATTTTGGTGCATATCTATGACATTTTATTGTGAAATGACTGCAAATTACTGTATATTCAATGGTGGCCATCTTGAAAAATGGCCACCATCTTAAAATCTTTGGTTTTTATCAAAAGAGCAATACCCAAGGAGTATGTTTGCCAATTTTGGCGCTTGTATCTATGGGATTTTGTTGGGAAATGTAATATTACTGTATATTCAATGGCACCCATCTTGAAAAATGGCCGCCATCTTGAATTTTCAGGTGGCTAACGGGTTTTATCAAAACAGTACTACCCAATGAGTATGTGTACCAATTTTGGCGCTTTTATCCGGAAGTGAACGATTATTCCCGGTATCTGCCTAGCTATTTAGCCTACCTTGCTTATCAGTCACTCTGGATAAAGAGCGTCAAGCTAAATGCCTAAATTGAAAAATTGTAATTGCAAATAATAACTACATTGGATCTAACGGAAAAACAGTTTATATTTTACCATTTCCTGTAACGCAGGGGTCTTCAACGTTTTCAGGCCAAGGACCCCCTAGCTGATAGAGACATGAAGCAGGGACATGAACCCCCTACTCTATATTGTATAAAATTGTGTTTCAGATTAAAGTTAGTCTGCTCTTTCTGCTCTTTTTTCCCCTCTACACCTACACCTCTTTGCCAAAAATAGCCGATCTACAAGCTCTCAACGCCTCGCAGCGCGAGGCGTTGAGAGCTTGTAGATCGGCTATTTTTGGCTTATGTTCCCCTCAGAAAAGGAATTCTAGGGTTCAAGTGGTCAATGTAAAAAACTAAATCCTATCACACAAAGATTTGGCGGACGCCCTATAGTAGCTCTGAGGACCCCCTAGGGGTCCCGGACCCCCTGTGAAAGACCCCTGCAGTAACGGTTTTGGACATACAAGGTTTCCACCTCGACAGCCACGATATATTATTAAGTGTTTACAGTACACAGTCAACAACATGGCCTTTCAGTGTGAGGGAGATATATCTCCTTCCACCATCCCACTTCTGTGCTAGATATCTTGACCATCTTCAATCGTCTCTTCCACACCCCCCCCCCCCGCTGATAAAAATAGTGTGCTTTGTTTCTGTGTGTGTTAGCGATAAGAAGCTTTAAGTCTGCCCAGGGCCTCGGGGTGTGTGTGTGTGTGTGTGTGGGGGGGGGGGGGGGGTGGCATCACGCTTAAGCCCCTGCATTCATACTTTGTTGTGCGACGGTGTCAGAGAATAGCAGACCTACATAGATGTACAGACCTTACAAAGATCTAACAGACCTCACGAGCGTGTAGGTCTGATATTCTACGCCGTTCTCTGCGCCGTGCGAGCGACAACGCATACGATTTGGGCTTTAATCCACTTAAGCAGGTCGACTGGGAGTGCAGGCGCACGCACGCACGCACGCACGCATACACGCACGCACACATGCACACACACATGCACACACACATGCACACACACATGCACGCACACATGCACACACACATGCATGCACACATGCGTGCGCAGTGACTCTGACTCTACCGTTCACGTCACCACTGGATGCTACAAACTGTGAATCGCCAGCTGTTCAAGTATGCTCTTTTCCAGTGGTGTAAAGTAACTAAGTACAGTTACTGTACTCAAAGAAATTTTAGGTATTTTTACTTCACTGGAGGATTTCCAATTATCAATACTTTTTACTTCTACTCCATTACATCTCAGAGGCAATTATTGTATTTTTACTCCACTACAATTATTTGAAAACTTTAATGACCAGTTACTTTGTAGATTTTGATCTACAAAACACACATTCACCCTTTCATCTCTATATACTTCGACTGTTTTCTAAAGATGTTCATACATTTTGAAAACGCGTGAAGTAGGACATTCTGGGACAGTCTGCACACGGTGTGCTTTTACTTTTGGTACATTTAAGTATATTTTGAGGCCAATACTTACGTCATTTTGCCCAAGTAAATTCTGAATACCTGAATGCATTGTGGTAGTGATACTTTGACTTAAGTAAAAAAAATGTTAGTACTTCTCCAATTTCTGCTCTTTTCTTTGTGTCTGTCTGTCTGTCTGTCTGTCTGTCTGTCTGTCATTACCCTGACTCTTTCTTCATGACTTATTCATCCGGTCCTGACCATGACCATCTCTCCCTCGCTCCTTATCTCTCTATCAGTCTCTCTCACTTTTTATTCTCCTTATTCTCTATTATTGTGGCCTTTCTGTGAGTCTCTCCCTCTCTCTCACTTTCACTCTCTCTCCCTCTCTTACTTTCATGGTCTCTCTCCCTCTCTCTCGCTTTCACTCCCTCTCTTACTTTCGCTCGCTCGCTCTCGCTCTCTCTCTCTCTCTCTCTCTCTCTCTCTCTCGCTCTCTCTCTCTCTCTCTCTCTCTCTCTCTCTCTCTCTCTCTCTCTCTCTCTCTCTCTCTCTCTCTCTAATTGTCTCTACTCTCTCTGCCCTCTCCTCTGACTTTTTCCACAGTCTCTCTATCTCTCCCTCTCTCACTTCCCCTCTTTTGTCTTCACTCTCTCCCTCTCTCACAGTGTCTCTATCTACTGTATTCCTCCCTCATTTTCACTCTCTCTCTCGCCTTTTCTCACTTTCTAGAGTCTCTCTCTCCCAATTAAATTCAACTCGAATTGTTTTATTGGCATGATACAATACATTTTACATGACCAAAGCATACATATCAGAATGTTCATCAATCTCTCTCTCTCTCTCTCTCTCTCTCTCTCTCTCTCTCTCTCTCTCTCTCTCTCTCTCTCTCTCTCTCTCTCTCTCTTTCTGAGTGGATGGTCTGGTATAGCAGAAAATAGCAGATCTACAAGCTCATAGCGCGGCACCGAGTGCCGCGCTACGAGCTTGTAGATCTGCTATTTTTGAGGCTGGTTGTGTTTCTGTGTAATCCTTTATTTTTATGTTGGTGTTTGCATATAAGTCAGGCATGTAGTTGAGGTCCTGGTTCTGGTCTGCATTACCCGGCAGTGCGTTAAAAAACAAACCAAAAAAAAAAGACAAAATCTCTCTCAGTCTGTTATGACTCATTCAGTGCTGACCTGCTATGACCCGCTCTATCCTGCAGGGGACAGAAGCATGTCCTGGAACCAAACCGTTCCCCCAAACACAATCTGAACCCTTCCAATCTGTCCTGGAACCAACCCTTCCAATCCCTTGCAGTCTTCATACTTGGCAAATGTAATGAGCTTTGCATGCTTTCAACTCGCATTTGGTCAGGAATGGAACCGGACACAGACGATAGTGCTCTCTTCTGCAATCCACCAATTAAGACAACATACTTCACAATCGTTTGTGAGATTAGCTGACAGACGCGCGCACGGCACACCCACATCGGCATCGCTAGCTCAAAGGTTAGAGCTGCGAGCTCGCTATGTGTTAATTTTGTTGACTAAAAAAGTATAACCTCCCTCAAAACCCACCTCTTCAGAACTGCTTTCCCCACCTAGCTGATCTCCTACCACCCCCACGTCTCAACTTGTGTTTTATTCGCTGGCCTTCTGTAGTCTTTTTATTCTCTGTATTTTCTCATTAAAGTTGTTTTGTTTTGATTGTGTTCCACTTAGTTTAGCCTTGTAAAGCGACTTTGAGTACTCAGAAAAGCGCTATATAAATTCCAGGTATTATTATTATTATGACGAAAATGTGTTTTTGACTAGCTAAAAACTAAGCTAAGATGACAAGAACTACAGTATGACTAAATATACTGATAATTATAATGTTGAAAAAATGTTGTGAAAAGAAAGGAAAAAATAAATAAACATATTGTTGAAAAAATATATATATACTGATAATTTCGTCAACCAATAAAAACTAGAGTAATATGTTAGGGAGGGATGAGTGGATAAGAGATCCAGTAGAACTAAAAGACAAGTCACGTTATGCATGTCTGCGCGTGGCTGTCACACTCTGAAAATAGCCGATCTACAAGCTCACAACGCGTCGAAGACGCGTTGTGAGCTTGTAGATCAGCTATTTTCGGCATATGGATGATTTTTTTTACTTAACCCATTCAATCTGGTAACGCATCTACGCCATTTTAGATTTTAGCTATAACCATTATCTTATACTTTGGCTATTCAAGAAATAGCAGATATAAAAGCTTGTAGATCTGCTATTTTTGAAAAATCTTGAAAATGTGTGCAAATCTATGAACATGGTATATATTTTTAAAGGGAACATTTCTGACTAAAAACTTTGCTTCTGGGCTCCCTGGAACAACATATTTTCAGATGGGGTCTGCTGCCAAATATATATAATGTTGGGGGTCCTTATCCACTGATATAGCGACATACGTTTTTTCAGTTAACTTACATTTAAATGGGATTGAATGGGTTAAGTCATTTTTGTTAGTATTTCTTCCAATTACATTACATTACATTACAGTCATTTAGCAGACGCTTTTATCCAAAGCGACTTACAATAAGTGCAATCAACAAAGGTAGGGAACGAAAGCTACTAATCACCAGAGGTTATAAGTGCATTTTCTGCAATAACAAGCAACCAAGAGCATACCTAGCGCTAAGGTAAAAGTGCAATATATCAGCTACCTATTTCCTTAAACAGATGAGACAAAATAGCTAAGTCAAATGAGCAGGAGCTAAAAACAAATAATTGTATTGACTAAACAAGATCCAATAAACAATTCAACAATAAAACAAGCATTCGTACAACTAGTTAACAACAAGTAGGCCAGGCAAAGAGGAAGGGTAGTGATTCCTGAAGAGGTGGGTTTTCAGCCTGCGGCGAAAGATGGGCAGTGACTCTGCTGTCCTGATATCAGTGGGAAGTACATTCCACCACTGTGGGGCCAGAACAGAAAAAAGTCGTGACCGTGTCGATCGACCAGAAGGACCATTGAGTGGCGGGGGAGTCAGTCGCCCCTTGGTGGCAGACCGGAGTGGTCGGGTAGGGTTGTGGGCATTGACCAATACCCGGAGGTAAGAGGGAGCTGTTCCTTTCACTGCCCTATAGGCTAGCACCAGGGTTTTAAACTGAATGCGAGCCGCTACGGGGAGCCAGTGCAGGGAACGGAGAAGGATAGTTGTGTGAGAGAACTTGGGGCGGTTGAACACCAGACGAGCCGCAGCTTTCTGAACAAGCTCCAGGGGTCTGATGGCAGATGCCGGAGCGCCAGCCAGGAGGGAGTTGCAGTAGTCCAGGCGGGAGATGACAAGAGCCTGGATGAGCACCTGGGCTGCCTTCTCCGTGAGGAAGGGCCGAATTCTCCTGATGTTGTAGAGGAGGAATCTGCAGGACCGTGTCACTGATGCGATGTTAGCCGAGAACGACAGTTGATCGTCCAGGGTCACACCCAGATTCTTCGCAGTCCGAGTTGACGTCACCACAGCGTTCTCAATGGTGATGGCCATGTCTCGGTGAGGACAGCCCTTCCCCGGGATGAACATCAGCTCGGTCTTGTCCAGGTTGAGCTTCAGGTGGTTCGTCGACATCCACTCCGAGATGTCAGCCAGACAAGCAGCAATGCGTGCCTCCACTTGTGTGTCAGAGGGGGGGAATGAGAGGATCAGCTGGGTGTCATCGGCATAGCAGTGGTAGGAAAAGCCATGGGAGCGGATGACAGCACCAAGAGATGTAGTGTAGAGAGAGAAGAGAAGAGGACCCAGAACCGAGCCTTGGGGAACCCCAGTAGTGAGCCTGTGTGGTTCTGACACAGACCCTCCCAGCATCACCTGGTAGGAGCGACCCGTCAGGTAGGATGCAAACAGGGAGAGTGCAGAGCCTGAGACACCCATCCCCTCGAGGGTGGAGAGGAGGATCTGATGGTTCACTGTGTCGAACGCTGCAGACAGGTCCAGGAGTATCAGGACAGAGGAGAGAGAGTTCGCTCTAGCGGCATGGAGTGACTCCGCCACTGCCAGGAGGGCAGTCTCTGTCGAGTGACCCACTTTGAACCCAGACTGGTTGGAGTCCAGGAGGTTGTTCTGGTGGAGATACGAGGACAGTTGTTTGAACACAGCACGTTCGAGAGTTTTAGATAGGAAGGATAGAAGGGAAACCGGCCTGTAGTTCTTGACTTCAGAGGGGTCAAGTGTCGGTTTCTTGAGGAGGGGGGTGACTCTGGCAGTCTTGAAAGTAGAGGGAAAGTAACCAGATGTAAGAGAGGTGTTAATAACGTGGGTTAAGAAGGGAAGAAGTTCAGGTGCAGTGGACTGCAGCAGAGGGGATGGGACAGGGTCCAGAGAGCATGAGGTGGGGCGGCTAGAGGTAACAAGGAGAAGGACCTCGTTAGGAGAAAGGGGAGAAAAGTGGGATAGAGAGGTGGAGGGGGGGGAGAGAGGAGTAGATGAAGCTAGAGAGGGGAGGGTGGAAGAGGGACGGGTGTGGGTAGTGCGCAGGGCACCAGCCGGGGGAGGAGGGAATGAGGATCGGATATCGTTCACCTTCTTGTCAAAGAAGTTGGCGAAATCGTCAGGGACGAGGAGGGAGGAGGGAGGAGGGGGAGGTGGTTGCAGGAGAGAGGAGAAAGTTTCAAAGAGTTTTTTAGGGTTAGAAGCAGAAGCCTGAATTTTAGTGCAGAAGAAAGCAGCTTTAGCAGCTGATAGAGAGGAGGAAAAGGTAGAAAGGAGAGATTGGAAGGTAAGAAGGTCCTCCGGGAGGTTGCCATTTCTCCATTTACGCTCAGCTGCTCTTAGGCTCCGTCTCTCAGTACGCACTGAGTCCGACAACCAGGGTGCAGGTGGAGTTTGGCGTGCAGGCCTGGTGGTGAGGGGACAGAGATGGTCCAGGGAAGAGGATAGAGTAGAGAAAAGAAGATCAGTGGCAGTATCGGGGGATAGTAGAGCAAAGGATTCGGGGGCAGGGAGAGCAGAGAGGACAGAGGAGGAAAGATCAGAGGAGGATAGTGAGCGAAGGTTGCGACGTGAGGAAATCATGTGGGTAGGGAGGGGCTGTGGGGGGGGGGAGGAGAGAGAGAGAGAGTAAGACATGAGGTAGTGATCAGAGAGTTTCTTACCCTTTTCACTGGGAGGAGGAGTGACGGACAGGTTAGCAGTAGAGCAGCCTCTGGTGAAGATCAGGTCCAGTTGGTTGCCCTTCTCGTGGGTAGGGGGAGATGGGGAAAGGACTAGGTCGAAGGCGGCGAGAAACGACAGTAGTGGGTCTAGCTGCTTCACGGTCGGGAGGTTGAAGTCACCCAGAAGGATGATTCCAGAGCCGTCGACCGGGAAGTGAGAGACTAGATGGTCGAGTTCCTCCAGGAAGCCACCAGCAGAGCCCGGTGGGCGATAAACAACTGCAATGGTGAGCTTGACTGGATGAGAAACCGTGACCATGTGATATTCAAAAGAGTTAGGAGAGAATTGTGACAATTGTGACAATACAGGTACGATAATAATAAAACGTAACACCACCACTGCTGCTGCAGCAGTACCATAAAATAGGATTAGAATAACATAGATTAAAACGTGCATTCCTTGACATTAGATGTTTGACATCTACATATGCGTTGGTAAACAATCTCATCGACTATCCCATGGATTCATTCGTCTTGGCTGCATGCGTCGTGAAAAATACATTATGATGAATAAATCTTCTCCCCCACCAGTCACGTTAATACTCATAATTCCTTGATACACCTGCCGAGGAAAAAAGTGGCATCGCAGCCATGTTCAACTGAAACCTATTAATCAACCCTATAGACCTAAACTTAATTATTAAGTCATTTGAAAGCTTTCTTCTTACAGTACACGTGTAATGCCGTGTTCAAATGAGCAGATACAAAGCTACAGGCTTACCGTTCATGTTCAAAGAAAGCCAACGACATGAAGGTACAAAGATACAGGCTACTTTTGCTACTTTTGTAGAAACTCTTGAAGAAAGAAGAAAAGTCAAGAATAACTGAGAGCTGTGCTGAGTTAGTTAGCCGTTTATTTAACTCATTAGCTGCCAGAAAAAAAAAAAGCATGCTGCCCTTGCCAGCGATTTCCGAGTGTTTTCACTAACCTTTGAAAAGCTCACAACGCGTCGCATCGTGACGCGAGCTTGTAGATCTGCTATTTTCAAATAGCTGATGTATAATGTTAAAATGCTCATGTGGCCCATAGTCGCTTCTTTTTGGCTGGTTTTCCTGGACCTGGTTGCTTGTTTCTCTCAAAGAATCTGGCAACACTGCTTAGTTCGCCCAGTCCATGGGCTTTTATACCCCCAAGTTACTTTCCTTACCCTCAGACCATATTATGCTTGACCAATCAAGATGAGATTATTCTTAGCAATACATCATTATTACAACACATCACATAATATTTCGCCAGAGCAAAGAGCATGTCCTTTTTTTGCCTGCTTAGTAGACAGTTTGTGAGCCAGGAAGGGTCGAGGCGACCGTTGGCCTCATCCTGTTCCTCTCTGGCTCCAGACCGTGATCTCTCCAGCTAAAGATACCCAGCTGGGTCTCCTCTGCTCCTTCTATCACTTCTATCCAAACACGCTGACTGTTACATTCCTTATAGCCTGTGTTCCAGGCCTGCAAAGTCACACACAGTAGCAGTGATATACAGGGAACCCTCAAGCTTTATACAAAGCAATGGAAGCCAGCGACACAAAGGAAAAAGCGATAATCAGTATTGGCAGCTGAATGTAGGTTGTTTTCGCCAAAAAGCAACATAAAGCAGAGAAATGGGCATTTTATTCCAAATCCATTAGAATGGAAGTGAATGTGGCTGTTTTTTTTTGTGATCACGTGACCGCTTCACTGCTTCACTGGGAGTCAAATGGTGACTCATAGGTTAGCGAATAGCGCCATCTAGCGTAAAAACACTGAAAACACCAGTACACGTCCAAAACACGTCCTTGGCGGTGTGGGCTTTGGATTGCTGCTACAAAATCTACAAAGCTACAATTAACCCAAGTTGAGCTGGCCTCTACTGCAGCTGCAAAGCTACACAAAACGACCAGGTGTTGTTTAACCATTTCCACCCAACTTCTCTCCTCTCACACAATATAGGCTCTATATAGCCTGATTATCAGACTGAAGCTGCGTGGAGCTTCAGTCTGAAATTGGCTCCAGTGTCGGGGATTACAAGGGGGAGGGGATTAGAAATTCCCTAAACCAATCCTAAGGGATCCCCACTCCCACCTCCGCCTCTCATTGGACAATGCATTTTGTACCGGAGAAGTCCTAGGTTCACATTTACAAGTCCAGACCAAGAGGCAGTCCACTCAGAGAGTGGGCGGGGTCTATGGTATGGAACCAGGCTAGTCTCTATATGCACAGAAGCCATATTGGAAATAAAGTGCGCCTCTCCCTTACTTCTTCACAGGTCAATTAGGTCTCACTGATGAATTCATTGGCTCCCATGGACGGGTACACTCGTCAGTTGGCCCGAAAGGTCCACAGTGCCAAGGACGACTTTGACGAGTTTTAGGTTTTCCGTGGTTTTCCACCAGATGGCGCTGTTCGCTAACCAATGAATGATTCCTTGCCTGTCAGAAAAGGATAGACCCGGAAATGACGTCATTTAAACAAAACAAAACCGCGTGTTTACTTCCTGTTTATTCGTTATGGAGAAATGGCTTTATCTCTGTTTCTGATGTTTTTTTGGCAAAAACAAGACACGTTCAACTGGCCACAACTATGCAACGGATTACCGCAACCGGACAATTTCCCCCTAATTCTACGAGACCCCCGTGTGTGTAATGAGGCGATCGCCGTGCGGACGGCGATCACAGAAAATGTTCCATGATTTTTCTAAGGTTTAATAAGTAAAAACAATCGCTGGCAGTGGCTTGGCAAACAATGTTTTATGCTGATATGGTTCCATGTTGGCTCACTGGAAACACTCTGCTACACCAGTGGGTCTCAACGTGTGGTCCAGGTACCCTCATGGTTCCTTGAGGGGGTTCCAAATGGACCCTTACGTGTGTCTAACCTGAGAGTGTACAAATGGACCCTTATGGGTCCATTTGGTTCCATTTGTACACTCTCAGAGTTATGAAATTTAAAGAACGACTTCACCCATTTTCAACCTATCTTCATATAATTGGTCCTCACTAATACTCATCTGGTACCTTTTTTTTCTATGTCTGTGTCTCAGAGGAGGGCTGTGGACAGTTCAGAATCCCGCCTACCAGTGACATCATTGATGGGGAATCCAAGCTAATAAAAACGGTTTTCTATTCCTGTAAAGTTGCAATGCAATAATAGAAGCCATTGCTCTCACGTTAATACAAATCTAAATTAAAAATGTGAAATCTTGTTGGGAACAAAAATCCTGCCTAACGATGATGTCACTGGTAGACGGGTTTCTGGACTGTCCACAGCCCTCCTATGAGACATAGACAAGAAGATTTTTTGGTGATAAGTGTTAGTGAGGACCAATTATATGAAGATAGGTTGAAAATAGGTGAAGTCGTCCTTTAAAAAGTTTGAGAACCACTGTGCTACACTAAATGAAACAGACATGAGAAGGAAGTAAGGATGAAGCCCAATTTATTTCCAATATGGCTGCTGTGCATAGAGACTATCTCTGAATTGTAAGGGGGGGGGACTCATTATTTCCAGTGAGAAAGTATATCATTACACGCTGAGGAAGGCTTGATTCCGAAACGCGTCCGTGTTTGCTGTGTCTTCCCGTGCGCATATGAATTAAAAAGGTACCAGAAAGGCTTGGGAGAGCTGCCTATTACTTTCTTATACTGTGAATCTTGGTGAGCCGTGCACCCGGCAAACTGCATTATATACAGACTGAGAGTGCTCGTTTTCCTATTCTACTGTACTCATTATTTCCGTCAGCCAGTTCCGTGTTCTTTCTAACCCCAGTCTTTATTTTCCCTATACATTTCAGACTCGTCAGACGCACGCTGAAGTCAACGAGCGTTGATCAACACACCACATCAACAGCGACGCAGCGACAGGTACACCATGTAGTACTTTACTATTTTCTTTAATACATCCGTGCTATAGAACACCCTTTACGTCCGTGTGTGGGTTTTACAAATATTGAAACACCGAAAAGTTTTAAAAAGTTATTCAGACTTAAATCTCCTAACTCCATTGGATCCTCAAACCACCTATACTGTAACTCCAACTCATTCTATCTACAAGCTCGATCTAAAAGCTCATAGTGCGGCACTGAGTGCCGCACTATGAGCTTGTAGATCTGCTATTTTTGAAAAATCGTGAAAACTTGTGCAAATCTTTGAATATATGTATATTTTTAAAGCGAACATTTGTAACTCAAATCTTTGCTTATGCACTTGAGCTGGATTTGGGTAAAGTGATGATAATATAATGAGTCATTATATTATCATCACTTTACCCAAATATAAATACAGTCATTATTAATGACACATGCAAGTATCTGACAATGTATAAAGGAATTTTGGACATAGTTGGTTTCTGCCCAACAGCATATGGGAACGTTGGAAACATCACAGACAATTCTACTTGTTATAGTCTACCAGCCTCCTGTACATGTTCTGCATTTTGTTGCAGAGTATAATGCCCTAAAATTTAATTACATTTGTCGTACAAGAATGTGGCGCAAAAGTAGCAAAAATAGCCAATCTACAAGCTCACAACACATCGCGATATGCCATGTTGTGAGCTTGTAGATAGGCTATTTTTGCTACTTAAGAAACATTCTGAAAGTGAAAGAGTTTAAGTCTGTCTCTGGTGTTTTATAACCAATGAAACGTTTTACCAAGAGCTTGTGGCTAAATTATAACTACATTAGATCCATTGGAACACAGGTTATTTTTCTTCCATTTTCTGCAAAGTAACGGTTTTGTACGTACAAGGTTTCTATCAAGTTTAGTCATTAATACTGATACTATTATAGTAGGAGAGTTTAATATTCACGTGGACATTGATGATAGCCATAGCACTGCATTTATTTCATTACTAGACTCAGTTTATCTCATTACTAGACTTCACCAGACTCTTGATCTTATTCTATTATGTCATCAACATTTTAAATGTAATAGAACCCCTTTTATCTGGAACATTATTTAATAACGTTTTCATTCCCATTACTGGACTACTCCGCCATTAGAGAGGAAAACAAATGTCTTCGGTAGATGTCTATCCGCTGTAGCTAAATTTAAGAAAGTGATTCCATCAGCATGTCATTCAGAGCATGCACAGATCATCGACAATAGCCTACATTTTAACATTGTCACAATGACTTTCACTTTTGTTTGACCTCGGTGCAGTGTATTCTTTATAACAGTGTATAGTTTAATAATAGGTAATTATGCGTGTAAAAAAAATATTTAGTGAATCTCTATTCAATCTATTCAGGGGTGTCTTGGGATCCCAGGGGAAGGCAATTCCCACCCGCTTTAATAATAAAAGGACACGCCCGCACACTGCCAAACTGCACGGTATACAGGAGCACATTTATTGACAGAGAAGTGCTTCTCTCTCAATAAATGTGCTCCTGTACCGCTCCTGGTATGTACCGTGCAGTGTGCGGGTGTATTCTTTTATTATCGATGTGCACTTGTTTGCCTACTCACCTGCTCTTAAGCTCTTATTCTAGGTACAGTATGCAAAGGTTTTTCTCAACAATTCTCACCCCCTACTAGCATTCACATTTACAGTAACCTCAAATGTAGTTATTTTAAGCATATCGTACTTTTCTTTGCAGATTCATGATTTATTGATTGATTTATGTCTTTATTAACCCTTTAAGACCTGGGACGCATCTGTGTCGCGTCTTTTTTGATCTAAAAAAGCATTATTTTACACTTTGGCTATTCAAAAATAGCAGATCTACAAGCTCATAGCGCGGCACCGAGTGCCGCGCTACGAGCTTGTAGATCTGCTATTTTTGAAAAATCGTGACAATGTGTGCAAATCTTTGAATATATCGGTTTAAACCAAACATTTTTTTTTTTTGGGCATTTTTTGCTTTATCGGAGAGGGATAGTGAAAGTGTTGCGACAGGAAGAACGGGAGAGAGATGGGGGAAGACATGCAGGAAAGGCCGACGGGAACGGGACGCGAACCCGCGGCACACTGCTATTAAGGATTTTCAACCAGGGTGCCTAGACCGCGACGCCACGGCCTAGGCCAAAACCAAACATTTTTAACTGAAATCTTTGCTTCTGGGGGGTCCCTGTAAGAAAATATTTTGAGATGGGGGTCGGTGGCCAAATACATATCATTTTGACACATACTGTACGTTTTTCAGAATACTATTTAGAAGGCATTTGTAGAATCGGCTTCATGTCTTAATGGGTTAATCATGAAATAAAACATAATATGTCACATGTAACATACATCTGACCCACCATAATCAAAAGGATAACACAAACAAAAAGCTTCCAGCTTGTTTCTGTGACGGTCCTCAGTATAGAGATGATGAGGTGTGTGTATGATGTCATGTGTAGTGTGGAGCTGGTGAGTGCATGATATGCTAATGTGTCCCTGGGTACATTAGCATCTGATGTTATAATCTGACATTAGATGGGAGCTAAATGCATTTCAATCCACGCCCCATCCATCTACATGAGCCATGTGACACACGTGTTAACAAACACATGTTTTCTTAACTCATTCACTGCCTGAGTTTTTTTTTTCCAGAACAGTCTGCAGCCGCACTGCCAGCGTTTTTGAGCATTTTTTACTAATCTTTCGAGACCCACAGATTATTTTTCAAAGAAGATTTAAACATCAGATGTCTGGAGGTAAAGACGAGGGCCTGTTCTTTCATCTGGCTAAAAGATCTTTTCCGTTCTTTAGTTATCGGCAGTTGAATATACTGTAGCTTGTTTTCACCAAAAACGCAATCTGAGAAAAGAAATCAGAGACGCATTCATTTTTTATAAATCTGATAACATTAGATCGGACGGGCTGGAATTTGTTTAGAGCAGTGGTTCTCAACCTGTGGGTCGGGGACCCCCAGGGGGTCCCCACAATATTTGGGGGGGATCCCCAGATGACAGTGAAGTGACAATTTGTCACTACAACTTGACAAACATGGACCAAATTGTCAAATAATATAAGTAACATTTGAAATATATATATATATACAAAATATTTAAAAATAGCCGATCTACATGCTCACGACGCCTCGCAACGCGAGACGTTGTGAGCATGTAGATCTGCTATTTTCACAATATTTATCTGGGGGGTCCCCAGTTCAAATATCACTATTTTGGGGGGTCCCAAACTGAAAAGGTTGAGAACCACTAGTTTAGATGATTCTTCTTTTGGTGATTTTTCTTCGGGAGTCCTAGGTACACTCTAAGGTTGCGGAAGAGAGCGCCCTCTATCGTAAACCATTGAACACACCAAACGACGAACGATACGTCAATGGCGCTCTGAGCCTTGGACTGGAATGACGAATAATTATTTGGCAATGGCGGTGAATGAGTTAATGTCTGCAAACATACGATTCACTTCAGCCTCTTTCAACCATGGAGTCCATGTTTAGGGCATGTTTAGGCAAAGATTTACAAAATAATGTGTTGATCTACAAGCTCACAAGGTCTAGATATTTACAAGCTCACGATGCATCATGATTTTGTTAGTTCGGCTAGTTCCACATATTCCCAACAAGAATAGGGCTTTTTGCCACCCTCTACTTTTCTCCTGAAATGACACCTCTGCTTATCTTCACCAATAGGAACAAAACCGCTTCACAAGAACAATATATCACTGTTGTCGGGCAGAAAAACCTCTTATCTCCTTGTTCTAACTTTGTATGTTTTTGGGCGGTGTAGCCGCCCCTATAAGTGGGGATGGGACACCTCATTAGTACACCCTTCGCTGTACTGTGATTTGCTCATACATTAGTACACCCCTAGCTGTACTGTGATTGGCTGACTCTATTCAGCACTGTGATTGGGTAGCGAGACACATGATGAAACTAATAACCTATAAATATGACTATGCACTTAAAAAAAACACTTTCTTTTTTAAGTGAGCTTCCATCACTGTGATCACCACACCACCCACTTCACACTGGGTGTGATTTTTTCATACATTAACGCCCTACTTGATCATACTACAGCGTAACACAAAAAAAAGTATCAAAAGCTCGGAAGTGCGTCGCAAAGTGACACGTTTCGAGCTTGTAGATCTGCTACTTTTGCTGTTTTTGAATTTGAATCCTGAAAAGTAACAGTTTTGGACATGGAGGTTTCCACCCGACAGAGACGATAATATTTTCAACTACAATTTTGCTTGGTTTTACACAGACAAGATGCCAGCAGTGGTGGAAAAAGTACTCACATTTTTGACTTAAGTAAAAGTGCCAATACTGCAATGTAGAAATACTCTGTTACAAGTAAAAGTCCGGAATAAAAAAATGTACTTGAGTGAAAGTACAAAAGTATTGGTATATAAAATGTACTTGAAGTACCAAAAGTAAATGTACTCATTATACAGAATGTCCCATTTCAAGTTTTCAAACGTCTAAAAAATCTATAGAAAATAGCATACTAATCTGTCTGAATCCCCATTCGCACTCTGCAGTGCAGAGACCAATTGTCTCTCATTGTGAGAGGAATGATTCAATTCCATGGCTTTTCTTGAGTAGCCTAATGTTCTACAAAGCAGTCAGGTAGAGGGCTATTGTTCTAGGTGTTGACGGCGCGTTGACGGCTCTCTCTCGCGGGCGCGCACGACGTGCACCTTCAGACCTAGTTGAGCTGAGCTTCACTAGAATCCACTGGTAAGTCCACCTCTGCACACACACACGCGCACGCACGCGCACGCACATGCACGCGCACACGCACGCATCCCATTTCAAGTTTTCGAATGTATAAAAATCTTTTGAAAATAGCAGATCTACAAGCTCACAATGCGTCGCATCGCGACGCATTGTGAGCTTGTAGATCTGCTATTTTCAAATGGCCGAAATGTATATAGGGCTGAAGTGATTAATGTATGTTTTGTAATAATAATCAAAATCTAAAGTAACTACTTACTAAAGTTTTCAACCAATTGTAGTGGAGTAAAAGTACAATATTTGGATCCGAGATGTAGTGGAGTAGAAGTAAAAGTACTGAAAATTGGAAATACTCCAGTAAAGTAAAAAATACCTCACAATTGCACTTAAGTATACAGTACTTGAATACGACACCACTGGATGCCAGCTAGAGTGCAGCCAGCTCTCAGAAGACTTGTCACAGCTCAGTGACAGTGATTGATATGCACACTGACAGTAAGCTCAGTGGACAACTGGAAATAAAAAAAATAAAAAATAAGATGGAAAATCCTCTTTGTAGCGACTGTGTTCTGCAGAGGTTTTTCTCTATTCGTCCCAAATACATACTTTATCACACTGTCCTCTGGACGATGACATGTACAGTTAGTAGTCTAGAGAGTCTTGTTATTAACCTGTTCCTTTCCTCTATGATGTCTGCACAGGTGTGACAAGCACACGCACACAAGTACGCACAAGCTGTTGGCTTCACACAGCCACTGTGTGCGTGCGTGCGTGCGTGCCTGTGTGCGTGTGTGTGTGTGTCAGTGATGTATTCTACTGTGTTATGCTATATATGTACTAATCTTTTGGAAAAAAAGCGTAGTCCTCTACTAACCATCAGTGGTGTAAAGTAACTAAGTACATTTACTCAAGTACCGTACTTAAGTACAGTGTTGAGGTATGTTTTACTTTTGTACTTTGTACTGCCAATGCTTTTGTACTTTTACTAAAGTACATTTTTAACTCTGGACTTTTACTTGTAACAGACATCCTACATTGCAGTATTGATACTTTGACTTAAGTGTGTGTGTGTGTGTGTGTGTGTGTGTGTGTGTGTGTGTGTGTGTGTGTGTGTGTGTGTGTGTGTGTGTGTGTGTGTGTGTGTGTGTGTGTGTGTGTGTGTGTGTGCGCATGCGCGCGTGCGTGCGTGTGCATGCGTGTGCACGGGCGTCTATAGCTATCTCTCCTGTCTGATAGCCTTTTCATAGTGTTTAAACCCATATTTCTTACAACATAATCTCTTTTTTAATCTCTTTTTAGCATTACTTAGGAACCATAATCAGGTGTTAAGCCTAAATCAGTCCTTTTGGGCTTTAACAATAATGGCCGATCGGATTAAAATGCTTTTTATTGAACAATACGGAAGATACGGGTACTTAGACCGGTGCACTTCAACTTGTTACATTAGTGGCTTGGGGGTTAGCACTTTATATTTGAAATCTGAACGTTTATGTAGATGTGGCAGTTGTAAAAGTAAAAAAATCGCAAACCAGGAACAAGTGGTTCCATGACTGTCATGAGGACATGTTTCAGGGCTACTTACAGTATTTCCCAGAATCACGCCTATAAGGCAGCACTCGGAAGGAAGAAGTATTCTTTTTTTTTACTAAAGGAAGCAATACCACAAAAACTACTCTGTTACAAGTAAAAGGCCTGCATTCAAAGTTTGACTTAAAAGTAAAAGTACAAAAGTACTAGCATCAAAAATACTTAGAGTACGTACCAAAGTCAAAGTAAGAAATACTATAGCTGATCTACAAGCTCGTAGCTGCTTCAGCTATTTTCCGAATAGCTATTTTCAAACAGCCAAAGAATATAATGGGGCTTAAGTGGTTAATGGTTAATTTTGTATTAATACTAATACTACTCATAATAGCACACAGCACACAGCACACAGCGCACACACACACACACACACACACACACACTCAGACACACAAATCATAGGGAGTTTGCAAGCTGCATGTCACCGTGCGTCAACGATGTGTCATTTGACTGCATGTTGTTCAGGTGACTCAGTGCACTGTAATTATTCATGGCACTAAAAGAGATTAATTTGACCCCCGGACGGTCTTACTGTACGAAACGCATGACATTTCTTCTGTCATAAGTAAGTAATTAAATGTCAAGCAGCTTTATTTCCATTCCTCGTCATTTTCATGGTTTATAAGTCCACTAACTAAATGCCATTTGGTGTCATACACGTTCTAAAAGAACATTCTCACCCAAGCAACTTTGCTTTCTACAGCAATTTTGTAGATTTGGCTTGTAGATCGGCTATTTTTGGCAAAGAGGTATAGGTGTAGAGGGAAAAAAAGAGCAGACCAAGTAAACAAAAAAAAGTATAATTTACTTGAGCACCTGCCCCTCAAAATGTCTGTGCACGCCACTGCTACTTTTGATGCTTTCTTGTGACTGTAGTACGATCAAGTCGTGTGTTAATTTACAAAAAGTTCAAATGCCCGACGGCAACGATATCCACGATGTAACTTTTGTTTTGACTCCGGAATAAAAAATAACGACGCAGTTCCCTAACAAAGGAGCTCAGCTAATGGGATATTTATTGAACGAATTTGGATGGATTCTCACATCCAGGGGACTGTAGCTCGCTGATTGGAGACTGATTGGAGATAATTAGTGCAGGCTTATTCATCCACTCGTTTCATTAGCGCTCGGGATAGAGTGCCCGTAGGCCAGACTGAGTGCCGGAAAACATTGTTGACCTTGAACAGAAAGTCAAGCCCACCCACGCCGGTGTAGTCTCACCTGGTGCCATGGAAAAATGTCAAATAACAATATTATGCATGCTGTACCGTGGGTTAACCCATTAAGACCTGAGGCGATTCTTAAAAATGTTTTCTAAATCCTAACAGTTTTTTGAAAAAAATAAAAAAAAAATGTTTTTCAAGATTTTTCAAAAATAGCAGATCTACAAGCTCATAGAGCGGCACTCGGTGCCGCGCTATGAGCTTGTATATCTGCTATTTTTGAATAGCCAAATAAATCTAGAGTGACACAGATTTGTTCCAGGTCTTAATGGGTTAAAGTGTGCATTATAACGCATGTGCCAGGTTGATTAGTTATTCATAACTCATAATATTTTTTTTTCTGTATCGATTGTATGCAGTGGTGTGTTCTACCAGTATACGCAGTACACTCAAACCGAATAAAAAAATAAGAATAGCATAACCTCTGAGTCTGAAACCACAATAATTCATTCTGTGACCGCGCGTGTATATGTGCACGCGCGCGAGGGAATAATTATGGTATTCCGTCTTAAAAAACCTAGACTACAGCACTGATTTTATGTGGCTGTGGAGTATTTGGATGAGGTACTGTAGTCTGAATCTAGCCTGGTAAACCCTCCCTCCGGAAAATCTCATTTCCATTTGATTTCAGGAAGGAGTCTGGCCTGAAGGCTTGTATGGGCGTTTCTAGCGCATTACCAAAAAAACGAGCCTATCAGCGTCGTCGCTCATCGTTCTGTGATTGACAGCGAAAGTTGGCCAATCAGGTGGCGAGTTCGAGTGAGCCCGAATGTCACCGAGTGCAGTCTGAGTGCAGCCGACAAAACACGAACGGCAGCCATCTTTTCTGTTCGCTATTTTAAAACTTCAAAAAGCTCTCAAACTTCTATTTTGAGGCACGGAATTTACTTATAAGATATCGTTTGGATAGAATTTAGTTGTGTAACTTCATACATGTGGTCAATTAATCATGACAGAGCCTATTTAAAAATACAAATTTAGAGAACCGGCAGGGGCGGGCAGTGACACACATGTATCCGAATAAGGCAACCTATTTTGGGCATGGCCGTCTCAAAAGTCCCGTTGCTTCACATTAGTCTGGAAGTGGTAAAAATGCACTGGCTGAAGTGGGACACTGCTGATTGGCTGAAGGGGTTGTCAGTCAACGGTATTACTCCCACCCAACTCCAGCCCACAGGCACAATTGCAGAATGGGCGATCATGCCAGACTCACTCCTGAAATAAATTACAAATGAGATTTCCGGAGGGAGGGTTTGCCAGGCTAGTCTGAATCTAGAGGAGTAAACTTTTTTTTGAGTATCTGTACTTTACTTGAGTATTGGTATTTCTTGGATACGCGACACGTTGTTAGCTTGCAGAACTGCTATTTTCAACATTTTATCTTTTTCCTCCTTGAAAATCTTTTTGTATGGGAGGGGGGGGGGGTATTAATTCCAATGCATTGATATTAAAAAGAAACTATACAATTTAGGCATAGCAGACACTCTTAATCCAGAGCGATTTACAGTAAGCAAGGAGAACACAAGGTAATACATCAAATGCATAGACATACCGTAGAAATCGTAAAGTAAACGGTACAATATAAAAAATAACAATAATCACACTATACTTTGTACTACTTTGTAATACTATAAATTAGTATAAACTAGCAACTTTTGCTTGTATTATGGCATTATGGGCATCACTTCCTGTCGATTTGATCAGGTATCAGGGATCAGTACTGGGGGTTGAGCACTGATTATAATGAAAAACGAAAAACTGAATATCAACCTGGCACAAGGTTGATTAGTTATTAATTTTTCGTAATTGTCTTTCATTTTTGTGTGTAGATTTGCTGTGGCTGTGGAGCAATAGGACGAGGTCTTCTGAATCCTAACGACACAGAGGCTATGCCCATTTAGACCGCCAACGCATCTGTGTCATTTTAGATTTTAACCACTTTAACCATTTCTTTGGCTTTAAAATTAAAAAATAGCAGAAATACAAGCTTGTAGATCTTTTAAAAATCATGAACATTTTGTGCAAATCTTTAAATATATATATTTTTTAAAGCAAACATTTGTAACAAATCTTTGCTTCTGGGGGATTCTACAAATGTCCTCTAAATCCTACAGTTTTTTGAAAAAAACGTCAGTGGTTCTCAAACCTTTTGATGTTAAGGACCCCCAAAATGATATGTATTTTGTAACCGCGGACCCCCATCTCAAAATATGTTGTTACAGGGACCCCCAGAAGCAAAGATTTGAGTTAAAAATGTTCACTTTAAAAAATATATATATATATTCAAAGATTTGCACAAGTTTTCAAAAATAGCAGATCTACAAGCTCATAGCGCGGCACTCGGTGCCGCACTATGAGCTTGTATATCCATATAACAAAGTGGTTACACAGATGCGTTCCCGGTTTTAACGGGCTGGCTAGCACGTGTTGTATCTGCTGACATGGTATTGTTGTGGCTCTCTCCTGGCAGGTGCTACGGTGTCAGAGAAGGGAATACAAAGGCATGAGAGCAGTGCTAATACATCGCACTACATCACACTTTATTGTCCCCGTGCAAGCGCTCAGTGAGAGACCAATGTGCTTGTTGTAGTTTTTTATTATTGTTATTATCATTATTATATTGCTTCCCCTCAGACGCTGCCAAAAAGGAGGGAAGCATGCAGTGGCAAGCAGATCTGGCTAAAGTGGTGTGTGGGGTAACTTGATGAGGTAACAATTTTTCCTCGCTTTGCCTCGCTCTTACCTTGATGAGGTAACAATTTTCCAGTGGTGGAAAAAAAGTACTCACATTTCTTAAGTAAAAGTATCAATACATTTCGAATGTTTGTTATTCAAAATGTACTTGAGTAAAAGTACAAAAGTATTGGTATCAAAATGTACTTAAAGTACCAAAAGTAGAAAGTACTCATTATGCAGAATGTTCAATTTCACAACTTTTCAAATGAAACAAAATCATTTGAAAATAGCCGATCTACAAGCTCACAATGTGTCGCGACGCATTGTGAGCTTGTAGATCTGCTATTTTCAAATGGCCGAAAAATAAATATAGGGCTGAAGTGGTTAATGTATGTTTTGTAATAATAATCTAAATCTACAAAGTAACTAGTAACTAAAGATTTCAAATAATTGTAGTGGAGTAAAAGTACAATATTTGCCTCTGAGATGTACAGTAGTGGAGTAGAAGTAAAAATACAGAAACTCGGAAATGCTCCAGTAGAGTACAAATGCCTCAAAATTGTGCTTAAGTACAGTACTTGAGTAACTGAGTTACTTTTACACCACTGCAATTTGTCCTCGCTCCTGCCCCCCCCCCCCCGCCTCTCTCTCAGTTTTTTATCAACTGTTGTTGTTATATTTGTCATTTTCTCCCAGATTTAGTGGTTGCCAGTTGTATTCCCTCATGTCTACATCCACACATGGAAGTCGTGACAACGAGCCGCTTTCTTTTCACCTGACAGTGACAGGAGCAGAGGCGTCATTTCCTAACACACCTTGAGGGTGGCAGAAAAGTGACAACTTAAGCCTGATAAAACAGGAAATGGCAAAAAACAACCAATTTACAAGCTCAGCTCGTAGAGCTGCTGTTTTTTTTTTCTATATTAACCCTGGGTGCCCGCCCCGGGGGCACTGTGGAGGCAATGGGACCCCAGTCTCCACAATATATAGGGCTGGGCAATTCACTGAAAATATATCGAAACCGATATTTAGAAGCAATAGCAGACTTAATCTTGCTCATGTAGGTTAATCGAATAATCCAGGGGCAGGTTTCTTTTTTTTTTTTCAATACCGTTTAATGTTCACTAATCGCAATCGAGGTAAAAGTTTGACATAATCGTGATATTGTCTCGTGATATTGTCCCCGTCTCTCTCTGTGTGTGTGTCTCTCTGTCTCTGTCTCTCTGTCTCTCTGTCTCTCTGTCTCTCTGTCTGTCTCTCTCTCTCTCTCTCTCTCTCTCTCTCTCTCTCTCTCTCTCTCTCTCTCTCTCTCTCTCTCTCTCTCTCTCTCTCTCTCTCTCTCTCTCTCTCTCTGAGCCACACTGGGCGATAGCCTCGTCCGGGGTCACGTAGAATGTCAAAAATATAATCATGCAGGCCGCCCGGGTTAAAATATGCATTAATGACTGATTAACATGCGTTGCGTTGTGTGCTTAAGCTGATTATTTATTCATCATTTTCTTTTTCCTCTATTTTTTGCACATATTTTACGTGGGCGCAGAGTTACTAGGATCAGGTACTGTATGCCAGTGGTTCTAAAAGTGGAGTCCGGGAACCACTTAGGGGCCTTGAAGGGTGTTCAAGGGGGTCCTCAGCAAAACTAGTTCATAAAGTATCAAAATCTGTTGTTTAGCCACTTTAAAACCTATTTATGCATTGGCATAATTTCCGAAAGATCTTTAAAAAAGGGAAAAAATCGGGAATTTTGAATTCGGGACTTTTACTTCTAACAGAGTATTTCTACATTGCATTATTGATATGTTTACTTAAAGTAATGCTAGGTAACTTTTTCAATAAAACTAAAGTTAAATTGTATATCTTTTGTGAGTGGCAAATGTTTCACAACACCCACTCCATGAATTTCATCCCCGAAAGCCTTTTATTTATATATTTTCTATTGAACATGGTCGGGGTTGACTGTCCCGCGAAAATGACGTCATCTGGCCGGAAAATGGAAGCGGAAATGCACCGGTTTCCTGTTTGGCCAGGAACTACTGCACCTGTTTCCTGTTTGGCCAGGAACTACCGCGCTAATAACAAAAAGGAAACTCACGCTGATTTTAACAGATTGTATGATTTGAAGAACGAAAAACAACAGCAAAAGAAAACACAGCTCACGGTAACTAAAGCTCCACTGGCTAAGAGAAACGATCCACAGATCATATAAAACAATTAAAAGAACGCTTTTTGAAACACTTCCATCTTCCGGTGAAAACGAATGGAATTCTGGGTAACGCAGTAATAAACAAACGGCCTGCAGTGACGGTAATGACCAGCAGAGGCTGCTAAAAATCGTTTTTTTGAAATTTGCACTGTACAGCTTTAAGTAAAAACATTTGAACACTTTTTCCACCACTGGCAAGTACACACTGGTGAACACAAGGACACACACACACACACACACACACACACACACACACACACACACACACACACACACACACACACACACACACACACACACACACACACACACACACACACACACATCTACGCCCCTCAACAGCTGCCCTGCCCGCTCAAAGCCCTCTCTCATCCACTGCTCCTCTGAGTGAAAGAAGGCACTTGTCTCCTGCAATCACTCTGCAGAATGATAACAGTATACAGCTAGGGCAAGAGGTTCTCCACCTTTTTCATGTCAAGGACAACCCAAAATTATATGTATACTTGGCCACGGACCCGCCGTTTGAACATGTTTTGTGCCAGGCCAGGGACTCCCAGTAATTTTCCTACATTTCCAATTCTTAAAAATGTTTTCTAAATCCTAACAGTTTTTTGAAAAACATAAAAAAATAAAAAAAATCAAGATTTTTCAAAAATAGCAGATCTACAAGCTCATAGCGCGGCACTTGGTGCCGCGCTATGAGCTTGTGTATCTGCTATTTTTGAATAGCCAAAGAAATCTAATGTGACACAGATGCGTTCCAGGTCTTCTTAATGGGTTAAAAAATAACGGATTTATGGCCCGGACGGCTGGCGTAGCCGTCCGGGCACCTATAGGCTGCTAATGGCGCCTGCAATTGCGTCGCGGATTCGACTCCCGATCCCGACGACCTTTGCTGCGTGTCACTCCCCATATCTTGATCATACCACAGCGTCACACAAAAGCATCAAAAAGTAGCAGATCTGCTAGCTCGAAACGCTTGTAGATCTGCTACTTTTACTATTTTTTAATTAGAATCCTGTGTATAGATCGGCTATCTTCACCACTTCTGAAAGATTCCACCTACTGTATATAGTGACATGCCCAAACAGTTCTGGGAAATTATTTTCCTTATTTTTACCCGCTATTTTATTTTATGATGCACCTCCCTTCAGGGGCGGTTGTAGTCTGGCATGGTAATATTACTTTGTAGATTTTAGTCTGGAATCTCTGTTTAGAACCTACATTTCCAAGGGGCAAATTAAAAAAAAAAAGCCTCTGGTGATAATCCCATATTTCCATACTGGGCCCTGATTGGTGCCCCACAACTTCGGAGTGAGGGAAATCCAATCACAACCGAGCGGGGCTATTTTAATTTTTTTTTGCACTGGCAGATTTGTCTGGTTTCCAGGCTAGGGCGGGGGTGGTTATAATGTCAGCATAAACAAACAAACAAACAAACACAGGTTCTGGAAATTAAAGTTCCAGGTTATGGGAAGTTTCCGGGGTTATACCCTTTGTGGTCGAAAATAGCCAATAATGGAACCCCTTCAGTTCTATCTTGTCTTTTTCCTTTCTTTATCTGTAGGAAACAAAAGACCCAAGAAAAACCTAAAAGCGGGAAGAATCAGTGACTCATTTCCCCTTTCTTTTAGCCCACGGAGCCCCTTTTCAGACAATGACAGCTTAAAAACAGTCATTTAAGTTTAAGAGAAATGTCCTGACTGTTTGGACAATGTGTATTTTTTTCCAAGAACGTAGAGAGTGCTGCTAGCGCTGCTGCGCGCGTCATCAGAGCTTCCAGCGACTTTCCATTATATATACCCCTCGACGACAGCCCCGGCCCCGCGCTGATGAAATTATAGGCTGTCTGGGGGCTCAACAGAGTTTTATGGTCATTTCAGCCACTCAGCCCCCCGTGGTGGGTGGGGGAGGGGGGTTTAGGGGGGGGGGGGGGGGGGTGCGGTAGAGACCAGTAGAGACCCATAGTAGTAGATGTACTGTATGCTCCTTTCAAAGCAACCTGATGCTTTAACCCCATAAAACCGGGAAAGCGGCTGTGTCATTTTATAAATCATTTTTGCGTCACAATCTTTTTGAACCACTTTAACCATTATTGTATACTTTAGCTTATCAGAAAATAGCAGATCTAAACGCTCACACAAAGTTTCCACCCAACAGAGATTTTTTTATTTATATGAAAAGAATTGCAATACCCACTGCAGATCTACAAGCTGCGAGCTTGTAGATCTGCTTTTTTTATCTTGAAAATGTGTGCAAATATTTGAATATATATATTTTCGAAAGCGAACATCTTTAATTCAAATCTTTGCTTCTGGGGCGGTAGGTCCCTGGAACAAAAATATTTTGAGATGGGGGGGTCGGCGACCAAATGCATTTTTGGGTGGTCCTTGACATGAAAAGGTTTGAGAACCACTGATATTATAGCAACATAAGTATTTTCAGAAAACTGTAAGGCTCTAGAAGACAGAATCAGCTTTCAGGTCTTTATGGGTTAAACATAGTGATTTTGGGCTAAGCGCTGAGTGCCTGTCCATCTGGTCTTGGCAGTAATAGAAAACGAATGGCTTTTTATGTGGATTCTTATTTGGACGGGGGGGGGGCCCTGACATCTATGACAAACAATGGAGACTCAAATCGGATGAGCCATTTCCTCATGGAGGACATGGGCTTGGCTATGGGTGGGTGGTGGGTGTCATCAGAATTATCACGTTTCTGAAAATGTTTCCTGTCGACATTAAAGACAAACCGCCCAGGGAGGGACCGACTCTATACTGTACAGTATCTGCTGTATCTACGTATCAAACATGGCCTACTGTACTGTAGTGTGCAGGTGTTTTGAGTAGGTTTTGACTTTGGATTACGTAGACGTAGGTTTTGCTGTTGTGGTGACAGAATTAGACAGGTACATGTCACTATACATGTGAATATATATATATATTACATCGCATAAATACATCTACCGGTAGGTTTACCAGCAATCTCAAGTTGGTCAGTGCTTTATTTTAGGCTTTACATTTTGAAAATGAGTGGTATTCCCCTTTAAGTGGTTAAGTGACATTGAAGGATTGACAGGCATAATTTGCAGTAGTAAACTACATCTGTCTGAAGATACAGTCTCAGGTAACTCAAAGTACACTTTCTTCCCTTACATGTGTCAATGCATTCAGGAGCGAACCTGAAGCCAGCAGCTCCTGGTGAAGCGTCTGGAAAGAGGGAAGGATGTCTGGGCGTACAGCCAGGGTCAGGGCTGGATTGACATGGGGAGGGGGGACGGGGGGTGAAGATGAATGACTTGACAGACTCTCTCAATCACATTCATCTAATGAGAGAGCCCCGGTGCCTTATAGGGCTAATCCTGTTGTGTATATAATCAATTAGGCTGTCATCATAATATACACGTGAAAAGATAACATGTCCTATAATGATGGAATTAAGGGGCTCGGGGCAGATTGATTAGCGGGTGTCTTTGCTGACCGATCTCTCAACCTGCGGATTAGAGGGACTTAGACAGGTATGAACGTCTTATTGTGTCATTTCTGGAGTGGGTATACCTGTATCACAGTGACCTACAGTATAGGACACACGTTGATGGGGGTATTAATCCATGTCCCTAGCAAGAGCCTCCAGAGGCTCCAGAACATACATGGCCAACTGGCGGCCCGGGGGCCACATGCAGCCCCCCCACCTTCACTTAATGCGGAATACTGATATTATTGATTTCAGCTGTTACAATTCCAAACATGCAAACACGACCCGCTTCAATTACTTCAGTCTGTATTAGTAGCTTATTGACTGGTATTAATATTCTATTGTCTTTTTTTTATGTCCAATGTATTTGTATTTAAGTTCATAAAGTTAACATGCATTTTAAATTAAATAAAAATGTTACTTTTCAGGATTCTAATTAAAAAATAGCAAAACATAAATCTGGATTCCAAATAAAAAATTGCATATCTACATGCTCAAAACGCGTCGCACTGCGACACGTTTTGAGCTTGTAGATCTGCTACTTTTGTGTGACATACTGTAGAATGGCCTGACAGTCTATGTAATGTGGTCCTCTGGAGTGAGTGTGGAAATATAGTGGCCCTCTGCATCATCAAAGTTGCCCACCGCTGCGCCAGAACATTCAAAACAGCGCTGCTAGGATCCTGATGAGAGTGCGAAAATGCGATCATATTACACCCATCCCCCCGTTCACTTCACTAGCTCCCCATCATCTCCTTCAGGACTGAATACAAGATTTCCCTTCTCACACATCAATGGGTCTACGGCAACGTTTTCAGGTCAAGGACCCCCTAGCTGAGAGAGAGATGAAGCAGGGACCCCCCTCTATATTGTATACAATTGTGTTTCAGATGAAACTTTTTTTGTTTACTTGTGTCTGCTCTTTTTTTCCCTCAACACCTATACCTCTTTGCCAAAAATAGCAGATCTACAAGCTCTGTGAGCTTGTAGATCTGCTATTGTTGGCCAAAGTTCACCTCAGAAAAGGGATGCTAGGGTTCAAGTGGTTAATGTAAAAAAAAAGAAATCATATCACACAAAGATTTGGCGGACCCCCTGTAGTAACTGAGGACCCCCTAGGGGTCCCGGACCCCCTGTTGAAGACCCCTGGTCTGACTACGGCAATGCCCCCCCGCCCTTACCTCAAAGAACTCCTCGCCCTAAAACCCGCCACTCAAAGCCTCCAACACCAACCTTCTCCTCGTCCCCAACACCAAGCTCGGTGGGCTTGCAGATCAGCTATTTTTTAATATACTTGTGTGTCACACTGTAGCATGACGAAGGGCATTCGTTTACGAAGATAAAAACAACAACTACAAGGTTGAAATATGGAGATATGAGGTTTCTGCCCGACAGCAACGATTATGTCCATCCTCAGAGCGTGTGTGTGTGTGCGTGTGTGTGTGCGTGTGTGTGTGCGTGTGTGTGTGCGTGTGTGTGTGTGTGTGCGTGTGTGTGTGTGTGTGTGTGTGTGTGTGTGTGTGTGTGTGTGTGTGTGTGTGTGTGTGTGTGTGTGACCATGGATAACTATCTGCATAATGCTACATGTCTGTTAAATGTTTATCTGATGGCCGGACCCACGTTGAATAACATTATCTCAAGGAAACGAGATTGAACATGATAACTTCTGCAAGTCACGACCCCCTTCTGCCGGAACATTCCCTACAGTATATAACGCCTGTGCATCTCTGACTGTGTTGGGTCATTCAACGCTGCCGTTCGTTCCCTGTGCACAAAAAATGTTGTCTGGCCAAGTCCTGATCTGCGATTTGTGAAACAGCATGAATCTTAAAATGACTAATAACTGAAAATAGGCGATCTACAAGCTTGCGAGTGTGTGCCATGCTTCTATAGTAGACATGCTGACTCCTATGGAATCCAAATGACCGAAATCCGAAAAAAAGAACTTTTATCCATGGCATTATTGAATAAAGAGGTAAATCTCTGCTGACACCTTAGGCATAGTCGAGTTGTCTTTAGATTTCAATCAAGCTTAAACGTATTAGTAAAGAAGGAGCTATTTTGAGTCCATAGAGGATCAGCTGTAGTTTTGCGGTTGTCTGATATCAACTGAAGACAATATTTACAAGTAAGCCAAGGCTGTACACTCGGTTCGGGGAGAAGAATAAGGAAAGTGGGGAAAAGAAAATGCTACCGGCTCTGGCGAAGGCCACTGAGCCGAAACGTGTCTGCATTTAATTGTTTTCTTAACTTTTCCCACTTTTCTTTTTCTTCTCCCCAACCCAGTGTAGCCTTGGACGTGTCAAGACCACCGCTTATTTATATCGTTTATATCGTTTTTTCCCGGATGAAGAGCACCTCATACACACAAACAAACAAACACGCCAGTCCCTCGCTTTTAAAAAAAAAGACAATATTTATTGGATTTAATGACAGATATATTTTGTTTATCACTTATCACTGCGCAAGTGCTGTTTTTTTTTGTTTTTACCAGCTGAGCTAATAGAGCCAGCCTGCTTGCTCAGGGGATAAATTGAATCTTGACCATCAGGTCAAAATTCGTGTCAAATCATGTGTCTAGGTGAGACATGACCTTTGATACGATCTAAATGTCTCAATAGAAGAGCAGGGAGACAAAATACAACCACCCCAAAACCACCCTGTGAATTAACCCTCCTACTTGATCATACTACAGCGTCACACAAAAGCATCAAAAGTAGCAAATCTACAAGCTTTAAACGTGGCGCGAAGCTTTTGAATTTGAATCCTGATAAGTAACAGTTTTGGACATGTGAGGTTTCCACCCGACATTAACCACCTTGAACCCTACCATCCCTATTCTGGGGGGGAACATTCACGGAAAATAGCAGATCTACAAGACATGAGTTTGTATTTTCGGAGAAGAGGTTTGGTGTAGAGGTCAAAAAGAGCAGACCAAGTACAGACCCAAAGGTCAAGTTTACTAAGTATTGAGGGTTAAATGTCTGAAAATACACATGAATCCAACATTCAACCTTAATAGAAAACATGATGCATAAACAAACAAAAAACATCAATGTACTCAACACTGACTACAGTGCTATCAAACAAGCTTATGGAGCTATATGTGAAATCTATGACAAAAGTTTCATCTGCAACACAATTCTATACAACATGTAGTTGAGGGGGTCCCTGTTTCATCTCTCTCTCGTCTCAGCTAAGGGGTCCTTGGCCGGAAAAACGTTGAAGACCCCTGTTCTAGATCTCTCTCTTCACTCTCACAGCTAATCCTATCCAGCCTCAATCTGTCAACCACTCAACACAACCTCCAGGTCTCCAAACCCCTCCTCTCTCTCGTCTTCTTTTCACCTTATTCCTGGCCCTTCTCCAGGGAAACACCATTGCTCTTTTCTGCCGCTTTATTCAATATCTGTCCACTTCCTTCCTAGCAGGCTGCACAGTGGCGTGCACAGACATTTTGAGGGGCAGGTGCTCAAGTAAATTATACTTTTTTTTGTTTACTTGGTCTGCTCTTTTTTCCCTCTACACCTATACCTCTTTGCCAAAAATAGCCGATCTACAATGTGGGCTTGTAGATCTGCTATTTTTGGCTAAAGTTCTCCTCAGAAAAGGGATGCTAGGTTTCGAGTGGTTATGGTAAAAAGAGTAGTAACTCTGAGGACCCCCTAGGGGTCCCGGACCCCCTGTTGAAGACCCCTGCTGTAAACTGAAAAAAAAAGAAAAGAAAAAGGGGCACCTCTGGTCAAGAGGGCAAAGGGCAGGTGCTCTAGCACCACCTAGAGTCTATCTGTGCACGTCCCTGAGGCTGCAGGTGTAATGCAGGTAATCAATGTGCTGCCAGATTTTGCAAGAGAAACATGTGGCCAGGTCTATGAAAACAAGCCCAAAAGAAGCAACTATAGGCTAAGTTTTACCACTTTACATCGGCTATTTGAACCCATCACATCACAACACATTGAGAGCTTGCACTGCAAGAAAAGAGGCATTAATGGGCATTTTTGGGCATTTACAGTTGCTCAGTAAACCTGCAGTTTGCTGGTGTTTTTGTACGTAATTGGAAATTTACAGTTGAAAATGTTTACTGTGAAATACGTCTATATACTTTGGAAATCAGTGATTTACCGTTCCTCTGCCAGACAAAGACCCAGCAGGAGACTGGCCATTTCCTTTGACATCCAAATTCACTCTTTGTTTAAAGAGGGGGTCTCTCTCTCCCTCTCCCCATTACCAAAGCAAAAATGGAACAAAACAAAACTATACTTTTCAATGTTTTTGTTAAAGGACAACTTTGGTTTTTTACAACCAAGGTTTATATTTTAGCTTGTAATTAAAGTAAATAAATGATGAGTGTAATTTTTTTTTCATTTACTGCTTTCTATAGTTTTAGCATTTTTTGCGATATTTTTTGCAGTGGGCAGGGGCATTCTGTCCGGTGGCTAAATATGCCTTTTTTACACAATAAAAAAGGTCCGGCTGTCTGAGATGGCCAGATGTGAGTTATTGGGGGCTAGAAGAGCTACTGTAAATAATAATAAAGAAAACGCCGGGTTAATGTGTTAAAAAAATACATATTTAGCCACCGGACAGAATGCCCCCGCCCACTGTGAAAACACTGTAAAAAAGATTGTGAAAATTGCTAAAACTATAGAAAGCAGTAAATTTAAATTTTTTAACACTCATCTTTTATTTACTTTAATTACAATCTAAAACATAAACATTGGTTGTAAAAAAACAAAGTTGTCCTTTAAGGGCTTAAAAAAGGGCTTCATTTGTTAATCTTTTTTTTATATATAATCTAAGTGAATAAGAATATGTCCCATATCTGTTCACTGAATAGGTGACTGACTTAATGGTGTGTGTGTGTGTGTGTGTGTGTGTGTGTGTGTGTGTGTGTGTGCGTGCGTGCGTGCGTGCGTGCGTGCGTGCGTGCGTGCGTGCGTCCACCTTTGCCTGTGTGTCACGCTTGGGCCCTGGGCCAGACTTTGGACATGTCTGCTTTATGTGCTGCTGCGGGTATCTTACCTACTGTACACTGTTACGACCTGGCTCGTAGGCTATAACAAAAAGGAGGAAGACACACGGCTGGTTTAAAAGTGCATACAATAATATCATATATTTAACTTAAATATAACAAAGAATGGCATGGAGTGTGTTAGTCTGTAGAATCAGTAAGTGAGTGGATGTGTGCAAACCAAAGACTAAACTGAAGAAGACCAAATTAGTTGCTGCTATATCGTTGTTGTCGAAAAGAAACCTCTTATCTCCATATTCAAACTTATGTTTTTTATTAGATAAACGCCCTACTTCTTCATACTACAGCGTCACACAAAAGCATCAAATGCTTTTTTAAATGGAATCCTGAAAAGTAACTGTTTTGGACACAAGTTTTTCAGAAAACCCAATGCCCAGCCTGCAGGACCTGTGGGAAGACACTCAAAGACAGACAGGGGAGTAGCCTAAGCAAGCGAGCTTGCTTGAGGTGTGAAGGGGGATGGTGTGTGTGTGTGTGTGTGTGTGTGTGTGTGTGTGTGTGTGTGTGTGTGTGTGTGTGTGTGTGTGTGTGTGTGTGTGTGTGTGTGTGTGTGTGTGTGTGTGTGTGTGTGAGACAGAGAGAGAGAGAGAGAGAGAGAGAGAGAGAGAGACGGGTGTTCATTTACAGCAGCACAGGTTATGTTGATAAAGGCTGGTGATGTTTGCTTTTATGCATTATTACACATTTACCTTAAGACAGGCAAGCCCATTGTATTTAGTATTCAGTTAGTATTTTATTGTTATTTATTTATTGTTTATTTGGTCAGGCATTTCTCAGGACAGCTAAAGGTCCTTATTTGGGCCCTTCCAGGACCCCATTGAGTCCCTTTGTTCACCAAATTCAAATCAGAAAAGGAGCCAAGCAGAGAGGAGTGAAAACTAAGAAAGTAAGTGGATTTACATGCTGTACAGATCTCTTTAAGTTATAGATTATTGTGTATTCCTTTGTTTGATTTTGATTGAATACTTTATTAGCAGTTTGCTAAAAAAAAAAGAGCAAGTAACCTACAGTTCAATACAAGGTCTGCTAAGAGGATTTTAAACCCCAAAAAGCCTATGGCTTGTTTACATCAAGCTAAACACAAGCTAAACTTTATTTTCATGCTGTTTTATGCTGCTCAGTTTGGGTATTCTTCCTGCTTGTCTTGGTTGAATTATTATAGTATGCTAGCTAAGCTATTAGCTGAAACTTTTACATGTGCTACAACATATTTATTGATTTGTTTTATTTTATCTAAGTAGGTAATTGTGTTAGCCTTTCACATACAGTTCAAAAGCTTAAATGCTAGGTTTTGATGGAGGCTTTGAACAGGTCGGGGGTGGGGTGGAGGTGTCTACAGTCTGCAGTCTGCACTCTGAAACTGGCTTCTCTGGAATCAAGTCAACTAACATATACTGCTTTTTAGACTTTTACTGGGGCCAGTTAAACATTGCAGTCACATGTAGGTTCTCTTTTAGAGCAGTGTAGATGTGGAATTGTGTTGTTTGTGTAGATAAACAACTAAATAGATCCTAATTGTGTTTTCCTTGTATTTCAGCGGCTTGCAGGACTCTCTTTGAGTCTCTGAGAAGAAGCCATCGCCTGGACCAACCAGAGAATGCTGACCAGAAGAAAAAGATGAATGCCTCAATGAAGAGCCGACAGAGAAGATTGAGGGTAAGTTATATGGAACTGTTTGTAAGATGTTTTTTTGTTTTACATTCTGTGTTCCTGTAATAATGGTAATGTAATACATAATTTAATTGCTATTCTATGTTTTACAGTTGATGACCACCAGGACTGCATGTCTGGAGTCTGATGGAGAAAGGGCCGTGTGGGCGCACGCAGGCCCAGATGAAGAGGACGGCATCGTAGATGGACGGGCGGTGTGGATTGTTTCATCTCCACCCGAGAGAGATGAGGAGCTTTCTGCTTTATGCCAGGTGCTTCAGGAGAGGAAAGACAACCGAAGAGACCCGCGTTCCCTTCATCACCACCGCGTGCGGCGAGACACACTGGCACAGAACAGCTCATTTTTAGCTCTCTTACACAGTAACTAAGTTGTCCAGTTTGGTGGAGGGACTCCAAAGACAAGAGAGGCCGTTCAGCGAGACACTGCCTGAGAGACAGAACTACAATTTCTTTTTGTTATTATTGTCCCCTTTGTGGGAGTTTTGTACAACTTCTGGGGGTCCCTGGAAAAAAACATTTGGAGATGGGGATTTTTTTTTTTACTGTTTTAGAAGATATTTGTAGAATCCCCAGAAACAAAGATTTGAGTAACAAATGTTCGCTTTAAGAAAATATATATATTCAAAGATTTGCACAAATTTTCCACGATTTTGGAGCAGATTTGGTTCCATTTGTACACTCTCAGAGTTACAGACCCGTAAGGGTCCATTTGGTTCCATTTGTACACTCTCAGAGTTACAGACCCATAAGGGTCCATTTGGTTCCTATCCATCATTTAGCTGGGGACCCCCTGGAACCCCCTCAAGGACCCCTGGGGATTTTTTGTTTTTACTGTTTTAGAAGATATTTGTAGAATCCCCAGAAACAAAGATTTGAGTAACAAATGTTCGCTTTAAGAAAATATATATATTCAAAGATTTGCACACATTTTCCACGATTTTGGAGCAGATTTGGTTCCATTTGTACACTCTCAGAGTTACAGACCCATAAGGGTCCATTTGGTTCCTATCCATCATTTAGCTGGGGACCCCCTGGAACCCCCTCAAGGACCCCTGGGGATTTTTTTTTTACTGTTTTAGAAGATATTTGTAGAATCCCCAGAAACAAAGATTTGAGTAACAAATGTTCGCTTTAAGAAAAAATATATATATTCATATGTTTTTTTTTTTATCAATAAACACAATTTACCTGACTGAGATTGTTGCCTATTTGTTTTCAGAATCATGTATGTATATGTGTGTGTGTGTGTGTGTGTGTGTGTGTGTGTGTGTGTGTGTATATAACTAAATAAATGCATACATAACATATAAATATATATATATATAAAAATAAATAAATATATATAAATAAATAAAATAAGGGGGGGGGGGTGCCCCCCCCCCCCCCCAAGATCCCTAGGAGGGGGGGTCACCTTGTGAGCCCCCCCCCCCCCCCCACACACAATGTGACCCCCAAAATGAGGGCGGGATGCCCACCTACGTCACAGCCAATCATACGTGGCTTATTGCTCATGCTCAGTAGCATTACTCGAGATAGGGAGGGGGGATCTCCCCCCTACCAAATTGTGGAAATCTAGGTCAGGGCTGAAGGTGTGATTTTCTGGCAGCAACCCCAGCAGGGGGTCACGCATACTTAATTTGGTACCATACAGGAGTTTACCGACCTACAAAACTTTGAGTTTTCCGAGTGGAAAACTCTTGTAAATTCTTGTAAATTCTCTGAGTTTACATCTCATATTCATCGGTTTTCATAGCCGGAAACCTTGTTTTTTTTGCAGTGTTGTAGATTTGCTATTTTCAAAAAAAAATGGGGAAAAATGTCATAACTGCCAGAGTGTGTAAACACATACGACAAATCTGCCACTAGAGAGCAGCAAATAGACAGCTTGATCAGCTCGCTGACTCACTCGCCCCCCCCCCACACCCAGTCATACAGTCAAATACGTCAAACTGGATGCGACGTGTTCTCAGATTGTCCGATCGGCCAAAATTACGATGTGATACACGACGGCGATGACTGTTCGTCACCCAGACTATAGATTGTAGAAGTTGACCTCTCCGTTCGTTTATTATACCGTGTGAAAAAACGTGTGTTTCCCTATTCTGGCCGAAAATGACCGGGGAAAAACAATGAAAAACGGAAACGGAATCTGCATCATAAAACCGGATGCAGGTGTGGGTGAAGTAAGTGGAACTCGAAACCTAGATTGAAAAATAAGCAGCATAGCGCGATCAGAGATTAAACAATGATTAAACAAATGTCCAACGCGTCTAACGCGTCGACGGCCAACTGGACAAACTAGCAATTGACGCGTTATCGAGTCAACCACAGTCAAAGAGTTAAGTTAATATAAAGTAATGTAATTTAGTAGTATAAAAAGGAATATTTTAAAAACATTTTAACAACACAAATATTGTATGGGGGTCCATGGCACAAAATGTATTCAGATGGGGGTCCACGGCCACTACCCTCCATCCTCCATGCCGCCACGCCCATGTGTCACAGTTAGAAGTGCAGAGAAAGTAACTACTGTACATGTACTCAAGTACTGTACGTTTTTGAGGTAGTTAAACTTTACTGGACTATTTCCAATGTTTCTACTCTGAGGCAAATATTGCTCAGAAGCAAATACCAGGTTTATATACAGTTTCCACCCGGCTTCCATAAGACTACCATTGAACAAGGCGTGGCCGCCTGTCACCAGACTGGCCTTGGACTTGTGCTCTTCCTCGTGTACCTGTGGATTATACCAGAGATTATACCACCTATGTGGCTGAACCTGACATGCGCTTGTAACACCTTAATCCCTTGTACAACATGCTGATAGACTTCCTGCACCTTTTAATGTATATATCGTGTACTGTATACACATGCTCATGCTGTTATATCCACGCGCCTTACGTCTTAATCTCAATTGCATACAGTACTGGATGGATATTGTTACCAAAGATACGACGGCGCGCATGAGATCACCTGATTAGGACCCAATGCCAGTGTGACATCACAGCATGACATCACAGCATGACGTCACATCTCTAGGTAAATACTGGCCTGATCAGAGACACATTCGGAATGCATCATATTTCTACCGCAGAAAATTAATATTCTCAGGAACTAGTAAGCATAGCATATATACATCATATACTACGATGATATACACAATATCGTCGATATCAAGCATAATAATAGTTAATTGCCAAGAAGAACTCAAAAAGTATTGAGATAACCTCGTAATATCACTTCCCAATCTCAGTCGAGATTGGGCCTTACAACCTCAATCTCAGACTAAGAAGACAAGCCAGAAAGATACCTAGGTCTTGCACCCCAGGAGATATCCCAGTCATCGTAAGACATTGTGGACTCAAGCGTGCCCCCCCCCATAACCAGCCCTACGGAGTATAATATAATATAAGATAACAACAATAAACTTCAATACAGATATGCTGCTAAAACCTGTGATGTGACAATAAAAGTCACTGCTCCAGGTGTTCTCTTCTGCCTCCTGGCTCCCAAGCTGTGAAATGACCCCCCCCCCCCCCCCCCCCCCCCTGTCAGGACTGTCTGCACACTCTCCCTATTTCCCACCGCAGTCTGACAACAAGTCACCTCTTCAGACTCTACCTCAACCCCTATAGCTTTGCGTTTTACCCCCCTTTTCTCCAAAATGTAGTTATTATGCCAATTATTCCTCCCCACACACATTTCTGTGTTGTCACTGCTGTTGTATCCTACTGACTCACCTACCAGTGAGGAGCCCCCACCGTGATGATGTAGAGCTTTCGTCCTACTCCTCCCGCCCAACACTCCCTGTTGACAGGTGCCGACAGGTGCCCCTCCCACCCCGTACGAGTATGTACGTGCAGCGACAATTATCACCCTCCCGGCCAGTCTTCCCTCCCCCGAACATGGGCCAAATTTGTTTCGTATAGACGCTCGACAAAGCCGGAATGCACCATGGTAGATTCGAACCCCCAACCTCGAACGCTTTTGAGACTTTCAAGGGGGGCCCTGATCCAGACAACATTGACAAGCACTGCCCCTTGCACTTCTTATTTCCTTGTATGACCTCTTGTTGGCTATTTAATATGTATCGCATTATAACCAAGTTACATAAACTCACCAGATGCAATGCACATCTGCATATATCTGAACTTCAAAGCTCTGTTTGGACATAATTTATCAGTCTAGCAATGATTAGGGTGATTTTTTTAGGCTGAGATATAATAAGGCAGTTGTTCAATATTGCGGTCGGCTCAACACGATACCTCTGTGTGAGCGTATAAATGTGCGTGCAAAGACCATAGCAGTCAACCGAGAAGTCATTACATCTTTGTTATTGATCAGATGGTTCTGTTACTGTTTTCCAGATTAGTCAGGAAAAATGTGAAGCTGGCCAGTCTAATGCACAACTGCAACAGTTTTTTTTAACCACTCATAGCATTCACGGAAAAGCTTCAGTCCGGTCACGTAAATAGCAGACATACAAGCTCATAGTGCGGCACCGAGTGCCGCACTATGAGCTTGTAGATCTGTTATTTTTGAAAAAATCTTGAAAATGTGTGCAACTCTTTGAATATATATTTTCTAAAGAGGACATTTGTAACTCAAATCTTTCCTTCTGGGGGGTCCCTGGAACTAAATATTTTGATATGGGGGTCAGCGGCCAAATACATATAATTTCAGGGGGTCCTTGACATAAAAAAAGTTTGAGAACCACTGATATAGTAACAACGTTTTTCAGAAACCTGTTAGGATTTAGAAGACATTTTGTTGCTGCCTTCCCGGATTGAATGGGTAAAGAGTTTTTAACAATCTCCTTTTAACTGTGGATGTTATAGCCCGGACTTGGCGGCCGCTTTGGACACGTTGGAACACAATATCCTATTATCACGCCTTGAACAAAGTGTGTAGGCTGTTGTATGATCAATTAGGGCATTCATTTAGGTGAAATATAACGAATACAAAGTTGATACAAGGTTTCTGCCCGACAGCAACAAACTAAGTATGTTATCTTGATAGCATACAGATGGTAGGTTTGATGTTTTTTTACCTGGTTTCCTGGTTACTGTAGCATTTAATTAATGTATTTGCTCTCTATTTATGTGACCATTTTACCCTGTTTAGCATCTGCTAAACGCCTCCATTGTAAATTGCAACACAAATCCCACAGTGTTGTTAGAACGGCGCTAATGATCATATCACACATATTATGTATATATATTATCACCATTGTGACAGTTTAACACTTTTATAGACACAGATGGAGTTATTTTTATAGGATACTGTGGGTTGTCTGTCGAGGTGACAGATTGAAAACGACAAGCCAAACATATGGACGACTTTATTAGAACACAACATAAAACCGTAAAACCAGAGAAAACTGGGTATTTTACAAGTATTGTCATAAGGATCGCATTGAGAACTGCTGTGTGCCATTATGATTATTATTATTTTGAAGACCAGGACGTCCTTGTGTATTTGAATATCGTCGCTGTCGGGAAAAAAAACTCTTATCTCCATATTCTATTCTTTTTGTGTTTTTTCCCCGAAAAAATAACGCCCTACTTCAGTGGTTCTCGATCTGTGGGTTGGTATCCCCAGGGGGTCCACACAGATGACAGTGAAGTGATAATTTAAGGACTTTTAAGACCTTAACAAAAAAAACAAAAAAAAAGACGATTACTGAATCAAAAGTAATCAACAAACTATACTATAAAAAAATGTCAAACAATGGACAAATAATATAAGAAAGAGGCAACATTTGTGAAGGCGTTATGAGCTTGTAGATCTGCTATTTTCACAATTTATCTGTCGAACCGAGTCAAACTAAAATGTAATGCCTCAACTCAAATATGATAATATTGGTGGGTCCCCAGCTCAAATACGATTATTTTTGGGAGGTCCCCAGTTCTAATATGATTATTTTTGGGGGTCCCCATTTCAAATACGATTACTTTGGGGGGTCGTGGCCTGAAAAAGTTGAGAACCACTGCCCTACTTGATCATACTACAGCGTCACATAAAAACGTCAAAAGTAGCAGATCTACAAGGTCGAAACATGGCGCATAGCATTCAGATTTTTGGATATATGAGGTTTCCACCCGACAGAGACGATATGCTTTTCAATTTATCTTTAAAGGAATATACTTTCTGTTAAATTGGAAATGTTTGGCATTTAAAGTCTTATCTCGTCGCCCACCCCCATCATCTTTCACACAGATAGGCTCTTTACAGACCATATCTCTCTCTCTCATCTGGAGGAAAGCACAATAATAACCATAAGAATAATAACTAGCAGACAATGGAACGACAACGTAATTGCAGTTATCTGCCCGACGACACGAAGGGAACACAAAAGCCAAGGAGACATGGCTTTTCCCATGGTCTCCTCTTTCTCTCCTCCCCCTGACCTCCCTCCTCCTCCTCCTCTCTTATCTCCTTTTCTCACCCATCATTCTTCTCAGTGGTGTAAAGTAACTAAGTACATTTACTCAAGTACTGTACTTTTTTTTTTAATTTAATGGAGTATTTCCAATTTTCAGTACTTTTACTTCTACTCCACTACATCTCAGAGGCAAATATTGTACTTTTTACTCCACTACAATTATATGAAAAGTTTAGTTACTAGGTACTTTGCAGATATAAATTATTATATTATAAAACATGAATTAACCACTTTAGCCCTACTTTATACATAAGCTATTTGAAATAGTAGATCTACAAGCTCACAACGCGTCGCGATGCGACGCGTTGTGAGCTTGTAGATCTGCTATTTTCGAACATTTTGTACTTTCACTTTTGGTACTTTATTTTTTGATGGTATAGTATTTTTTGATGCCAATACTTTTGTACTTTTACTCAAGTAACATTTTGAACACAGGCGTTTTACATGTAACAGAGTCTTTTTTTATTGTGGTATTGCTACTTTTACTTAAGTAAAATATCTGAGTACTGAGTACCTCCACCACTGCCTCTTCTCCTCCCTCTGACCTCCTCATACTCTACAGTGCATCCTCTCCTCCTCTTCTCTTATCTCCTTTCCTCACCGATCATCTCCTCTCTGCCTCCTCTCAGTGTTGCCAGATGGGAAAATTATTATGAATTATGTTACCGCAGGCTTAAAATGATGGTATTTAAAGGGAAATGACTGCACACACACACCGTGCTTATTGTAAGAAACAACCTTGTTTGACTGTTTTGACAAAAAATGTGTCGCATAATGCTGCGTGGAATCAATCTTACACAAATAAAAGCCTGCAAACTGGACTGGAAAGACGCGGACCGGTGTTTATAATGCCTCCAAGAAGTACAGATCTATAGGGTCAGATTAACACAATTCCCGACAAGACACATAAAGTCGTTCTATTAAAACAGGGGTCTTCAACGTTTTCAGCCCAAAGACCCCTTAGCTGAGAGAGAGTTGAAGCAGGGACCCCCTCTATATTGTATAAAATTGTGTTTTAGATTCAACTTTTTTTGTTTACGTTTACTGTTCTTTTTTCCCTCTACACCTATACCTCTTTGCCAAAAATAGCCGATCTACAAGCTCACAACGCCTCGCAGCGCGAGGCGTTGTGAGCTTGTAGATCGGCTATTTTTGTAGATCTGCTATTTTCTCCTCAGAAAAGGCATGAAGTATGTGGATGTGACGTCATTCCAAAAAAATGTCACATCCACCCGCCCTGACTATGGGATTTCCAGAAAAACATCTCTAAGGGACCAGTCGAAATTTACAGAAGGGGGGGTATGGAGGAAATATATGTGCCCTAATTTAAAATGCCATGACCCTCCCTCTGAATGGGAAAAAAAATCAATGACCCTCCCCAAGTGATAAAAAAAAACGAATGACCCTCCCCTAAAAATATCAATGACATTTACCTCAGTAAAATGATGTCTATTATACCCTAATCTTATTCCTAACCTTAACTTCGAGTAAATAAATTGACCGCAAGAAGTAACGTTGCATCGCGGAAAAATACTGCCTTGAGTGGGATTTGATCCCGCAGTATACGGAGTGCACGGATCCAGGGTCCGATGATTAACACAGAAGCTACCCGTACTGATGGAAGGAACAAGTTTTCAGAGATGCTCAAATTTGGAGACAACACCTGTCTCCAAATGTGACCAAGTACGTTTCATTTTTTCTACAGAAGCATGGCATCTGTTTTCAAAGAATTTAAACCTGCCGGGCGCACGCACTCACATGTCCATTGTCCATTCAACAAGAGCAGACACACAGAGAAGCGCAGACAATCAGTGATCCGTCTTAATTTGAGACAGATACAGTAGGTATTTGTGGACGAAAAATAATTATACTGTTCATATCCTCTCGCTCTTTATCTAATATAGCCTTAGATAAAAACTCTCGCAGATGTATTTTATCGATTTTAACATGTGTTATCTCTACGAGAGTCGTATCTACCTACCACCCCCCAGATTGCTGTGAAATGTCAGCTCCAAAGACCGTACTTCTCCAAACATGTACAAAAATAAGGTGCTTACCCGCTTGCCCCAAATGTTAACTCGGTGTAAGGCGTGTTTGTGCAATGTATTAGTCCATATCTTTCAATAAATACGTGTTTTGATCCCGTCTGTGGCCAATTCTGTCGGAGGTTCCCAATGGGCGGTGGTACTGGTGACGGGGCGCATCTGGTGAAATCCGAAATTACACTCAATGTAAACAGGAAGTAAACGAGGGAGGAAAATGGCGTTCGGTCACAGACGGGAACAAAACACTTCTTTATTGGAAAATATGGACTAATACATTACACAAACACAACGGACACCGAGTTAACATTTGGGGCAAGCGGGTAAGCACCTTATATTTAGCATTTGTACATGTTTGGAGAAGTACGGGCTTTTGAGCTGACATTTCAGGGCAATTTGGGGGGGGGGGGGTGGGGTGGTGTGGTAGATAGGACTCTCGTAGCGTTAAAGGATTTCAACACCGATAAAATACATCTGCGAGAGTCTTTATCTAAGGCTTCTTAAATACTTCATATTTAGAACATTGCTGTAGCCAGTCTTGCTTTTAATGCACTGTAGACAGTAGTGGTAGCAGAATGGATAGTGTTCTCAACTTACATGTGGGAAACCCATTGAATCCTGGTCAGACTGAAGAAAGTTGAATATTTGGTAACCAGTAGTTTAAAACTTTTGTCACGCTGCCCTTTTAATTATCAACTACAGTGACTACACTGTTGCCTACATAAAACAAATTAGGCTATCAATTATGGCCTGATGCTTCTGGTTTTACTTGTGGAGCTAGGCATCTATACACAACTGTCCATATACTGTAGATCCAAATGAATCACATGCACAGAATTACTTCAAATGATTATGAATATCCAGTTATAGTATTTATACTGCATCTCTCCAATATGCCTATTATAGTATTTATACTGCATCTCTCCAATATGCCTAACGCCTGTTGAAGTTTTGCTTAATTGTTCAACCACCATAGTTAAGACGCTGAATAGATTTGACTGGGTCGTTCACACTCGCAGTGCGTTGATGGCTTGTTAACGACGTCAATGATTCTAAATAGACCACGGTGTTACTTGATTTGAATTCTTTGTATCATTTGAAATAGAGAGGGGTCATTGACCACTGTTTTGCTGTACTAAAAGGTATATAAAAACTGACTATTTCATCAATTCAAAATTGCATGACCCTCCCTTGGATTCAAAGTAAAATTAGCTGACCCTCCCTTGGACCAAAATTAGAAAGACATGACCCTCCCCTATTTTCCTCCATACCCCCCCTTCTGTAAATTTCGACTGGTCCCTAACTCAGTTGCTGTTTTTTTGCATTGAAAACCACTGTTTTCAGCGAGCCCCAGACCCAACATGTCGGATCGCGGTTGGAATGAATACACAGATCCCTCCTCCGCTTACCCACGGGGACTCTTTTTTGTTTTGTTTTTTTGGAACACAATGTCGCTTCCACGGCGTTTCAAATATCATCGGATTAAGGTGATTACGCTGGCAAGGGGATAACAAACGATGTTTAATACCTTGGCGGGTGATGTGTTAATCTCTCGAGAACAGATTCCGAGCTGCGCTACTGCATCTGTCGGGAGGGCCGTTCTGAACGTGTGAACGTTGGCCTACAAGTGGGCGGGCCTTACAGTAGATCAGGAAGCAAGCCGCGGCTTTACCCAATCAAATGTAGTGGGCGGGATTTAACATCTGTGCGTTCGCTTTCTAAATGTGTTCTCACTGGATGCAAACCCAAAACTCATTCAACAATGGCGTCCTCGGAGCCGACAACACCACGGAAAGTTGATTACATTTGAACTTTTTCTTCCATTATAGAAACAAGTGGGCTTATGTATAACCAAAACCATCCATGTTCATGTTATTTATGAAAAGCCAAACTAGATCCCTAATCAGCAGCCAGGGAATGTTTGTAAATTCACGCACGCTTTTTGTGATATGGCTGAAATTATCGTACATTATTTGGGTATTTTTTGGCATTATTGATCGTACATCGTACAGAGGGTAAAAATACGATCATTGTCGTACATCTGGCAACACTGCCTCCTCTCCTCTCCTCTCCATGTATTCTCTACCTCTCTCCTCTCAATTCCAGTATTTACTTGATTGTCACTACAGCCCGTGGTGCTGGGGTCGTATAGAGAAGGAATCTGACAGTGGTGGAAATTACATGTCATCAAGTACTGTATACTGTAAGTTGAAATTTGAGGATTTGTTACTTTACTGGAGTATTTTCTATACTTTTACTTCTACCCCACTACATCTCAGAGGCAAATAAATTGTATTCTTATTTGAAAACTTTAGTTACTAGTTACTGTGATTATAATTACACTTCACCACTTCATCCCTATAGTGGGGCGGCGTAGCACGACAATCGTTCCCTTTTGTGATTAAAGCGCCAAATTTGGTAGAGGTGTTCATTGATACATTGGGAACAAATCTGGGTATTGGGCCATCGCAAATTCTCACCCTGGTGGGCGTGGCAGCCATTTTTCAAAATGGCCACCAGCGGTTGATCAAATCTTCCTAATTTTTGTCCTACTAGGCCGAAATGTTGCTCAAGTATGTGAGTATGAAGACGTGGGTGTGTTCATGCTAATTGTCTAAAAGGGGGCATTGCAATGGGAGTGGCCTAGATAACAGCAATATTTTGGGAGAATTGTTCAAATGGTGATACAAGCGGGAAATTTGGTACAAATCATCTTTGGAGATCACGCTTCGATTTAGGAAACCAGGCCACTCTTAAATCAAAGATGGCAGCCTTTTTTCAAGATGGCCGCCAAAATTTGTTTTTGCATTTTTGCATATCTTTGCCTTTAATCATTTGAAGTCAATCACCAGATCACCAAATAGCACTCCCATAGTATGTTTTTGAACATTTTCAAACAGGAGTTACCATTTATTTGAAAGTCACTCCTAATGAGAATCGTAGCATCCTCAATTCTGCCACCTCCACCTCCTGTCTTTTCGTCAGTGCCACCGTTTCCAAGCCGTACAGCATCATGGCTGGTACCCCTCCCGTCTTATACATCTTCCCTCTCACTGGTATACTCCTGTTAAAATAAAACTCCTGACACTTTCCTCCATCTGTTTCCTCAAAGTGATCCTTCCGTCTTCTCAACACACTGTCTTTGGTTGCTAGAACATTTCCATCCCTCCTTTATCACCTTAACCTGTTGCTCATCCGACCCATCTCAGTGCCTCTGTCTAGCCAAAAATGTGCCGGTCCTCCCTCCTTGGTGTCCAACCTTTCATACAACTACTCATACTCTTTTCCTTAACCCTCACCACCTTTCTCTCTGCCTTACCCCTCATCTCTTTGTACTCCTCCCTACTTTCTCTCTGGCTGCCTTTCTTATCTCCTCCCTGAGCTCCACACAGCATTGTTCTTATTCTTCATCTTCACACCTAACACCAGCTCCTAGTACTCAAGCCATACTCAAGCCATGCTTGAGTACTGCAGGCTCCAAGGGCCCAGCTTCCTGCTTTGAAATAGAGTCTAAATAGGAAGTAAAAGTTCATATGAATGGCCAGTAGGTTCGCTGTTTTACCCCTGCTGATGTCAGAAAGATTTTTTCTCCATTCAAGTTGGTGGGTTTTTGTCGCTAGTTTCAAGTCTTCTTTCAATCACCATGATATGCGTTATAAAATCGGCTTCATTTACGGTCTGTAGAAACCAATGGCGTCACTTACATCCATACATTTTTACAGTCTATGTGCTACTCATATGCTGGCACCGTCACTGTAAATGGTAACTCCTGTCGTGCTAATAGGTGATTTGGTAATTGACCTCAAATAATAGGTAAAGATATGCAGAAATTAAAATACAGTCTTTTGGTGGCCATCTTGAAAAAAAATGGCTGCCATCTTTGATTTATGAGTGGCCTGGTTTCCTAAATCGAAGCGTGATCTCCAAAGATGATTTGTACCAAATGTCCCGCTTGTATCACCATTTGAACAATTCTCCCAAATGTTGCTGTTATCTAGGCCACTCCCATTGCAACGCCCCCTTTTAGGCAATTAACATGAACACACCCACACACCTTCATACTCACATACTTGAGCAACATTTCGGCCTAGTAGGACAAAAACTAGAAAGATTTGATCAACCACTGGTGGCCATTTTGAAAAATGGCTGCCACACCCACCAGCGTGAGAATTCGTGATGGCCCAATATCCAGTTTTGTTCCCAATATATCAATCAACAATTCTGCCAAATTTGGCGCTTTAATCACAAAAGGGAACGATTAGGCTGATATATCGTGCCACGCCGCCCCACTACTATATACGTTTTGGCCATTGAAAATAGTCTAATCGACAAGCTGTGAGCTTGTAGATCGGCTATGAAATGGAACATTCTGCATAATAAGTACTTTCTACTTTTGGTACTTTAAGTACATTTTGATACCAATGCTTTTGTACTTTTACTCAGGTAAAATTTTGAATTCCGGACTTTTACTTGTAACTTGAGTGGTCTACATTGCCGTATTGATACTTTTACTCAAGTACATTGATTGTCACTATACAGCCCGTGGTGGCCTGTATTGCTGCATGGGGGTCGTGCAGCATATAGAGAAGGAATCTGACCCTGGACTAATCAATAGAAGCGGTAGGCCTACACATCCTCGTGCGTCAGCCACTGTAAAGCAGCAACGCCTTGTTGACTTGTTGACGTTTGTCGTTGAATGCCAGAGAGAGAACAATAAAGGACCGTCGGATTTCACCATAACTCTCATTTGATTTGATTCTCACACACAGTGGCGTGTGTGCTGTGTGCGTGCACGCGCGTGTGCGTGGGTGTGTGTGAGTGCGCGTGTGCATGTGTATGTGTGTGTGTGTGTGTGTGTGTGTGTGTGTGTGTGTGTGTGTGTGTGTGTGTGTGTGTGTGTGTGTGTGTGTGTGTGTGTGTGCTCAGCACATGTGGTGAACACGTGCGAGCGGAGTGGGAAAGCAATCAGCGCGCCACAGTGAAACAAATGTCATAAAGCAAAGCCTAACCACCCAGCGCTGGAACCTCTTCCAGGAGGAAGATGACAGAAATGCCGTGACTGATCTTGATTTTCAAAAAAAAAAGAGAGAAAGAACAATAATATATACAATATATATCATTGCTGTTGGGCAGAAACCTCATATCTCCATATTTGACCCTTTTTTTTGTAAATTAACGCCCTACTGCAGTGGTTTTCAACCCTTTTCACGTCAAGTACCCCCAATTTGACACATACTGTATTAGCCCACGGACCCTCATTTGAAAAGATATGCCAGGGACCATTTTGATTTCTCGGGTGTGCCAAGCTACACCGTATCATCATCATTAGTGTTCATTTAACTCTGAGAGTGTACAAATGGAACCAAATGGACCCTAACGGTTCCATTTGGTTCCATCTGTACACTCTCAGAGTTACAGACACATAAGAGTCCATTTGGTTCCATTTGTACACTCTCTGAGTTACAGACACATAAGGGTCCATTTGGTTCCATTTGTACACTCTCTGAGTTACAGACACATAAGGGTCCATTTGGTTTCTAACTATTAATTCGGCTGGGGACCCCCTGGAACCCCCCTTAAGGACCACTGGTGGTCCCCGGACCACTGGTTGAGAACTGCCCTATACTTGATCATACTACAGCGTCACACGAAAGCATCGAAAGTAGCAGATCTACAAGCTCGTCGCGCCGTGTGTCGAGCTTGTAGATCTGCTACTTTTTGCTATTTTTGAATTTAAATCCTGAAACTTAACAGTTTTGGACATATGAGGTTTCCACACGACAGAGACGATATTCATCCGTTTAGTTTATTTAAAGGATGTTTTAAAGTCCCCATCGGCGCTGCCATTCCTCCTCCACCCCCTCCCTAATTTTAACAAGGCTGATGTCATTACCAATTACTACAAACATGACATTTTCTAAATCCACCACTGACTGCAAAGCAACTGGCAAACACGCAATGTTTGAAGGCCCGTTTCAGAAAACAATGCATTCTTTAGTGTATACTGTAAGTGTGCCAAGTACTACCACGGACTGCAATGTTGTAGCAAAACCCAATCCAAAGTTAAACCCCCAATAAACGACCGTACTTTCTTTTATTATTAAAAAGATGTAGGCATTGGCTTTTTAATAAGACGGGGCAATAACTACAAATCACCTTGTCCTTTCCATCACCCTCTCTCTCTCTCTCTCTCTCTCTCTCTCTCTCTCTCTCTCTCTCTCTCTCTCTCTCTCTCTCTCTCTCTCTGTGGTGTAGTAGGCAGTGAAAATCTGACACTTCAAATTGAACCTTTTGATTGACAGGTGATACAAACATACAGTAGGTAAATCAGACTTTGCAGATCATGCAGAGACATTTGAATGACAGAAATCCGTTCAGAATTAAGCGTGCAGGAATTTACCAGACTGGACACAACGTGTCATGTACGTACGTTGGAATGTGTTTTGTATCGTACTGTGACATTGTTGGAGTGGTGTAAAGTAACTAAGTACATTTACTCAAGTACTGTGCTTAAGTACACGTTTTAGGTATTTGTACTTGACTGGAGTATGTCCAATTTTCAGTACTTTTTTTTAAGTACATTGTGAAGACAATACTTCTGTACTTTTACTCAAGTAAATTTTGAATTCCAGACCTTTTCTTGTAACAGAGTAGGCTATTTCTATATTGCAGTATTGATAGTTTTACTAAAGTAAGAATGTTGTGATACAAACTGCATATAGCATTTTAATTATCACACCACATTGCTTTCTCCCCACTTTAATTAGCCTATTAAAAAAAAAAAGATGTAAACATTAGACACAGTAGACAGAGAGTCTACGTGTGAAATAAATGGATGAACCATCCCTGAAACAAGAGACAGGAGTTAACAGTGCGTTGCGGAGTGGTTATTACCAGTAATTAAATGACTATTAGTCAAAAAACAACATTATATTTCATCACAAGACTGGCCACACCAGCATTGTTTGTGTGTGAAGGATTAAAACAAATGGTGTCAGCTTCTAATAATGTAGAAGTTAGTCATATTTTATATATTTTTTAAAAGCTCATTCATTGTTCAAAAGCTAGTAATCATTGCTATAGAGTGTTTGTTTATTGACAGGGGTCTCTCTGTCTCTCCAGCTCTTTAGTAAACACAACGTACATTTTCAGCATTGTCATTGCCAATTTCATCCAATCAGGATACCATCATCGGCTTAAACATATATTTTTGTGTTCCTGTTCCAATTGTGTCTGCTCATTTTATATGTGTCATCACTTCCAATTTCACTTGTTTATCCCCGCATCCACGAGTTCTCTCTCCCTGATTGGCTAAAATTGGTATCCCGACCAGTTCTGTTTACTAAAGAGCTAGAGAGAGACCGGGGGAGAACCTTTGGTTACTGAACAAACACTCGATATTAAATATTACTACCACAATATAGAGCTATTTAACACGTTTTTTTATCGAATAGAAATCGCTTACCCTACCTTTAAATATCGTCTCTGTCAGGTGGAAATGTCCAAAACTGTTACTTTTCACGATTCAAATTCTAAAACGGCAAAAGTAGCAGATCTACAAGCTCAAAACGCCTCGCTTCGCGCCAAGTTTTGAGCTTGTAGTTCTGCTACTTTTATAATTTTTGTGTTATATGATCAAGTAGGGCGTTAATGGAAATAAAAATGGTTAAAATATGGAGATAGGAGGTTTCTGCCCGACAGCGATAATATGTATTTTCAATTACACAATTGTGGGGGTTGGAAGGGGACAGCTCTCCCTAGGGGTCTGCCACAGTACTGCCGCTGTGTTATCTGCTCTGCCTCTTGTCTGTCTGTCTGTCTATCTTCCTCAGCGGGTCTGTTCTGTTCCGAGGTGATTGCAGGCCGTACTGCATGCGTGGCTCGGGGCTGTTGGTTGTCATTATGCATGTGTCTGGATGGAGGACTGCCCGTTTGGCAACGCTGTGGGCGCTCTGCTTGGTCGCCCCCCACCACCCACCACCCCCCAACTGGGTGGTCTAAAAGGGGCATGGTGGTGGCACCACGTCAAGACACAGGGCAGCTTAGCTTAGCCACATTGTTAGGGCTGGTGATCCTTTAGGATTTTAACCATTCTGCTTCCTTAAAGGGATAGCTCACCCCCAAAATGACTTTTTTTCTATCGATTAGTCACCCCATGGAGACTTAAATTCATGGACATTTCTTTGCATGGGTCGCATTCCTAAGCCAATAATTTGATGACCGGCAGCGGTTACGGTAGGAGACACAAAGAGTCTCCTTTGTGTCTCCTATACCGGAACCACTGCCTACCGGTCGGCTGGTCCTCAAATTATTGGCTTAGGAATGCGACAAAAACAAAATAATATCCATGAATTCAAGACGAAAACTAAACAAAAGCTAAATAAAAACTAAGCTACGATTAGTGGACTAGTGGAGAAGAGATCCAGTAGAACTAAAAGACAAGTCATCTTATGTTTGGTTGCGCTCGGGTGTTGCGCTCTGAAAATAGCAATAAGATATGTAGATCGACTATTTTACTTTAACCCTAAATTACGCCACTGCTGAAATGCTGTCTAAATCAACACTGGCTTAGAGGTCTATATAACTCTGAGAGGGTACTAATGGTACCATTGGTACTGTGGGGAGGGGGCTGGGGGGAATCAGTGAGAGCGGTGAAGCAGAGTGCTTGGTGCCTGGCATCGCCCCAACAATCCGCCAAACAGGCAGCCGAGCAAACAAAACTTTTTGATTGCAATTATCTCTTCTTTAATTCAAACCGTTTCTCCACGCGTGATTAAATCGCTCCCTTGTTTGCCGACCAGAAAATTGCCGACAATCCATTGATTATATCTCACTTTCTTACATCACGATCTGTCTGGTCTGGTCTGGTCTGGTCTGGTCTGGTCTGTCTGTCTGTCTGTCTGTCTGTCTGTCTGTCTGTCTGTCTAGCCAGTTTAACAAGACATATTTTGCTTTTGACTCCACTACATTTGTACGAAGGGGAAAAACTACATTATGAATTAACCACTTAAGCCCTAGTCTCGCGTAGCCAGACCCCACAGAAAATGAAAAACAGCGACCTCTGCTTTTCTGATATTCTGTGGAGTCTGGCAGGAGTATAATGTTAGACTAGAGCGCAGGGAAACACCGGTTTCATGTCTGCCTATAGCGCATCACTTCCGGTTGGTGCGACCATGTTTTCATTCCCACTAACAATATTTCTACACGGAACACTAACACCACTTCTCCCAGAGAACATGGATGGTTTTGGTTATAAGCCCACTTGTTTCTATGATGAAAGAGTAATTTAAAATGTGAATATCTTTCCGTGGTTTTGTCCGCTCCGAGGACGCTATTGTTAAATTAGTTTCGGCTAGTTTCGAGGGGGGGAGGGTGGATCATGGTGGATGGACACGTGAATCCCGCCCACTACATTTGATTGGGTAAAGCGCGGCCCACTTCCTGATCTGAAGGCACGCCCACTTGTATCCAATGCGCACTGGTTAGGACGAACCGCTCCGACAGATTCCACCGCAGGTCGGAATCTGTTCTTGAGAGATTACTTAAGCCCTAACTGTCTAAATATAGCAATGCATTGATATTGAACATACAGTAGCAATACCACAATAAAGAAATACTCTGTTACAGGTAAAATGCCTGTGTTCAAAATGTTACTTGAGTAAAAGTACAAAAGAATTGGCATCAAAATACACTTAAAGCACTTAAAGTACTAAAATGTTTGAAAATAGCAGATCTACAAGCTCACAACGCGTTGCAATGCGACACCTTGTGAGCTTGTAGATCGGCTATGTTCAAATAGCGTATGTATAAAATAGGTTTAAAGTGGTTAATGTATGTTTTATAATATAATAATTTACATCTGCAAAGTAAGGCTGAACGATTAATCGTTTTCAAACCGAAATCGCGATTTGAAACCACGCGATTAGCTAATCGCAAAGGCCGCGATTTTTTATTTTTTTATTTTATCATAATAAATAATTGTAATATTAATATTAATCCCAGAGCACCCGCGGGACTTGTCTCCTTCTATCCAGAGTGGCTGCCTCTCTCTACAGGGAGCGAGAGGGCAGCGCCCCCCCCCCCCCCCCCTCTCTCGCTCTGTCCCTCTCATAGAGTTAGGTTAAAGTTTGTCGAGCGGCCGCGTTGCGCAACTTAAGTCCCTGATGCCGCGCGTAGCGGTAAAACATTATTTTCGGTTCGACACAAGTAGTGTAGTAGTAGTGTTGCTCATATCTATGTTTGTTTCTGTAAGTGTAACTTATATTTTTCCCATCATTATTAAACTATTACTGTCGGATACTGTGATCCAATGTAAACAACAATACGATGCAAAGCACTTCCTGGTCAGTGTTGCCAGGGTTTGAGAGAGAAATAAGCAACCCTGTCTATGAAAACAAGCCCAAAACAAAAGAAGCGACTATGAACTGTATCTTTGTCACTTATGTACAGTGGTGGAAAAAGTACTCAAATGTTGTACTTAAATAAAAGTATCAATACTGCAATGTAGAAGTACTCTCTTACAAGTAAAAATGCCAAATTCAAAATTGACTTGAATAAAAGTAGGCCTACAAAAGTATTGGTTAGTATTTTATTAGTATATTAGTATTTAAGTAAAATGTACTTAAAGTACCAAAAGTAAAAATACTAATGTTTGAAAGCAGATCTACAAGCTCACAACGCGTCGCATCGCGGCGAGTTGTGAGCTTGTAGATCGGCTATTTTCAAATTACCTAGGTATAAAATAGGGCTAAAGTGGTTAATGTAGGTTTTATAATATTATAATTTATATCTGCAAAGTAACTAGTCACTAAAGTTCTCAAATAATTGTAGTAGAGTAAAAGTACAATATTTGCCTCTGAGATGTAGTGGAGTAGGAGTTAAAGTATTGGAAATTAGAAATACTCAAGTGAAGTACAAATACCTCAAAATTGTACTTAGTACAGTACTTAAGTAAATGTACTTAGTTACTTTCCACCACTGCGTTATGTATTCTGAGTTTTTCACTTCCAAGGAGTAGTAGTAATACAATGTACAGTAGGAGAGGACTTTGCCTTGTGAGACAAAAAAGTGTTAATTTTAGTTGAATGTTAATCTACATAAGCTAAATACTGGATATCAGTAAATATGCTTCTGGAGCCATAAGTGAAAGACTTAGCCTACTTATTTCACTGCTGTGAATTGTTTACACGAAATGGTAATTATTTGTTTAATTTTATTTTTATTTATTGAACTTCATTTCAGAAAAAGCTTCTCTTCTTGAGCCATAAGTTAATGACAACAAGTTCAATGTTGGGTTGTTTACAAAAATAAGCTATTTCTATTCCAGCTAAATGTTTAAATATATACATGGGGAAAAAAGTACTTGGAAGATACATGTTGGAAGCAATGAAGAAATTCATATCTTTTAGTTCTCATCCTTATTTATTAGAATCTAGAACAGTAAATAAATGGTATGCCATTTGGTAATGTTCCATTACTTCCAATTACTTTTTAAACGTACACAGTGAATACTAAACTGAAGCTTGACTTTAAAAAAATGTTTAAGATTTTTTTTTTTTTTAATTAAAAAAATCGCAATCAAATCGCAATCGCAATATCGGTCAGAAAAATCGCAATTAGATTTTTTCCCAAAATCGTTCAGCCCTACTGCAAAGTAACTAGTAACTAAAGTTTTCAAATAATTGTAGTGGAGTAAATGTACAATATTTGCCTCTGAGATGTAGTGGAGTAGAAAAGTGTTGCAAATTGGAAATATTCCAGTAAAGTAAAAAGTAACTCAAAATTGTACTTAAGTACATGTACTTAGTTACATTCCACCACTGAGTGGAATCATACTTGACCAAGAGTATCTATACTTTGACTCAAGTACTGGAGTTGAGTATACTAGCTGTGGCCTCTCTCTGACACAACACACGCTATCGACAGATCAAACGTTGTGCATTTTTTACCGAATGCTCATGCATCTGAACGCTCACGCTCAAGCAACTTTATTGACTGAATATACTCTTGTGAACGCTCAAGTGCACACATGCTCACATAGTGGTGGAAAGTAACTAAGTACAGTTACTCAAGTACCGTACTCCATTCAAGTACAATTTCAAGGTATTTAGTTTTCAGTTGCTGGAGTATTTCGAACTTTCATTACTTCTACTCGACTACACCTCAGAGGCAAATATCGTCCTTCAGTTACTAGTTGCTTTGTAGATTTTGAGTATTGTTACAAAACACGCGTTAAGCACCTCAGCCCTATACGTGTATACTTAGGCTATTTGAAAATACTTTGAGCTATTCAAAAATAGCAGATCTACAAGCTCATAGCGCGGCACCGAGTGCCGCGCTATGAGCTTGTAGATCTGCTATTTTTGAAAAATCTTGAACGTTTGTGCAAATCTTTGAATATATGCATTGTTTAAACATATTTTCAAATAGTCACTTTCACAATCCGTAGTGAGTTTGTAGATCTGCTATTTTCAAAGGATTTCAAAAGAAATGGAACATTCTGCATGTATACTTCTACTTTTGATACTTTAAGTATATTTCGATGCCAACACTTTTGCTCAAACACCAGACTTTTACTTAGTAACAAAGTATTTCTACATTGTGGTATAGCTACTTTTACTTAAAGTAAACGATGTGTGTATACTTCCTCCATCGCCGATCAAACCTCCTGCATTTTTGACCGAATGCTCATGCATCTGAACGCTGCACGCTCAAGCAGAAGTTATCGACCGAATACTCGAGTGTGTACACACACACACACACACACACACACACACACGCACGCACAGACGCACGGCATCCATCCAGTGCAGTCTCTATTCAGCACAGAGTTGGAGTAGATTATTCAAGGTTATCCGAACCGCCTAAATACCCCAGTGAACAGAGGCAAATGCTCCTCCCCAGGCAGGACTCTAACACGTCAAATAAATGGATGAGCTGTCCGCCGAAAACAAGAGACAGTGGATGTTTAACAGCGCGCTGCGGAGCGGTTATTACCAGTAATTAACCCGTTTACACCGGGAACGCATCTGTGTCATTTTTTAGATCGCTTTGGCTGTTCAAAAAATAGCAGATCTACAAGCTCGTAGCGCGGCACCGAGTGCCGCGCTATGAGCTTGTAGATCTGCTATTTTTTGAAAAATCGTAAAAATGCGTGCAAATTTGAATTTATATATATTTTTTGAAAAGCAATTCTTTTTAACTCAAATCTTTGCTTCTGGGGGGTCCATGGAACAAAATATTTTGAGATGGGGGTCCGCGGCCAAATACATTTAATTGTGGGGGTCCTTGACATGAAACAGTTTGAGAACCACTGATTATAGCAAGTTAAAAAAAAAAACTGTTGGATTTAGAATTGTAGAATCCCCGAGAAGCAAAGATTTGAGTTACAAATGTTCGCTTAAAAATATATATATATATATGTTCAAAGATTTGCACACATTTTCACGATTTTTCCAAAATAGCAGATATACAAGCTCATAGCGCGGCACTCGGTGCCGCGCTATGAGCTTGTATATCTGCTATTTTTTGAATAGCCCAAAGTATAAGATAATGGTTAAAGCGATTAAAATCTAGTTTTCCCGGTCTTAATGGGTTAAAGGACTATTAGTCACATAGCTAAAACTGTTCTAGAATAATGAAAGGTGTCGTTCCCACGTTACGGATTGGTGGAGAGACTATACTGGAGACACAATGCACACAGAGACAAGTTGAGTGAGAGACCAGCAGTACTCAAATATTTACTTAAGTAAAAGTATCAATACTGAAATGTAGAAATACTCTGTTGCAAGTGAAAGTCCGGAATTCAAAATGTATTTGAGTAAAAGAACATTAGTGTTGGCATCAAAATGTACTTAAAGTATCAAAAGTAAAAGTATAGTCATTATGGCAGAATGTCCCATTTCAAGTTTTCAAATGTATAAAAATCTAATCCGATCTACAAGCTCACAATGCGTACAATGCAAATAAATGTAGTGGAGTAAAAGTACAATATTTGCATCCGAGATGTAGTGGAGTAGAAGTAATTGAGTATTGGAAGTACAAATACCTCAAAATTGTACTTAAGTACATGTACAGAGAGAGAGAGAGAGAGAGAGAGAGAGAGAGGGAGAGGGAGAGAGAGAGAGAGATTCAATGTATGGTTAATGTACAGTACCTCATGAACCTACGAATAAAGATACACATAAATAAGGCATTTTTACCTGAACATTTACCCAAAACTTTAACTCTCATCTTCAATGACTTTTCATCTCCTTGTGAAATATAAAGTCTATCCAGACCCTCTCTCTCACCAAACAGATGAACACACTGACTAGATGCTGCTTCACTTCCATTTCTATCTTCTTTCTTCTTGTCAAATATGTTCCCTTTTTTGCTTCATCTTAGAGAAAACTCTGCAATTGCCACTCGGTCACAATGTTTTCTCCTGTAACCACAGCTCCACATATAAAAACAAAAACAATCTCTCTAAAATACCAAATAAGGGCATCAATCTTTCCACAAACCCCCCCCCCCAAAAAGAGAGAGAGAGAGGAGGGGGAGAGAGACAGACAGACAGACAGACACACAGACAGACAGACCGAGATAGAGAGAAATAGCCTAATTACCTAACAAAACCCAACCAGGAGAAAGAAAGAAAGAAAGAAAGAAAGAAAGGAGGAAGAAGAAGAACAGCGAACAAGAATTGAAAAAGAGCGAAAGACCCGGTCGGTCTCTATACTCCTCTCCTCTCCTCTAGTTGTGAAGTATTATTGACAATGTTGGTGGTCAATAACAGATAGTATAGCCTAGCTAGTGGAGGGAGACATGGTAATGACTCCTCTATCATTGGTTCTCAAGCTTTTAACCCATTAAGACCTGAGGCGATTCTTAAAAATGTTTCCTAAATCCAGTTTTTGGGAAAAGAAATTAAAAATGTTCAAGATTTTTCTAAAATAGCAGATCTACAAGCTCATAGCGCGGCACTCGGTGCCGCGCCATGAGCTTGTATATCTGCTATTTTTGAATAGCCAAAGACATCTAAAGTGACACAGATGCGTTCCAGGTTAAGGCCGGGACCCCCCAAAATAACAGTAATGTGACTTTATAAATGTGCAGATACTAGGGGTGTCACGATTCACTTACCTCACGATTCGATTCAAAATCGATTCGTAGGGTGCCGATTCGATTAAAATTGCGATTCTGCGATTCATTTTTATTCGATTCGATTCTGCGATTTATTGCGATTTTCTAGGGTGCCGATTCGATTAAAATTGCGATTCTGCGATTAATTGATATTCGATTCTGCGATTTATTGCGATTTTCTACCCCAAATCACTTTGCTTTAATTATACTAGAACATTTTAATATAATATAAACCATGAAAAGTTGAATCATACACTTCAATGCAGCCAGATCATGTCAGTCAGTCTTTCTGATATTGATTTCAGACAAAGTGCCAGTGAAAAAGGTACTAACTTATAAAAATTGGGGAAAAATATATATATATATATATAGGCCTATATATATATATTTTTTTTTAAATAAAAAAATCGATTTTAATATTTTGAATCGATTTTTTAAATCGTGGCATTAAGAATCGCGATTTATGATCGAATGAATCGATTTTTTTTGACAGGCCTAGCAGATACCCTGTATACTCTTATACTGTATGTTGGTCTGTTTATACTGTTGAGTGATGAAACAATGTTGCACACTAAGATAATCATCTGGGGGACCCCCACCCCCAGATTGAGTACCACTGCTCGAGCTCCCCCCCCCTCCTGTTCCTGTTCCCTGTGAGATTACCATACGCCCCCGGAGGCAAATGGCCAAGAAGCACTAATCCATGTATTGAAATGACATGCACAACTCCCTCTCTTCCAATTCCTAACCCAATCATGTGTACAGTATATATATATATATTGTATATCTTCACTGTCGGGCAGAAACCTTGTATATCCATATTTCAACTTGTTATGTTGTTTTTATCCGTAAATTAATGCCCAGACATGGCAACAATGATTATTCTCCATGTGTTTGCTATGGCGGCTGGTCGTAGCATGCAGCCCCCCGGTAAGCTGAGCACGTTTCTCATGCTGTTTCTATAGCTGTGGTTGGTCTGATTAAAGCGGCACACTGCGGCAAAAAAGCACTGTAACGTATGTATGAGGAAAAGGTCACCAATTGACGCTGCTCGCCTTGCTCCCGCTTGCAAAGCCAGCGCTTTACGCTTATCAGGGAGAAAAGACACTTCACTTTGATAGCTGTGGTATGGTAACAGGAGAGAGAGAGAGAGAGAGAGAGCGAACGAGGTCCACAAAGTATTACCCTGAGACGCAAAGCTCTATAAGGCTGAAGCACACTGACGGAACAGGAAATTTGAAGTTTGCGCGAGTGTAGTGCGCGCTAGCTCCCCGCGGAGGTATTACCTGTTTGTGTGCGTGTGCGTGTGCGTGTGTGTGTGTTTGTATTAATATACTTGTGAGGACCAAATGTCCCCAACCGCAAGTATAGTAGAATTTGAGAAATTGTGAGAGGACCATTTTTTGGTACTCAAAAGAAAAATCACTCCCAGTGTGAGTAAGCGGTGCCTGCTCACAGGCTGTGCTACTACTGTTTGCTGTGTGGGCGCTGGTATTCAGGCGGTACTACTCTATTTGATGTGTGGGCGCTGGTATTCAGGCGGAACTGTTTGTGTGTGTGTGTGTGTGTGTGTGTGTGTGTGTGTGTGTGTGTGTGTGTGTGTGTGTGTGTGTGTGTGTGTGTGTGTGTGTGTGTGTGTGTGTGTGTGTGTGTGTGTGTGTGTGTGTGTGTGTGTGTGTGTGTGTGTGCACGTTTGCTTTGTGCGCACGTGCAGTGTTGGCTTGTGTGCGTTCATGTCTTTAAGTGTGTCACACTCCTGTTTGTGTTTAATTAGTGTAATTGGTTGCAATTGGCTGCAGCTGTTGATGCCGTGCTCATACGGACGGACAAACACACACGTCAAATGTAGAGTGGCTGGCACCGCAAAAAATGTCTGTTTTATAAAAAATAAAGATACATAGATTCAGGTTTAGGTATTAGAGATAGGGTTATGCCTGATTTACTCTTACTTATAGCAGATCTAACAAAAGCTTGTAGATCTGTTATGTTGTGGCTTTATAGGCTTATATGGTTAAAAATGACAATAAAAAAACAAATGGCATTTATAAAATTACTTGTCTTGTAAAATGCTGATGTTCTCACAAGTATAGGCGAGTAATACGGACGTGTGTGTGTGTGTGTGTGTGTGTGTGTGTGTGTGTGTGTGTGTGTGTGTGTGTGTGTGTGTGTGTGTGTGTGTGTGTGTGTGTGTGTGTGTGTGTGGGCGCGTGCGTGCGTGCGTGCGTGCGTGCGTGCGTGCGTGCGTGCGGGTACATGTGTGTGTGTGCGTGCGTGCAGTAGTGATAAAAGTGCTCTTATACAGGCCCGACTCCTTCCTCTCTCTCGTTCTCTTCAGAAGCTACCAGGTAATGCCATCTGTGCCAGTCGTGTGTGTGTGTGTGTGTGTGTGTGTGTGTGTCATTCCCCTGTATGCTGTTCAACTCTCACTGGAAGTCTTGGCTTGTCAGATACAGCAGAACAGGCTGTTTCACTTTGAAGTAGGCCAGAGTGTGTGAGAGAGCAAGAGTGAGAGAGTTGAAAGTTGGAGAGAGAGAGGGAGAGAGTTGGAGAAATAGATATCTAGATTGAAAGAGAGAGAGTGGGAGAAAGAGGGATAGGGAGAGATAGAATGAGAGAGAGAGAGAGAGAGAGAGAGAGAGAGAGAGAGAGAGGGAGAGGGAGAGGGAGAGAGATTTGGAGTAATAGAGATCTGTATCGAAAGAGAGAGAGAGAGGGAAGAGAGGGAAAGTTGGGGAAATAGATCTAGAGAGAGAGGGGGAAAGAGAGTTAGGGGAGTAGAGATCTAGATTGAAGGGCGAGCGGGAGATTTGGAGTTACAGAGATCTGTATCGAAAGAGAGAGAGAGGGAAGAGAGAGAAAATTGGGGAGAGAGAGTTGGAGAAATAGATCTAGATAGAGGGGGAGAGAAAGCTACAGAGAGAGAGAGATGGATGGAGAGAGGGCGAGAGGGAGAGGGAGAGAGAGAGAGAGAGAGAGAGAGAGAGAGAGAGAGAGAGAGAGAGAGAGAGAGAGAGAGGGCGGAAGCATGCAGCCAAGAGAGAGAGTGAAATAGAAGCAGAGAGATAGAACACATATAGAAAGCAGAGACTATATAATAATAGTACCGGTAGAGTTTTGTGTAAAGCTAGAGGCCCGGGTTGGGATGGTTCATCCCCCCAAACTGGGTCAGGTTACCTGTAGTGTACGTGCAGCAGTGTGATCGATAGCCCCCCCGGCTCCCCACTTTGAGGGGCCGGCCGGCCAGAGAACTCAATCACCGCGCTCCCTGTGAGCCCTGTGAGCCGTGTGTGTGTGTGTGTGTGTGTGTGTATGTGTGTGTTTGTGTGTGAGCCCACCAGAGACCAGCTGGGGGGAAATAAATCAAAGATAGAAGTGTTGCATTGATTCCTCCCAACACGATCGATACCATACACACGAGGCTGTCGGAGGGGAAGGGGGGGGGGGTGTGTGTGTGTGTGTGTGTGTGTGTGTGGGGGGGGGGGGGGGGGGGAGGGGTTGGTGTGTACACAGACCGACCAGAACTACAGGATGGACAAGGATTCAGCTCCGGCTTTAACCCATTAACTTTTTTGAAAAAAATCTAAAAAATATTTGTTCAAGATTTTTCAAAAATAGCAGATCTACAAGCTCATAGCGCGGCACAGAGTGCCGCGCTATGAGCTTGTAGATCTGCTATTTTTGAATAGCCAAAGAAATCTAAAGTGACACAGATGCGTTCCACGTCTTAATGGGTTGAATACATGTACACTACATGCAAAACTTGGACACACTCATACCCACTCGTGTTCATATTGCTATTTTTTTTTTCTGATCGCTTGAATACTGTATTCAATTCTTTATTTTGCAGTTTGCAAAAGGTACAAAGGTGCAGTTATACAATAATGCTAAAAGGATGACACCAAAAGCCCTTGTTTCCATTGTGGACCTGTGTATTCAATTCATCAAGACGTATAAAGACTTATAGACCAATTACTTGTTTACTAACATTGAGACTGGACGCACAGGTGATTGTTTCACGCAATCAATTCTCAACCTGTTGTTTTGGGGTGCGCTGGTTTCAGCACACCCCAACCCCCTCTTGTGTTGGCTACTATGGCTAGTGAGGCGCGTCCTAGCGAGACCTGACAGAATGGGTTTCATTGCGCGCATACTGGTTGCGCGCATACTGGTTGCGCGCATACTGGTTGCGCGCATACTGGTTCTTATCAGTGTGACGTTGTCTGTTAAGGGGTCTATTACCCGGCTTGGTTGAATGCTTGATTCTGATTGGTCAGTTGTTGAATTGGGCGGTGTGTTATTTCTGGATAATGACCGATGAGCTCTAGAACAGACCGCCGTCTAATCAAAGACTCAGAGCACCTGCTCATATCAACCTGTCAAATCAAAGACTCAGAGCACCTGCTCATATCAACCTGTCTAATCAAAGACTCAGAGCACCTGCTCATATCAACCTGTCTAATCAAAGACTCAGAGCACCTGCTCATATCAACCTGTTTAATCAAAGACTCAGAGCACCTGCTCATATCAACCTGTCTAATCAAAGACTCAGAGCACCTGCTCATATCAACCTGTCTAATCAAAGACTCAGAGCACCTGCTCAAATCAACCTGCGCTGCTTGGTTTTATCTTGTATCCAACATGACAAGCCATGTAAACATTCAAACAATGTCATTTACAACTAAACGTTGCTCCCAACAATGTGTTTGAAAACATTTGAAGTGAGAAATAGACGATGCAATAACCGAAAAAGTGATTCTATTTGATCCACTACGCTCGCCCCAAAACACAGTCGCCCCGGGGGCCAGCCCAATACTTATGGAATAATGGTGGATAATCACCTTGTCGGGATTTATTTTTCAATAATGACCACCTAACCGTACATTATCCCTTGCATAATGTACAATACTATACAAGAGATCATCAATATAATACTAATAATAATAATAATAATATTAATTATAATAATAAATGTAATAATAATAAATGTAATAATAATATAATAATAATGAATGACGTATGTTTGGGTCCCCGCCTGGCCGTGCAGTAACATAGTACATGACCCTCAAACAAGTATAGTAATACAAGACTCACACACACACACACACACACACACACACACACACATGGCTCGAGCGCAGCAGCGTATCCAAATATAGCCCTGTCCATCGTCACTTTGTGGACTCAGCACAGGGTCCCCAATGAATAAACACTGGATCCATCAGCAGGACAGAGGAGAGGAGAGGAGAGGAGGAAAGAGGAGAGGACCGATGGTCAGAGAGCAGGAGATTGACAAGAAACGAGGGAGAGAGAGAGAGAGGGAGAGAGTGAGAGGAGAGTGGTACCGGGAAAGGAATGTTTACACAGGATTATTGGAGATAATAACAACAACAAGCACAGCGGAAGAGCAGCCAGGTGTGAGGAAATGGGAGAATGTCCACTTTATTTCTCCTCCTACATATCCTGCTCTCCTCAGACTGAGGAGGAGAGAGAGTGGGTCTGGTGTCTGGTTTTACCATGTGGTAGGGATGGGCAGTTTTAAATCAAAACCCATATTTAGACCAATAACCGTAAAAAAAAAAATAGTTTTTCTCTATGGAAAATAACGTTGGGTCATCTTAGAATCGTCAGTCACTCATATTTGTCTGTTTCTGTCAAAAGATGTAATTCATTTGGTGAAGGTAACATTAGTATGTTTTCTCACCATCAGTTGATGCTTCAAATCCATATGAGTCAAACCGCCGTGGTCATTATTTTTGGAACACAGTTCTTACAGGATATACCGCGATATTAACCCATTAAGACCTGAAGCCGATTCTACAAATGTCTTCTAAATCCCAACAGTGCTCAAACGTTTTCCTGTCAAGGAACCTCAAAATTATGATGTATTTGGCCGCGGACCCCCATCTCAAAATGTTCTGTTCCAGGGACCCCCAGAAGCAAAGAATAGAGTTAAAAATATAAATATATATTCAAAGACTTGCACACATTTTCAGGATTTTTCAAAAGTAGCAGATCTACTATTTTTGAATAGCCAAAGTGTAAAAGAATGCTTTTTAGCTCAAATGAATAGGTGACACAGATGCATTCCAAGTCTTATTGGGTTAAACATGTCTATGGGAATTCAGAATGGGGGGGAAAAAACGCAGCGTTAGCACTGATTGTACTGTTTGCATGGTTTTGACACCGACACTTTGTTGTGTTTGGATGGAGTACTGTGAGGACACTGTGAGGTTATATTTTCGTTATATTGGTGTGGTGTTGTGTGGTTGTAGCGCTATACCGTGTGATGTGACTCTGGTCGCTCTCCACCGAGACTAGATGGATAGAAGGCGGGCCCTTATGCCGCGCCAACAGGCTGAAGCCGGTTTCACAATATTTGAAAATCCCTTCAAATATTTAATCTGTGTTTGATTAAGTTCTGAGCTCCACCTGGAACGATTTGTATGCTTTCCAAAAGGGGCGAACACCCCCCCGAACAACCCCCCCCCCCTCCCCAAATAAGAAAAAAGGACCAATCTGGTGTCCGCTGAACTCCAGCCAAAAAAAAAGGGGGGGGGGGGGGTTAGATGAGGACGTTTTCACAACATGATATCGTCTCTATCGTCGGGTGCAGTGATGGAAAGTAACTAAGTACATTCACTTAAGTACTGTACTTAAGTACAATTTTGAGGTACTTTTACTTTACTGGACTATTTCCAATTGTCTATACTTTTACTTCTACTCCACTACATCTCAGAGGCAAATATTGTATTTTTACTCCACTGCAATTATTTGAAAACTTTAGTTACTAGTTACTTTGCAGATATAAATTATGATATTATGAAACATACTTTAAACACTTTAGCTATTTTATACCTAGGCTATTTGAAAATAGACGATCTACAAGCTCACAACGCGTCGCGATGCGACGCGTTGTGAGCTTGTAGATCTGCTATTTTTAAATATTTTAGTACTCAAGTCAATTTTGAATTCTGGACTTTCACTTGTAACGGAGTATTTTTTATATTGCAGTACTTTTACTTAAGTAAATGATTTGAGTACTTTTCCCACCACTGGTCGGGTGGATCAACCTCATATGTCCAAAACTGTTACTTTTCAGGGCTCAAATTCAAAAAGCATCAAAAATAGCAGATCTACAAGCTCGAAACGCGTCGCGATCTGCTACTTTTGATGCTTTCGTGTAACACTGTAGGATGATCAAGGGCGTTAATTTGCGATAAAACACAGACAAATAAAATATGAGTTTTATTTGGGGGGAAAACCTCATAATAGTTATGAGGTTTCCCCCGGCAACAGCCCGACAGCAACGATATGAAACAAGAAGCCAAGTCTTTCTAAAATAGATGAAACGTAAAAAAAACATATATAATTCTCTCTGACCTCGACGTGCCGCCGAGAGCCGTGACCCCTGTGACCCCCGGCTCAGATGGAGTGGGAGGGCGTGATTGGCTAGCGGACACGGCTGTGACGATGTTCCATCGCGAGCGGTGGAGAGTAACTAAGTACATTTACTCAAGTACCAGAACTTGAAAGTGAAATTTTGAGGTACTCTTGAGAGTACGTACTTGAGTGTTTTAATCATTTGACGCTTCCATACTTCTTCTGCTCCAGTTGCATCTCAGAAATAAATATTGTCCTTTTTTTTTACTCCACTAGAATTACCGTATTTGACAGGTTTAGTTTGCAGATTTTTAGATTGTTATTACAAAACACACATTAACAACGTAAGCCCTATTTTATACTCTAGATCTAAAAGCTTGTAGAGAGGCTATTTTCAAAAACAATTAACACATACAGTACAGGAATTATATTGTTTTCGAATAAAATGTAATTTTGTCCAATCTATATGGTAGAGTATGTTAATACAATATAACGTATACAATTGGGGCGGTTGTACGTTGTTTCCCTGCTCTTCTATTGAGACATTTAGATTGTGTCAAAAGTCATGTCTCTCATGAATTTTGCTCTGATGGTCAAGATTCAATTTATCCCCTGGGCAAGCAGGGAGGCTCTTGTTAGCTAAATCAGGGGTCTTCAACGTTTTCAGCCCAGGGACCCCCTAGCTGAGAGAGAGATGAAGCAGGGACCCCCTCTATAGTGTATAAAATTGCGTTTCAGATTAAACTTTTTTTGTTTACTTGGTCTGCTCTTTTTTCCCTCTACACCAAACCTCTTTGCCAAAAAATAGCCGATCTACAAGCTCACAACGCCTCGCAGCGCAAGGCGTTGTGAGCTTGTAGATCTGCTATTTTTGGCTAAAGTTCACCTCAGAAAAGGGATGCTAAGGTTCAAGTGGTTAAGGTAAAAAAAAAAAGAAATCATATCACACAAAGATTTGGCGGACCCCCTGTAGTAACTCTGAGGACCCCCTAGGGGTCCCGGACCCCCTGTTGAAGACCCCTGAGCTAAATGGTAAACAAACCAGACAAAAAAATCAGCACTTGTGCCGGAAACCCGGTTCAAATCCGGGGTAGAAGAGTAAAGTTACGTAGTGCAGCTTTAAAAGGTGGTATTGCTACTTTTTACTTACGTAAAAAAGAAAACATGTGAGAAGTCTAATCTGAGACAGATCCATCACGCACACTGACCTCCACCCTACTATAGCTTTACAGCCCGATCGATGGATGCTACAACCTTACAGCCCTCCCTCCCTCACTCCCTCTACCCTCTCATCATTATCTCTCTCTCTTTTTCTGTCCATTTCTCTCATTCCCTCATCCTGCTCTTTTTTTTCCCTCTCTGAATCCTCCACAGCGTTGCCAGATTTTGCAAGAGAAATAAGCTTCCAGGTCCATGAAAACGAGCCCAGAAGAAGCGACTATTATAGGCCACGTGAGTACTTTTTAAACCTATATTGGCTACTCGAACATCTGCAAGCACACAGCGCGTCGCGATGCATTATGTGCTTGTAGATCTGCTCATTTCAAAACACATTTTGAAAAAATATGAAATATTTGGAATATATTTTTTAAACACAGGACCTCCTATACCAGTTGTGGTATAGGAGGTCCCTGGAACACAATATGTTCAGATGGGGGTCTGCGCTACGGACAAAAACATCATTTGGGGGTCCTTAATCATCAATTCAATCTGTAATAATGTCTGTTTTTGACTATGGGGATATATTGTATATGCATGCTTCAATCTCCACACTGAAGCCTCTTGATGCAGTCTACCACAGTGCCCTGCGTTTTATTACTGGCGATGATTATCTCACCCATCACTGTATTTTATATGATAAAGTGGGTTGGCCATCTCTCACTGTGCGTAGAGAGCAACATTGTATTTTATTTATTTATAAGGCCTTATGTGGTAAGCTTCCTTTGTACCTATCCTCACTTCTGGAACCTAAGGTTACAGGTCATTCAACACGTTCACAATCCCACATTAGATACACCATTCCGCGTAAGAGCAGTGAACAAGGAAAGACTGCTTTCATGTATTATGCTCCACACAAATGGAACAAACTTCAGGATTCTCTGAAACTGGAGCGATTGGTCTCAATTGAGACATTTAGGGTGCTTCTCGATGACGCACTACACAGTGATTGCACCTGCTTCATGTAACTCTATGTTTACTTGCATCTGTGACACTGTAATATGATTCAAATGTTTGTTGTTGTTTTTCATTGTATATGTATACTTTATATGCTGTCATCAGGGCGTCCTTGAAAAAGAGAGCTTGCTCTCAATGGGCTTCCCTGAATAAATAAAGGAAAAAAGAAAGAAAGATTAAACAATAATTAAATCATTTGGAAGCAAGCCCAAAATAAGCAACTTAAAACACTACGCTTAAAAAAACAAGCCCCAAAAAAACGCAACCCACAACTACCAATACTTACAAGCAACTTTACAGAACAAAAACACGCCCAAAGCTGCTTATAAAAGCAGATATGGCAACTCCGCCTCCCCGCCCCTGCTCCCCTGCACTGAAGTGAGATTGGGCTTTTGGCTGTAGCTGTGAGTGTATATGGCCTGTTTTGGAGTCAGTCTGACAGACGGGCTCCTCTGGGGAAGCGCTGGGGCCTCCTGTCTTTTCAATGATCTTGCCTTTGCCTTTTATCAACATACGAATATCTCTGGCGAGGGAGAGAGAGACTGTGAGACAAGAGGAGCTTTTCTGGAAGCTGTATGCGGAAAACACTGGAAATACCTGAGGATTTTGTGCTCTTGTGTTGTTGCTTGTTTGAAACGCTATGCAGTAGATGTCTTACAAAAAAGAGGTTTTGAATATATATATATATATATATATATATATATATATATACATATATATATATATATATATATATATATATATATATATATATATATATATATATATATATATATGTATATATATATATATATATATATATATATATATATACATATATATATATATATACATATACATATATATATATATATATATATATATATATATATATATATATATATATATATATGTATATATATATATATATATATATATATATATATATATATATATATATATATATATATATATATATATATACATATATATATATATATATATATATATATATATATATATATATATATATATATATATATATATATATGTATATATATATATATATATATATATATATATATATACAGACTGAAAATGTTTTAAGGCTTTTCAAGATGTAGGGAGAAGCAGTGGTGGAAAAAGTACTCAATTGTTTTACTTAAGTACAAGTATCAATACTACTGTGTAGAAATACTCTGTTACAAGTAAAAGTCCAGTAATCAAAATTTACTTGAGTAAAAGTGCAAAAGTATTGGCATCAAAATATAATTAAAGTACCAAAAGTAAAAGTACTCATTGTGCAGAATAATGTATACATCTTTTTTTCTACAAGCTCACAATGCGTCACATCGCATTGTGAGCTTGTTGATCGGCTATTTTCAAATGGCCGAAATATATATAGGGGTAAAGTGGTTAATGTGTGTTTTGTGATAATAATAATAATAATAATAATAGAGTAAAAGTATTGAAAATGGGAAATACTCCAGTAAGTCAAAATTATTCCAAAGTGTACTGAAGTACAGTACTTGAGTAAATGTACTTAGTTACACCACTTTGTGCGTGCGTGCGTGCGTGCGTGCGTGCGTGCGTGCGTACGTGTAGATATATAGATATATAAATACACACAACTCTGTATAATTCTATACAGACTGAACATCTTTTAAGATGTAGGGAGAAGGGAAGAGACAAACTCAACATGACAGACATAATATGTCTGTCAATGAATGCAATGAATTTGTGGGGAATGTGCATTTATAGGCTATACGAACCACATATCATATTATATGTGGTTCGTATAGCCTATAAATGCACATTCCCCACAAATTCATTGCATAAGTTACAATTATTATAATGTTTTTTTTTCATTGTATGAATCATAATGTGGACCATGTGAAGTCAACGTTCCAGTGTTCCTTTGATATTATTTTTAGACTCTTTTGATGGTTGGTTAAAGGTCATTTCACACACCGGGAGGGTGACGAATAAACTGTCAATGTGTCAGCGAATAATTCACATGATGCTTTAGTCATACATGTTGTTAGAGAAACATCAAGAACATTCAGTGAAAATTGCACACGTCGTGTGCAATTGCTTGTAGCTTGTAGAAAAAGCTTGTAGATCTGCTATTTCTGTTCTATTTGATATTTTTCTATTTGATGTTGAGGGAAAAAAAGGAGTGGACCTAGTATCTATACTGTATCCCCCAGGGGTCAACTACAGTACAGTAAGTATATAGGCCTAGCGGTTAAGTGATAATAAGAAAAGCTGCTTCCTCAGTTCTGTGCTCTGCCCCACCTCTAGTTCTAGACTCTATAATAGCATACATGGGCAACTGGCGGCCCGGGGGCCACATGCGGCCCCCACCTTCACTTAATGCGGCTCGCAGGTTAATATCGGAATATTGATATATTATTGATTTCAGCTGTTACAATTCCAAACATGCAAACATGACCCGCTTTAATTACTTCAGTCTATATTAGTAGCTTAATGACTAGTATTTAAATTCTATTGTTTTTTATGTCCAATGTATTTGTATAAAAAATCCGGATTCCAATTCAAAAGTAGCAAAAGTAGCCGATCTACAAGCTCAAAACGCGTCGCGCTGAGACGCGTTTTGAGCTTGTAGATCGGCTACTTTTGCTACTTTTGTGTGACATAGAATGGCGAAATACGGCATTAATTTACGAAAAAAGTACAATTACGGAGATAAGAGTTGTCTTCCTGACAGTATATGCAATGTGGCCCTCTGGAGTGAGTGTTGAAATATACAGTAGTGGCCCTCTCCATCATCAAAGTTGCCCACGCCTGCTATATAGCATTCGGAGATTGTGAAATAGTTGTCTGGCTACGCGAGGCTATGCCCCACCTACAGTATGACTACAGTACATCCACCCATCCACAACACTGACACCTAAATACAATGTGCAGACGACCAGACCATACTGGATCTGATATCCAATAAATAAGCCAACAGCCTACAGGGAGGGAGGAGGTCCAGACACTGTCTGCCTGGTGCAAAGACAACGACCTGAACCTCAACCCCCAAACCGACAAAACATCATCGAAACAAAAACAAAGAGACACCCGGCCCGCTCTGGTCTGATGTGTGCATCAATGGGGTGAAGGAGGTGAAGGTTGAGCATGCTGCCAGTTGTTTCATATTCCTGGGAGTCCACATATCTGACTGAGTCAGCCTGAACCAACACCTCTCACCTGGTCCATTGTTCTAAAACTAAGACAAAATATATTGATAATTCTGTCAACAAATAAAAACTAGTCTAAAATGTTAGTGAGGGACTAGTGGAAAAGAGATCCAGTTGAACTAAAAGACATTCATTTTATGTTTGGTTGCGCTCGGGTGTTGCACTCTGCAAGCTCACAAGCTTGTAGATCGGCTATTTTAAGCATGCAACCAAATGTAAAATCAGCCATTACGACGCCGTCAAGGCACCGCCAAAATACATTTTAGTCGACTACATCAACTGTAGATTTAGTCGACTAAAATCTTATGATATTTAGTCGACTAAAACTAGACACAAACTAGAACATTTCAGATGACTAAAATATGAATAAAACAAAATGGAATTTTATTCAAAAGACTATGAGTAAAACTAAATCAAAATGTGCTGTCAAATCAACACTGGCCTGGTCAAGAAAGGCCCAGCAGTACCCTCATCTTTTTTATTCTGAGGACCATGAGGCGTAACAGACCACCCGAAAAAAAAACTGCAGATCAACTTCCACCTTGTTGTGTCAGGAATTAAAGTATTACCTTTTTTCGGTATGACTTTAAAAATATATATCCCCACAAGGGTAGAGTTATTTCACCATGTCACTTTTTGCACTTTTCGAAATCTAAAGAGCCTCAGTTTTCATCTTTCAGTGTGCAAGGCTTTTTTTTTGTTTTGTTTATGGACTTTCAAGGCAGGCCTCTTGCACCTGTTTTCAGCCCTATAGTAAACCTTGAGTTTAGAGCGCAAACCTCTTTCACAAGGGTAGAGAGTGGAATGAATCTATGGATTTATTTAACAAAAGTCCAGAGATCTCTTAGACTTAGACTGCCAGATGCAACTGCAGCCTCCTGGATATCAGACACTTGTTCCCTTTAATACACAACAAGAGAACACAAATACTCGGAGGCTCAGTTGGTGGACAGATCCATACATGGCTCTTTCTGACCATGCTACATTTACGTAACTAAGTACATTTACTCAAGTAGGCTACTGTACTGTAAAATACCTCAGAGTACAATGTTGAGGTTTTTTTTTTTTAAATACCTCAACATTGATCTACAAGCGTGAGCTTATATATCTGCTATTTTTGGCTAAAGTTCTCCTCAGAAAAGGGATGCTAGGGTTCAAGTGGTTAATGTAAAAAAAACTATATCATATCACACAAAGATTTGGCGGACCCCCTATAGTAGCTCTGAGGACCCCCTAGGGGTCCCGGACCCCCTGTTGAAGACCCCTGCCCTATGCAAATATAAATTACAATTGACCAGATCTGTAGAGGCTGCAGTAGAGTAAATAGAATAATTTCCGAAGCCCGATGCACACCTCACAGGTTGGTGACAGGTGCGTATAGGACAGCAGGGGATCTCTGATAATGACATCAAAGAAAAGGACCCAGCACACTGTCTGGAAATGTATTGGACGTTTCAGTCGATAGACCTTCATCAGGACAGACAATGTCCCCATGAAGTTCTAACGACCCCAACGTTGAATAAAGGGCGACATTTTTTGCAAGTTTCAGACAGTGTGCATGGGGGACCTTTTCTCTGATGTCATTATCAGAGATTCCTCTTCAATTACATTTGTTTTCAAAAGGGCTTTTAGTCACTCATGCCAATAACTGAAGGCCTAAACATTCACTCTACGGACGTTACAAAGACATAAACCAAACATGATGCCATTTAAGTGAGTGTTCATGCTGCCAATTTTATCAATAGGACTTTAGAAACCTCTTATCTCCATATTTTAACTATTTAGTGTTTTTCCTGTATATATTTTTGTCCGTACGTCCGTCCGTCCGTCCGTCCGAGCACGGCCTCAACAGCTGCAGCTGATTGCAACACAAGGATGCAACCAGTTACATTAATTCAAAGACACCACTCTCTTCACACTGGGTGTGATTTTTTTTCTTTCTTTTAAAATTTAGAGTAGCCAATTTTTTTATAACCCTTTTTCTCCCCAATTTAGCCGTTATATGCCGATTGATTCCTCCCCACACACATTTCTGTGTTGTCACTGCTGTTATATCCTACTGAGCCCCCACCAGGAGGTCCTACTCCTCCCGACCAACACTCCCCACTGACAGGTGTCGCCCCAGCCCGTAGGAGTACGTGCAATGACTAATATCACCCTCCTCCCCGTTCGGCTACCGCCCCACGAACACGGGCCAATCGGATGCACCGCGGTGGATTCGAACCCACAACCTTCCGTGGTGGTGGGCTGTGACTTTACCACTGCGCCACCCGAGTGCCCGTAAATTAACGCCCTACCGGATCATACTACAGCGTCACACAAAAGCATCAAAAGTAGCAGATCCACAAGCTTAGAGCTTGTAGATCTACTTGTAGATTGCCTTTTTTGAATTTGAATCCTGAAAAGTAACAGTTTTGGACATAATGAGGTTTTTCCACCTGACTGAGACGAAGTGCAAAACAGGAAGTGGAAGCTAAAAAGAAAATCTCCCTTTGAGATGCAGGGTGTGTTAGCATGGTGTTGGTGTTCTGTATATTATCCTGTTGCAGTTGAAAACAGTTATTGTGGTGTTGATTGCTAGTCAATGTTTACCTGCCAGGGGGGTTGGGGGGTGTGTGTCTGTGCCCAGGGGCCCATTGTCTCATAATCATGGAGTTAAAAATAATAGAGAGGGTACCGGAAAACAAGACTGATATCGCCGATGATGGTGTGTGTGTGTGTGTGTGTGTGTGTGTGTGTGTGTGTGTGTGTGTGTGTGTGTGTGTGTGTGTGTGTGTGTGTGTGTGTGTGTGTGTGTGTGTGTGTGTGTGTGTGTGTGTGTGTGTGTGTGTGTGTGTTAAATGTTAAAAGTTAAATCTGACACCGCTGTGCTCTGCCGCCTGTCCAGATCCTATAGTCTGAGCTAGAGGATGGTGAGCCCTCATTGGCCAGCCCTCATAGGCCAGCCAATGAAGAAAAAGTGTCAGAGAAGTGACGACTAATAGGTACAGGTCTGTTTGTAGACAGGCTGGCTTAAGACCTGGAACTGTGTCATTTTTAGATTTGAGCTAAAAAGCATCATTTTACACTTTGGGCGAAAATATGTGCAAATCAAATATATATATATATATATGTTTTGCGTCACTCTGCGTGTCGTCTCGCAGTAGTGTCACCACGTGCGCAACTAAGCTCCCGAGTCGAGCCCATTGGTCGACACCGTTTTCACTCGTTCATGTGTCTGGCGCCGGCTGTAATAAGCTGCAGTACCTATGAACGGCCACCGTGTCCAATGTGCTTCACTGCAGAACTACAAGCTCAAAACGCTTGCGGATCTGCTACTTTCTTTTAGGGTTTTTGTGTTACGCTATAGTATAATAAAGTAGGGGCTTTAATTTACGAAAAAACACAAAAAAGTTAAAATATGGAGATGAGATACTTCTGCCCGACAGCAACGATATTATGTTCTTGCAGTTGATAGGGAGAAACGCGTGTGTGTGTGAGGTGGGGGGGGTTGGGGCTTTTACAAATCTATGCCGAGGGGTCCATTGTCTCATAATCCGCCCATGTACAGTATACACACACACACTCACACACACACACACACACACACACACACACACACACACACACACACACACACACACACACACACACACACACACACACACACACAGAGAACAACAGGATCAGGAACATACAAACACAGGGCCAACAGATGCTGCTGCTCCTGTAAACCTAATTCATGCTCCATCGCACAACGGTATTGGCTCTCGCTAGCATACCTGTACTCAAAAACACGAGCCCCCCCTCTTCACTTTTATTATTATTCAGGGTCTGTATATTGTTTTGTGTCTTGCGGGGGTGTAGCCTACTTCACAGCCCTGCAGTGCCCTAGTAGTCCGCATTTGACTTAATCCATTAAGACAGGGAACGCATCTGTGTCATTTTAAGATTTGTTTGGCTATTCAAAAATAGCAGATCTTCAAGCTCATAGCGCGGCACTTGTAGATCTGCTATTTTTTTTAAAATCTTGAACATTTGTGAAAATCTTTTTGGAAACAACATTTTTAACTCAAATCTTTGCTTCTGGGGGGTCCCTGGAACAACATAATTTGATGGTAAAACATAATTTTGGGGTGGTCCTTGACAAGAAAAAGTTTGAGCACCACTGATATAGCAATGGTTTTTCAGAAAAATGTTCACGAGTTTTCAAAAATAGCAGATCTACAAGCTCATAGCGCGGCACTCGGTGCCGCGCTATGAGCTTGTATATCTGTTATTTTTTAATAAATAAATACATCTTAAAATGACACAGATGTGTTCCCGGTCTAAATGGGTTAATATGATATAATAAGAACAAAAAGGTGCATTACTGAATCTATGAACTTATGTATCACCATATTTCATCTCCTCGTGTTTTTCCATGAATACTTGAACATCTATCGGTGGGTTTTTATAAATGTCTAATCAATGAAAAGTATCAACAAGACCTCGAGACTAATTAAAAACTACATTGTATCCATTTGGAACACAAGGTTATTTTTTCCTCCATTTCCTGAAAAGTAACAGTTTTCACACAGCGGTAGAACATGATTGTCGCCCATCATCGTCTGCCTCTGGCTCCTTTATGATTACAAAATGAATATTAAAGTCATGCTTGTACAACAACACTGAATCCTCAGAGCTAATTAAGTGTAAAACTAATAATCTGTTTTAATGCTCTTCTTACCCACAGCTAGATATTTGATAACAGGGATCAAAAAATAAATAAAGAAGTAAAAAAAAAAAACACAACGCCAATTAATTGGATCTAATCAAGTCCCAGACAGTGGCGCAAAACTACATTTAGTATTCAAGTGTTGTGCTTAAAGGAGCACATCACCCATTTTCAACATATCTCCATAAGTGGTCCTCAGTAGGGCTGGATACCGAAATTCGGTTCCAAGTAGGAACCGATATAAGAAATGGCGGGTACCAGGGACCCATCGAAAATATTTAATTTTGGTTCTGCATATGGGTTCCTAGACGCGCGCAGAGCCGTTCAAACAAAGGGGTTTAGAAGTCATACACAAACAGCACAATTCATCAAAAATCACAAATCCGGTAAAACACCGTTGTAGGGAGAAGTATACATCAGTTGCGTTTCTCTCGGTAACACACCGTCGTATGGAGGAGTATAGAGCGTGCCAACGCGGCGTCACCACGGGGGGCGTTGGCATTGGGCAATGTTAAGTCAACCTGGTTTTTACCCCTCAAAGATGTCCGCCGCTACCAAAAGACACTTGTTGACGCCCCTTTCAGGAATTTTGGCACGCTCTATAGAACTGCTGCTCTCTCTGAGCCCGGGCGCAAAAAATTATCATTTGCAGCCATTCGGTTTTCGGCGAAGTGTTTCCTATATTCAGTATTCGGTTTCGGCCAAGAATTTTCCATTCGGTGCATCCCTATTAAATAAACATTTGAACTCTTATTTTTTTACCATTTTGGAACTGAAATAGGAAACCGTTAGGAACCCGGAACCGATAAGCAGAACCGGAACCGGACTCGTAAAAATCCTAACGATACCCAGCCCTAGTCCTCAGTAATGTTCATAATAATATGGTACATTTTTTGTCTACTTGGTCTGTTTCTCAGTGGAGGACTGTGTACAGAAACCTATAGAAACAAGAAAAAAAAAATTATAGCAGCTTGCAAGCTAAACTAATCACAATAATCTCATTTTGGGGGATTTAGGGCAAAAAAAAGTACTGTTTAATGTGCATTCTATTATGAATTAGTTTTATCTGGCTTGACTGACTGTTGCTGCTGCAGACAGTAGGCTCAGACAGTAGACTAATCTATCCCGGTGCGGTGTGCGTATCCGAATGCACCCTTACAGCTATTTCCATTATCAAAGGAGCAAATAAAACTTTGGGGGAATAAAAATCACCAAAACCTATCAAATACAAAATCCAGTTTTTATCTAACCCTAAGCAGACAAAAAATGAAAATTGTAAGTTTGTTTGGGTGCACTCTAAAATTTATTACGGTTTTAAGTATTCTCCTACTCTGTGTCCTCTGCCTGAGAGCTGAGAGGGGGCGGCACCCTGCAAAATAGAGGCTGTCAATCAAACGCCCACAGTGAGAGCAACGGTTAGATCCTTCTTTTTACATGCACGCCCCCTTTCCACAGCCACGCCCCCTTTCCTGGGTAGGGGTGTAAACATGAGTGGAAGTGCACGCCCATTTCTCCACCCCGTTTATAGAGCAGCTTTGCTAAAGCAAGCTGCTAAAAAATGACTTCTTCCAACACTGGTAAAAAAAAAAAAAACATTTATCCAAGTCTGAGGTTTTCTAATAATGCAGCCATGTTGGCCAATCGTGAGGATACAGGATTAATGGCTGTTCCATCAATACCAGCCCAGAGGGCACGGTGCTTAGGGTTGTGCAAGGAGTTTGACAGATGGAGGTGACTCCACTGTCACTTTAAGAATATTTCACGCTGTGACAATTACTGTGGACAACCTCGGAGCAGGATAAAATCACCAATCAGAGCACATTATCGGCCCCGACGCTGACCAATGGCGTCTCGGCGTAATTGAATCTGGGTGACATCCTCTGGCGTGCCAGCACTTACTCACCGCGGGGAGCGAGTGGGCAATCGAGTGGTTGGATTATTAAAGTCACGTTCAAACAGCGGGCGTGGGTGTGTGTGTGTGTGTGTGTGTGTGTGTGTGTGTGTGTGTGTGTGTGTGTGTGTGTGTGTGTGTGTGTGTGTGTGTGTGTGTGTGTGTGTGTGTGTGTGTGTCTGCGTGTGTTTGTGTGCACACGCGTGTGGGTGTGTGTGTGTGTGTGTGTGTGTGTGTATGGCATGCACGTGCATGTGTTTTTGTGCACATACAGTATGTGGTGGCACGCATGAATAATGTCAGCGTGTACAATTACAGTCCACAGTCATACTCACAGCGGTGTGTGTGTGTGTGTGTGTGTGTGTGTGTGTGTGTGTGTGTGTGTGTGTGTGTGTGTGTGTGTGTGTGTGTGTGTGTGTGTGTGTGTGTGTGTGTGCGTGCGTGCGTGCGTGCGTGCGTGCGTGCGTGCGTGCGTGCGTGCGTGCGTGCGTGCGTGCGTGCGTGCGTGCGTGCGTGCGTGCGTGCGTGCGTGTGTGCGTGCGCATGGGCCTGGGCATGTGTGTATGTCTGTTTTCAAGTGGAGACCATATCCTGTTGTCGGGCAGAAATCTCCTTATTTACACTTTTTACATTTCCGTTAATTAATGCCCTACTTCATCATACAAGAGTGTCACACAAAATATTTTAAAATAGCCGATGTACAAGCTCACAACCGTCGCAAAGCGATGCGTTGTGAGCTTGTACATTGGCTATTTTCGCTTTATATAATGTTTTTTTTTTAATATCATTAAAAAAAGGAACAGGTTTGAACATACAAGGTTCCAACCCAACAGCGATGACGGTACGCCTAAACGACAACATGTCAGCATGTATGAAACCCCTCCGTGTGTGCGCTCAATCTGTGTGTGTATGTGCGTGCGGTGCATGTCTGTGCACTGTTGGAAGTGAGTGTGTGTGTGTGTGTGTGTGTGTGTGTGTGTGTGTGTGTGTGTGTGTGTGTGTGTGTGTGTGTGTGTGTGTGTGTGTGTGTGTGTGTGTGTGTGTGTGTGTGTGTGTGTGTGTGTGTGTGTGTGTGTGTGCGTGCGTGCGTGCGTGCGTGCGTGCGCGCGCGCGTGTGTGTGTTCACACAGAGAGGGAGGCTGACCTCCACGGTCAGAGGAACAGAGCAGAAGATAATGAGGTTTAACGTTCCGTTTCATACGTCTCAATAAGGCGCAGCGCGGCCGACACTCGGGGTTCGAGAGGTCGGAACCAAAAGCAACGCAGGGGCGTTGAAAAGTGATTGCCCCGAACGCAGGTACAGCAGGTCATTATCGGGACATTCAAAAATCGTGATGATTTTTTTTTCCTAATTTAGCAACAACAAAAAAACGTCTACTGATGTACTGTGGTATCCTATTAGTTTAAATGTGCAGATGATTATTTTGATTGTATGTTTTTTTCTTTAGACTGATGCTAGGTTCTTGGTTTACCTGTGATCCTAGTTTACTGAGGCATTATACACTGCCTCTCTGCATTCTATGAGATTAGAGAACCACTGGTCTAGACTCAAACTTTTTCGCATCAAGGACCCCTAAATTGGCAAATATTAGCCCAGGGACCCCCATTTGAAAAGATATGCCAGGGACTCAACCATTTAGATTTCTTGGGGGTCCCAATCTACACTGTATCACCATCATCAGTGTTCATTTAACTCTGAGAGTGTACAATTGGAACCAAATGGACCCGTTAGGGTCCATTTGGTTCCATTTGTACACTCTCAGAGTTACAGACACATAAGGGTCAATTTGGTTGCTAACTATTAATTTGGCTGGGGACCCCCTGGAACCCCCTCAAGGACCACTGGTTGAAAACCCCTGCTCTAGACAGTTGAAGAAAAAGTTCAGTATCTACTAAATGGAATAATGTAACAACAGAAATATTCTCTTATGGGGGTCCCTGACACAACATATTTTCACAGTGGCTCAGGGGTAGAGTGGCCGGATGGGAACTGTGAGATTTCCAGTTCGATTCCCGGGCTCCCCCAGAGTGAGTGTTGAAGTGTCCTTGAGCAAGACACTGAACCCCTAATTGCTCCAGATGAGCAGGTTGGTGCCTTGCATGGTTTCCTCCGCCATCGGTGTATGAATGTGTGTGTGAATGGGTGAATGTAATGCACAATCTATGTAAAGAGCTTTGGATAAAAGCGCTATATAAATGCACCATTTACTATGTACCATTTACTACAGTCTAATACTACGTACGTCAGTAGACGAAGTTTGAGAACCGCTGATATAGCAACATCAGCTATAGTTTTTCAGAAAACTAATAATAAAAAAAGAAACTGTTTTGGACATAACCAACCTGGCACCTCGCAGTTTGTGTAGTTTGTGTAAACTCATCCGCGGGCCCGTGACCAAAGTCGTGATAAAGTGGGAGAGTGCCTCTTGGGATTACTTTGAATGCGACTAAGTCACAGATAAGAGCAAAGTGCTTTGTAGTAGAAGGTGATAAAATATGATGCTGAACTTTTTCTCAAAAGGAAAAAAGTCTCTTTGAAAAGCTCCCAACGAGACGATGCACCTTGTGTGCTTTAGTTTTTGACCCATATTCATATAATTGGTCCTCACTAATGTTCAGATGGCACCGTTTCTGTCTCAGAGGAAGGCTGTGGAAAGTTTTTTAATTAATGCAAGAATGCTCTACCGTAAATAAAAAGTACCTCAGAATTGTACTTGACTCTTTGACTGCCAGGAATTAATTCATTAATTCATCTCTCGCGTCTTCGGTCCCCTTGCCAGCCAAAACTGCGATTTCACTGTACCTTTGAAAAATCATGGGATATTCTCCGTGACCGCCGTACTCATGGAGATCGGCTCATTACACGCACGGGGGTCTGGTAGAATTGAAAAAAAATATATATATTTGGCCGGCCGCGATCCTCCATTCCAGAGCTATGGCCGTTTGAATGTGGCTTGTTTTTGGGCGGTGCAACCGCCCCTATATGTGAGGTTTGGACATCGACATTCGCTGCACTGTGATTGGCCACCATTGTACCCCCTCCACCCATTGCACCCCCCCCCCCCAACCTTGCGCTGTGATTGGCCACCATTGTACCCCCCTAACCCTGCACCGTGATTGGCCACCATTGTACACCGGTTGACTCTATTCAGGACTGTGATTGGCTAGTGAAACACATGACACATGTGCATAGCCCTATAAATAGGACTATGCACTTAAAAAAAAAACATTTATTGTGTTTTTTTGTGAAGTGAATCACACATTGTGGGTGGAAAGGGTATTAAAGTACTTACTTCAGAAATATTACTTTTCTTTAAGTCAACTTCCATCACTGTGATGACCACTGTGACCACACCGCCCACTTCACACTGGGTGTGATTTTTTTTGAAAAACAAGCAGAAAACAGAAATCCGAGAAAAAATTACTTTTGTGAATCCTTTAACTCATTCACTTCCAATGACGTCTTTTGACGTCATTTATTTTTTTTCCTTTGCACACAGAACCAGGAGATAACGTGATCTTAAGACTTACTGCTCTATTCACTTCCTGGTTAAAGTATTTGGGAACATATTCTGTATCTCGGCTCCTGTGCTTTACAATGTATTTTTGGCCAGACATGCTATTTTCAACGGTGTATGACAAGCAGAAGCACAGTGAAACCCTCCGTGATTAGCAACAATCAGGGGATCGATCATACTGGAGATAGATAATATCTATCTCCAGTATGATCGATCCCCTGATTGTTGCTATTGTTGTGACTTCTACTAAAAATCGCTGGCAGTCTGGGATGTATTTATTTATCTACTCTGGCAGTGGATGAGTTGTTAAGTGTTTTGTTGACTTTCTGACTTTTTAAAATCTCGCCTCTTAGAAATAAATACCCCATATTAAAAGTGGTAAAACTAACACAAACAAAAGAAAAGAAAATCAAACGGAAAGTCAAAACGAAGAGAAAAAAAAGGAAAGCAGAAACCCTAATAACCTTGGCCTCCATTGAAGCAGGATAAAGTGTAGGGAAACAGGAGCGTTTGGGGAATTGTCATGCATGCATGGCCGGGCTGGAGGTAATCCCACCTGCTGAGCACTGGAAACATGCAGGCTAGCACATGGAGAGAAGCCATGCGTGTCTCTCCACAAACCCGCGGATAATAACCCATTAAGACCGGGAACGCATCTGTCTGTGTTATGTAAAGATTTATTTGGCTATTCAAAAATAGCAGATGTACAAGCTCATAGAGCGGCACCGAGTGCCGCTCTATGAGCTTGTATATCTGCTATTTTTGAAAAATCATGAAAAGTTGTGCAAATATTCAAATGTTTTCCTTTTTTTTTGGCGGACATTTGTAACTCAAATCTTTGCTTCTGGGGGTTCCTGGAACGAAATGTTTTACAAATGTTCGCATTAAAAAATATTGAATCCAAGATTTTGTCACAAATTTTCAAAAATAGCAGATCTACAAGCTCATAGCGCGGCACTCGGTGCCGCGCTATGAGCTTGTATGTCTGCTATTTTTGAATAGCCAAAGAAATAAAAAAATGACACACAGATGCGTTGCCCGGTCTTACTGGGATAAACGGCTAATCCTGCAAAGAGCTAGCCTGAGTCTTTTTCTGAACGCTAAATGGGTTTCCTGCTGTTTGGATGGATAGAGTTGGACAGATAGGCTATACACTAAACACGGCTTCGCTGCTGTGTCTGGCAAAAAGAAAACTCACCAAAGGTTGGAGGATTGAGGATTGACTGCTGTATACTGTATATATCGTTGCACAATCGTTGTCATGTGACAGTGACACACAAAAGCAGCACGGATGGCTGATCTGCAAGCTCTTGTATAGCTTGGTAGAGCCACCTTTACTAGTAACTAAGTAAGTACATTTTATTTGTATAGCACTTTTCACAGAGATAACTCACAAAGTGCTTTACATACAACAGTAATAAAAACAGCAAGACACCCTCGCTGCCAGAACGAGAAATCCTGAGTTTTTACTTTTTACTGTGGTCGCGCTATTCTGTTTATTTTTCATGATCACTTTCACTTCCTGACTCCTTCAGAGTCACTGGGTTCCGATTTCATGACGCAGATTCCGTTTCCGGTTCTCATTTTTTTCCCGCGGTCATTTTCGGCCAGAATAGGGAAAGTCACGTTTTTTCACACGGTACAAAACGAACGGAGAGGTCTACTGCTACTCTCTTTGGTTTGGGTGACGATCAGTCATCGTAGTCGTGTATAACATCGTATTTTAACCCGATCAGAAATTGTCGAAAACGTCACATCCGTTTATGACCGGATGTGACGTCGGCCTGTTTGGGAGGGGGTGAGTGAGTCAACGAGGTCATCAATGTCTCGATTTGTCGCTCTCTACTGGTAGAACTGTCGTATGAGTTTAAGACTGCATATACTGTAGACAAGCTATTTGAAAATTAAATGACAAAATAAAAACAACAAAAAAAACGAAAATTGCTGGCACTGGGGGAGTACTTTATGAAAATACTCTGGCACTGAAAGAGTTAAAAAAAACATCCACAGACGGCGCAGCTCTCAGGTCACGAGGAAGGGCATTCCAGAGTCTAGGCGCTATACAGACTGAAAGGCTCTGTCACCTTTGATGATTAACCTGGTATGAGGAATGACCAATAGACCCTGGTCCGCTGACCTCAGGGTCCTGCTGGGTACATGGTTCATGCAGGTCAGGTAGATATCCAGGTGCCTGGCCGTGCAGAGCTCTAAAAGTGAGCACAAGCCACCAGGACCTTGAACTGAACCCTAAAAAGTACAGGAAGCCAGTGCAAAGAGGCCAGAAAGGTTTACTTTATTTGTTCTGTTCTGTAAAGCGAGTTTGAGTACCAAGAAAAGCACTGTATGAATGGGATGTACCGGGGTAGAAGTATAGGCCTAAATGATTGAAGAATGGAAATCGTCTCTGTGGGGTGAAAAACCTCATGTGTCCAAAACTGTTAATTACTTTTCAGGATTCAAATTTAAATAATAGCAAAAGTAGCTGATCTACAAGTACTGTACTCCATTATTAATTCAAAATGTACTTTTCTTTTCCTTCCTAGAAATGTAGTCGAGTCAAAAGTACAGTATTTGTATTAAATGCATCCAAAAAATACAAATACTGAAGTAAAGTACAGATGCTCAAAAAAATCTATACTTAAAGTAGGCCTACAGTACTCAAGTAAATATACTTTGTTACCGTCCGCCACCAAACAATGCCTTGCATTGTGTTTCCTCCGTTGTTGGCGTATATACAATACATGTTATAATGCAGAACGGGGTGAATGTAAAATGCACATTGTAAAGAGCTTCGGAGAAAACCCGCCATATAAATATACATCCGCCATATAAATATACATACACCATTTATCATGTGTCAGTCTCACTGTGTGTACGAGACTCCTCTATATTGATATACAGTTATTTATTTCCATGAGTTTTTCTGCTATTTATTGATCATGTCCAGCACAATAAACCCACTGATATACATCCCAAAAGGATGCCGCTTGTCAGGCCTAAGGTAAAGGATTCTTATTGAATAAATGCTTGATTTATTCCACTGACAGGCAGTGCCAGTAATCATGAGCCAGAGGGCTGCTGGGAGCTGCCATGTCTGTGGATGTCACCACGCACTGAGCAATACACAGAGAGAGAGAGAGACTATCACCACGCTATGAGGAATACACAGAGAGAGAGAGAGAGAGAGAGACTATCACCACGCTGTGAGGAATACACAGAGAGAGAGAGAGAGAGAGACTATCACCACGCTATGAGGAATACACAGAGAGAGAGAGAGAGAGAGACTATCACCACGCACTGAGCAATACACAGAGAGAGAGAGAGAGAGAGACTATCACCACGCTGTGAGGAATACACAGAGAGAGAGAGAGAGAGAGAGAGAGAGAGAGAGAGAGAGACTACCACCACACAGTGAGGAATACACAGAGAGAGAGAGAGAGAGGCTACCACCACGCACTGAGCAATACACAGAGAGAGAGAGAGAGAGACTACCACCACGCACTGAGCAATACACAGAGAGAGAGAGAGAGAGACTATCACCACGCTATGAGGAATACACAGAGAGAGAGAGAGACTACCACCACGCACTGAGCAATACACAGAGAGAGAGAGAGAGAGAGACTATCACCACGCTATGAGAAATACACAGAGAGAGAGAGAGAGAGAGAGAGACTACCACCACGCTATGAGGAATACACAGAGAGAGAGAGAGAGACAGACTATCACCACGCAGTGAGCAATACACAGAGAGAGAGAGAGACTACCACCACGCAGTGAGGAATACACAGAGAGAGAGAGAGAGAGAGAGAGAGAGAGAGACACTATCACCACGCTATGAGGAATACACAGAGAGAGAGAGAGAGAGAGAGAGAGAGAGAGACTACCACCACACAATGAGGAATACAAAGAGAGAGTGTGAGAGAGAGAGATAAACAGAGCTGTGTTGGAGAGTAAGTACAGTACATGTACTCAAGTACTGTACTTAAAGCGGCACTATAACTTTTTTTAAATTGATAAGATGTACTGTAGGCTACATTTCGAGTCGTGATTTGACGCAGCGCAAACTTGTAGATCAGCTATTTAAAAACATTTGGACAAACTTTGACTTTGGTACTTTAAGTATGTTTTAATGCAAATACTTTTGTACTTTTACTCACGTAATCTTTTGAACACAGGACTTTTACTTCTAGTATCTAGTATCTAATATTTCTAGATTGTGTATTGCTACTTTTACTGGTAGAAAAACAACAACAAAAGCGACGTGTTTCGAGCTTGTAGATCTGCTACTTTTGATATTTTTGAAAAGTAACAGTTTTGGACACCCAATTTCCACCCAATAGAGACTATTTCCATTTTTCAATCATTCATACTTCTACTGAATGAACTACATCTCAGAGGCAAATACTGACCTTTTTAATTAGTTGCTTTGCAGATTTAGATTAACATTAACCCATTTAAGCCCTACTTTATTGAATTTAATTTAATCATTTTGTTGGCATCATCTAAAAGTACACAATATCCATTAGCTATGTGCACCAAAATATGTAACACAATACTTCACCCATTCAAAAATAGCTGATCTACATGCTCCCAACGAGTCACGATTTGACGCGCTGGGAGCTCGTAGATCAGCTATTTTCAAAAATGTTGACCAACTTTGGTACTGTAAGTATGTTTGTTGTTGTTTAACTCACATAATCTTTTGAATAAAGGACTTTTACTTGCAACAGAGTATTTCTAGATTGTGGTGTTGCTAAAATAACCAAACAGATTACTTCTTCCTCCACTGATAAACAGAGTAAGAGAGATGGTGTGTGAGAGATAAAGCCAAAGATAAAGGCAGAATACAAGTGAGAGAGAGACAAAGGGAAAGTGTGAGAGAGAGAGAGAGAGAGAGAGAGAGAGAGAGAGAGAGAGAGAGAGAGAGAGAGAGAGAGAGAGAGAGAGAGAGAGAGAGAGAGAGAGAGAGAGAGAGAGAGAGAGAGAGAGAGAATTAGGAAGCGAGTGAGAGGAAAGAAGTGCGAGAGTGCTCGAGATACAGAGAGAGATATGAGAGAGAGAGAGAGAGAGAGAGAGAGAGAGAGAGAGAGAGAGAGAGAGAGAGAGAGAGAGAGAGAGAGAGAGAGAGAGAGAGAGAGAGAGAGAGAGAGAGAGAGAGAGAGAGAGAGAGAATTAGGAAGCGAGTGAGAGGAAAGAAGTGCGAGAGTGCTCGAGATACAGAGAGAGATATGAGAGAGAGAGAGAGAGAGAGAGAGAGAGAGAGAGAGAGGGAGAGAGAGAGAGAGAGAGGGACATAAGTGTGAGAGTGTTTGTACGCTGTTGTCTGACAGGCAGAGCGAGCGCCGGTAGATCTGTGGTCAGACAGCCACTCTGGGACCCTACAAACAAAACACCGGCCTCTCTCTACTGTCACCCGATTGCATCAAGCGCTTAATCATCTGTGACGCCTGCAAATGGGAAAGCAGTCAAAAGTTTTACTTCCCCCATAAGTTCTCTCTCTCTCTCTCTCTCTCTCGCCCACGCCGCATGGGGGGGCGTTATTTTTAGGGAGGTGCCCCCCCCTCCTCCTCTACTCCTTGGTCGAACACCATTAGGCTCTCAAATGGCTTTTTAAATGCCTGGAATTATACAAATGTCTCCACATTTTCTGTGCTATTAGGCTAATGAACACTAAAGTCATGTCTTATTTAAGGCATGTTGATGGCCGGCCCTTTTGACAGCCTATGCCACACTACTCAGAAGGCTTTAGAGAAGGGGACGTTTTTTCAGGCCAAAGGACCCCTTAATTAGCTCAGAGAGAGAGGAATTACAGTACCCCTATACCCCCCATTACAGTATTAGCTCTCAAAGTGGGGTCCGGGGACCCCCAGGGGTCCTTGGGGGGGGGGTCCCAGGGGGTCCCCAGCAAAATGTGTGAATATAGCATCACAATAATTTTATACTTTGGCTATTCAAAAATAGCAGATCTACAAGCTCATAGCGCGGCACCGAGTGCCGCGCTATGAGCTTGTAGATCTGCTATTTTTGAAAAATCTTGAAGATGCGTGCCAATCTTTGAATATATTTTTCTTTTCAAGCGAACATTTTATCGCAAATCTTTGCTTCTGGGGGTCCCTGGCACAACATATTTTCAGATGGGGGTCCGCGGCCAAATATGTATCGATTTGGGGGTCCCTGGCATGAAAAAGTTTGAGACGCACTGCATTACAGTACTTAAGTATACATAATAAGATGCTTTTAATGCCAAAGCATGCATTACAAAGTACATTTTCTTTTTGATATCAATACGAGTTGATGTTAATTTAATCAAATTTAGACTTTCCATAAAGTTTAAAGAAAATATATCAATAATAGTCAAAATAGCAGATCTACAAGCTCACAGGCTTGTGAGAGATTGTAGACCTATAGTGCTATTTTCCACTCTATTCAGAATAGGGCTTGAGTGGTCAATTCATAATGTACTGTTTAACTTCCTAGAAATGTAGTAGAGTCAAAAGTACAATTGTGGAGTGAAAAAATACAAATACTCAAGCAAAGTACATACGGTATTATCTCTGCCGGGGGGAAACCTCATATGTCCAAATTCGAATTCAAAAACCGCAAAACTAGCAGATCTACAAGCTGAAACGCGTCGCTTCACACCATGTTTCGAGCTTGTAGATCTGCTACTTTTGTTGCTTTTGTGTGACGCAGTTATTAATATACGCAAAAAACACAAAAAGTTAAAGGGACATTTCGCCGATTTTGCATCAAACACCTATTTTTATCTAGGTCTAGGACCCATAAACATGATCCTGGTGTGTTGTTTGTGTTTTATCTGTATTTTTAGATTTGTATCCATATCCTCAGAGACTATGAGTCATTTGACTCATAGTCTCTTTATCTCACCTTATTTCCTGACTACAATGTAGACCACACCCCCACGCAGCCTCCCGTCCTCCCCACAAGGAAGGGCAGTGCCCCAAAGCATTATGGTCATTGTAGTAATGCAGCAGTCCAGTCAAACCCCAGTCAAACACACAGACTTCTATATTTTTCTGTCCATAGGGTGCAAATTTGTGGGGGGTTGCTACTGTTATCTACTACAAATAGTATTAACATTGAGTGACTGTAAGTTCTTCCAGGGGTGAAATGCTCCTTTAAAATATGGAGATAAGAGGTTTCTGCCCGACAACAACGAGACACTCAAACATGTTTACTGCAAGTACAGTACTCAAGTAAATAGCAGTTCATTACTGTCCAGCAGCACCAGGCAACCGGTAATACCAATTGTAGTACCTGCCATGTTTCCTGTGTTCGCTGACACAAGGAAAGCTGGCTTTACGGCTGGCTGGGCGTTGCATTGAGTCAGTCCGGGGCCTCGTGGAAGCCGATAGAAGCCCAAAGTGATCCACTAATGTTTTTGTTCAGCTTAATTGAGCATTGTCCCTTCAACTTAGCCTTGCGTCTTCATTCCACCATTCTAACCCGTTCGATCCGGGAACGGAATCTTTTTTTTAGATTTCTTTGGGGCTATTCAAAAATAGCAGATCTACAAGCTCGTAGCGCGGCACCGAGTGCCGCGCTACGAGCTTGTAGATCTGCTATTTTTAAAAAAATACATTTGTGCATTTTTTTAAAGCGAATATTTGTAACTCAAATCTTTGCTTCTGGGGGGGTCACTGGAACAAAATATTTTGAGAACTTTTTCTTTTTAAAACGTTTGTTGCTATATCAGTGGTTCTCAAACTTTTTCATGTTAAGGATCACCCAAAATTATGTATTTGGCCGTGGACCACCATCTCCAGGGACCTCCCAGAAGCAAAGATTTGAGTTAAAAATGTTTGCTTAAAAAAAATGATTTAAAAAAATATATATTTCAAGTTTTTTTTTCTCAAAAATAGCAGAGATCTACAAACTCATAGCGTGGCACTCTGTGCCGCGCTATGAGCTTGTATATCTGCTATTCTTGAAAAGCACAAATAAATCTAAAGAACAACACAGATGCGTTCCAGGTCTTAATGGGCTAATAGCACGCCTGCTCTCCCTGAGAGCCTAATTACTTTGTCTGGCAAAGTTACAACGTTGAAATGTAAAAAAAAAAAAGAAAGAAAGAAAAACTTTGAGCATGGGAGAGAGAGAGAGAGAGGAGATGGTAGTCAAATGGGAATAAGTGCCGGCTTGCGTTTGCGGATTTTGAATTTTCTCCGTTCCTCATCTTGCATGAATATAAGGAGATGATAATGAATGTTCAGAAGATGTGTGTTTGGCTAGAGCTGGTGTCTCCTGTGCACCGCCCTCCTAAAATCCCCTCCACCTGCCCCAAAAGCACGCTTCACTCCTCCTCCGCATGCATGCACGCGCAAGGCCACGCACTAATCTGTCTCGCACAGATGCCCACATGCACGCACACACGCAAGCACGCAGGCGCACACACACACGCGCGCGCGCGCGAACGAACACATACACACACACCTTTGTAAGCACACAAATGGATGTCTGCACACTCCTCTGCCCTCGTTCACTTTCTCATTTCCGTGATCGCATGCACACGCACACACACACGCACACACACACGCACACGGATACACACACACCTTTGTAAGCACACAAATGGATGTCTGCACACTCCTCTGCCCTCGTTCACAACTCATTTTCGTGATCACACGTACACACAAACGCACGCACGCACACACACAGACACCTATAAGCACACAAATGAATGTCTGCACACTTCCCTGCTTCTTCTCTTCTCACACGTTCACTTATATTCGCCTGCACATAGATAAAGTGATCGCACACACACACACACACACACACACACACACACACACACACACACACACACACACACACACACACACACACACACACACACACACACACACCTTTTGTAAGCTCACTCCACTGCCCTCGTTCACTTCCTTATTTTCTCGCTTCCACATACTGTAGACAAACTGATCATACGCACGCACACACACGCACACACACGCACGCGCGCGCACGCACGCACGCACGCACGCACGCACGCACGCACGCACGCACGCACGCACGCACGCACGCACGCACACACACACACACACACACACACACACACACACACTCTCACTCACTCACTCCCCCAAATCCCCCTCCTCTCACCTGCACAGTGGGTCCTGGCGGCAGACCCTCCTGAGCTCCAGACAGTTGGGTTTAACCTTGTCTTGGAAGGAGCAGTCTGGTACGATGGTCTGGCGGCGGCGCTCAGAGCAGCCCTCTGACTGGCAGGGGCAGAACAGCAGGCGGTGGGTGAACTCTGCGGGCACGCGGTCCAGGAACTGCCGCAGCGCCTTGTGGCAGCGCTTGCGGTTGCAGGTCTCGACGCCGCTGGCTCCGGCGCCGCCCTTGTTGTGGCCTCCACCACCACCACCGCCTCCTCCGCCGGCGGCGGGGGCGTCGCCCTTGTGGCAGGTGGTGATGTAGGCGGTGCGCTGCTTCTTGCAGGTGGCGTTCAGGTTGCAGGCCTTGGTGGCGTCCAGGCAGGGGTTGCAGGTGGGGTCCGTGTCCGGGCACTGGAAGCCCTTGGGGGCCACCGCGTGCATCCCTGTGTGGAGGGAAGAGAGAGAGAGAGAGAGTCTGGGTTAATTTCGTCAACTTAAACTAGGGATGATATTGACGTTTTTACCGATATCGGATATTCCAATATTATCCAACTCCTAATTTCCGATTCCGATATGATATCAACCGATGTCATGGACCTGGTGGGACGAAGGAGGAGCCCGGCCAGGAGGCCACCCACAGAGCCTAGTCCCTCCACGTGCCAGAGCCTCCCCCGAGTTCCGGCAGAGTAGTTCCGGAGCAGCGGACTGAGTGGCCCTGTCTTTCCCTATAGGACTGACCGTGGGTAGCTACCTGGGACGTAAGTTGGGGCTTTATCAACCCTGGCTGGGTCACCTGGGCGAGGGTATATGTTGCAAGACCCGAAACACCCTATGACCCCAGGCTACAACACTGATGATACGTCCCGGGTGCATCCATGTGATGTATTCTTTATGGCAAAGGTCCACTAGTTGTTAGGTTTTCAATGAAGTGAGTCCCGGGACTCACTGCAGTCAGTGCAGGTTTAACGGAAGGGCTTTAGGTGCTGCAGCACAGGGCACCAACCTTGGCGGGGGGGGGGGGGCACCAAACGGTGCTCATGAGCTCTTGCTCATTTGATTTTCCTATTTGTCTCATCTGTTTATGAAAGTAGATAGCTGATATATTGCACTTTTACCTTAGCGCTAGGTATACTCTTAGTTGCTTGTTTTATGAGAGAATTCACTTAGGACTTCTGGTGATTAGTAGTTTCGTTCCCTACCTATGTTGAATGCACTTATTGTAAGTCGCTTTGGATAAAAGCGTCTGCTAAATGACTGTAATGTAATGTAACATTAACGAGCATCAACGAGCGTCAGCTGGACACAGACACACACACACACACACACCTGCTCTCTGCAGCGCTCTAATTTGAGAGTGACTGGAGTCTGTCTCATTTCTCTCGATAATATCGGACATCCCTACTCTTCACAGTCAAACGTCTCTTCACTTCAAAAGCAGCAAAAATAGCAGATCTACAAGCTCAACACGTGTCGCTTCGGGCCACGTTTCAAACTTGTGGATCTTCGAACCTTTTATACTTTTGTGTGACGCTGTAGTATGATCAAGTAAGGGCGTTTATTTACGAAAACAACACAAAAGGTTTTAAAAAATGGAGATAAGAGGTTTTTTGCCCCGACAGCAACAATATACTTAGTTGACTGGAGTCCCCCAGGGGTTGATACAAGTAGACCCCCTTCCTTTTCCCCCTCGACACTAAATATCGCTCTCAAAAATAGCCGATCTACAAGCTTAAAGCACGTCACAACGCAATGCCTTGTAAGCTTGTAGATTGGCTATAGCCCATTTCCCCCGAATGTTACAGTACACACAAAAAAATAAAGGTCCCAACTGGAACCAAAACTGGTTCTTCAGAGTGATGCCATAGAAGAACCATTCTTGGTTCCAGAAAGAACCTTTCAGACTATTCATTTGAATGGTTCTATAAAGAACCCAAACCCCTTAAACCGCATAAACTTCATCAACCGGCTGAAATGTGTCAGTCGAAAATAGCAGATCTACAAGCTCACAACGCGACGCGCTGTGAGCTTGTAGATCTGCTATTTTCGATGAATGACATGGTTGAAGAGTTCAAAGGTTCCTCAAAAGAACTTTGACAAAAACAAAAGGTTCTCTAGAACCAGATGAGGAATATGAATAACCATTCACTAGATCAAAATGGTTCTTCAAGTAGTCGATGGTTCTTTGTGGAACCATATAGCCTTTTAAAGAACCGTTATTTTTCTGTGTGTGTAGCCCAAGAATAGGAGCAAACTATGTAGGGTTTAAGTGGTCGAGAAACATGCTGATTTATGTTCCGAATCATCAAACAGTGACATGTCATTTCTATAATACAGTAGCACAGTAAACATATACAGCATATATATAGCTCATGGCACAAACGTTGGGCTCGCTCACACACACACACACACACACACACACTGACGGAGGTTATTCAATATCATCTTTCCTTCTCCGTTTCTCTCCAAACCAACTGCATGCGGGGGCCACGGGAGACGTTCCTGGAGCTAGTCCATATCCATGCTTACTGAATTATTGATTCACTCTGTCTCAGACCTTGAGTGAAATATGAATGGAATAAAGCTACATATTATGAGCCCAAAATTGTATGTTTTTCTCTCCGCATCGTCTGTTTGGATGTTTTTGCGTTTATTGTGTTGTCATTAACCCTTTAAGATCGGGAACGCATCTGTGTCATTTTATAGATTTGAGCTATAAGCATTGTTTTATACTTTTGGCTATTCAAAAATAGCAGATCTACAAGCTCGTAGCGCGGCACCGAGTGCCGCGCTACGAGCTTGCAGATCTGCTATTTTTGAAAAAGCTTTGGAATACATATATTTTTTCAAGTGAACGTCTTTAACTCTAATCTATGCTTCTGTGGGGCTCCCTGGAACTACTGTAAATATTTTTAGATGGGGGTCGGTGGCCAAATACATATAATGTTTGGCGTCCAGGGACCCCCAGAAGCAAACATTTTAGTAAGAAATGTTTAAAAATATATATGTATATTCATTTGCACACATTTTCAAAATTGTTCCATTTTTTACTTCAAATCTTTGGCCGCCAACCCCCATCTGAAAATATGACATGAAAAAGTTTGAGCACCACTGATATAGAGACAGTTTTTCAGAAAACTGTTAGGTTTTAGAAGACATTCATAGAATCAGAATCGGAACCTCAGGTCTTAATGAGTTAAGATGCGACTCGAGGGCCAAGGGCATTATATTAGTACATCAGTCAGGTTGTGTTGTCCCATCGGGTTCAGCGGGGGACACGTAACTGTACTTAAGGTCATTGTGTTGTTGTTGTACTGTATATGTACTTTACTTGAGTGTTTGTGTGTTTTCTGGATGACCTTCTTCACTCCACTGCATTTGAAACAAACAAGTGTTGTACTTTCGACTCCACTGCGTTTCTAGGAAGGTGAAAAGTACATTATGAATTAACCACTGAAGCCCTATAGATTTCCAACCCTACCTTGCGCCGATCAGAAAAAAAACGGTCAACGAGTCATGGCCATTGAGGTGTTGAACACTGCTGTAGCGCCCCCTATGTGTGCAATTAAAAAAATAATTGGTGGGACTATTGTCATGGCAGGCCCCTGAACAGTGTTTGCGGATTGGAGCAACAGTGTGAAAACATATAGATACAAGTAAAAAAGAAAAAATCACACCCAGTGTGAAGTGAGCGGTGCTATTTAGGAGTTATTAATTTCATCATGCGTCTCGCTAGCCAATCACAGAACGTCCTGCGGGTGTGATTTTTTTTTAGCCTATGGGCGTGTTTTCCACAGCATGGCGTCACAGCGAAAGACAAATTTTCACGATGGAAAGAAAAACTTTCACCAAGGATGGGTCCTGAACCCTCTTATAAGAGCGCTCACTTCACACTGGGTGAAGTGAGCGGTGCTATTTATGAGTTATTAATTTCATCATGCGCCTCGCTAGCCAATCACAGTACGTCCTGCGAAGCTTAGCCAATGGCCGTGTTTTCCACAGCATGGCGTGGAAAACAGCGAAAGACACATTTTCACCACGGATGGGTCCTAAACCCACTTATAGGAGCGGTTGCACCGCTCAAAAACCCTGAATTTTAGGCTTAAAGGGATAGTTCACACCCAAAATGACTTATTTTCTATTGATTAGTCACTCCATGATGGAGACTTGAATTCATGGATATTTTTTGAGTTTTTGTTGCATTCCTAAGCCAATAATTTGATGACCGGCAGCAGTTCCGCTAGGAGACACAAAGAGTCTCCTACCGGAACCGCTGCCAACCACTGCCTACCTATTCTGTGGATTTTACTTCCTAGACATAATGGAGTAAATACATACATTTTAATTCAACATACAACAACCATAAACATGAAAACATGTAGAAAGAAGAAACCCTTTAAAAAGGGTGAACACTGCTGGTCATCAAATGATTGGCTTAGGAATGCAACCAAGATATCCATGAATTCAAGTGTCCATGGGGTGACTAATCGATAGATAAAAAGTACTTATTTGGGTGAACTATCCCTTTAAATATGAAAGCTAGAGGTGCATGGCAATATTGCCATCAGCTGGAACCCAAAATGGATGACCCCTGATGACACGATGGAATATTTGGAGAGAAAAATAGATTTCTTCTTTTAATTAACGTTTATAATTAAGGTGAATGTGATTACGCTGTAATTAACTAAGAGGGGAGTAATCAGCTAAAAGGAAGGGATCAGTTGAGCAGGCAGGATTGGGTGGTTGCACATTGACCCATCAGGGTGAATGGCACGTCTTTAAGGCTTATTGACTGGACCATCGGTCAGTAGCGCATTGTTGGTTCTCAAAGTGGGGTCCGGGGACCCCCAGGGGTCCTTGGAGGGGTTGCAAGGGGGTCCCCAGCAAAATGTGTTAATATAGCGTCACAATCATTCTTACCTTTTATACTTTGGCTATTCAAAAATACTAGATCTACAAGCTCATAGCGCGGCACTCGGTGCCGCGCTATGAGCTTGTAGATCTGCTATTTTTGAAAAATCGTGAACATGTGTGCAAACCTTTGAATATATATATATATTTTAAAGCAAAGATTTGTAACTCAAATCTTTGCTTCTGGGGGTCCCTGGAACAACATATTTTTAGATGGAGGTCCGCGGCCAAACACCTATCATGTTGGGGGTCCTTAACATGAAAACGTTTGAGAACCACTGCAGTAGAAAACACTGTTACTGTAGCATCCATCTGAAATGGAGACGGCTTCGTAAACCAAGTACATACATTTACTCGAATACTGTACTGAAACATTATTTTGAGGTACTTTATTGACTACGTAGAGGTACCACTTGGACTGACAGCCTGACTGACGTTTATTAATCCTTCCTTCATGTTCTATTCACAAGCACAACCTTTAGTCTGCCATACATTATTTGGTTGTAATGTTATGGCAAAACTAGGTTATAGTTATCATATATTATGCAGCATTGACATTCATTTATAACTTAGAGAGATGTTATGAAAAATGATATTAAACATTTAGAGGCCTAATAAGGCATACTTTGTCTAGAGGTGTGTGAGGTAAAGTGTTTGTTTATTTGTTATTTTTTTATTTCTTCTTTCTTTCGTTCTTTTGGGGTTAGTTTTTTTTGGAGGGGGGCGGTGGGGTGTTCAGGGGTGTGGCATATTAACGAGGGTTTGATTCTACAGGCATGGCATATTGACTTAAATAATAGATCCTGGCATTCTAAATGAGGGCAAAAACAGAGCCAAGTTTGAGGCGCTATAAATCTCCTTTATGGATTTTTTCTTTTGGGGTGAGAAAAAATACTAAAGAATTAAGGAGTATATCCGCACACTTGTAACCGCCGATTGCAAATAGTTTATTATGGACACAGAGACTGGAAACACACCCACGCTTGCTGTCCGAAACGTTGGTGTTGGTGCGTTTCCAGTCACAATAAACTATTGGCATGGGCTATTGGCTACTCCTTTATTCTTTAAGTGTTTAATGCGTTGGCTGGCACCTCACACATCACCACAGGTGTGCTGTGCACCTAACCGTGAGAAAAGAATACTTGATATGAATATTTTAGTGATCAAAAATGAACCTTTCTGAAGATGTACCACATTTTGGACGTGTGAACTGGGACATTAACCCATTCAATCCGGGAACGCATCCAAGTCATTTTAGATTTCTTTGGCTATTCAAAAATAGCAGATCTACAAGCTCATAGTGTGGCACCGAGTGCCGCACTATGAGCTTGTAGATCTGCAATCTTTTTTTTTATCGTGGAACATTTGTTGAAATCTTTGAATGCCTATATATGTTTTAAAGCGAACATTTCTAACTCCGATCTGTGCTTCTGGGGGTCCCTGGAACAACATATTTTGAGATGGGGGTCCGTGGTCAAATACATATCATTTTGGGTGGTCCTTGACATGGAAAGGTTGGAGCACAACTGATATAGCAACATACTGTTAGGATTTAGAAAACATTTTTAGATTTGTATTTGGCCCGCGGACCCCCATCTCAAAATATGTTGTTCCAGGGACCCCCATGCAGAAGCAAAGATTTGAGTTACAAATGTTCACTTTAAGAATAAATATATATTCAAAGATTTGCAAAAATAGCAGACTTATACAAGCTCATAGCGCAAGAACAAAACTCACCACTTCATCCACCACTGGTTCTTGGCAAAACCTGCTTATATACTGCATTAAGCACTGTATGAGCCACCCTACAGTAACTACTGTATTGGATGGTTTGTGGTAAAGTCCACTTCTTCTAGTGTAATCACAAAGTGAAACATTGCAAATCCCCCACGGCCTGGAACGTCATATTAAGGTGTGAACTGATGACACCATTAGTACTGTACTCAGGGGTGAAAGTGGGCCGGAACGGTCCGGAACGGCGTTCCGGTAAAAGATTCGGTCCCGGAACGCCGTTCCGTTAAGAAAAAGTCAAAGGCAGCTGTGAAAATCCCATATTAAATAACCTGCCAGGAGACCCATGGCCATGTTCAAGAATAAAACATAATCTACTAACGTCAGATTAACATACAGGGCGTCACAACCATTCATTAATTTGTGCGTACGACGGGACACTCTCACAGATCCGTGATTTCCCCTGACTTCTTTTTTTTTTCTCCCCCCGTTCCGCATAAACTGTTGCTTTCGCGTGAAGTTAAGTAGTTTCAACTAGGCTACCTGGGTACTTCTACTTCCAGTAGTATGATTTCAAAATAAAACGTGTGTTGAATTGTAACAAAACAAGGATAGAGTTTTAAAAAAACTCTTATTCTGAAATGCACATCGTTTTGAAAGGAAACCAGATTTATTTTCTGGAGGCCACTTGACAGCTTTCTGCTCACGGAACACAGCTCCACACTAACGTGCATCGTCAAAAAATGTAAACACGGACGTGGGTCATGGGACATTATGGAATATAAATACTTTGTGGCAAAAGTTCGACATATTTACAACCATGATCTCTGAAACCAAGACAATGTGGGGCTATGGAACAAAAGTGTGTTTTCTTTCATCTTTTCAGAAGGTGAGTAATTCATCTTATCTAATGCTGATAGTGGTGGAAAGTAACTAAGTACATGTACTCAAATACTGTACTTCAGTATAATTTTAAGGTAATTTTACTTGACTGGAGTATTTCCAATTTGCAATATTTTTATTTCTATTCCAATACATCTCATAGGCAAATATTATACTTTTACTCCACCTCAATTATTTGAAAACTTTAGTTTAATACTACTAGTTACTTTGTGGATTTTAATTATTATGACAAAACATACATAAACCGCTTCAGCCCCATTTAAACTTTGGCTTTTTGAAAATGTACATATTGTACAGTATGGTCAAGTTGGACAATATAGCTCTGTTTTCATCATGTGTATCAGGGGTGCAGCCATGGGTGGGCCCAGGGACAGGATTTATTTATGAGAACGAGAATTAAATAAAGTAACCCTAACCTAACCCTAACCCTAAACCTAAAACCGAAATAAAGTAAAGGAAAAAAAGTACCAAAACCCACCCAAACCCGCACATTTTTCGACCCGAAACCGCAAAAAAATCGCGCGCGCGCTTCGCCGCGCGCGTGCATGTGTCAGTTCCGGCAAGAAATATCAACCACTTTCACCACTGACTGTACTGTGTGTGTGTGTGTGTGTGTGTGTGTGTGTGTGTGTGTGTGTGTGTGTGTGTGTGTGTGTGTGTGTGTGTGTGTGTGTGTGTGTGTGTGTTGTGTGTGCGTGTGCGTGTGCGTGTGTGTGTGCGTGCGCGTGTGTCTGCATTCTCCAGTAGATACTGCAGAAGAGGTCAACTGAGGAAGTATCACCCACACACAAACACAAGTTTGTTTTTAAAGAGATTTTTGCTGGCAGAAACCTCTTAACTCCGTTTATTTATTTATTTTTCCCGTAAATTAATTCCATATTTGATCATACTACAGCGGCACACAAACGCATCAAGAATAGCAGACCTGCAAGCTCGCGCTGCGATTTAGAGCTTGTAGATCTGTTATTTTTTGCAATTTCTTTATTTGAATCCTGAGAAGTAACAGTTTTGGACATATGAGGTTTCCACCCGACAGAGACGATATGCTTGTGGCGACTTCATAAGCAAATCTTCGTTAGAAACGCATTTTTCTTACTTTCTTTTGTCATTCATAACCCTAAAGGGCCGTTCACACTAAAGCACTATAACAATAACTATAACTATTATCGTTCACCATTGTCTTGTGGTTTGAACTCTGCCATCCACTTGAGTTAGAACGATGTTTAACATTATATATTTATATTGACAGTATAGTTGTAGTTACGATATACAGTGCTTTGTGTGAATGGCCCTTGTGGGGCGGCAGTGGCTCAGGGGTAGAGTGAACTGGAAACCGCAAGGTTTCGATCCCGGGGGGCCCCCCCCCCCCCAGAGTTAGTGTCGAAGTGTCCTTGAGCGAGACGCTGAACTCCTAATTGCTCCAGAATAGCAGGTTGGTGCCTTGCATGGTTTCCTCCTCCATCGGTGTGTGAATGTGTGTGTGAATGGGTGAATGGAATGCACAGTCTTTGTATAGCGCTTTGGATAAAAGCGCTATATAAATGCACCATTTACCATTTTTACCATTTAATACTAAAGCTTTGGGGTAGCTGTAGCTTACTGGGTAGAGTAGCACTAGGCCGTGTGGATATCAGAAGGTCACTGGTTTGCCTCCGGTACATGTACAAATGCACCTCCTGGACATGAAGCTACTATGTCTCATATGTAGAAGTACACCTCCTTTTTCGTGGTGATTGAGGAGGCGTCATCCTCTGAGGTCCTGATGTCCTGCGGTGTCCCCCAGGGCTCAATTTTGTCTCCACTCCTCTTCTCAATTTATATGCTCCCACTTGCCCATATTATTCAAAACCGCGACATCAATTTCCACTGTTATGCAGACAATTCCCAATTATACATCCCACTCAAACATAACGCTGCAGGCAATATATCCCTGGATCCTCGCATGTCTCTCAGACATTAAGTGCTGGATGTCCCAAAACTTCCTCCAGCTAAACCAGGCAAAATCCGAGATCCTCCTATTTGGTCCCTCAAATTCCACCCTCTCTATCCAGGCACAGCTAGGCCTGTCAAACAATGTGAAGACTACAGCTCCAAATCTAGGTGTATATGGTTCGACTCTGACTTGTCCTTTGATGGTAAATTGGCTAAGGCAGTACAGTCCTTATTCCTCATTCCTTACATTCACAGACCTCTAAAAGGAACTGCATGCCTTCATCACCTCACGCCTAGACTACTGCAACTCCTTGTACTCTGGGCTCAGCAAAAAAGGCTATCTCTCGCCTCCAACTTGTACAGAACTCAGCAGCTAGACTACTGACCAATAGGAGTGGTGTACGTGACCACATCACACCAGTCCTGGCCTCCCTTCACTGGCTGCCAGTGAGTTTTAGAATTGATTTTAAGATTTTACTCACAACTTTTAAAGCCCTGCGAGGTCTGGAGCCCCCACTTACATTTTTTACAGACATGCTGGAGCTTGCTTAGATCTTCAGGCATGGGTCTCTTGACTCCTTTTCAATCACGCCTCGTCATTGTGGGCGATCGGGCCTTTACAGCCCATAGTCCTACCTGAGGACCTGAGGGATGCAAACTCAGTGGTATCTTTTAAATCACTTCTGAAAACCTACCTCTATATCAAGGCTTTCTCTTAGATCACTTGTTTATTAGGTTTCGAGAGCCTGTAAGGCTTCGAACCCTATTACATCTCTACACTTTCACTATTCTTCCGCCGTTTTTGCCAGTTCTGGCCTAACCGCCTGGTCACTTCTTATGAAATTCGGCAATATGGTAGAGGGCTATGCCAAACGGCGAAAACCCGAAACTCACAACCATTGGCCAAAGGGTGGCGCTGTAGCACTCAATTGAACATGCCAACTTTGAACAGGTACAGCTCATGCCCTGTTCGACCTACAGCCATGAAACTTCGATACACACATGCGTCTCCTCATGCCTAACAACTTTCACTGTTTGACTTTTGACCTCTGACCTTTAGATCTCCCACCATTTCGAATTCTATGAAAAGCAGTAAAAAGCAGTAAAAAGCCTACTCCTCCTGGGATTTATGAGCAATCTGTACGAAACTGTATACACATGAACTTTGGACCAATGCCGACAGACGTAACTTAGCGGATTTTCCATAAGTGAAAACGTTAAGCTTTTATAAGCCAATGAAAATTGCAGCTTTTTTTAAATTATTCATCTGCCCCTAACACATACATGCAGACTCACATTTGTTTGACACTTTGCAATATTGTAGAGGGTCCTTCCAAGTATCACTGAAACCAATCTTACTCCAATTGGTCAAAGGGGGGCGCTATAGCAATTTTTTGAAAATGCAAACTTTAAACAGGCAAAAGTCATGCCTCGTTTGGCCGACAGCCGTTAAACCTGCTTACACATGTGCCTTGACTCATGAGGAACACATGTATCACTTTGACCAGTAAGCTCTGCCCTTAGATTGTCTGCAATTTTGAGCAGTTTGAAAAACATTTAAATCCAGGATTTCTGAGCAATTTGCATGAAACTGTGTCAAATACATGTTTGAGGCCCTTTTTCACAGGTTCAGGTGTGTTGGTTCAATAGCTTGATCGCTTAATCATCTGCCTTGAAACCATAGGGTAGCCGGTTCGAATCCCACCTCAGGTAGACTTAATTATAATTGCATTGCACACAACATGACTATATCAATGAATACATGTGCAATTGTTAAAGATGACGAGAAATGCATACTTGAAAGTAGTTATTTTCAATGTATGACGTACTTCATTCGCGCTTTTGTTTTGTTTTGTTGGATTCTCCCTTTTCACTGTCTAAGGCTGTGTATTGGATAGCTCCACCAGTAGAGTGTGAGTCTCATGTGCCGAAGGTCCCTGGTTCGAATCCCACTTATTACAGTTCACATTTAAATTGCATTGTACAAAACATGACCCTGTTAATTCAGACAAGTGCAATGTTTAGACAATAACACGAAATGCTTTTGAGAGTAGTTTTTTTTTATGTATGACATACTTTCTTGTGAAAATAGCCGATCTACAATCTCACACCTTTTTAGATAGCAACGCGTTGTGAGCTTGTAGATCGACTATTTTCCACTAGTTTCCATTCCGAAATATATTGAGCAGTTTGAAAAACATTTAAACCAAGGATTTCTGAGCAATTTGCGTGAAATTGTGTCATGTGTTTGAACTCCCTTTTCACTAGTACAGGTCTGTTGGCCCAATGGCTTAATCATCTGCCTTGAAACCACAGGGTTCCTGGTTCGAATCCCACGTCATGTAGAATTCATTATAATTGCATTGCACACAACATGACTGTATCAATGAATGCATGTGCAATTGTTAACCAGTAAACTCCGCCCTTAGATTGTCTGCAATTTTGAGCAGTTTGAAAAACATTTAAATCCAGTATTTCTGAGCAATTTGCGTGAAAGTGTGTCATGTGTGTGAACTCCCTTTTCATCAGTTCGGGTCTGTTGGCCCAATGGCTTAATCATCTGCCTTGATACCAGAGCGTCGCCGGTTCAAATCTCACCTCATGCAGACCTCAACTCAATTGCATTACACACAACATGACTGTATCAATGAATAAACATGCAATTGTTAAATTAAACGCTTATTGAGAGTAGTTGTTTTCAATGTATGATGTACTTCATTCCCTCTTTTGTTTTGTTTTGTTTTGTTGGATTCTCCCTTCTCACTGACCAAGGCTGTGGATTGAATAGCTTGATCAATACAGTGTTAGTCTCATGTGCCAAAGGTCCACGGCTCAAACCCCACTTGTCACAGTTTACATTTAAATTGCATTATGCAAAACATGACCCTGTTAATTCAGACATGTGCACTTTGCTCTCTCTCTCTCTCTCTCTCTCTCTCTCTCTCTCTCTCTCTCTCTCTCTCTCTCTCTCTCTCTCTCTCTCTCTCTCTCTCTCTCTCTCTCTCTCTCACTCTGTCACAGTCTGTCTGTCTGCCTGTCTGCCACTCTGTCACTGTCTGTCTGTCTGCCAGTCTGCCACTCTGTCACTGTCTGTCTGTCTGTCTGTCTGCCAGTCTGCCAGTCTGCCACTCTGTCACTCTGTCACTCTGTCACAGTCTGTCTGTCTGCCTGTCTGCCACTCTGTCACTGTCTGTCTGTCTGCCAGTCTGCCACTCTGTCACTGTCTGTCTGTCTGTCTGCCAGTCTGCCACTCTGTCACAGTCTGTCTGTCTGTCTGCCAGTCTGCCACTCTGTCACTGTCTGTCTGTCTGCCAGTCTGCCACAGTCTGTCTGTCTGCCAGTCTGCCAGTCTGCCACTCTGTCACTGTCTGTCTGTCTGCCAGTCTGCCACTCTGCCACTCTGTCACAGTCTGTCTGTTTGTCTGTCTGCCACTCTGTCACAGTCTGCCAGTCTGCCAGTCTGTCACAGTCTGCCAGTCTGCCACTCTGTCACTGTCTGTCTGTCTGTCTGCCAGTCTGCCACAGTCTGTCTGTCTGCCAGTCTGCCAGTCTGCCACAGTCTGTCACAGTCTGCCAGTCTGCCACTCTGTCACAGTCTGCCAGTCTGCCACTCTGTCAAAGTCTGCCAGTCTGCCAGTCTGCCAGTCTGCCACTCTGTCAAAGTCTGCCAGTCTGCCAGTCTGCCACTCTTGTCACAGTCTGCCAGTCTGCCATTATTCTCGAAACCGCTAATTGCTGCTTGCAGCTATATTTGTTTTTATTGTTCTTGTTTATTGCTGTAATGATTTCATTGTTGTTTATATTACCATCTGTCTTTAAGCTGAACACCGGAAAATTATTACCTTGAATCGTTCTTGGTGCACTGTATTTTATTGCCACTGTAAAGCACTTTGTAACCATGTTTCGAAAAGCGCTTTATAAATTAAGTTTACTATTATCAATATCATTATGATTATTATGATTATGTACACCCCCTGAACATGATGCTAGTACTGTACTGTATGTCCAACCTTGATGCTGAGTGCTAAGCAGGAAGGCATTGGGTAGCGTTTTTATAGTCTTTGGTGGTAAAATGCATAATGCATAAACAGAATACAGTATTTGTACATTTCTGTCAAAAGGTTAAAACACAAAACAAAAAATAAAGGCTGAGAGTATATTTCCATTTTTAGTCCTTTAAGTGCAAATGTGTGTGTAAACAGTGTAATCCAAGTACGCGCGCGCACACACACACACACACACACACACACACACACACACACACACACACACACACACACACACACACACACACACACACACACACACACACACACAGGATTTCTAATACACCTGGCTTGTATTTTAACTATCGTCTCTGTCGGGTGGAAACCTCATTTGTCCAAAACCATGACTTTTCAGGATTCAAATTCAAGCTTGTTTAGAGCTTGTAGATCTGCTACTTTTGATGCTTTTATGTGACGCAGTACTATTGTCAAATTGGGGCGTTAATTTACAAAAAAAACACACACAGTGTGAAGAGAGTGGTGCCTTTGGAAGTGTAACTGGTTGCATCCTTGTGTTGCAATCAGCAACAATATGTTGTCACGTGACATGTGACAACATATTGTCACGTGTCACGTGAAGCTTGACCAATCAGCCGTGCTCAAACATACGGACGGACATACGGACGGACGGACATACGGACACACGGACAAAGTCAAATGTAGGAGTGGTTGGCACCACTCAAAAAACACAAAAAGTTAGAATATGGAGATAGGAGGTTTCTGCTCTGACAGCAACGCTATATTATAAAAGTTCTCCTGTAACAGATGATGATGTGTCTGAGGCGCTGCATGGCAGTACTGGTGACATCCAGCCACATTCATCTCTTATTCAGCACAACCAATCTCAGTCTATGTCCATCAGACAGACAGCCTGGCCCCTCTAGCGGGCACAACACCATTTATTTTAGTGTGGCGTTCGCATCTGGAGAGACAGACAGCACTCTGTTTCCAAGCAGCTGCATCTATTAAGGCAGTGGTTCTCAAACTTTTTCATGTCAAGGACCCCCCAAATTGACACTTATTTAGCCCGCGGACCCCCGCGTTTGGAAAGAAATGCCAGGGACCCCCATAAAAGAAGATCTTTTTACGGCTCTATGTGATTCTCAAACATTTCAAGGACCCCCAGTTTGACATGTTTTAGGCTACGGACCCCCATTTAATGACGTTTCTATCTCTGGGACCCCAATTTGTATTGTAAAATCAATGTTAATGTAACTCTGAGAGTGTACAAATGGAACCAAATGGACCCTAACGGGTCCATTTGGTTCCATTTGTACTCTCTCAGAGTTACAGACCCATAGGTGTTCATTTGGTTCCTAACTATCCATCATTTAGCTGGGGACCCCCTGGAACTCCCTCAAGGACACCTGGGGGTCCCCGGACCCCACTTTGAGAACCAATGATCCAAGGCCGCGTTTACACGGTAACGATCGGAACGGAAAACATCAAAGTGCCGTTGGGTTCGTATGTACAGTATGCGTTGCATCATTTCAAGATTATATACAGTATATATTTTTATTTTCTTTATAGCAGATCTACAAGCTTGAAGATCGGCTATAGCCGATATATATAGTGTCTGTCGGGTGGAAACCTCATACGTCCAGAACTGTTACTTTTCAGGACAACATTAAAAAATGGAAAGTAGCAGATCTGGAAGCTCAAAACGCATCGCTTCGCGCTACGTTTCGAGCTTGTAGATCTGCTACTCTTGATGCTTTTGTGTGACGCGGTAGTATGATCAAGTAGGGCGTTAATCTACGAAAACAACACAACAAGTCTAAATATGGAGATAAGAGGTTTCTGCCCGACAGCAACGATCTACGTATAGGGTTAAAGTGGTCAAATAAAATATTTCAGTGGTTAAACTGATGTTGATGCTATATTAGCTTGGAGACCCCCCCGGGAACCCTCTGTCTTGTTTCAACAGAACCAATCTCAGTCCGTGTCTATCAAGACGGCCCTGCAGCGGCTAGAAGACCATTTATTTTAGTGTGGAGAGCGCAGAGCAGACAGCTAGCGCTCCATTTACAAACTGCTGTATCTTAACATTATCAATCCTCCAAATGGGGAGGAGGGAGATGGGGGGGGGGGATACCTAGAACAGACACATCACAGCAGGGGGGCCGGTGTGGGAAATAAACAACCCCCCCCCGCCCTGAAATAAATGATTTTGGGTGCGGTTGGGGGGGTGTTTAGATTGAGTCACAGATAAAACCCCAACTCGCTTGCTGCTTGAGGAATGGCACCGACAAAATATCTGTTTTTTATTATCAAAGGCTTAGATAAAACGAGAAAAAAGAAGAAAGAAAATAACCCAATGTTTATCTAGTTCACAGTGAGGCAGCATTTATTTTTGCTTTTTTAAATGAATCTATGCATTTACAGTATTTATTTGTTGTTGTTGTTACTTGGATGTATCAAGGTTATAAACAGATAAACAGCCATTTGAGTCGTGTGCGGAGTTCAAAGACGTGTGGGTGTTCAAAATAACACGTAAAAACCGAGAAGCGTCTTACCAGCGATGGACCCTTTTTATTCTATGTAATTGCTACCGTATCATAGTAGAACCATCTTCTGCTGAACCGTGTTTTTTTCCTCAGCAGATCAACAGGCCAACCCTCAGAAGGGAGATAGAAAATCGCTCAGACGGTTCTTTAGCTTCTTCGACGATTTTTGCAGCTTGTGTGCAGCGCACAAAAAAACATTTCTCTGGGATAATTTACAAAAAAGAAAGCCCGAAAGTGGCATTGGTACAAGGGCCACAACCAGAGGGGATTGTTTGTGAGGTGCAGTTTATTAGACGCACAGCCTTTGCACAAATAATCCCGACCAAGTGTTTGGGTATAATACAAACGAAGTCTGATAATTACCCATGATTACATGGTTAGCTTTAAGCCATCTCTTAAAGTATCATTTGAAGGTCAAATAGTTGGTGGTCTCTCTTACTTCGGTAGGGAGACTACATTCCAGTGATGGGAGGCTTTAACAGTTTCACCAAAACACACTACGTCTGAATATTGCTCTGTCACCACTTTCCCTTCGTTCTATATGAACTGTTTCAGTGGAGGCGGTTCAAACCCATTTAAAACCTTAAAAATGAGACAAGCATCTGCAAAAAATATTTAAAGCTATGAAAATTACTGAGGCACTATGCACTGCCTCTCTGCATTTGATGCATGTGTTTATCTTGCTTATTGTATCGCTCTGGATAAAGAGCGTCTGCTGCAAATGCCTAAATTGTAATTTTCTCCTGACTCGTTTTTATTCTTAGAACACAGTTCTTACGTACATGAGAAACGTGATGTCTATGGGCTTTTATAATGGAGAAAACAACCCCGTGTGACCCCAGGGGGAGGGTAGCAGAAGTGAGTGACGTCAGGACTTCATTAACCCTTTAAGGCCGGGAAGGGAACGCATCTGTGTCATTTTAAGATTTCTTTGGCTATTCAAAAATAGCAGATATACAAGCTCATAGCGCGGCACTAGCTTGTAGATCTGCTATTTTTAGAAAAATCTTTATACATTTTTAACTCAAATCTTTGCTTCTGGGAGTCCCTGGAACAAAATATTTTTAGATGGGAGGGGGTCCGCGGTCAAATACATATTATGTTGGGGGTCCTTGACAAGTTTGCAAACCATTGATAATATAGCAACATAAGTAAAAAAAAAATAATAAAAAAAAAAAATCTTTACTTTAGGATGTACTTTAGGATTTAGAAGACATTTGTAAAATCCCCAGAAGCAAAGATTTGAGTTAAAAACTTTCGCTTTACAAAAAGTATATATATATTCAAACTAAAGATTTGGACACATTTTCACGATTTTTCAAAAAAAAATAGCAGATCTACAAGCTCATAGCGCGGCACTCGGTGCCGCGCTATGAGCTTGTATATCTGCTATTTTTGAATAGCCAAAAGAAATCTTAAAATGAGACGCAGATGCGTTCCCGGTCTTAAAGGGTTAACTCTGTATCTCTGGCTATACAGAGAGCAACCAGGGGAGCCCTTGTCAAGGGAAAAAGCGGGAAGAGCGGAGCGGTCGGTCGGTCGGTCCGCTGCATGCATGCTCTGCCCCCCCGGTGGATCTGTGATTACAATTCAAACCAAAAGGAGAGCTGACACTGGCCTCGGGCGGCGGAAGGGAGGCCAAGGCAAGAGGAAGGAAGGCCAAGGCAAAAAGGGCCAGAGCTAGAGAAGAGAGAGAGCTAAAGTGGACCGAGGACCCAAGGCTGAAGCGCGGGGCCTTTGGGAGGGGGGGTAGGGGCGATGTGGGGGTGGCGGCGGGGGGTCGTCGTACATACATACGTACGTACTGCCCCAGCTGGAGGGGAGGTTAGTGGGCCGAGCATCCGGCAGGCCAAAGCCAAACATAACATTGATGGATTGCAGCTCCTAAATCTCTGCTGGCCATCTGCAGGCTCTCTAATGTGGGCCATAGGGGGGGGGCGGGGGCGGGGGGGTGGATGGGGGGGTCCGGGGATGAAAAAGAAAATAGGAGAGGGATGAGATTTATCTGACCAAGCAGGGATGAGGTTCCTTTTTTTCTGAGGGCTTGTGCAAGTTATACGGGACGGAGGGGGGGCCTCTGATTGGGGAGCCGAGATTGGATTCGGTGCTCAAAAAACGAACAAAAAAAAACTAAAAACGAGAGGATGTCCCGAGGCAAACCATCGAGACACAAAGCCCCTCGTGATGGCTCTGACGCACACTCACTTACTCGCGCGCGCCACGCTCGCGCACACACATGCCCCGCACGGCACGCACGCACACACACACACACACACACACACACTGAGGAACGGAACAAGGAGGCGGAAGAGAGGCGAGAGGAGGACAGAAGAACGAGGAACAGCAGTAGTCGGGATGGGAGGAGGAGGAGGAAATATGGAGTATTGTGTTTCAGAGCCATAATTGATTTTCCGAGTGCATTACGCCAAAGGTTTTTCAGCAGCACAACACCATGCCGCCATAATAACGCTGAGGAGAAAGGGCTTGATAAGGCGCTGATAAGCAACTTGTGAAAATGGAAAAAACCTTAACCCATTAAATCCGGGAACACGTACCGCGTGTCATTTTTCGATTTTTAGCTTTAACCGTTATTTTATACTTTAGGCTATTGAAAAATAGCAGATATAAAAGTGCGGTGCTATCAGCTTGTAGATCTGCTATTTTTTTTTAAATCATGAAAATGTGTGCAGATCTTTGAATATATATATGTTTTAAAGCAAACATTTCATTCTGGGGGATTCTACAAATGTCTCCTAAATCCTAATGTTGCTATAACATCAGTGGTTCTCAAACTTTTTTTCATGTCCGTGGACCCCCATCTCAAAATGTTTTGTTCCAGGGACCCCCAGAAGCAAAGATTTGAGTTAAAAATGTACATATTGTACATAATATATACATATTAATGTACATATTCAAAGACTTGCACACATTTTCACGACTTTTTTTTTTCAAAACTAGCAGATCTACAAGCTCATAGCGCGGCACTCGGTGCCGCGCTATGAGCTTGTAGATATGCTATTTTTGAATGGCCAAAGAAATCTTAAAATGACACACAGATGCGTTCCCAGTCCTAATGGGTTAAGAGCAGAGGGAGGAGGGAGGGAACGGAGTGAGGGAGGGAGGGAGGGACAGAGGAGGTTCTTGTTGATTACAGCGGACGGGCTGATCATGACAGATAGAGATGAAACGACAACGAGAGAGAGAGAGAGAGAGAGAGAAAGAGAGAAAGAGAGAGAGAGAGAGAGAGAGCGGGACCCAGACTCCACAGATTGGACAGCCACTTATGCAGACATAGCTGGAGAGTTTTCAATTAAGCCGGTCTAATTCAGGAAAGATACGTGACTCTTTGCTACGCAGTAATTAACCTCCAGCCCATCAGCCCACCGCAATCAACAGCTCTCAGCGTGACAATGGTCCCCACACACACTCTCTCTAGTTACCCTGCACACACTGTCTGCTACACTACACTTTAACCCATTAAGACTGGGGAAAGCATTTTTAGTTTTATTTACAAAAGAAATTGCATAAAAAATGTAATATTTTTGAAAAATCATGGAAATGTGTGCAAATCTTTTTTTTTTCATTTTTTTCAAGCGAACATTTTTAACTCTATTCTTTGCTTCTGGGGGTCCCTGGAACAAAATATTTTTAGATGGGGGTCGGTGGCCAAATGCATATAATTTTGGGGGTCCTTGACATGAAAAAGTTTGAGCACCACTGATATAGAAACATACGTTTTTTCAGAATACTGTTGGAATTTAGAAGACATTTTTAGAATCGGCGTCAGGTCTTAATGGGTTAACCCATTAAGTCTGGGGAAAGCATTTTTTGATTTATGTGACTATTCAAAAAAAATATATATTTTTGAAAAATCATGAAAATTTGTGCACATCTTTGAATATATATATTTTTTTTTCAAGCAAACATTTTAAACTCAAATCTTTGCTTCTGGGGGATTCTACAAATGTCCTCTAAACCCTAACAGTTTTTGGAAATGTTGCTATAATATCAGTGGTGCTCAAACTTTTTCATGTCAAGGACCTCCCAAGATGATATATATTTGGCTGCGGACACCCATCTCAAAATATTTTGTTCCAGGGACCCTTCCAGAAGCAAAGATTTGAGTAACAAATGTTCACTTTAAAAAAATATATATATTCAAAGATTTGCACACATTTTCACAATTTTTCAAAAATAGCAGATCTAGATCTGCTATTTTTGAACAGCCAAAAGTATAGACTCGGTGCCGCGCTATGAGCTTGTAGATCTGCTATTTTTGAACAGCCAAAAGTATAAAATAATGGTTAAAGGTAAAAATCAAAAAAAATGTCACAGTATGCGTTGCCTGGATTGAATGGATTAATGAGTATGACTGAAGCAGTGGGAGAGGAAGAGAGAGAGAGAGAGAGAGAGAGAGAGAGAGAGAGAGAGAGAGAGAGAGAGAGAGAGAGAGAGAGAGAGAGAGAGAGAGAGAGAGAGAGAGAGAGAGAGAGAGAGAGAGAGAGAGAGAGAGAGAGAGAGAGAGAGAGAGAGAGAGAGAGAGAGAGTATG
>NC_139941.1:50233292-50272462 GCF_963454915.1 Gymnoscopelus microlampas | reverse complement strand
GTATGGGTGAATAAATAGAGATTGGGAGGATAAATGGTTGAATGGATAGATGAACTACGGGATGGATGTGTCAGGGTTCTGCCTCTCCTCTCTCCCGCTCCATTCCGTTGCACTTTCATTTTGCCATTTCCCTTTATTTGTGTTTTTTCCTACCCTCTCTCCCTGTGTTTCTCTCTCTCCTGGTTGTTGTGGTTGTCAGGCTTCAGCCTGTCTTCCTGTCTTCCTTGTTTTGGTCCAACCTTGTGCTTTTGTATAATAATCAGCGCTGTCGCCCGTGGAAACCTTGTATGTCCCTTACAAAACAGTTACTTTTCAGGAAAAGTAAGGGAAAAGAACCTGTGTTTTCCCTTGGATCCAATATAGTTATTATTTAGTCACTCAAGCTCTTTGTTAATACCTTTCAATGGTTCAATATTTATAAAACCAGCAGCCACTTTTTTTTCCAAAATAGCATCAATAGGCACTCGGGTGGCACAGTGGTAAAGTGCCTGCCCACCACCAATCTGGGGGTTCGAATCCACCGTGGTGCATCCAACTTTGTGGAGCATCTACTCTATCTATACAAACAAAATTGGCCTGTGTTCGGCGGAGGGGAGGTGATACGTATTTGTCACTATACACGTAGTCCTACAGGCTTGGGGGGCGGCACCTGTCAGTATAGGGAGTGTTGGGCGGGAGGAATAGAACGAGGAGGGGGCTCCTCACTGGCAGGTGAGACGGAAGGATAGAACATAGCCGTGACAACACAGATAAATGTGTGTGGGCCCGGACGGCTAGGGTAGCAGTCCGGGCACCTTGACAGCGTGTCGCGCGGGTCCGACGACCTTCGCTGCGTGTCACTCCCCATCTCTCTATCCCCATTTCCTGTCAGACTACTGTATACTATCTAATAAAGGCAGAAAAAGCCCCCCAAAAAAAGGTGTGTGGGGAGGAATCATATGGCATTGGGGCTACAAAGCAAAATAAAAAACATATAAAAAAAGGTATAAATAGCAACAATAGCCGATCTACAAGCTCACAAGGGGTCGCATTGGAACGTGTTGCGTGCTTGTAGATTGGCTTCTATTTTTGCACAACGCTCTTCTACTAACTAGCGGAATAATGTAGGAAAAAAAAGTTTAAAATTGTGAAATATTGAGATACAAGGTTTCGGCCCGACTTCAACGATATATATCATGTGCCCCTCAGTTTCCAACCCTTTGTTATCATGTGACCTTCTTGTCTTCTTGTGCAACACACAGCTGACAGGTGTCAGCAATTAGGCCTGGTTTTCATCCTTATATCCTGCCTTGACTTCCCATCAACTTTGAGTGATTTAATAACTTCACTGTGTTGAACCTAGCTGCTCTGCCCTGCGGTCATCTGTACTTGGGCTGCGTTCCCCCCGACACACACACACACACACACACACACACACACACACACACACACACACACACACACACACACACACACACACACACACACACACACACACACACACACACACACACACACACACACACCGTAACAGTACAGTCTGGCCACCACTGTCGTATATTGGACCTTATGCTTATATTTTATATAACAGTATGCAAGTCATACTGTTTTATTCGATATACTGGATGCGAAAGACGTTAAAGTCTTTAGTGGGGGGAATGTCGTATATTGGACCTTATGCTTATATTTTATATAACAGTATGCAAGTCAAAAATAGATGGAACTGTGAAATGTAACTAAAACTAGAGTCAGAAGAATAATGTGTGTGTTGACTCAGACCCAGACTGGCGTCTGCTAATCAGGGACACTCTGCATAGGTGTGAAGGGCGATTTACATCTTCTATTGTCAAGCTGAGGACATCACCCAAGCTTCCTCACATACAGTTGCTAATCAGTTCAGCCAATGTTCAAAGATCTCCTTGATCAATAGGTGTGGGGGGTTCTCATTGACCCCCACCCCACTTGCCTGTATTCTAATGTGAAGGACAGTGTTTAAAAGGGAACTAAAATGTAAGTTAGTTAGCACTGTTGTCCCAGGCCGTGAGGCTGTCGGGGAGCTTTGGCTCCCTGGTTCTCTGTTATGATGCTGCTTATTATGGAATAAATGAATGATCTGGAACCTGGTCCTGACGTCTTCCCTTCTCTTCCTCTACTTTAATATCTCAAACCAGCCGGGTAACCCGCAGTTTACTGCCTCAAATACACGACACCACAACCACGGATCGAGCGGACAAAGTTGTTGAGGTGATTCACACAGTTCAGAACCTTTGTGAACCAGTGCACCATCACCAGTTTATCCCTCCTTTATCTGGTATCGGCCACTTGAATCAAGGTGACTTGATTGATTAACATCAAGAAGGGCCTGTCAGCTCCCTCACGGCTTCTATAGTAGACAATACAATGCTTTGTTTTCAAGAGAGTTGCGTGCAAACGTCAGTAATATTATAAAGTTATATAAAAATGTGCTTGGCAAAGAACCCGAAAACCTGGCCCTTCCATACAGAATGGGAGGAAAGCCCCTCCCCCACTATTTCCTATTCCAAGTGCGTTTGTCTTATAGTATGTAACCCAAGCGCGCTGCACTGCTATTCCAAAGCAGTGGTGGAAAAATAACTCAAATGTTTTACTTAAGTAAAAGTATCAATACTGCAATGTAGAAATAAAAAGAAGTAAAAGTACAGAAGTATTGGTATCAAAATGTACTTAAAGTACCAAAAGTAGAAGGTACTCATTACGCAGAAGGTCCCATTTCACAAGTTTTCAAAAATAAAAATCATTTGAAAATAGCAGATCTTTCAAAAAAAATCTTAATAAAAAGATAAGGCCCGCACACAGCTGCTTGCTTTGTTCAGAGTTTAATTTAAAAGAGCAACGTTTCGGTCCCTTCGGACCTTTCTCAAGCTGGGGTATAGACAGGTTGACAAACATTTTATACTTTCTGAGGCTATGACAGCCAATCAAAAGAGGTCAATGTGATCATTCATTCAGACACCTGAGTCCTAAAATAGTCATGTGACTTTTGTTAAAGTAACAGTGCCTTAGAAAATCCTATACATGTATTATTGAAAATAACTCATGACAATAATACACAGGAAAAAAGTCATACCAAAATCAAAAACATACCAAACAATAAAATAAAAAGGAAATCAACAATAGTAATCATATCATAAGGTCCTACTCCAAATAAGAGTGGAAAATAATAATAATAATAATAATAGGAATACAACTACACAGAAACAGGCAACGAAGTTACAACATTACATTCAATAAGAATTCATCATTAAGCCCTTTCGGGTGAAGTGTTTGAAGTGTGAATATCCAGTATGCTTCTCTCTGTTTAAGTAGATGATCATGGTCACCACCTCTCCTTGGTAGGGGGACTTGTTCTATGCCAATGAAACGGAAAGTAGAGATGTCATGTTTACAATCGTTGAAATGGACAGCAACAGGATAATCTCTGTCATTCCTACGTATGGAACTTTTATGTTCACTCATTCTCTGTTTTAGCTGTCTTTTAGTTTTACCAACATATGCTAAACCACACGGGCATCTGATTAGATATACAACATGGGTTGACACACAAGTAATAATGCTGTTGATTTTGAACTTCTTGCCTGTATGAGGATGATTAAAAAATGTGGTCTTGTGCGTGTTGCCACACTGGGCACAATTGCCACAGGGATAGTTCCCCATAGGAAGAGGACACAAACGTGTCTGTCTTAAGACAACCTTAGGAGACTGGTAGTCTGAATGAACTAACCGGTCTCTCAGGTTTTTTCCCCGTTTAAAGGAGAATAAAGGAGGATACTTGAACAGTGATGCCAATTCTGTATCTGAGTTTAAAATATGCCAGTGTTTTTTAAAAATGGCTTTCAACTTGTATGAATGAGGGGAAAACGTAGTAACACATGTGACAGAAAATCTTTTCTCCTTCTTTTTTGTTTTCTTTAATAGCTCCGACCGGGGCTTCTGTAAAGCTAAGGAGTATGCTTTTTCAATGTATTCACTTGAATGTCCTCTTATAGCAAATTTTGCTTTCATCTCAGAAGATTTATGTATAAAATCTTCAGTGGAGGAACACACTCTTCTAAGCCTATAAAACTGACTAATAGGAAGCGACCGAATCAGGGGGGGGGGATGATTACTAGTGGCCAATAGAAGAGTGTTACAATCGGTTTCTTTCTGATATAGGGTAGTGGTCAACTTGCCACCGTTGACCTCTATCCACATATCTAAAAAGTGTACCTTAGACTGACTGTAGTCGCTAGTAAATTGAAGATTAGAGTCAAAGCCATTTATAAGTAAATTGAATTTTTGGATGTCGTCATGGCTCCCTTTAAAAACACACCCGGTCCTCCTCGCGGTAACCGAGGAGGACCGGGTGTGACCCACCACCAACGGGGACAACGCTTCATGGACGATTCACCACTCGACAGCGACTATACGGACAGTGACTCGAGCACCCAGCACCGCCAGCCTCCTCCTTTTTTAGGACATCAAAAGAAGGCACCACACCTAAAAAGAAGAGGTGCAGGCGGGGGAAACGCACGTCAAGGACAAGGGCACCGTCCCTGGACGCGCAGTTACACCAACAAACGGTAATAAACATTTCCTCAAAAGAACTGACGACAGATCAACGTTCACTTTTGTCAAAAGGACTGTTCTTTGTACCCAAGTCAAGTGGGGTCAATTTATTTGGCCTGAAAGTTGATCTATTCAAATGTTTTCGTCAGTTAAAACTTAAATATCACTTTTCTAAAAATGCTGCACCTACAGGTGCTACTAGCTATGTTACAGCTGATGGTGCTTCCACTGATTCTGTTATACCTATAGGTGCTCCTTCTAAGAGTTTTAAACCCAAGAGTAACTTTTGTCCTAATGTGTTTAACAGTTCTATTAATACTTTCTGTAGGCTGGTGGAACAGGATGCTCTTAAAACTAACGAGCATCTGTTCAGGGTAGCTGATAACCTGTCAGAGAGGGAAAGAGCAGCCCTTAATGAGCTGCTTGATGATAAGGATTTGATTTTCAAACCTGCTGATAAAGGGGGAGGTCTAGTGGTTCAAGATGTACATAAATATCGATCAGAGATTACATCTCAGCTGACAAATGAGAAGTTCTATAGAAAACTTAAAGGTGACCCTACCTTATCTTTTCAGCGTGAAGTGTTTAACTTTTTGGATAATGCCAAAACAAAAGGTTTTATTTCCAAACCTGAATTTGACTTTTTATATTGCCAACATCCTATCAGACCAGTGTTTTACACACTTCCTAAGATACATAAGTCATTGGTCGATCCACCTGGACGACCCATAGTGTCACAAATGAACTCACTTCTGTCACCTTTGTCGGAGTTTGTGGACTTCTATATTAAACCCTTTGTTCATAAATTACCGTCGTATATTAAAGACTCGACAGATTTCATTAACAATATCTCTGATATTTCTGATCTATCTGAGGATACCTGGTTAATTACCTTAGATGTCACAAGCCTGTACACAAACATAGCACATGAGGCCGGTTTGGATGCTTTGAAATATTATCTGTCTCAAAGAGATCAGACAGTAAAACCTCCCAATCAGTTCATCATAGATCTTGCTTCATATGTCTTGAAGTATAATTATTTCAGCTTTGACAATGAGTTTTTCTTACAAGTATCTGGTACATCCATGGGGTCCATCTTTGCTCCCAATTTTGCAAATCTTTTTATGGGACACTTTGAAGAATACTATGTCTATGATCCAGAGAAAAATGTGTTCAAGGAAAACATAATTAAATGGTACAGATTTATAGATGATATTTTCTGTGTTTTTAAAGGGAGCCATGACGACATCCAAAAATTCAATTTACTTATAAATGGCTTTGACTCTAATCTTCAATTTACTAGCGACTACAGTCAGTCTAAGGTACACTTTTTAGATATGTGGATAGAGGTCAACGGTGGCAAGTTGACCACTACCCTATATCAGAAAGAAACCGATTGTAACACTCTTCTATTGGCCACTAGTAATCATCCCCCCCCCCTGATTCGGTCGCTTCCTATTAGTCAGTTTTATAGGCTTAGAAGAGTGTGTTCCTCCACTGAAGATTTTATACATAAATCTTCTGAGATGAAAGCAAAATTTGCTATAAGAGGACATTCAAGTGAATACATTGAAAAAGCATACTCCTTAGCTTTACAGAAGCCCCGGTCGGAGCTATTAAAGAAAACAAAAAAGAAGGAGAAAAGATTTTCTGTCACATGTGTTACTACGTTTTCCCCTCATTCATACAAGTTGAAAGCCATTTTTAAAAAACACTGGCATATTTTAAACTCAGATACAGAATTGGCATCACTGTTCAAGTATCCTCCTTTATTCTCCTTTAAACGGGGAAAAAACCTGAGAGACCGGTTAGTTCATTCAGACTACCAGTCTCCTAAGGTTGTCTTAAGACAGACACGTTTGTGTCCTCTTCCTATGGGGAACTATCCCTGTGGCAATTGTGCCCAGTGTGGCAACACGCACAAGACCACATTTTTTAATCATCCTCATACAGGCAAGAAGTTCAAAATCAACAGCATTATTACTTGTGTGTCAACCCATGTTGTATATCTAATCAGATGCCCGTGTGGTTTAGCATATGTTGGTAAAACTAAAAGACAGCTAAAACAGAGAATGAGTGAACATAAAAGTTCCATACGTAGGAATGACAGAGATTATCCTGTTGCTGTCCATTTCAACGATTGTAAACATGACATCTCTACTTTCCGTTTCATTGGCATAGAACAAGTCCCCCTACCAAGGAGAGGTGGTGACCATGATCATCTACTTAAACAGAGAGAAGCATACTGGATATTCACACTTCAAACACTTCACCCGAAAGGGCTTAATGATGAATTCTTATTGAATGTAATGTTGTAACTTCGTTGCCTGTTTCTGTGTAGTTGTATTCCTATTATTATTATTATTATTATTTTCCACTCTTATTTGGAGTAGGACCTTATGATATGATTACTATTGTTGATTTCCTTTTTATTTTATTGTTTGGTATGTTTTTGATTTTGGTATGACTTTTTTCCTGTGTATTATTGTCATGAGTTATTTTCAATAATACATGTATAGGATTTTCTAAGGCACTGTTACTTTAACAAAAGTCACATGACTATTTTAGGACTCAGGTGTCTGAATGAATGATCACATTGACCTCTTTTGATTGGCTGTCATAGCCTCAGAAAGTATAAAATGTTTGTCAACCTGTCTATACCCCAGCTTGAGAAAGGTCCGAAGGGACCGAAACGTTGCTCTTTTAAATTAAACTCTGAACAAAGCAAGCAGCTGTGTGCGGGCCTTATCTTTTTATTAAGATTTTTTTTGAAGTATACTTTTTGTGACCAACGCACCAACTAGAGAGGAACCGGGTGTGCGGAAGCCTTCTCCTTACAAAATAGCAGATCTACAAGCTCACAATGCGTCACGATGCGACGCATTGTGAGCTTGTAGATCGGCTATTTTCAAATGGCCAAAATTCATAGGGCTGAAGTGGGTAATGTATGTTTTGTAATAATAATCATGTAGTGGAGTAGAAGTAAAAGTATTGGAAGTTGGAAATACTCAAGTAAAGTACAAATACCTCATAATTGTACTTAAGTAAATGTACTTAGTTACTTTCCACCACTGTTCCAAAGCCCCCTCAGGTCCATTTCTTTCAGATTTTTTTTTGGGTGGGTAGATCTTGTTGAGCTGGTCATTTTTAAAAGTAGTTCTCAAGTCCAAAAAGTGTATAGGCACCCCTGCAGTAGACAGAATGGCTGTACATGTTTTACCAGTCAGCAGTGTCTAGTGTCCCTGTTCTATGCGGCAGACAGTCTGCTGGGGAGGCGGTGTGATGATGGACAAGTTCTGCTAAGCGGCAGAACAAGCTGGTGTAGAAGGCTGGCTCTCAGTAACTGCAGGTGAGAGGCTGGACTCACTGGAGTCTGTTATGGAGAAGATGCTGCACACACAATAAGATGCAGGGCCATAATGGACAGTGTGAGTCATCCTCTCTCCATAACATCTTGGCAGGCTCCGGAAAAGCAGTCGTAAGGATCTGTTCCGTTCGTTGCTCTGCAAGAATGAACGGTTTAACCCTTTAAGACCGGGAACGCATCTGTGTCATTTTAGATAAAATGTGTGCAAATCTCTGAATATATATATATATATATATATATATATATATATATATATATATATATATATATATATATATATATATATATATATTATATATATACATTTGTAACTAAAATCTTTGCTTTTGGGGGTCCCTGGAACAAAATATTTTGAGATGTGTATCATTTTGGGTGGTCCTTGACATGAAAAAGTTTGAACCACTGATTATAGCAAAATAAGTAAAAAATAAAAATAAAATAAAAACTGTTAGGATTTAGAAGACATTTGTAGAATCCCCCAGAAGCAAAGCCTTAAGAATGTTCGCTTTAAAAATTATTATATTCAAAGATTTGCACACATTTTCACGATTTCTTTTTTCAAAAATAGTAGATATACAAGCTCATAGCGTGGCACTCGGTGCCGCACTATGAGCTTGTAGATCTGCTATTTTTGAATAGCCAAAGAAATCTAAAGTGACACAGATGCGTTCCCAGATTGAATGGTTTAAGAACACTTTTGTCCCAACAGCAATTAAAGCTCTTCAACTCCATGACCAGCTGCTTCAGGCTCATGAACTGGACTAGTAGTTTTTAGTTATTTATGGGTCTATGTGCACCAGTTTGTGCATATATAGGCTTATGAACTGGACTAATAGTTTTTAGTTACAGATGGGCTACTGTATGTGCAATAACAAAGGATTATTATTATTCCCTGTGAAACCTTTGTAACACCTTTTATGCTTATTCATAGTATAGTATTTTATATGTATATCTGTCTTCTCTCAGTTTTAAGCCTGTGCCCCCTCTTTTTTTGTGCTGGGTTTTTAACTGACCTTATGCCTGTGTGAGCTATATATACTGTATACAGTACTGTATGGGAGACCTGAATTTCCCTTTGGGGCGTTTAATAAAGTGTCTGTCTATCTATTTTATCCAGACAGACAAGAGACTCTGGTGCCCAGTGCCAATGAGACTCTGTCTGTCTGGAACTCTGCGGCCGTGAACCCTCTCGCTAGCTGTACCCCCGCTCGCTGAAACCCATGTGGGACGCCGTCTGTCTGTCTGTCTGTCTGCCAGGCTGCTCGCCTGTTTGTCTGTCTGTCAGCCAGGCTGCTCGTCTGTCTGTCTGTCTACCAGCTTGTCTACTGTCATTGTGTCGTCAAGCCACCTGTTGCCCGGTTAATTTGTGTGTCTCTCGGTTTGCCTCTCTGTCTGTCACTCTGTCGGTCTGCCTGTCTGTTCACCGGTCTGTCTGGCTGTCTTTTTGGTCTATTTGTCAAACGCTGCATGTCTTACAAAAAATAAGTCATATTTTGACTTTTTGGGACAATTTTGACCAAACGTCAACATGTGACGTGAAGGGGGGGGGGGGGCAAAAAAGTCAGACTTACGGGGAATATATGATTTACTATTCTGTCCCTATCGGGACATAACTCGGACGGCGCTGAGTCAACTCAAAGCAGACTTCACAACGCTCGCTTTAGCTCGCTCGGCGGTGCCTCCCGTGGCTCAAGTCTGCTTGAGACGGCGCGCCTCCGACGTTTTAACCGTTTTTTGATGGATCGTCAAAAAACGCTGAGAGCTGGAGTTCCGCTTTGTTCAACGCGAAAGTCCTTATATGCCCCCCCTCTTCAAGGCACATGGTGACATTTTGGTCACTAAGTCATAATATGCCTTTTGGGTAGCCTTACTCATCTGCGAAGAGAAGAGCCTGGTCACGACCTAAAGCAGAGAGTGTCTATAGGGGGCGGGACTTCTGTCGTGAGCATTTCCCCCGGAAAAAATCTTTTTCGACCAATCACAACACTTGTTTCATTCACAGAGAATGTAAACAGATTTGTAAAGTGTCAACGTCATCTCCTTGGGGCGGTACTTCCACCAAATTCCGTTACTTCCGTTTAGACACTCAACCGGCTAGATCTTGCCCAGCGTGCCTTTTGGGGAGAGAGACTGTGTTGATTTGTCCCTGGGCCAGGTTGGTTGCCTAGCTGCCAGCGTCTCTCGGTTTTGTCTTTCTCTCCTCGGTTCAGTGCTCTCTCTGTTCATTCTGTCTTGTGTTCCCCATGGCTGCTGTGACTCTCTATCTGTCAGTCTGCCTGTCTGGTTAGCTTGTTCGTCTGTTTCTCGGCTCCGTCTCTGTCTATCTGTCTCTCGTTTCTTCTGCCTCTGTTGTTTGGGTCTGTAATCTCCTTTGCCTGTTCCCTAAATACGTTTTCCGTCTCGCTCAGGGATCCTTTAGGATCATAACGATTTAGGTTCCCTCTTAAAGGTTCTATCACATTCATTATCACTTTTTAATTTTGTATGGTTTTTGGGGGGTTTATTACCTCAATTAGACCCCAAAAAACTAAACTTTGAACATTCAGTGGAGCAGAGGCGATTGATTGACAGTCAAAATCCCTCAACAGCGACACCCACAGGCAAAGATTTCTTTTTTTTTTATTGCAGTTGAAAAGGCTTTAGAAATCAGAGAGAAAAAAACCTGCCATGGATCACTGGAGTGGATTTTTCAGTTAAAACGTTTAATACACGTTTGAAGGACCATGATAAATACTTTTAATGTGTTGTAAAACTGAATGTCATGAAACCTTTAACGGTTCCCTTTAACGATTCCTACAGGGGGTTCCAAATGGACCCTAGCAGGTCGATAGCTCTGAGAGTGTGCAAATGGAACCAAATGGACCCTTATACACTCTCGAAGTTATGGTGGTCCTTGAAATCAAAAAGTTTGAGGACCACTGGCATTGTAATTGTATAGTCAGACATGAAGTCCACATAACCAGCTCTGGCAGTGTGAGGAAACCGCTTCCAGAAAAATAAATGTGCTCTGTTCCAAAATGTGATGGAACCAATTCCGGTCGGATCCGGTTCCTTTGGTTCCGGATCCCAAGTTAACCCTATAATCCTGACCTGTCTCAGACTTGTTTAGTCCTGATCTGTCCAAAGCCGAGGCGTTGTGAGCTTGTAGATCTGCTATTTTTGTCTAAAGTTATCCTCAGAATAGGGTTCAAGTGGTTGGGAAAAAAAATAATCCTATCACACAAAGATTTGGCAGCCCCCCTGCAGTAACTCTGAGGACCCTTCAGGGGTCCCGGACCCCCTGTTGACGACGCCTAATCTATACTATAGTGTCCTTTCCTGCTCAGCCCCTTCCCAGCGTCCAGTCCATCCACCACAAGACCCTTTATAGCTCCGTTATCCTGCAGCTCCCCCCGGCCTATACTTGCCCTAAATCTCTCCTCTGGACCCCCTCCACCCACCCTGCTGAGCGCTCCTGATCGGCTTGTAGGGACCGTCCCTGGAATCTGTCCCTGTTCTCTGTTCTCTGCTGCTCTAGGCTTGTAGGGACGGTCCCTGGAATCTATCCCTGTTCTCTGTTCTCTGTTCTTTGCTGCTCTAGGCGTTCATGGTCGTCAGCTCTTCTCTGTCTTTGTTGTTTTGGGTCCAGGGGCGTCGCGGCCATTCACTGTGCGTACGACGCGACACCCTCACTCACATAGATCTGTGATTTCATAACCCCCACTTTTTGAAAAAATAAAAAATAAAAAAATAATATATATATATATATATTTTTGATAATAAATCGGTAAAATCAGGCAAAGAAAAAAACAATTAAATAACCTAACCCTAACCCTAAAACCAAAATAAAGTAACCAAAACACGAAAAAAAACTAACAAAATACGCCCAAAAAACGCAACATTTTTAAAATACAAAATTTGTTTACATTTGACAGTTACAAATGTTTTTCACGATTTTTTCAAAAATAGCAGATCTACAAGCTCATAGCGCGGCACTCGGTGCCGCACTATGAGCTTGTATATCTGCTACTTTTGAATAGCCAAAGTGTAAAATAAGGGCTATAGTCCACCGAAAGTCCATCCCCCCCCACCTTCTGAGAGCCCGTGACGTCCCTGTTTGGGTCCCATCGTGTCACGTGTCACTGCAGTTTCACATGTTTCCTATCATGTGTGTGTCCTCGCCTACCTGTGGAATATCGTCTCTGTCGGGTGGAAACCTCATTATGACCAAAACTGTTACTTTTCAGGATTAACCCATTAAGACCTGAGGCGATTCTTAAAATGTTTTCTAAATCCTAACAGTTTTCTGAAAAAGAAACCCCCCAAAAAAAGTAAATATTTTTGAAAAATAGCAGATCTACAAGATCATAGCGCGGCACTCTGTGCCGAGCTATGAGCTTGTAGATCTGCTATTTTTGAATAGCCAAAGAGATCTAAAGTGACACAGATGCGTTCCAGGTCTTAATGGGTTCAAATAAAAAAATAGCAAAAGTAGCAGCATCTATAAGCAGATCGACAACTTAAGCAATGCTTTTTCTGTGACACTGTATATGATCAAGTATACGGCCGTTCATTTACGAAACAAAAAACACAAAAGAGTTCAAATTATGGAGATTTCTGCCAGAATCCCCGGAAGCAAAACAACAATATACAGCTGCCAAGGCACTAGCGATTAAGGCCTGTAATTCAACCACTTAAATCCCCAGCATCCGCATTTTGGGGGAAACTTTTGCAGAAAATAGCAGATCTACAAGCTCACAACGCAAAGATATTTAATTGTAGAGCGAAAACCGAAAAGCCCCTAGTGTAGAGCCCTGAGAGACTCCGGTCAATCAAGTATGGGGTTTAAGTGGTAAGGGCCTGCGGCTCTCTGACTCCAGTGACAGTCAGTCAATCAGAATGTCAATCAGTGTTACCTTGAGTTTCCTGTACTACAGTAGTTCTCTAGAGCACAGTGGTTCTCCAACCTTTTCATGTCAAGGACCCTGACAATGATATGTATTTGGCCGTACGTGGACCATTTTCGAAATATTTTGTGCCATGGACCCCCAGAAGCAAAGCATTGTGTTAAAAATGTTCACTTTTTAAAAAATATTATTATTATATTTTGGCCCGCGAACCCCCATCTCAAAATGTTTTGTTCCAGGGACTCCCAGAAGCAAAGATTTGAGTTACAAATGTTTGCTTAAAAAAAAAAAAAAAACACAGATGTGTTTTAGACACGAGACAGTCACATAATTAGACAGAGGTTACAGTGATTATGACGGCCATGCATGCACTTTGGACATCTCTCCTTTCAATGTGATGTTTCTTTCTCTTTCAATCTCACCACTTAATGCACGGAAAATAGCAGATAGCACAGCGTCTTGCGCTGATCTTAAAGGGAATGACTGGTTTGCTTAAACCCCCAAACCACACCCATGACTAATTCAGGGCCGTTTACTGCATAGCCGTAGCGCCTTGGCGCAGTGCGCAGATTACCGCACTCATAATCGCAAAATGCCATTGGCTACACCCCCCATCTCAAGCTAACCACATTATCGATTTATATGTTGGCTAGTGAAAAATATAAACTTTTAACATGTTTGAAAAATCTTGAAAGTGTTTGAAACATTTTTGGAATGATTTTACGAATCGTCTCTTCTGGGGGTCGCTTGGCGCTAAAAAGTTGTAGAACTACTTAGTTACTTGCTTGACGGTTTGCTGTTTTGCCTCCTTGCTCCAGGGCAGAGTTTGTGCACACGACTCAATAGGCCTCTCTCTCTCTACTACTGCTCCAATCAATATTGTGCCACACTCTAGTGAAAGATGTGGGCTGACTGCATAGAATGCTAGGGCCCGTCCACACCGCAGTTAGAACCCACAATACACCTCTCTCTAAGCTCCCAGATGAGTGCTATATTACTCTGCAGCCAGCAAATATACAGTGGTGGAAAAAGTACTCTATTTTTTTTTTACTTGAGTAAAAGTATCAATACTGCAATTTAGAAATACTCTATCACGAGTGAAAGGCCTGTGTTCAAAATGTTACTTGAATTAAAGTACAAAAGTATTGGCATCACAATATACTTAAAGTACCAAAAGTAAAAGTACAAAAATGTTCGAAAATAGCAGATCTACAAGCCGTCACATCGCAATCGGCTATTTTCAAATAGCCTATGTATAAAATAGGGCTAAAGTGGTTAATGTATGTTTTATAATATAATAATTTATATTTGCAAAGTGACTAAAGTTTTCAAATAACTGTAGTGGAGTAGAAGTACAAGTATTGAAAATTGGAAATAAATAGGCTGTAAATATGAATATGAACGAGGGTCTCAATATACTGTGAACAATACTCAAATATAAATATGAACTCCGTCAGGAACAAAGTGAGGGTGCAGCTACAGTAGGCGTGTGTTGTCTGTCCATATGCAATTTGAAAATCCAATTTCCTTCACTTCTGACATTCCAAATACCTGTATTCCAAGAACAGGCACAAAGCAATGTGCAGATTTCGACCAATGAAAATAGCTGAGGGTGGGGACACGGCTGCAAAACCTCACAAAAAAAATAGAGCCACTGTGAGTGAATATTGGGAGAGGTGGACGATGTCGCTGCGCAACATGCTGTCACTCGCGATACTGTATGTCGGGACAGTCTCATTGAAACACATGTCTTTTAACCACGTAAACCCTATATGATATATCATTGACCGGTGTCACCAAGGCCGGTGTTATCAATGAGTGCTATCAGAATGTAGAGCTATTTAACACTTATTTTGACCAAAGGAAATCAGTTACGCTACCTTTAATCAGAATCATTTTGGCCACAGTAATCGTGGCATGAAATGTTCATATGGTGCCACCCGCTACCCTGACATCACAGTCTTGAGTCTGTGAACTGCGGGGGCGGGGTGGAACTGCGGGGGCGGGGTGGATTGCAGCACGCTCCAAAACAAATTTGAACTTTTGTCAGCTTCGACAAAAGAACAAAATTATGCAATTGCCTTTGACTAAATTTGTTTTGGCAGTTTCTCGCACCTCCCAAGATTTCCCATTTTTTGTACTTCTAAATTTAGAGTAAGCCAATTATTTTTTACCCATTTTTCTCCCCAATTTAGTCGTCACGCCAATTAATTCCTCCCACTGCTTGGCCACTGCTATAAGAGTAGCAATAACCACAATGTAGAATTATTCTGTTACAAATAAAAGCCCTGTATTCAAAGTTTTACTTCGGTAAAAGTACTCATCCTCAAACCTCATCTTCAGAAAAAATAGCAGATCTACAGGCTCACAATGCGTCGTATCGTGATCCCGTTGTAGATCGGCTATTTTCGAATAAACCAAGTATAAAATGGGGCTTAATTCTTGAATGTATGTGTTGTAATGATCTAAATCTACAAATTAACCTCTGACTTAAGTACAGTACTTGAGCACATGTACTTAGTTACTTTACACCAGGGGTCTTCAACCTTTTCAGGCCAAGGACCCCCTAGCTGAGAGAGAGATGAAGCAGGGACCCCCTCTATATTGTATAAAATGGTGTTTCAGATTCAAGTTTTTTTTTTACTTAGTCTGCTATTTTTTCCCTCTACACCAAACACCTCTTTGCAAAAAAATAGCCGATCTACAAGCTCACAACGCCTCGCATTGCGAGGCGTTGTGAGCTTGTAGATCGGCTAAAGTTCTCCTCAGAAAAGGGATGCTAGGGTTCAAGTGGTTAAGGTAAAATAAAAAAGTCATATCACACGAAGATTTGGCGGACCCCCTGTAGTAACTCTGAGGACCCCCTAGGGGTCCCGGACCCCCTGTTGAAGACCCCTGCTTTACACCACTGGTGTTTTCACATTTTTGGTCCACCAAAACAAACAGTGAAAACCAGGGGTGGTCTGTCGGTGGAGCCTACTGGAGCCTAGCTGCACTAGCTTTGAAGCTGCACGCACGCCCGCACACATGAACCATTTGCAGTGTGCGCACCTCGCTTACAAAACCTGCCCATCGACGCCGAGTGTCACAGCTTGGAATGAACAGGAGTGACCGACCTGGCTGGATGCATATCAATGCTCCATTGTGTGAGCTGCTGCTAAGTAGCCTACTGTAGGTCTCAGATGTTCTGTCTGAAGCAGTAAGTAGTCTACTGTAGGTCTCAGATGTTCTGTCTGAAGCAGTAAGTAGTCTACTGTAGGTCTCAGATGTTCTGTCTGAAGCAGTAAGTAGTCTACTGTAGGTCTCAGATGTTCTGTCTGAAGCAGTAAGTAGCCTACTGTAGGTCTCAGATGTTCTGTCTGAAGCAGTAAGTAGTCTACTGTAGGTCTCAGATGTTCTGTCTGAAGCAGTAAGTAGCCTACTGTAGGTCTCAGATGTTCTGTCTGAAGCAGTAAGTAGTCTACTGTAGGTCTCAGATGTTCTGTCTGAAGCAGTAAGTAGCCTACTGTAGGTCTCAGATGTTCTGTCTGAAGCAGTAAGTAGTCTACTGTAGGTCTCAGATGTTCTGTCTGAAGCAGTAAGTAGTCTACTGTAGGTCTCAGATGTTCTGTCTGAAGCAGTAAGTAGTCTACTGTAGGTCTCAGATGTTCTGTCTGAAGCAGTAAGTAGTCTACTGTAGGTCTCAGATGTTCTGTCTGAAGCAGTAAGTAGTCTACTGTAGGTCTCAGATGTTCTGTCTGAAGCAGTAAGTAGCCTACTGTAGGTCTCAGATGCTCTGTCTGAAGCAGTAAGTAGCCTACTGTAGGCTCTCAGATGTTCTGTCTGAAGCAGTAAGTAGCCTACTGTAGGTCTCAGATGCTCTGTCTGAAGCAGTAAGTAGCCTACTGTAGGTCTCAGATGCTCTGTCTGAAGCAGTAAGTAGCCTACTGTAGGTCTCAGATGTTCTGTCTGAAGCAGTAAGTAGCCTACTGTAGGTCTCAGATGCTCTGTCTGAAGCAGTAAGTAGCCTACTATAGGTGTGAGACGTTCTGTCTGAAGCAGTAAGTAGCCTACTGTAGGTGTGAGATGTTCTGTCTGAAGCAGTAAGTAGCCTACTGTAGCCTCTCAGATGTTCTGTCTGAAGCAGTAAGTAGCCTACTGTAGGTCTCAGATGCTCTGTCTGAAGCAGTAAGTAGCCTACTGTAGGTCTCAGATGTTCTGTCTGAAGCAGTAAGTAGCCTACTGTAGGTCTCAGATGCTCTGTCTGAAGCAGTAAGTAGCCTACTGTAGGTCTCAGATGTTCTGTCTGAAGCAGTAAGTAGCCTACTGTAGGTCTCAGATGTTCTGTCTGAAGCAGTAAGTAGCCTACTGTAGGTGTCAGATGTTCTGTCTGAAGCAGTAAGTAGCCTACTGTAGGTCTCAGATGTTCTGTCTGAAGCAGTAAGTAGCCTACTGTAGGTCTCAGATGTTCTGTCTGAAGCAGTAAGTAGCCTACTGTAGGTCTCAGATGTTCTGTCTGAAGCAGTAAGTAGCCTACTGTAGGTCTCAGATGTTCTGTCTGAAGCAGTGGCTGATGGATTCATGAACTCATTAAATTACAGAGGTGACTGCAAGGTAGACACTAAAGTGTCCCCACTATGAAAATATACAGTATTTGATATACAGCAGGGGTCTTCAACAGGGGGTCCGGGACCCCTAGGGGGTCCTCAGAGTTACTACAGGGGGTTCGCCAAATCTTTTTTTTTTTTCATTAACCACTTGAACCCTAGTATCCCTTTTCTGAGGAGAACTTTAGCCAAAAATAGCCGATCTACAAGCTCACAACGCCTCGCACTGCGAGGCGTTGTGAGCTTGTAGATCTGCTATTTTTGGCAAAGAGTTATAGGTGTAGAGGGGAAAAAGAGCAGCAAAAGTTTATCTGAAACACAATTGTATACTATATAGAGGGGGTCCCTGCTTCATCTCTCTCTCAGCTAGGGGGTCCTTGGCCTGAAAAAGTTGAAGACCCCTGATATGCAGTATACTGTGGGTTAATAAGGCCTACATATTAAAGAGGTTATTTCAATCGGCGATCGCTCACGTGCATGTGCACGCGATGTAGCGCTCCACTAGCTAAAAAATCCACATCACATCCCTTGTGAAAACACCAAAATACATGGAGAGGGCAGTGTGTTTCTGCAGCTAACCACCACCACCACCACCACCACACTATACTCCAGTGGCTGCTGGTATAGAGGGAAATGATGGGTAAAAAAAAAAAAGAAAAGTATATTGTTTTAATAAGTAAAACGCAGGGCACTGGTGGTGGTGGGTCCCCAGAGCCGCGGTAGAACAGTGAAGCTACCATCACCTGCTGGTCAAATGTGGGAAAGCAACACTTCCGCCTTTGGGACGCTGCTGTGCATGCGTCTAACGTTTGAAACCCTAGTAGTGTGCCTGCTCGGTGCTCAAGTACTTCATTTGGCCAACCAAATTTGGTTCCCAAATGCGGAGGTATAGAGCGTCCCTCTGGGTGCTTCAAACACCAGTGAGCAACTTTCATTGAAATCAATAGCTGGGGGGGGGGCAGTCCGTCCTCTAGATATATTATAACTCTATGGTCTCCCCTCAGGAGTAAAGATACGCGTTCGTTAGACATTCTAAAGGCGTGCACTGAGGAAGTTACAGTTATAGTGAGTAAATTGTCTCTGTCGGGTGGAAACCTCATATGTCCAAAACTGTTCCTTTTTCAGGATTCAAATTCAAAGGCATCACAAGTAGCAGATCTACAAGCTCGAAACGCGACGCTTCGCGCCGCGTTTCGAGCTTGTAGATCTGCTACTTGTGATGCCTTTGTGTGAAGCAGTAGTATAATCAAGAAGGCGCGTTAACCCTTTCAATCCCGGGAACACATCTGTTCGATTTTTAGCTATAACCATTATTTTATACTTTGGGCTATTCTAAAAATAGCAGATCTACAAGCTCACAAGATTGTAGATCTGCTATTTTTAGAAAAAAACGTGAAAATGTGTGCAAATCTTAGCATATATATATTTTTTTTTAAAGCCAACTCAAATCTTTGCTTCTGGGGGGTCCCTGGAACAACATATTTTGAGATGGGGGTCCGCGGCCAAATACATATAATGTTAGGGGTCCTTAATGACACGAATAAGTTTGAGAACCACTGATTATAGCAACATGAGTTTTTTTTTCAAAAAACATTTGTAGAATCCCTCAGAAGCAAAGATTTGAGTTACAAATATGTTCGCTTTAAAAATATATATATTCAAAGATTTTCACAAATGTTCATGATTTTTCTAAAAATATCAGATCTACAAGCTCATAGCGCGGCACTCGGTGCTGTGCTATGAGCTTGTAGATCTGCTATTTTTCAATAGCCTAAATTATAAGATAATGGTTTTCCCTTTTCCCGCTCTTAATAGGTTCATTTACACACAAAAAAACACAAAAAGTTTAAAATACGGAGATAAGAGGTTGTTCTGCCCCTGAACAGCGACGATACTATATGTACTCAGTTACTTTCCATCCCTGGGTCTTAACTGCATGGCGGAGGCCCCCCCCCATAGGAGCAGAGTTTGATGCGCGTTAGTTAGACCTTCTAACTCCCCGCACTAAGCCTCTCACCTCTCCTCTCAGCACAGCCCACCATCCAATTAACCCAGTAACACCTGAGGTTACCATGCTATACAAAATGTATTCTTCTATATGCTAACAGTTTCCTGAAAAAGACCTATTGTTGCTATAATATCAGTGGTGCTCAAAACGTTTCAATGTCAAAGACATGTTTGGCCGCCGGCCCCCCATCTCAGAATATTTTGTTCCAGCTAACTCCCCCAGAAGCAAAGATTTGAGTTTTCGCTAAAAAAAATAAAAACATGTAAATAGGCTATATATATATATTCAAAGATTTGCACACATTTTCAAGATTTTTCCAAAATAGCAGATCTACAAGCTCTTAGCGCGGCACGAAGTGACGCGCTAAGAGCTTGTAGATCTGCTATTTTTGAGAAAGAAGCATAGAAGCAAAGAAGCAAATATTTGAGTTAAAAATGTTCGCTTAAAAAAAACATATACTCTATATTCAAAGATTTGCATACATTTGCAAGATTTTTCTTCAAAACTAGCAGATCTACAAGCTCATAGTGCGTCACTTCGTGCCGCGCAAATTTAAGAGCTTTTATATCTGCTATTTTTTGAAGAATCGTGACACACACTCATATATATACTGTATATACAGCTAAAATCTAAAAACAACGTGGATGCTTACCCGGTGTGAAGGGGTTAAGTGCAGAAAGCTATTTCTAAGGCCGGGGGAACAGGGGAGGACCGGAGCTACGGTCGTGCTCAGCATGTTAGACATTTTTCACGTTGAACCCCTCGTAACAATTACTATTACATACCTGAGCAACTGAGGTATCTCTCTCTCTCTCTCTCTACCGCTCGCACGCGCGCATGTGTGTGTGCATGCATTTGTGTGTGCGTGTGTGTGTGTGTGTGTGTGTGTGTGTGTGTGTGTGTGTGTGTGTGTGTGCGTGTGCGTGTGCGTGTGCGTGTGCGTGTGCGCGTGCGCGTGTGCGTGTGCTTGTGCTTGTATTTACTATAGTTGTGAGCGCCAAATGTACCCACAACTATAATAGAATGAGATATAGACGTTTTATATATAGACTATTTTCCTGGTTCCTCACAAATGACATGGGTGTTTTTTTATGGTTAAAGATGGTTTGGAGGTTTAGGATTACAATTAGAAAAAGGTTTGGGTTTGGGTTAAGAGTTATAGGATCAGGCATTTAGAGGATAGGTTTATAGGGCTTAAGGTTGGAGTTATATGCCTGATTTATATACATAGGTTTCACGCACAGAAAATAGCAGAACTATTCTACACACACAACAACGATGCTTTGTAGACTTGCAATGTTCAGCTTTAGGGTTTATGGTTAAATTGGCAAATTTATAAAAAAAAATTACAATCATAAAATTGCCTTTCTGAATTTTGATGTCCTCGCAAGTACAAAGGTGCATGTATGTGTTTGTTCATGCGTGTGCATGTGTGCCTGTGTGTGCCTGTGTGTGCGTGTGCGTGTGCGTGTGCGTGTGCGTGTGCGTGTGCGTGTGCGTGTACGTGTGTGTGTGTGTGTGTGTGTCAATCAATGGATGCAGTAACAACCCATTTGCATCATCCTTTGCCAGTGATTCCACCATGCAGCGCCAGCAGATATTAAACCCACAACGGCATTGTCATTATTAGCACCACTACCCTATTATACTATCAATGTCTGTCAGAGAGAGAGAGAGAGAGAGAGAGAGAGAGAGAGAGAGAGAGAGAGAGAGAGAGAGAGAGAGAGAGAGAGAGAGAGAGAGAGAGAGAGAGAGAGAGAGAGCACATATTGTCTCTGTATATGTAATGTTATGACTTGTTTTATGTTATATGTACGCGTTGGCAGTGTAAAACATATTTTATCATGCCAATAAAGCATGTGAAATTGACAGACAGAGAAATAGAAAGAGACAGAGACAGAGAGACAGACAGATATACAGAGAGATAGACATAGAGAGATACATAGAGACAGAGACAGACAGAGAGACGGACGCAGACACAGACAGATAGATAGACATAGAGAGATACATAGAGACAGAGGCAGACGCAGACACAGACAGATAGATAGACAGACAGACATAGAGATAGTAGTCTCGCGTAGCCAGACCCCACAGAAAATGAAAAACAGCGACCTCTGCTTTTCTGATATTCTGTGGAGTCTGGCAGGAGTATAATGTTAGACTAGAGCGCAGGGAAACACCGGTTTCATGTCTGCCTATAGCGCATCACTTCCGGTTGGTGCGACCATGTTTTCATTCCCACTAACAATATTTCTACACGGAACACTAACACCACTTCTCCCAGAGAACATGGATGGTTTTGGTTATAAGCCCACTTGTTTCTATGATGAAAGAGTAATTTAAAATGTGAATATCTTTCCGTGGTTTTGTCCGCTCCGAGGACGCTATTGTTAAATTAGTTTCGGCTAGTTTCGAGGGGGGGAGGGTGGATCATGGTGGATGGACACGTGAATCCCGCCCACTACATTTGATTGGGTAAAGCGCGGCCCACTTCCTGATCTGAAGGCACGCCCACTTTTAGCCAATGCGCACTGGTTAGGACGAACCGCTCCGACAGATTCCACCGCAGGTCGGAATCTGTTCTTGAGAGATTATAGAGATAGAGATAGAGATAGAGACAGATACAGATACAGACAGACAGAGACAGACAGACAGAGACAGAGACAGAGACAGACAGACAGACAGACAGACAGACAGACAGACATAGAGATAGAGATAGAGATAGAGATAGAGATAGAGATAGAGACAGATACAGAGACATACAGAGATATATAGAGACAGAGACAGAGAGTCAAGCTTGTTTTGCTTGTACAGCTACTGTATCTTTGCTACTCTTGTGTGACACGTAGTATGATGAAATAGGGCATTCATTAGCAAATAACCTTAAAAAAGTTCAGAGATACAGTACAAGGTTTCTGGTGCCTGACAGCAAGGACATGCTGCTCTCACTGCTTTAGAGGGCTGTTTGCTACGAGCGCTGAACATTTTGACTAATATTAACACATTAATATTAATGTTAAAGAGCTTGTTGTCGGGCAGAAACCTATCTCCATATTTTAACTTTTTGTGTGTTTTTTTTCCGTATATAGACTCCCGTACTTGATCATACTACAGCGTCACACGAAAGCGTCAAACGTTGCAGATCCAGCAAAAGTAGCAAAAACCGGCTCTTATCAGGTGATAAGAAGTGGCTCGCTAGCTCTCATGCATTGAAGGAGGCAAGTGAGCTCGGCTCTAGGCTCTCCCTAGGCTGGCAGAGGGAGTGTAGCGCCCAGGACTTAGACAATTGGCACTGGGTGAAAAAAATGGGTTACGAAATCGTGGGATAAAAATTTAGAAACAAAAAAAGACAGAAAAGTAGCAGATCTACAAGCTCGAAACGCGGCAGATCTACTACTTTTTGACGCTTTTGAATGACAGTCCTGAAAAGTAACAGTTTTTGGATATAATATGAGGTTTCCACCCCGACAGAGACGATATAGAAAATAAATATCTCACAGAGTGTCAATCAGGTTTTACACGATATCTACCCTTCGAAAAATGTTCCGTCATTAAATATTTGGGATCTAGGTTCGATTTTTCAGAGTCTACTGAAAGCATCATCTTGTCTGTGTGTATGATGCAATGTTTTGAGGCTCTGCAGATAGAAGAATACCCTGAAGAATGGAAGCCTGTGTGGATTCAGGATAGAGCTCACTGCCTAGTCTGCACTTTTTCCATGGATGATACCATTTTGGAATGCCAATTAAACTGTGTGTGCGTGTGTGTGTGTGTGTGTGTGTGTGTGTGTGTGTGTGTGTGTGTGTGTGTGTGTGTGTGTGTGTGTGTGTGTGTGTGTGTGTGTGTGTGTGTGTGTGTGTGTGTGTGTGTGTGTGTGTGTGTGTGTGTGTGTGTGTGTGTGTGTGTGTGTGTGTGTGTGCGTGCGCGCGCGTGTGTTTGGGTGTAGTGGTGGAAGAAGTTCTCATTTTTTTCACTTGAGTAAAAGCAATACCATATAATGTAGAAATACTCCGTTAGGGCACGCTCCCACCGCACTTTTATTTTACCTCTGGGGCAGAATCTGCCAATGCTTTGTCAATGTAAATGTGTGGATTCACGCAAGAGCAGATCTTTCCGCCTGTCGCGCAGACCTTGCGTTTATCTGCTCTACTCTACACGACTTGTCCATTTGAAGCAGAAAACTGCTGGAGGCAGGAGCTGATTTTCCCCCTTTGTCCAATCGGGTGAGTTGAAGGCGGACCGTCCCAAGACTCAGGAAGCAACATGGTGCTCAAGACAGAAGGCGGTGCGGGCTACGGGGAGGGTCTTGAAAGTGAATGACAGGCGCGTCACTCCCGTTTTTTTAGAATAGCGCGCCCTTACAAGTAAAAACTGTGTGTGTGTGTGTGTGTGTGTGTGTGTGTGTGGCCGAAGCGGCCACTAACGTGAAAATACCTCAAAATTGTACCTAAGTACTTGAGTAAATGTAGCTAGTTACTTTATACCAGTGTGCGTGTGCGTGTACGTGTGTGCGTGTCCCCACTGCCAGTCGCTGTTAAGGATCACAGAATTGGCGGTCTTCTTTTTTTAACGTTTGCTACAAAGCTTTTTTTTAACGTTAGCTACAAGGCATCAAACCAGCGCAGGCCGATGAAATAAACATAGGAAGGATGGTGGTTATAATCATCCTGCAGCTTCTTGATCAGCAGGTGAAAACTTCCTTGCAGCTACAAAAGATACTAAGATACAGAGCGAGCGACATTATAGCATGTAGTACGGTGTGTTGCTTTGTTGAAGTGCCGAAACAACATGACGTCAAAGCGTGCGTCCGACGAGCGAGGAACATATAAAAGGAAGAATATAGAAGTCCCGGGGTTAAAAAGAACACAGGACTGGTTGACAAAAATAATGAGTCACCCCCCCAACCCCCCCCTCCCAATTAAAAGCAGGAATTGAGTGAAGAGAGAAGGTGAGTGATAACGGTTAACGCCTTAAGACCGGGAACGCATCTGTGTTATTTTCAAGATTTCTTTGGCTATTCAAAAAATTGCAGATCTACAAGCTCATAATGTGGCGCTGCGCTATGAGCTTGTACATCTGTTATTTTATTTTAAAGAAATCGTGAAAAGGTGTGCAAATCTTTGAATAGATACATTTTAACTCAAATCTTGAGCTTCTGGCGGTCCCTGGAACGAAATATTTTGAGATGTGGGTCCGCGGACAAATACATATAATTTTGAGGGCCCTTCTTGACATGAAAAAAAGTTGAGAATATTATAGCAACATCATTTTTTCATTTTTTCTTTTTTACTGTTAGGATTTAGAAGACATTTGTAGAATCCCCAGAAGCAAAGATTTGAGTAAAACAAATGTTGCTTTAAAATATATATATATTCAAAGATTTGCCCAAATTTCCATGATTTTTCAACAAAAAAAAATAGATTCACAAGCTCGTAACGCAGCACTCGTGCCGCGCTACAAGCTTGTAGATCTGCTATTTTTGAATAGCTAAAAAAAATCTTAAAATGACACAGATGCCTTCCCGGTCTTAATGGATTAAACCAGGGGTCTTCAACAGGGGGTCCGGGACCCCTAGGGGGTCCTCAGAGTTACTACAGGGGGTCCGCCAAATCGTTGTGTGGCGGGGGCCATTAGCTGAAAATAGCAGATCTACAAGCTCACAACGCCTTGCGCTGCGAGGCGTTGTGAGCTTGTAGATCTGCTATTTTCTGAGAGTCGGTGTAGAGAGAAAAAGACCAGACCAAGTACGGAGCCAACAGTCAAGTTGACTAAATATTGAGGGTTTAAAGGTTAACTATCTTAAAATACACATTAACATGAATTCAATTATATGAAACTAGAAGGTCGGGCCGCTACGTGGCCCTCCCGTCTACTTAGCCTGGCCCGCACATCGGAGACAGTGGAGCGTGTAGATGTTCATTGCAACACCGGTGCTTGTTTCTCGCACATGATTTGGCAACGCACAAACCGAAAGCGAAACCTAACTGCAGCATGCAAACCAAAAGCGAAACCTAACTGCAGCATGCAAACCAAAAGCGAAACCTAACTGCAACATGCAAACCAAAAGCGCAAACCTAACATGCGCAGGTTTTTTTGGGGGACAAACCCTTTTTTTGGGACAAACCGTGCATGCCAATTGTATTATAAAGATGTATGAAAAAAAGTTTAATCTGCAACATCTTACATTTTACACAGTATTTAGTGGGGGGGGGGGGGGGGTCCCTGCTTCATCTCTCTCTCAGCTAGGGGGTCCTTGGCCTGAAAACGTTGAAGACCCCTGGATTAAACAACACTTGGTGGTTTCGTAGCTTTGTAGCTGCAGTTGTTGAAGCCAGCTCAACTTGGACGGTATAGCTTTGTAGATCTTGTAGCTGCTACAAACGTCGGGCGTCGCTTTGTTTTGATTGATTGATTGATTGAATATACTTTATTAGTCAGAAATGTAAACAGCACGAGGTGCAGTCAGACATTAAAGGGGTAGTTCACCCAAAAAAATACTTATATTTTCTATCAATTGCACACCCACATGAAGCCTTGAGAATTCATAGAGATTTGTTTAGTTTTCGTAACATTCCTGAGCCAATAATTTGATGAACATGCAGTGCGTGGAGTCTTCGGTATAGGAGACTCAATTGAGCCTCAATTGAGTCTCCTACAAGTGCCCAGGACTCAATTGAGTCCTGATTGAATCTTCATATCGCATGGCTTCCATTGAAAACGAACGGTAACCTGATTAGCATTAGCGTTAGCATCCTGTAATTTGCCTACAGTATTAGATTACGTCTCGAGTCTCTTCAGTGCAAAGCTGGCATTTTTTTTGCCTGAGGGTGAAAAGGGTCATCACGGAGGGGCTGTACTCGAAACGGTTTGAACCCCCGGGATACATGAATATGTTCTTTCAGCAGGTTATGACTTATGTATAATTTCAGATAAGCTTGTGGTGCAAGTGAAACTTTTAACCTTAAGGTTGGCACCAGAGGCGAAGCCTTACTGAGGTCTCTACTAAATCATTAGGGTTCATCGTCAGGGGATAGAGAGACCTAAGTGCTGGACAGAGAGAGAGAGAGAGAGAGAGACGGACAGATGGATGGACATTGCCCTGCGTTAGAGCCCAGCTGCTAGTGGAGCTAAAAAGTGTGAACCCCATTTCAAGGGTGCTTAACTTTAATCGAGCACAGGGGAGCACCATTTTAGCTTTTGGAGGGGAATACCGTTTTAGGTTTGGAGGTATGCCCTCAAATCCATGAAACCGTATACACATACAATCAGTGGAGGACAAAATACTTACACTTTTTTACTTGTACTTGATTAAAAGTACAAAAGTATTGGTATCAAAATATACTTAAAGTACAAAAGTAAAAGTACTCATTATTCAGAATGTCAATGCAGAGGTTTTCAAATGTATAAAGCAGATCTACAAGCTCACAATGTGTCGCAATGCGATGCATTGTGAGCTTGTAGATCTGCAATTTTCAAATGGCCGAAATGTAGCCTATATAGGGCTGAATGTATGTTTTGTAATAATAATCTAAGTCTACAAAATAACTAGTCATTTAAGTTTTAAAATACTTGTAGTGGAGTAAAAGTATTATATTTGCATCTGAGATGTAGTGGAATAAGAAAATTGGAAATTCTCAAGTAAAGTAAAAATGCCTCAAAATTGTACTTAAGAACAGTGCTTGAGTACGCGTACTTAGATACTTTCCACCACTGTATACGATATTCATGAATCTGTATAGGAACAACAATAATCCTCAATATGAGTTATTATGTAATATACAGTCAGGCTTGAAAATACTGTATTCTGAACCCTTTTGGAATTGTAGTTTTCTCGCATTTCAGACATACCATCACTTTTATCATGTATTTTAGATGAAGATATAGGCCTAATGCAATTTTAGTTATGACAGAATATGAAAAAAAGAAAAGGAAAACCTGGTTAAATCCAGAAGTATACACATTCAAGTGTGACTGCAGTTGTCTTACATTACAAGTATAGTGTAGGGGCCAGCAGTGTTAGCAGACACGCACTACCTGTGTGTGTGTGTGTGTGTGTGTGTGTGTGTGTGTGTGTGTGTGTGTGTGTGTGTGTGTGTGTGTGTGTGTGTGTGTGTGTGTGTGTGTGTGTGTGTGTGTGTGTGTGTGTGTGTGTGTGTGTGTGTGTGTGTGTGTGTGTGTGTGTGCGTGCGTGCGTGCGTGCGTGCGTGCATGTGAATTCCATTATGAAAGTTAACACAAGCTGCAACAAGGACTGTGTATGTTTTTGTGATTTGTAACCCCGGCTGCTAACCCATTCTTGGCCAAATATAGCTTGGAAAATAATATAATATTCTGAATCTCAGTGGCCGCATGCAGTGCCTGGTAAAATAAAGGCTTTTTGAAAATTAAACTAGACCAAATACAGTAGGTGCCTTGGAGCGAGACGGGAACGATGCAAGTTGGAAATCGTGTCTGTGTCGGGTGGAAACCTCATATTATGTCCCAAACTGTTACTTTTCAGGATTCAAATAAAATAAAAAAATCACACCCTGTGTGAAGAGAGTGGTGCCTTTGATGAGCCCTGTATTGATGTTGTCATCAATGTTTGTTTATTGGACATACATACGGACGGACACACGGACAAAGTCAGATATAGGAGTGGTTGGCACCACTCAAAAATAGCCCTACAAGATCTACAAGCTTGTAGATCTGCTACTTTTGATGCTTTTGTGTGACACTGTAGTATGATCATGTAGGGCAGTGGTTCTCAACCAGTGGTCCGGGGAGCATCAGTGGTCCTTGAGTGGGTTCCAGGTGGTCCCCAGCTAAATGATGGAGATGGTAACCAAATGGACCTTTATTATATATCTTTAACTCTTGAGAGCGTAAAATGAAACCAAATGGACCCTTACGGGTCCATTTGGTTTCATTTTACGCTCTCAAGAGTTAAATTATTGTTAAACATCTGCATTACTTCATTCAAATTGTTTTATTTTGATCAACGTTGGCCTGTTATCTCTCCTATGGTACCAACATCAATACAACATGGATGGAATTGTGGACAAAATCGTATCCAACGACAACAAAATGTTCTAAGTTTTGGGTCTGAGAGGATAAATCTCATCAAATGTGTCTCAGATGGCCAATAAATACTGGACCTTGATATGAAACGGGTTGAAAACCACTGAGGTAGGGCATTAATTTACGAATAAACAAAAAAATCACACCCAGTGTGAAGAGAGTGGTGCCTTTGATGAGCCCCGTATTGTCATCACCCGTGTTGTCATCAATGTTTGTTTATTGGACATACATACATACATACGGACACACGGACAAAGTCAGATATAGGAGTGGTTGGCACCACTCAAAAATCACACCCAGTGTGAAGTGGGCGGTGTGGTCACAGTGGTCATCACAGTGATTCACTTAAAAAAAAACATAAATGTGTTTTTTTTAAGTGCACAGTCCTATTTATAAGGCTATGCACATGTGTCGTGTGTTTCACTAGCCAATCACAGTCCTGAATAGAGTCAACCAGTGTACAATGGTGGCCAATCACAGTGCAGGGTTAGGGGGGTACAATGGTGGCCAATCACAGCGCAGGGTTGGGGGGTTGCAATGGGTGGGGGGGGTACAATGGTGGCCAATCACAGTGCAGCGAATGTCGATGTCCAAACCTCACATATAGGGCCGGTTGCACCGCCCTAAAAGTTGAAAAATGGAGAACAGACGGTGGTCCCTGGCACATACTTTCTTCAAAATGGGAGTCTGCCAAACACATACAGTATGCATTTGAGGGGTCCTTGACATGTAAATGTTTGAGAACCATCTGGTCTATACAGGACTTACTACACGGATATAATAGGCAACTAAAACAGCCCATGTTAAATACACATGGATATACACACAGCTACAGTGTGAGGGCCTGGGGGAGAGAACTAAATAATCAAACAGTTACAAAAACCAAGAGAGAGAGAGAGAGAACTCCTCATTAACACCCTCTGCATGTGTCTTCATGTGTTGAGGAAGGCCATTTGCATTCACATGGAAGCAGCGGCGTAAGGTACATTTACTGAAATACTGTACTTAAGTACAATTTTGAGGTATTTTTTTGTCTGACGTCAAACGCAATGCAAACCGTTGCCAAGCATTCCTACACCCACAATGATTTATGCAGACACTGTTGCAATCAGTGCAGTGATTGCAACAGATTGAAAATAGCCGATCTACAAGCTCACAACGCGCCGCGATGCGACGCGTTGTGAGCTTGTAGATCGGCTATTTTCAAATAGCCTAGGTATAAATTAAGGCTAAAGTGGTTAATGATTTTTTTCATAATGTATTAATTTAATATCTGCAAAGTAACTAGTAACTAAAGTTTTCAAATAATTGTATTGGAGTAAAAGTACAATATTTGCCTCTGAGATGTAGTGGAGTAGAAGTAAAAGTATAGACAATTGGAAATACTCCAGTAAAGTAAAAGTACCTCAAAATTGTACTTAAGTACAGTACTTGACTTACAGTACTTCTCTCCCATTGGCTACCGCTAATTAGAGGTTTTCAAAATTGCCAAGACACATTTCGTGAAACCATGATTTTCTCCAAACTTAAAAAATGTAATAAAATAAATAAATACAATAAACACATCTTCTAAACTACATTCACAAAACCCCTGAATCTTCCCAATCCCCTCAAAACCGTTGTCTGTGTTCAAAAAGCAAACAATGCTTTCAGATCATACACAGAAAACACTGCAGAGACTTAATTAAGAGCACACTGGCTCTCAATGTGTTTTCAAAGTTTTTGAAAACACCCCAAAAAACTAAAACATTTTCAATCTCCGCTCTCAAAAAAGTGCTTGGCACTCAGCATCAAGGGTTGGATGGAGGGTAAGTCCCTGGATGCTCAAGCTACAGAAACAGGAGATAGGCTCCTGCCCTATGCAATGGGCAGTGGTGGAAAAAGTACTCCTATGTTTTACTTAAGGAAAAGTATCAATACTGCAAGGTAGAAATACTCTGTCACATTTACTTGAGAAAGGGTACACAAGTATTGGTATCAAAATGTACTTAAAAGTACTAAAAGTACTCATTATGCAGAATGTCCCATTTCAAGTTTTCAAATGTATAAAAATCATTTGAAAATAGCAGATCTACAAGCTCACAATGTGTCGCATCGCGACTCATTGTGAGCTTGTAGATCTGCTATTATATAATCTGCTTATATAAAGGCCAAAATGTATACAGGGCTGAAGTGGTTAATGCATGTTTTGTAATAATAATCTAAATCTACAAAGTAACTAGTAAATAAAGTTTTCAAATAAATGTAGTTGAGTAAAAGTACAATATTTGCCTCTGAGATGTAGTGGAGTAGAAGTAAAAGCATTGTACATTGGAAGTACTCCAGTAAAGTAAAAGTCCTTGAATAAATGTACTTAGTTACTTTACACCACTGCCTATGGGCCACATATGGCTCTGCAATACCTACTTACATAGTGGTATTGGTAAATGTACTCAAGTAACAAAGTAACTTTTTTTCCACCGCTGAACTTTTGCCTCCCATGTTTACCATTTTTGCAACATCAGTTCATCACAGTGTGAAGTGTGTTCAGTGAGCTGAGAATGTGTTAAGAGTTTAGCAGAAAGAGTGGATGAGATTTGCAAATTGTGTCTAACTATGTGAACACTGCTGAAGGTTTTTTGCCAAACGAGCGATTGATTCAACAAATGGGTTTAGAACACTGAGCATGTGGTTCAGAGAATGGGCTTTTGTGTTTTAAACTATGCAGGAAAAAACTGTGAAGTCACCATGAAAAACAGAAGTATAGTGATGATGATGATGATGGTCTGAGGACTGAAATGTTTCACTGCCGGTATTTACACTTTGTCGTTATCGTTGCTGTCGGAGCAGAAATTTGTATCTCCATATTTTAACTTTTTTATGTTTTTGTCATAAATTAATGCTCTTTCTATAGCATACATGGGCAACTGGCGGCCCGGGGGCCACAAGCGGCCCCCACCTTCACTTAATGCGGCCCGCAGGTTAATATCAGAATACTGATATACCGGTATTATTGAAATCAGATGTTACAATTCACAACATGACCCGCTTTAATTACTTCAGTATATGTTAGTAGCTTAATGACTAGTATTAAAGGAGCTACACCATGAATTTAAAAAATAATAATAATATTTGATATCATATTGTTTATGTCCCTCAAACGTTTTTCAAAAGGTTTGAGCCTAAATCAAGCCTCAGATATACTCATTCCAACTAACTTCTCTCTGGCTTATAAAGCACTTTCACCTGCAATACCACATTGTCCTGTTTGGCATGGGGCGCTATTGAGACAGTTTGTAAGCATGCTATGTCCTGGTTCTGTGTGGAAAAAGTAAAAAAAAAAAATAAGAAAAAAATTTAAAAAAAAAAAAATTAAAAAAAAAAAAAAAAATTTTTTTTTTTTTTTTTTTTTTGGTTAGAACTGAAAAACGGGAGGAATTGTTCCCAGACGTGACGTAGGGTGGGGGAACAAATCTGACGGACTGTTTTCAGACCAATTTACATAAAAACCACAGATAGCCTATGAAAGCCTGCATGCTCGAAGTCGGGTATTTGTTGGAACAGAAGAGAGGTGGGGGAGACCAAAAACACACAAAAATTAAGAAAAAGTTAAAATTCATGGTGTAGACCCTTTAAAATTCATTGTCTTTTTTATGTCCAATGTATTTAAGTTCATAAAGTTAACATAAGTATAACTAAATGCATTTGAAATGAAATACAAATGTTACTTTTCAGGATTCTAATTCAAAAATAGCAAAAAATAGCAGATCTACAAGCTCAAAACGCGTGTGTGCCCTCTGACAGTATATGCAATGTGGCCCTCTGGAGTGAATGTGGAAATATAGTGGCCCTCTCCATCATCAAAGTTGCCCGCCACTGTTCTACAGTGTCACACACTGGTACGATGCATCGGCCATCGATCGGCCGTTTTGCTACTTTTGAATTTGAATCCTGAAGAGTAACGGTTTGGACATAATGAGGTTTCCACCCGACAGCAACGACATGTTTAAGTAAAAAAATAATTTACAAAAATCTATATTTGCACCCAAAGAGCCTCAGTACTTGTTGTCAGTGTGCAGCAGGTATCTTCTAATTAAGTTGGACTGCTAGACTGCATGGCCTCTCACACCCTGACCTGACCTACTCCTTAGTAAGTCTGGAGTACAGAGCGCAAATTATAAACTAAACGTTTTTTTTAATAATAGTTTCGGTCAAAGGTCCTTCTTCAGGGCATCAGGTCTTCGACCTGTAAACAGTGGCGGAAAGTACAGTAATTAAGTAAATGTACTCAAGTACTGTACTTATGTACAATGTGGAGGTACTTTTACTTTACTGGAGTATTATGTACTTTTGCTTCTACTTCACTACATCTCAGAGGCAAATATTGTACTTTTACTCCACTACAATTGTTTTAAAACTTGAGACACTAGCTGCTTTGCAGATATACATTATTGTATCATAAAACACATTAACCACTTTAGCCCTATTTAATACATGAAACACATACATGAAAATAGTCGATCTACAAGCTCACAACACGTCACGATGTGAGCTTGTAGATCTGCTATTTTCAAACATTTGAGTACTTTTACTTTTGGTACTTTAAGTATTGTTTTGATACCAATACTTTTGTACGTTGACTCAAGTAGCATTTTGAACACAGGCCTATTACTTGTAACAGAGTATTTTTATATTGGTGTATTGCTACCTTTACTTAAGTAAAATATCTGAGTACTTCTTCCATCACTGCCTGTAAATGTAAATGTAAAATACCCCCCCCCCCTCCCCCCTCCCAGGTGTCAGTCAGGGGGCCTAGTACATCTAGCCACGCCCCTTCATAGATTTCCTTCTATGACCCGAGTTATCAAACTCTGAAGTTTCACTTTAACTTTCCCTTCAACGGGCAATCCAGGCTGTCATGGCCCGGGGGCGACTCATACACATAGCAATCACTGTGAGCTGTGATTGGTCTACTTTTGGAGGGGACAGCCGACATTCTCTTTCTGTCAGGGCCTGTCATCCTGTGTCGTTTTTATGAATCTTTTATTGCGAGAGCCTTCTGAGCCTGTCCTTTTTTCTATCTGCCCGCTGGTTTCACAGCCTCGCAGTAAAAGATAGAAGCAGCCTGAATAACAGTGTTGTCAAAATAATCTGTTCTAACCCTTTAAGGCCGGGAAGGGAACGCATGTGTGTCATTTCAAGATGTCTTTGGGCTATTCAAAAAATAGCAGATATACAAGCTGAGTGCTGCGCCATGAGCTTGTAGATCTGCTATTTTTTTTTAAAGTTTGTGCAAAATTTGTATATACATTTTTAACTCAAACCTTTGCTTCTGGGGGTCCCTGGAACAAAATATTTTTAGATGGAATGGGGTCCGCGGACAAATACATATTATTTTGGGGGTCCTTGACATGAAAAAAGTTTGAAAACCATTGATAATATAACAACATAAGTCAAATAAAAAATAGAATACATTTGTAAAATCCCCAGAAGCAAAGATTTGAGTTAAAAACTTTCGTTTTAAAAAAGTATATATATATATATATCCAAACTAAAGATTTGCACACATTTTCACGATTTTTCTAAAAAATAGCAGATCTACAAGCTCATAGCGCGGCACTCGGTGCCGCGCTATGAGCTTGTATATCTGCTATTTTTGAATAGCCAAAGAAATCTAAAGTGATACAGATGCGTTCCAGGTCTTAATGGGTTAAGATTATCGGACTGAAAAGAAAAACCCTCCCCCCAAAAGACCTTCTGAGTTCTGTCTTGCAACCGACACAAAATCCTTTCCAGAAAGATGCGAGCGTTTTGGCTTCTGGACATGTTTTAGCAGGTGGGTTTACTCTGAAGCCATCAGAGCCATGTTATGTGTTTTTGTCTTGTAAAAAACCAACCACCATTCTAAATCATACATCTCCCTCAGCCACAGAAATATGACTTTTAAATGCCTCGTACATTTATTATTTGGTCGACCTTTCTAGTCCTGCTTTGTTGAAATACCATTTTGACCATCTCACCTCTACAAACGGTTACCAAGTCCCCATGTGTAGGCCGCTGTGTTAGGAGCATAGACTGTAAAAAATGAATGGACAAAGCCACTCCCCTGCTTTCTACAGACCGAAAATGAAGCCGATAGTTCAGGAACGTGTATCCTCCCATCTTTAATATATACAGTTGGCCACGCCGTAACTCAAACGCTATTGGTTGAGACCAGACATGTGACCAGGGAACCGGAAAACAACCCCCAAAGAATGCTATTGGTTGGGTAGCTTGTCAATCAAGAGCGGGGCGGGGAATGAATGCTATTGGTTGTGTAGGTTGTCAATCAAATCATCCCGCCCCTCCTGGAGCATAGCCTACTTTATCGTCAATTTTAGAATAAATGGGACCATAATTTAGCAAAACGCATATCATGATGATTGAAAGGAGACTTTAAACTAGTGACTGGAAGCATATCAAATTTATGACAATTTTTATTACGGTAAGAAAATCTTGTCTAAAGTTTGTCAAAAAACCCATTCACTTCGCGTTAAAATAAATTATTTCTGACACCGCAGGTCGGCGCAGGGTAAAACAGTGCCACACTCTGGCCATTCATAAGCTTCCGTGTTGGGCTCATCGTAAATATCCAAGCCTTGGCCCTTGGTTAGGAGATGTGCCGATATGAACATTTCATATCACGATTATTGTGGCTGAAATAATTGCGCTCAGCGATATTATCACGATAATCAAAAATATGTTTAAAACTATCCTCTGAGGGGAGCATTAGTCAAAAATAGCAGATCTACAAGCTCACGACAATACAAGTATTGTGAGCTTGTAGATCTGTAAGTGTAAATAGGAAAACAGCAGTCGAAGTACGGAGCCAGCTGAGGTCCAGTGTATGACCAAGGAAAATGGGTAAAATGGGTGGTCCCAGATTGGCCCGTGGCAAAGCAACTGTTTTGTGTGTGCCTGCGTGCGTGTGTGTGTTCCTCGTCTTTGCTTCCTGTGCACACTTACATAATTTTGTTTATTTATCCGCAACAGTGCTGTATATGAGATTTATAGTCAGTTTACAATTTCAAATTAGCCCACTCTTTGCCTTGGTGTCTCTGCGGATCAGTAATGGGAGTGCGTGTGAGCGACTAACATATTAAAATGAGCCTTTGTACCAGTCAGCGTTTCTCTAACCAGGGTGAATTAAACAATACTGTGAATAATCCACTGAACATGGCCGTGGCACATGCTCATTACTGCACTTCATTTTCTGTGCACAATTAGCCATTCTTGTGCTGACATAATCAGAATACACCTGGCGGGCGGCTTTGGGGGGAAAAGTTTTAACGTTTTGGAGTCGGCCCACTTGACATCCGATTCCGAGCACGTAGGCGGGCGCACACGGCCACACGCACAGTCACTCTCACACGCACGCACGCACGCACGCACGCACGCACGCACGCACGCACGCACGCACGCACGCACGCACACACACACACACACACACACACACACACACACACACACACACACACACACACACACACACAGTTGCTGTGTCAGTCCATAGTTTTCATTTTGAATTGGCTCAAATAACTCTCATGCACGCACACACACACACACACACACACACACACGCACACGCACACGCACACGCACACACACCACTGTAGGCATACAGTATTACTGCCATGAATGATCGCTTTAAGGCATACTGTAATATGTAACTTTAATTGCCCTGTGTTTACATTACAACAAAACAATACATAAATGTTTACCAATCATGTCCCTCTAAAGCAGAAGTTATCATCCACTGGAGTAGTGCGGTTGTAGTTTACCTGCAGAAACACGTTGCCCGCCAGGGAAACTCTCCCCTGTCAGGTAATAAGAAGGTCAGTTGGCTCTCATGCATTGAAGGAGGCATGAGCTCGGCCCTGGCCTCCCTAGGTTGGCAGAGGGAAGGTAGTGCCCAGGATTACATAGACAATTGGCACGGGGTGTAAAAAATAGGGGTTACAAAATCGTGCGATAAAAAATTTGAATAAAAAAAAAAAAAGAAACACGTTGCCCTCTCGCTGTATTTTGGGTGTTTTTATGGTTTGTTTTAGTAGACGGGACGTTTATGGTCTACCACAACAGGGAAAAGAAACAAATACAGCGAGAGGGCAATGTGTTTCTGCATGTTAACACCACCAGACTACTCCAGTGTGTTTCTGCATGTTAACACCACCACACTACTCCAGTGTGTTTCTGCATGTTAACACCACCACACTACTCCAGTGTGTTTCTGCATGTTAACACCACCACACTACTCCAGTGGCTGATGACTGCTGGTATGGGTGGGGGAGATTATATATTGTTTTGTTATGTAAACACAATTCAAAGTTACATACTACGTCTTTAAAGGAGTAGTTCACCCAAAGAATGACTCATTTTCTATCGAAAAACTCCAATGGTCATCACATTATATGCTCAGGAAGTGTTCCTGAGCATATAATGTGATGACCATTGGAGTCTCCGGGCAGGAGACCCAATAGACCAATTATTTGTTTACCAACATTGAGACTGGACGCACACACAGGTGATTGTTTCATGCAATCAATCCCCAACATATTGTTTCGCTGGTTTCAGTTCATTCAACCCCCTCCTGTGTGTTGGCTAGTGAGGCGCGTCCTAGCGAGACCTGACAGAATGGGTTTCATTTGGTGCCGGCCGTCGTCTGTTAAGGGGTCCCCTTAATCCATTAAGACCTGGAACGCATCTGTGTCACTTTTTGATTTGAGCTAAAAAAACATTATTTTACACTTTGGCTATTCAAAAATAGAGAAAATGTGTGCAAATTAATATACCTATATTATTTTCAAGCAAACATTTTTAACTGAAATCTTTGCGTCTTGGGGGTCCCTGGAACATAATGTTTTGAGATGGGGGTCCGCGGCCAAATACACATACATTTTGACATGAAAACGTTTGAAAACCACTGACATAGCAACAGACGTTCTTTCAAAAAACTGTTAGGGTTTAGAAGACATTTTGTAGAATCGGAACCTCAGGTTAACAGACGACGTCACACGCAAAACCCCGAAACAATATGTTGGGAATTGATTACATGAAACAATCACCTGTGCGTCCAGTCTCAATGTTGGTAAACAAATAATTGGTCTATAGAGACTCAATTCTCCTGGTGAGCAACCACCTGGTCATTTAATTATTGTCTTATAGGAATGTGACAAAAACAAAAAATAAATCTCCATGAATTCAAGGCTTCGTGGTGTGTTTAATTGATAGAACTATTCCCTTAAGAAGCTCAGCAATGATACCAGCAGAAGTCCTGAGTCACTAATTGGCGACATGAATGAAGCTTATTTAGGTCATGACTGACTTTGTATGAGTTCCTGGGAGAGTGGGCGCCGGGCGGGGCTAAACGTGAAGGTTTTTACAGATCAAGTACGACGAAGGCATTTTGTTTACAAGGCTGTGTTTTTGCAAACACCCCTCCATACACACACATACAAACACACAAACACATAGAAACACACACACTTACAAACACCCCTCCATACACACACACACACAGCACAGCCACATTAATTATTCTAATGTACAAACATCTCGCTCATCCTCCCAATCTCGTTTGATCTCTTGCTCTTGCCTCTCTCTGTCTACCCCCCTGTGTGTGTCTCTCTCTCTCTCTCTCTCTCTCTCTCTCTCTCTCTCTCTCTCTCCCTCTCTCTCTCTCTCTCTCTCTCTCTCTCTCTCTCTCTCTCTCTCTGTAGTGTCGAGGGTCCCGGTGGCACAGAACAACATGTCATGAACTCGGTACAACTCACAGAGCTCATTCCCTTCGTCACATCTTCGTCTTCAGATCGCTATAGCATGGCAGTCAGGCTTGAAGGAGGCAGTGGAGTAAAGTAACTAACTACATTTACTCAAATACTGTACTTAAGTAAAATGTTGAGGTCTTTTTTTTTACCTTACTGGAGTATTTCCAGTTTTCAATAATTTAACTTCTACTCCACTGCATCTCAGAGGCAAATATTATACTTTTACTCCACTACAATTATTTGAAAACTTGAGTTACTAGTTGCTTTGTAGATTTTGATAAAACATACATTAACATACATTAAATAGCCAATCTACAAGCTCACAATGCGTCGCTATGCGACACATTGTGAGCCTGTAGATCTGCTATTTTCAAAAGATTTTTATACATTTGAAAACTTGAAACGCATACATTTTGATACCAATACTTTTGTACTTTTACTCAAGTAAATTCTGAGTTTTTGACTTTTACTTGTAACAGAGTATTTCTACATTGCAGTATTGATACTTTTACTACAAAAAAATCACACCCTGTGTGAAGGTAGCGGCGCCTTTGATACATTTTGTCATCGATATGTGTTTATAATGTGTTTATAGCCATGTGTCACGTGAAGCTTGACCAATCACTTTGTTGACGGGTCTGACCAATCAGAACGTTGACGGGTCTGACCAATCAGAACGTTGACGGGTCTGACCAATCAGAACGTTGACGGTGAACACGGACAAAGTCAGGTATAGAGCAGGATCCGCTCTATACCTAAAGGTATAGAGCGGCTAGCGCCACTAAAAATGTAGTACTTTCTCCACCACTGAAGGGAGGGGTGGGGGTGATGATGACGATGATGTAAGGCACGTCTTTGCTACTTCTCTCTGCCTTCCAACGACCTCGGTGGAGCCCCCCTCAGGAGGACCCCCGC
>NC_139941.1:50070792-50228292 GCF_963454915.1 Gymnoscopelus microlampas | reverse complement strand
ACATTTTCCATCTTGCAGATGGAACATTCCTTCTTGCAGAATACACAACATCACCCGCCCTGCCCTCATCAACCGTGGCAGAGCATTCTCTCAGCCTCTGATACGCTTTCCAGTGGGGAGAAAGTAACTAAGTGGGTTCTCCAACTTTTTCGTGTGAAGGACCCCCCAAATTGACGTATGAACTATTTGTCCGTGGACCCGCATCTGAAAACAGTTTGTGCCAGCGACCCCCCCAGAAGAGACGATTTGTAAAATTATTCCAAAAATGTTTCAAACACTTTCTTGGTTCTCTGTTTTGATTTTAAAATAATCGTTTTCAGATTGGAGGAGTTTCATCATGTATTTCAAGGTAGTTCAGCCGGTCGCTATCATGGTCAGAGAGGGTCGTTTCCATTGCAATCAGACGTGGACCAAAATCCTCCACTTTGGCTCCAACAGCATTCAAAGTTTCTTTTGATCGGCGAGAGTGTTTTTATTTCAGCTGAAATTGCTGCTATCAGGTCCGATATGGATAGTGGAGCTGCTGCAGAGTGGCTTGTCTAGTGGACATGGCGTCTGGTTTATTCTTGCCACCGGTCATTTAAACTAAATTTAGGCTGAGCTGTAGTTTGCTACAGCAGTGCTGTTGGATATTCGTTAAGTTTACTGACGGTGTGGATTATAAAGGATAAAAATGTTTTATAAAGCTCCGGAGCTGCTCTCTCGTGCGTGTGCCTCACTCAGCCGCCATGCCCGGAGAGCCGTGGAAAAAAAAGTTTCAAACACTTTCAAGATTTTTCAAAAATATAGGCTATTCAAAATATTTTTCACTAGCCAACATACAGAATAAATGGATAAAGTGGTTAAAATGATTGTGATTCTATGTTAACTACTTTTGCTGGGGTCCCCCCTGGAACCCCCCCTAAGGTCCCTGGGACCCCACTTTGAGATGGGATTTCTGTCTCCGCCAGAGGTGGAGAGTATGTTTTCGTTCTTGTCCTCCCGTGTGTCCGTCCGTCTCAGCCAAGCTAACATTGGTCAAGCTTCACGTGACAATATGTTGTCACCAATGCTTTTGATTGGCTAGCGGGACGCATGACGAAATACAAACCTATAAATAGGTGTGTCACTTCAAAAAATCATTTATATTTTTTGAAGTGAGCTTTCATCAGCCAAGTTAACATTGGTCAAGTGACACGTGACAATATGTAATATAAATAGGTAAGACAGGATTAATCAGGAACAGTACTGGCGGAGACCTGTGCTCCGAGGAGCACATTTTCTAGTTTGTCTTGTTTTTAATAAGTGTTAAATAGCTCTATATTCTGATATAAATCATTGCTATATAGTGTTTGTTCAGTAACAGGGGTCTCTCCTTGTCTCTCCAGCTCTTTAGTAAACAGGAAAAAAAAGAAAACGTTCTCAGGTGGTGATCTAATCAGGAGAGAAACCTCTTGTTTGCCGGATAAACAAGAGCAATGGGAAGTGATGACACCCAGGAATGAGCAGAGCAAATTGGAACTGGAACCCAATCAAATTGAAGCTGATGAATGGGTACTCTCTGCTGATTGGGTGAAATTGGCAAACCCACCTGAGCATTTATTTTCTTGTTATTAAAGAGCTGGGCAGACAGGGAGGTCCCTGTTATGGGGAGAAAACACTCTATAGCAATGATTACTACCAGAATATACTAGAGCTTTGACCTTTTAACAAAAAACACATTGTGTTTTAGCCAAAAAATATCACATACCCTGTATTCCTGCCAATACCCAGTGGTGGAAAAAGTACTCAAATGTTTTACTTAAGTAAAAGCATCAATACTACAATGTAGAGATACTCTTACAAGTAAAAGTCTGGAATTCAAAATGTACTTGAGTAAAGGTACAAAAGTATTGGTATCAAAGTGTACTTAAAGTACCAAAAGTAGAAAGTACTCATTATGCAGAATGTCCCATTTCACAAGTTTTAAAATGTATACAAATCATTTGAAAATAGCAGATCTTCAAGCTCACAATGTGTCGCATTGCGACGCATTGTGAGCTTGTAGATCGGCTATTTTCAAATGGCCGAAATGTATACTGTATAAGGGCTGAAGTGTTCTAAAGTGTTCATGTAATTGTAGTGGAATAAAACTTAAGTACAGTACTTGAGTAAATGTACTTAGTTACTTTACACCGCTGCCAATACCCGATCTACAAGGTTGTGATGCGACGCATTGCGAACAAAAACATATCTTTCTACATAATTAGTATATTTACTTGTGGCACTACAAGTATATTTTGATGCCAATTTTACTCAGGTAAAATGTCGAATACAGGAGCTTTACTCGTATAACAGAAATAATTTCTACATTGTGGTATCGGATACTTTTACCGTACTTAAAAAAATCTGAGTACTGTCTTCCAGCCATCGTGTTGATTATGATTACTTCTAACTGTGGTTTGGCAATGGAAGTGAGAGAGGTATTTGCCACAGAAAACAAAGTGTGTAATTACTTATCTGTTTTCTCCGCGGTTGTCTCTGCCACGGCACCACAAATCAATTAATCTGTCCTCAGAAATGATAAATAACGAGAGGAACGAGAGGAGGGGGCTAAATAGATTTCGGAGAACAAATCCGATATTTCACCTTGGAGAGAGAGGAGAGAGGAAGCTTCTGCAGAGCAAAAGATGGATACAGTATAATGAGTCCCCTGTTACTGACTTAACCCGTTAAAACATGGCAACGCATATCTGTGTAACCACTTTAACCGATATTTTATGCTTTGGGGCTATTCAAAAATAGCAGAAAATCTATGCACATCTTTGAATATATACAGTATATTTTTTAAAGCGAACATTTTTTACTCAAATCTTTGTGTCTGGGGGGGTCCCTGGAACAACATATTTTGAGATGGGGGGTCCGAGGTCAATTATATATAAATTTGGGGGTCCTTGACAATTATGAAAAAGTGTGAGAACCACTATAGCAACATGCATCTTTTTAGAAGGCATTTGTGGAATCGGCTTCAGGCCTTAATGGGTTAAGTAAAAAAATACATATAATTCTGGGGGTCCTTGACATGAAAAAGTTTGAGAACCACTGATTAATATAGCGACATTGATATATATTTGCCATGAAATTGGCCGAAATTATTCAAAATGTTCCGATACTCTCAAGATATTCTTCTGCCTACACATACGTCATGTCCTAGTATGAGCCAATAGGGGAAGGGGATCAACGTCACGTGATACCCTTGTCTGACCCGACAAAAACTCTGATGTGTCTCAAAGAATATTATTATTGGCAGAATAGCTGCCAATAATAATTATTGGCATTATGGGCAGAACAAGCTCAAAACACGTCGCAGTGAGACACGTTCTGAGCTTGTAGATCTGCTATTTTTTTATTGGAATCCTGAAAAGTAACATTTTGATTTCATTTCAAATGCAAATACATTGGACATAGAAAAAGACAATAGAATTTTAATACTAGTCATTAAGCTACTATAATATAGACTGAAGTAATTCAAGCGGGTCATGTTTGCATGTTTGGTATTATAACAGCTGAAATCAATAATATATCAGTATTCCGATATTAACGCGTGGGCCGCATTAAGTGAAGGTGGGGGCCGCATGTGGCCCCCGGGCCGCCAGTTGCCCATGTATGCACTAAATGTAACAATGTGTACGTTCCGTAATGCAATTCCTAAGCTGTGTTGTTTCACCCAATGAAAGCGGCCACACTCCAAAATACCCGTATGTGTGTCTAAAATAATATGTACAGTATTCAAGTCTGCAGTCCGCGGACTTTTATTATTTCTTATATATTTCCACTGTTTGTCCTGCGCCTGCCGTCCAGTTTTATTGTTTCCCTGATGTATCTCTTTAAATCAGAAGAGGCAGTTTGCTGTAAATAATATCCCTCTCAAAAAGTACCACAAAGTAATCAAAGGCCTTTGCCTTTTATTTGTTTATATTTATTTTCCCACCAACTCTTCAAGTTCAATTCAGTCAATATCAAAGAAGTGCATTTTCCAAAAAAAACACCCCAGTGATACATGGTTGACTTGGATAAGGGCTAAGGGGATTATCCCATTAAGAGCGGAAAATAATCTGTGTGATTTTTGGATTTCTTTGGCTATTCAAAAATAGCAGATCTACAAGCTTGTAGCACGGCACAGAGTCCAAATCTTTGAATATATATATTTTTTTTTTTAAAGAAAACATTTGTTACTCAAATCTTTGCTTCTGGGGATTCTACAAAATGTCTTCTAAACCCTAACAGTAAAAAAAACCTATGTTGCTATAAGTAGTTCTCAAAGTTTGTCATGTCAAGGAGCCCCAAAATGATATGTATTTGGCCGCGGACCCCCATCTCAAAATATGTTGTTCCAGGGACCCCCAGAAGCAAAGATTTGAGTTAAAAACGTTCACTTAAAAATATATATGCATTCAAAGATTTGAACACATTTTCAAGAAATTTAAAACAAATAGCAGATCTATTTATAATGACACACAACAGATGCGTTCCCGGTCTTAATGGGTTATATGCAGAAAGCGTGGATATCTCCAGTTACCTCCCAGATATAAAAACAAAAGCCAGATACATCAAGCCAAAACAGGACAAACTCGCTGTCTCTTCCGTGTGTAAATTGCTTTTGGCAAAAAAGAGGGGAAGAAAAATAAAATAATAAAAAAAGAAACAAGGGAAGGGGGAGGGTGGGGTGGAATGTCCTCGGGCGATTTCTGTCGGTACAGGATGAAAGGAAAACGATTGCCTTTTCAAGTGACTGTACCCCGTAGCTCTATGGCAAAGGGACAGGAACCATATCGCTGGGTCCTGCTCTCACCTATTTTTTGTTACGGCCCAGCCAGAGCCAGCTTCTTCTCTCTCCTCACTGAATTTAAGCCATAGCGGCGTCTTATAATCAGTTGTGGTGTAACCAGCAGTGGTGGAAAAAGTACTCACAGTTTTTAACTTAAGTAAAAGTATCAATACTGCAATGTAGAAATACGCAATGATACAAATGTTTTGAAAATAGCAGATCTACAAGCTCACAATGTGTCGCATCACGACCACTTTACCCCTGAGCTGGCAGTGGCTCAGGGGTAAAGTGGCCAGTAGAGTGGCCGGATGGCAACCGCAAGGTTCCCAGTTTGATCCCGGGCTCCCCCAGAGTTAGTGTCAAAGTGTCCTTGAGCAAGACACTGAACCCCTAATTGCTCCAGATGAGCAGGTTGGTGCCTTGCATGGTTTCCTCCTCCATCGGTGTGTGAATGTGTGTGTGAATGGGTGAATGTAATGCACAATCTATGTAAAGCACTTTGGATAAAAGTGCAATTCAAATGCACCATTTTATTGTGATCTTGTAAGGTTAATGTATGTTTTGTAATAATAATCAAAATCTACAACGTAGGCTAACTAGTAAGTTTTCAAATAATTAAAGTGGAGTAAAAGTGCAGTATTTGCCTCTGAAATGTAGTGTGTGGGAGTGGAAGTAAAAGTATTGAAAACTGGAAATACTACAGTAAAATAAAAGTGCCTCAAAATTGTACTTAAGTACAGTACTTGAGTAAATGTACTTAGTTACTTTACACCACTGAAAGAGCAGATCTGCTATTTTCAACTGGCTGATATATATATAGAGTCCGAGTGGTTAAAGAGATTTTGACACCATATTAACTCATTTTGCTTGGGACCCCCTGGAACCCCCTCAGGGACCCCCCAGACCCCCACTTTTGGCCTGTATAGCACTGACATTGAACAGGATCCATTGCTGGGTCCATTCCCACCTATATTATTATTTTCACGGCCAGCCACCGTCCTCTTCTCTCTCCCCGTCCGCATTAGCCATTGTAGCCCCGTCTTATAATAAGCTCTGCATTGATTAGTAATGCCCTTACGGTAATAAGCAGTAAATTAAACAGCGAGCCGTAGTAGTTGCCCCTCATGCCGAGAGCCCGGCTGTTTAACCCAATAAGACTGGGAACGCATTTGTGTGTCATTTTTAGATTTATTTGGCTACTAAAAAAATAGCAGATCTACAAGCTCGGTGCCGTGCTATGAGCTTGTAGATCTAGATCTTGTAGATCGAACATTATAGCTCAAACCTTTGTTTCTGGGGATTCTACAAATGTCTTCTAAATCCTAACAATCTTATAATATTGCTATATCAGTGGTTCGCAAACTTTCTCATGTCAAGGACCCCTAAAATCATATGTATTTGGCTGCGGACTCCCATCTCAAAATATGTTGTTCCAGGGACCCTCAAGAAGCAAAGATTTATTAAGAAAAATCTCAAATATATATTCCAAGATTTGCACCAAATGTTCAAGATTTTTTCTAAAAAAATTAAATCTACAAGCTCATAGCGGACCCCCGTGGACCCCCATCTGAAAATATTTTGTTCCAGGCAAAGATTTGAGTAAAAATGTATACATATATTCAAAGATTTGCATACATTTTCACGACTTTATTTCTCGAAAATAGCAGATCTACAAGCTCATAGCGCGGCACTCGGTGCCGCACTATGAGCTTGTAGATCTGCTATTTTTGAATAGCCCAAATAAATCTTAAAATGACACAGATGCGTTCCCGGTCTTAACGGGTTAATTAGTAAGCCAAATAGGAAATCAAACTGAAAGCAAAATCAATACGCGGGAAATATATGTAGGGCTATAGGTGTAGGGTGGTGGAGAGAATACACAGTGAAATCTGTGAGTGTTAATTCAACTCCGAAGGAGTGCAGGAAATGGAATGGAATGGACCCCGCGAGGGTAGGGTCGATTTAAACTCCTCAGAGTCCAATTAACGCCCAGGATTTTTACTGTGTGGTATATGCTATACTTCAAAAGGCTGTGTCAGTGCGGTCTCGCTTAACCCTTTAAGACCGGGAATAAATCTGTGTGTTATTTTTTTTATTTCTTTGGCTATTCAAAAATAGCAGATATACAAGCTTGTAGATCTGCTATTTTTTTTTAAACAATTATAAAAATGTGTGCAAATCTTTGAATATATGTAATTTTTTTAAAGCGAACATTTGTCATTTGTAACTCAAATCTTTGCTTCTGGGGGGTCCCTGGAACAACATATTCTTTTGAGATGTCCGCAGCCAAATAGATAACAGTTTGGGGGGTCCTTGACATGAAAAAGTTTGAGCGCCACAAAAAAACATACGTTTTTAAAAAGAAAAACCTGCTTCCCCAGAAGCAAAGATTTGAGTTACAAATGTTCGCTTTGAAAAAATATGTATATATTCAAATAATTGCACAAATTTTCACAATTTTTCAAAAATAGTAGATCTACAAGCTCATAGCGTGGCTATGAGCTTGAGAAAAAAATATGAGCTATGAGAAAAAAATCTAGGATAAAAAATAAATATATATATATAAGAAAAGCAGATCTACAAGCTCCACGCTATGAGCTTGTAGATCTGCTATTATTTGAATAGCCAAAATAAATACCGTTCCCGGTCTCAACGGGTTAAGAGCGCCAGCGCGATGAAATAAGTTGTCTTCAACAGGCTCTTTGAACGCAGTTATGTCTCCCAGGGGAGACGCTCTGTCTCTGACCCCTGTCGGAGCAGCTAGTGTGAAAAACATGTTGTTTTCAACAGGTTACTGCATGCGCTACATCTTTTATTCCGCTCACATGACGGAGTATATACCGGGGGGGCACGTTCAAGATCAAAGAAAATGGTGGAAACAAAGTGTCCAACCCCCCGGTGCTTGAGTCAAAGTGTAAGATACTTCCATGGTCTCCAGTATATGATTCAAGTACGAGTGAAAGTCGCTCTGTCTGTAGGCTACTTGTGTTAAAGTACTGCTGTATTTGCTTGACTCTTTCACTGCCAGAGTATATACATTAATACACTCACCCGCTGCCAGCGTTTTTGTGTTTTTTAACCTTTTCAAGTGGTCAAACAGGTAGACCCCCAGAGGAAACAATTTTCACCCGCGAGGTAACTTTCCATGTCGAAGGCACGCGGAAAGCAGCATAGACCGTCAAAAATGCACGTCTTTCCCACCTCCCCAACTGGCCACAGAACATTTATATACATTATGATCGCTTGTCAGCCCGTTGGGATCACTGTTCGTTGTCTAGAGAAACAAAATGTATAACCGGAGCTGCCCATTCATTATGTTTAGACCATGTTGAAAATAGGATGTCTTGCGAAATACAGTGGAAACGAAAGTCAACCCAAGATATAGGCATTTCCAGGAAACCATTAAACAGGAAGTGGACGGAAGCAGAAATCTTCGTATGATGTTATTTCCGGATCCGGGTGAGTGGAAAGTGAAGCTGATCACTCGGTTGACAGAGAACAGCGCCATCTTTTATAAGACGATTAAAGAACGAAAACTCGTCCAAACTCTTCGACGGCAGGCTGCGCCTCAGCAGAATTCAACGAGTTGACTCGTTCATTCCAGGCAAAGAGTTAAGAAAACATTCTTAACTAGTCAAAAGTGCATGTCTTTAAACATACTTAAGTATTCAAAAGTAAAATTACAAAGTACAAAAAAAAAAGACCTTACCTGATATGATGGAGGCCAGGCGGAAGGCGTCCGGATGACGTACCGGAGCCACGGGTTCATACGGAGAGGTTTCGTAGAACTCTCCACCTGAGAAAACATGAACAGAAGACAAAACGGTCTGTTACTTTGAAATATGATGGCAGACATGTTTTTCTTTATCAGCAGAAAATAAGAAAAAAAAGAACATGTGTTCCATTGGATCCAATATGCTCATTTTACTTGAATATTATATATTTTTAATATTGTTTTTATATGGGATACTTGATATTCACTCCACTACATTTCAAAGACAGATCGGCTATGTTTTATTATTTGAATAAAGGCTTCAGTGGTTCATTCATAATGTTCTTATGAATAATAATAATTTTCCCCTTCCTAGAAAGTCAAAAGTACAATATTTGTCTTTGAAATGCAGTGGAGTGAAAGTATCCCAAAATACCAGCACAGAATCCTCAATATTCTTTTTTTTGTTGCCTTTATTGGATAGTATTAGTGGAGAGAGACAGGAATTGGGGAGAGAGACACGGGCAATGACACACAGCAAAGGCCATCAGGCTCGGGACTCGAACCCGCGACTCGCTGTCAGACTACATTGAGCCTAAGTGTCCGGACCGCTAGGCCAGCCGTCCAGGACAATCCTCAATGAACCGCTTTCACGTTCCTGTTAAAGTGTTTTCTTTGTTTTATTTTTCAAAGGTAATGGAAATATCAGATCTACAAGCTTGTAGATTGGGGCTATTTCAACTACTTTCAGGCCTAGACAAAGTAGGGCATTCATTTACCCCAAAAAAAACACATTGAAGTATGGAGATACACGTTTTTCTGTCTGATATGTTCATGTCTCGTCCGCAGTCCCACATCAACACGCAGTGTGTTTTTTCTTCTTTTTAAATTATGTCTAAAAAGTGGAAAAGTAGCCTCAAGTTAAAAATAGCAAGGGCTGCATTCTGACATGTGGATTTAAAGTCAGTGGGGGGGTTTTGGGGGGTGGGGTGTAAATGTGTGGATACTTCAAACTTCACACAGACTTTTATTTTTTACCCCTCTAGCGCTGAGCTTTCAAAGCACATGTCAACGTGGGAATGTGGAACGTTATGTATATTGCATCTGAGTTATCTGCTTAATAATACGGCCGACCACTGAAGGCTGCATGGATGCAGAGCTTTAAAGTAGAACTAAAATACGTGTTGTTGCATGTCGGGCAGAAACCTCTTATCTCTGGGCCTGGTCTACAAGATACACTACACCTAAAATGTCTTCAAAAACATCAATGACGTCCACAATCACAACACCAGAGGGAGCTCCATAGATCACGTGCAACCCAGATTTGTCTCTAACAAGGGATTAAATTTGTTCTACTGCTATGCCACTAAAATGTGGAATGCCCTACTGTACCAACAGTTATACATACATGTGAATCCTTACTGTCCTTCAAAACCGCTCTAAAACAGCACTTACAGGTGGCTGCAATTCGGAACTGGCCCCTGTAAAAAAGTCAAAGCCACGAGAGGCACCGGGGAGTTAGCTAAGGCGAGCGAGTCGCCGTGCCGAACGTTGCGATGTCCGCTTCTGCCTACTCAGCGCCGTCCGAGTTATGTCCCGATAGGCACAGAATCGTAAATCATATTTTGGGAAAAATGTTCGTCCCAACTGCCAATCAAAGTGACTACTGGCTAATCACAGCACGTCTTTTCCGGCCAATCACAGCGCGTCTTTTCCGGCCAATCACAGTGCGTCTTTTCCGGGACGTAATTGGACAGTTCACATGACAACACAAGGCTGATTACGGCCTACCAGAGCCTCCTGGTAGGCCATCAGGGCTACGGGATGATAACGGTGATAACAGCTCCATTCAATGGGATGAGAACGTGAAGATCGGCTAGACTGGCTATTTGGGAGCTCTTCCTCTGTTTACAATAAAAACAAAGTCCTCAGCTTCTCTTTTAAGTCTATCATTAGCTATTGGAATACACTTCTGGCTCATGTTAAGAGTAGCAGTTCCCGGAGAAGCTTCACAGCCAGAGTGTTAAAATCTATATGGCTCGAGGCTAAACAAACATCTCATCGCTAATATCTGGATCACGTTTGATTGTACAGCTCAATGCATAATTTGAAGGCATTACACCTTATGCATATGCCCTTCTACACTTTGATATCCCCCCAGCGTCTAATACTGCACATTATGTGTCATGACTTGCTGTATAATATTAGTAGTATTACTGTGGACTTTGCAGATTAACAGCCCATATGTATGCATTGTAACCTAGTGCCAAGTGACTGCAGATGGAAAGTTGCCGAAGCAGAATCTGCATGGTATAACACTGCAGTAATAGTAATATTCGACTGTATATGTTCCTTTACTAATACAAAAATCACTAGGTAAGCCTGTGCTCCTTGGACCGCAGGTCTTCACCAGAACGGGTGGCCTTCCCAGGGCTGTGCCAGTCCCGACCACAAATCCGAAGCCAACTAAATTTAAGCCAATTACAGGTAAGCAGTATTGGAATATCATTGGCACATGACTCACTAGAACATGTTATACTTCATTTGGTGCAACAAACATTTGTAGCATTTGTGGCGCATTCGTGGCCACATACAGACTCCCAGACAGACTAAAAAAATGCATGTTTAGTAATAATATACTCTTTATGTTCCCTTATAAATAAATAAATAAATAACAAAGTAAGGGGAAAAAAGATGAGAAGATGAGACACAGCTGTAGCTCACTGGTTATCAACATCAGGTGCGGGGACGGCCAAGGGTCCAAATCTCGCCTCCCTGGTCTTACTGTGCATTTTTGACGAGCCATATGTTCAATGGCCTATAACAAGCAAACGGGGGGTCGCGATGACATTCTTTTTCCCGCAGAAGCACGGTGAAACCCTCTGTGTTTAATCTTTATTTACTCTGGCAGTGAATGAGTTAACGCCGAGGATATTACAAGTACAGATTGTCCCAGAGATAAACATATGTATCAATTGGGGTGTTGCATATCAAATATCAAACCAGGAGGTCCTTGAATGAAAGAAAAGGTTGAGGATCACACACGTTATATCTTATAGTTTTGAAGTGGCCTTATCGGCTATAGTGGAGAAAGAAGAAACACATGTATCAGATGGTAATAATGATTTCCTCCACGCTCAACGCCAGCATTAAGTCTTTTCCCTTTGTAAGATTGCTTTGGCCTTTGCAGGCTCTACAAGTTTGTAACGCGGAGATAATGAATAGATTTCCATGAGGAGGGCCGGGCAGCAGGAATGCTAATAAATATGATCATCATATCATCACAACATGAGTTGCTTTTTTGGATGTGCAGCGTGTCCAACACTTTAAGCCATTAAGACCGGGAACGCATATGTGTGTGTCATTTTTTTGATTTTTTTTGGGGCTATTCAAAAATAGCAGATCTACAAGCTCAGAGCGCGGCACCGAGTGCCGCGCTATGAGCTTGTAGATCTGCTATTTTTGAAAAATCTTAAAAATGTGAGCACATTTTTAAATATATATATATTTTTAAGCGAACATTTGTAACTCAAATCTTTGCTTCTTGGGGATTCTACAAATGTCTTCTAAATCCGTTTTGGAAAAGAACTTATGTTTCAGTGGTGCTCAAAACCTTTTCCTGCCAAGGACCCCCAAAATTGTATTTGGCCATGGACCCCCATCTCAAAATATGTTGTTCCAGGGACCCCCAGAAGCAAAGCTTTGAGTTAAAAATGTTCGCTTTAAAAAATATGTATATTCAAAGATTTGCACAAGATATTTCCAAAAATAGCAAATCTACAAGCTCGTAGTGAGCTTGTATATCTGCTATTTTTTTTAATAGCCCAAATAAATCTGAAAAATGACACACAGATGCGTTCCCGGTCTTAATGGGTTAAATGACTAATTTACTTTGGGTACACTCTTCCCTCCCAGAGCCAATTTTCTCCTTCCCCCAAAAATGGCCTTCGTTCAAGGCCTGTTGGGAAGAACAAATATATCAGTGCAGTCAGGAAAGTAAGCATGTCATCTTCTGACGGTGTGTGTGTGTGTGTGTGTGTGTGTGTGTGTGTGTGTGTGTGTGTGTGTGTGTGTGTGTGTGTGTGTGTGTGTGTGTGTGTGTGTGTGTGTGTGTGTGTGTGTGTGTGTAACCCAGCCAGAATAAACAGGCCATATTTCAACCTTCTTTTCCCCGTGAATTAATACCCTACTTCACTAGACTAGAGTGCTGCACAAAAGTAGTGCAAATAGCAGATGTACAAGCTCACAATGCAGTGCATCGTTTATGAGCTTGTTTTCACTATTTCTGAACATTTTCGCTACAATTCCTCAAAAGTATAGGTTTTCGGACGTACAAGGTTTTCCAACTGACAGCGTCGATATGTACATAATTATCGTTGCTGTCGGGCAGAAACCTCATATCTCCATGTTTTCAACTTGTGATGTATTTTCTCAAATTAATGCCTTACATTTCATTGAACAAGTTTGTGAATTTAGTGGTGAGAGTTGTGAAAATAGTCGCCATCTACAGTACAACTTTGTAGGTTGTCTATTTTTGAAACATTTAGGAAAGTAGGATGTGTAAGTGTGTCCATGGGCTTCATAAATAATTAACCAATGAAAATAATCACTACATTGGATCCATTTTTTGGATATTCTACGGTTAGACTGATAATAGGTTCTTGGTTTACTTATGCATTTGTTTGTTAGTAGATTACTATTCCTATAAATTTGATGTATTACCTTGTGTTGTCCTTGCTTACTGTAAATCGCTCTGGATTAAGACCGCCTGCTAAATGCCAAATTGTAAATTGTAATTTGGAACACAAGGTTCTTTTTTTCCCCATTTCCTGGAAAAGTGACTCTTTTTTTTTTTGCTCATACAGTACAAAGTTTTCCACCCGACAGCATCGCGGGCCTAATGTTACATAGCGTACACTATTACATTATGACATTATGACATAATTAACATAATGTTGCCTCGCCCCGTGTACCGCAGTGTCTGATCAACAGCTGTCCAACCCGACGCTGAAAGGCTCCGGCGCAGAGCGGCCGGCGAGGAGAGCTCATTTAGCTAAATGTAAAACAGACTGTTCATCCTGGTCACTCATTTCCTCTTGGAGAGAGAGAGAGGACCATTTGTTTCCTGGCTCGTGAAAGTGCTGTGATTTTCAGCAGCAGTGTGTGTCTGTGTGTGCGTGTGTGTGTGTGTGTGTACTTGCAATACCCATACTTGTAAGGGCCAAATGCCCTCACAAGTATAGTAGAATTTGAGAAACATATATTGTTTGAGGACAATTTTCTAAGGTCTCACATGAGAAATGTGAGACCTAACGCTGGCTGCTTATCTCTCTGCCTGGCAACACCAGGTTGCCAGGTTTCGGAGAGAAACAAGCAACGAGCGTTAGCCCGTTCTGTTATTAGCGGTTAGCTTGTCGAGACTTTCATCGCCCGTAAGGGTCTCATGGGGCTCCACAATGAGTGCTAGGAGAAAAAAAAACAGACTTTGCATTTGTTAAAATAGGCGAATTTGGGCTATCTTCGCGCCTCGTATTATGCCAACGGTGGGGGTCGACAGGGGGATTTGTGGAGTAACTCAATGGGCATTTCTACGTTGGTAAGTGATTTACCACATCAAAGATAACACTAAAAATGAACGGATGTCTCCTTTAATGGTGAAAAATGATTTGGGGGAAGTTAGTAGAATTAGGAAAAGATTCAGGTTATAGGTTTATGATTCAGACATTTACAGGTTAGGTTCAGGTGTGATGTCAGATTCATACTTTAGTTGCGAGCCGGATGTCATTCACCGAAAAATACGAGCCCGTTGTGAGCAGCTTGTATCAGGATCAGCTACAGCTTTAGGTTTAGGGTTAAAAATGTCAAAAATACTGACACTCCTAAAATCGCTTTCCCGAAACAATGATGTCCTCACAAGAATAGTAACACAAACATGTGCGTGCAGCTGTGTGTGTGTGTGTGTGTGTGTGTGTGTGTGTGTGTGTGTGTGTGTGTGTGTGTGTGTGTGTGTGTGTGTGTGTGTGTGTGTGTGTGTGTGTGTGTGTGTCTGTGTGCGTGTCTGTGTGCGTCTGTGCGTGTGTGTGGTTGTGTGTGTGTGGTTGTGTTTTGGACACAGAATCAGATACAACAAATCCACATCACTAACTAAACAACTAAACACTGAATTGCCAGAGCCGGCTTGTTTGCAAAAGTAAAAAAAAATAGGACGATTTTCAAATTAGCACTCAACTGAGTGCGTCTTTCCCATGTGTCTGCTTCTCTCTGCAGGCCCCTCCTAATCCTGCATTTAAAATTCATAGGCATTCGGTCGTGATTGAGACCAAGCCTCCGGTGTGTAATAGCTTTGCAATTCTGATCCGGAAAAAAAACACACACAACACAAGCACCACAGCCAAGACAACGTAGTGGGACGGGACAGACCCGGAGCAGAGCTGCATGGAACACCATGCACCGGTCCATGCCTAATGAAAATAATCCCCCCAAAATACCCTTCTGCTTAACCTATTTAGACCGGGAACGCATCTGTGTCATTTTATAGATTTATTTGGCTTTTCAAAAAAAAAAGCTCAGCGAGTGCCGCGCTATGAGCTTGTAGATCTGCTATTTTTTTTTTCATCGTGAAAATGTGTGCATATACTGTATACACATATACATTTTTAACTCAAATCTTTGCTTCTGGGGGTCCCTGGAACAAAATATTTTGAGATGGGGGGGTCCGCGGACAAATACATCATTTTGGGGTTCCGTGACATGAAAAATGTTTGAGAACCACAGATATATAGCAACATATATATATATATTTTGTTAACTGTTAGGATTTAGAAGACATTTGTAGAATCCCCCAGGAGCAAAAGATTTGAGTTAAAAATGTTTACTTTAAAACATAATAAATATTCAAAGATTTGCACGCATTTTCACGATAAAAAAATAAATAGCAGATCTACAAGCTCGTAGCGCGGCACTCGGTGCCGCGCTATGAGCTTGTAGATCTGCTATTTTTGAATAGCCAACGTATAAAATAATGGTTATAGCTATAAAATCTAAAATGACACAGATGACACGGCGTTCCCGGTCTCAATGGGTTAAGACAGACGCGCAGTCAGTGCACCGCCAGATAACCAGTCACTAGATCAAATCAATAGTTATACACCACACCTACTCACCTAACTCCTGCTCATTATGCTAGAGGGTAGAGCATTGCTTCTCAAACTTTTTCATGTCAAGGACTCCAAAATTGACACTTATTAGCCCCCGCGGACCCCCATTTGAAAAGATATGCCAAGGTCCCCTATAAGAGAAGATTTTTACGGCTCTATAGCAGTGATTTTCAACCATTTGAATTTCAAGGACCCCCAGTTTGACATGCATTAGGGCTACGGACCCCCATTTAATGGCATTTCTATCTCTGGGGCTCCAATTTATATTGTAAAGTCAATGTTGATTTAACTCTAAAGAGTGTACAAATGGAACCATTTGTACACTCTCTGAGTTACAGACCCATAAGGGTTCATTTGGTTCCTAACTATTTATCCTTTAGCTGGGGACCCTCTGGAACTCCCTCATGGACCCCTGGGGGTCCCCGGACCCCACTTTGAGAACCAATGTGTTAGAGGACAGACATCAACTTGCAATGAGCCTCGTTTTCAAGATATTCAAGAGATCAGGGCCCATGCACCTGTCTAACTACTTCAAAAAGAGTGAAACGCCCAAAGGCACAACACCAGAGGGAGCTCCACTGATCTCATCCCCCCCGGGACTCCCTCTTTCCCAGGTGTTTCGCCCAGGTGGGCGTGGTTTTGAGGTTATGTTAAGGCAGTGGTTCCCAAACTGTTTTTTTTCTCCTCACAATTATTCATAAAAAAATCTAAACTCCATTAAAAATGCATTTAAAAAAGCTTAAGAAGTAGTGATAATAGCAGATCTACAAGCTCACAACGTGTCGCGAACTTGTAGATCGGCTATTTTCACTTTTGGGTCCATACAGGGAAGACATAAAATGTCTCTTTTGGGTTCGAGTTAGGTTTAGGCATATAACCACGCCCACCTGGACGAAACAGTAACACCAAAGGAAGAGGGAGTCTCATTCCCCCCCAGATTCGGCACAAACATGGGGTTGAATTCATTCTACTATTATGCCACCAACATGTGGAACGCCCTACCACCATCAGCCATACAAAGGTGTGACTCCCTATACCATGGGTCTTCAACGTTTTCAGGCCAAGGACCCCCTAGCTGAGAAAGAGATGAAGCAGGGACCCCCTCTGTATTGTATAAAATTGCGTTTCAGAAAAACTTTTGCTACTCTTTTTTTCCCCTCTACACCCATAACTCTTTGCCAAAAATAGCAGATCTACAAGCTCACAACGCCTCGCGCTGCGAGGCGTTGTGAGCTTGTAGATCTGCTATTTTTGGCTAAAGTTCTCCTCAGAAAAGGGATGCTTGGGGTTCAAGTGGTTAATGTGAAAAAAACAATCATATCACACAAAGATTTGGCGGACCCCCTGTAGTAACTCTGAGGACCCCCTAGGGGTCCCGGACCCCCTGTTGAAGACCCCTGCCCTATACTCCTTCAAAACCACCATGAAAGAGCACCTGTCTGCAATTTAGCAACTGGACCATTAGACACGTCGTCTAGCTTGCCAAAATAAATGTCTTTATATGTATGTCTTGATGAACATATCAGCGTACTTATAGGACCACAATAGAAGCAAGCCCTCAGGGGCGTTTTGTGTTATCATTTTAGCCGAGATGGCTGGTTGTATTGGGTCCCTCAAAAACAATTATGTTTTGATGTTGACAAAATAAATGATTATCCAATGCCTTCGTTTCCTCTCACCTTGGCTGCTGCAATTCGTTCTCATCCTGCCTGAATAAGACGTCCATTGACCACCTCCAATTAATTCAAAAATACTGCTGCAAGACTGTTAACTATAGCAGTGGTTCTCAAACTTTTTCATGTCAAGGACCCCCTAATTGACACTTATTACCCCACGGACCCCCATTTGAAAAGATAAGCCAGGGACCCCAATAAGAGAAGGTTTTTACGGCTCTCTAGCAGTGATTCTCAACCATTTTCATTTCAAGGACCCCCAGTTTGACATGCATTAGGCTACGGACCCCCATTAAATGGCATTTATACCTCTGGGACCCCAATTCACATTGTAAAACCAATGTTAATTTAACTCTGAGAGTGTTCAAATGGAACCAAATGGACCCGTTAGAGTTACAGACCCATAAGGGTCCATTTGGTCCCTGTCCATCATTTAGCTGGGGACCCCCTGGAACCCCCCTCAAGTACCCCTGGGGGTCCACGGACCCCACTTTGAGAACCAATGAACTATAGGTCCAGTAGAAGGTGTCACATTACTCCAGTTCTGGCCTCTTTGCACTGGCTTCCTGTCATTGTTAGGGTTCAGCTCAAGGTCCTGGTGCTCACTTATAGAGCTTTGCATGGCCAGGCACCTGCATATCTAACTGCCCTGCTAGATTAGACTCTGGAAAGCCCTTCCTCGTGGCCTGAGAGCTGCAGCGTCTGTGGATAATGTTTAAGAATCAGCTAAAAACACTATACTGTTTTAACATGCATTTGGGGGAATGTCACTGAGCTTCTCCTCCAGGTGTGAAATGTATCTGCTGTTTATTTATTTTCCTGAGATGCGTTGTGTTTTTGTTTTGTTTCTTATCATTTATTTGAATGTTTCTTGCTGTTTTTATTTCTGTTAAAGCACTTTGATCACTGTGAGTTATCTCTGTGACATATTGTACCTCTGTACTTTTTTACAAACTGTTAAAAAAGTATTCAGTGAATCAATCAAACCGAAGGAAAGATTATGTGAGTTGATTAAGAGCATGGAAAGTAACTAAGTACATTTGCTCAAGTACTGTACTTAGTTACAATTTTGAGATATGTTTTTACTTTACTTGAGTATTTCCAATGTTTGATACTTTTAGTTCTACTCTATGTCAGAGGTTTACTCCACTACGATAATTTGAAAGCTTTGCCGATTTTTCATTATGAATACAAAACCCCTATAGGCCTATTTAAGGCAGGGGTCTTCAACGTTTTCAGGCCAAGGACCCCTTGGCTGAGAGCGAGATAAAGCAGGGACCCCCACTATATATTGTATAGAATTTTTTCATAGATTTCATAGGCAGCTTCATAGACTTGTTTCACAGCACTATCATGTTGGATTCATGTTAATGTGTGTTTCCAGACATTTAACCATGCACTTAAACAACACTTAGTATACCTGACCTTTCACTCTGTACTTAGCCTGCTCTTTTTCCCCCCTATACTAAACCACTTTGCCGAAAATAGCAGATCTACAAGCACACAACGCCTCGCAGTGCGAGGCGTTGTGTGCTTGTAGATCTGCTATTTTTGGCTTAAGTTCCCCTCGGAATAGGGATGCTTGGTTGAAGTGGTTAATGTAAAAATCACACAAAGATTTGGCGGACCCCCTGTAGTAACTCTGAGGACCCCCTGTTGAAGACTTTAAGACTTTAAGGATAATAGCCGATCCTGGCTCAAAGTGCTGTGATTCTGGTGCAGAGAGAGAGAGAGAGAGAGAGAGAGAGAGAGAGAGAGAGAGAGAGAGAGAGAGAGAGAGAGAGAGAGAGAGAGAGAGAGAGAGAGAGAGAGAGAGAGAGAGAGAGAGAGAGAGAGAGAGAGAGAGAGAGAGAGAGTGCATGGGCATCTTTTAAACCGGTCCCCAATTTGTTTTCATGTTAAGGACCCCCAGATTAATATGTATTTGTCCGCGGACCCCCATCTGAAAATGTTTTTTTTTTGCCATGGACCCCCATAAAAGATTTCTGTTGTTAATGTTTCAAAAAATATTTTAAAAATCTCACTTTTTCTCCCAATATTTTTTTGAAAATAGCAGAACTAAAAGCTCACAACATGTTGCGATGTGACTCGTTGTTAGCTTGTAGATCTGCTATTTTCAAATAGCTGATGTAAAGTGGTAAAACTTAGCCTAGTTTACCTGATTACCTGCATTACACCTGTAGCCTACTAGGAAGGAAGTGGACAGATAGGATATGAATGAAGCAGCAGAAATGCCAAGAATAAGGTGAATAGGCCTACTAAACTTAAGCCATTAGTGTGTGTGTGTGTGTGTGTGTGTGTGTGTGTGTGTGTGTGTGTGTGTGTGTGTGTGTGTGTGTGTGTGTGTGTGTGTGTGTGTGTGTGTGTGTTGAACATTATGTGTCTATACTCGTGTGTAGCAAAGCAGAAACAGTCTTAACCACTTAAACCCCAGCATCTGTATTCTGGGGTTCAGCTTTCATTGAAAATAGCAGATAAACAAGCTAACAACAACACGTAGCAGCTTCCCCCACAATAACAGCAAAACCGAAAAAGCCACTAGCATAGAGCCCTGAGGGACTGCGCTCAACCATATGGGCTTTAAGTGGTTAAAGTCCTCCGTGAACATATTTTAATCATCAAACTAGAGAAAGGTGCGCTCAGCAGAGCGCAAATCTGCACCAGGAGGCATGCTCTGATAATAATAATAGTGATGTAGTGTATGCAGTGAAATGTATGCGCACGGCCATGAACGTAGCGTGGCATGTTATTACCAACTGTAATGTACATCGCCACAGCTGTCTGCCTCGCCGTCTCTCTCTCTAATACATCCATTAATTGTCTATACCTTCTCTCCATCTGTCTCTCACATTTCTGTCATTCACGTTTCACTGTAAATTATGCGCAAAAGTAGCAGAATGGCTTACAACCTCATTCTGATGGCCTGAAAGTCTAATATCTTCCCCCAGGCCATAGGGAATTCACTTTGGCTTAGTGGTTAAGATGTTGGCTTAACACACGGGAGACATGGGTTCGAATATCGGGCGTTACAAAAAAATGCACCAAATCTCTGTATGTACGTCTGTAATCCACGTATCTCGAGAACCGTTCAACCGTCCGACTTCAAATTCGCCACGCACGTCACAGACGACCCGAGGGAGTGCAGTGCCCGGCGTTGAGTCGGTCGGACAGGCGGTTGTCCAGAACCACCAGAAAAGGATCTGGCTGTGGGCCAAGTGTGCCAATTTATTGCCATGGCAACCCCAGCCTAGGCTTGATTTGGCAAATCCCCCACACCTGTCAAATTCCCCACACCTGCCATTTGATTACTTAGTCAGTCCACTTTCCACATAACAGTCAGTTTGCACTCTTGACACATTCTCCACAGAAAGAGTAAAAAAAATCACACCCAGTGTGAAGTGGGCGGTGTGGTCACAGTAGTCATCACAGTGGGTGATTCACTTTAAAAAAAACATATATGTGTTTTTTTTAAGTGCACAGTCCTATTTATAGGACTTCACATGTGTCATGTGTTTCACTAGCCAATCACAGTCCTGAATAGAGTCAACCAGTGTACAATGGTGGCAGGGTTAGGGGGATACAATGGTGGCCAATCACACAGCGCAGGGTGGGGGGGGTGCAATGGGTGGGGGTCCAAACCTCACATATAGGGGCGGTTGCACCGCCCACAAATTCAATATGTGTCTCTTAGATGTTGTGGAGTAGAAGTATAACGTAGTAACTAGTTACTTTCCACCATAGCTCTGTATAATATCATTGACATCATGACGCCTAGTCGCCCACACAAGTTGACAGTCAATTGTACATGAAACTGAAAAGTAATGCCACACATAGGATGAGATGTGTCTGAGAGGTGGCAGGCCATGCAAGCATTGTCTCAGGAAAGAGACGTGTGTGTGTGTGTGTGTGTGTGTGTGTGTGTGTGTGTGTGTGTGTGTGTGTGTGTGTGTGTGTGTGTGTGTGTGTGTGTGTGTGTGTGTGTGTGTGTGCGTGCGTGCGTGCGTGCGTGCGTGCGTGCGTGCGTGCGTGCGTGCGTGCACGCACAATTCTACAATTCTACAATTCTACAATTCTACAATTCTACATGGTTCAGCCCTTCAGTAACTCTTGCCTTCATGTTCTCATACATTGCAGGCAGCCCGTGGGTCGAATGATGTGGGAGACGGAGTTTGGGATTGTTGGCTGTCATCTTTTTATACCGGACAGATGGAGGAAATGAAAGGTAATGCACACTGGACGCTATACAACACTACCAGCGCTTTCTCTCTCTGTCAATTTCGTGGGCTCCATGTTTCACCGTTGGAAGCACGCATGTGCGGAATGGGCTCTATGCACAGCAGCCATAGTATCACTTCCTTCACAGGTGTTACCAATGATACTAATGAAGGCTCTGTTCTACTGTATATAGTGTAGCACAGTGGTTCTCAGACTTTTTAACTCTGAGAGTGTACACATGGAACCAAATGGACCCGTAAGGGTCCATTTGGTTCCATTTGTACACTCTCAGAGTTACACACCCGTAAGGGGGCCATTTGGAACCCCCTCAAGGAACCATGAGGGTCCCTGAACCCCAATTTTAGACCCACTGGTGTAGCAGAGTGTTTCCATTGAGCCAACGTGCACAATATCGGCACCCTGACTCTGTTTGACCAGAATAGAACAGAGCCTTCATTAGTATCATTGGCAACACCTGTGAATTTCTTCACAATATGGCTGCTGTGCATAGAGCCTATGCACCATAGATATAGAAACCTAGATACCTCATTGGCCTCTGCAGTTCGTTGGAGCGATCTGTTTGGTATGGTGGCCGCCATATTTCCGGGGGGAACGAACCACAGCGCGTCTTTTCCAGGACTTGTCAGAATCTAGTAGTCCCGCCCCTACCTGCCTCTGATTGGCCTACTGAACGTCCCCTTCTGTGACGCACGCGGAAATTTCCAGCTGCCCCCCCGGAAGCGGAAGCGCGTCCGCCATACAGACGCTTCAGAGCCAGAGGAGGCGTCTACCTTTATATGTATGCACAGCCAAACGACAACGGTGCCTCCGTGGCTTCCCTGCGCGGGACTAACATAATGAAATAACGCGAGAATCGCGATATGTCTTGTAATTTCGAAACTGTATCAACTGTCAATTTCTATTCTCTTTGTATAGGTATAGATTACCGTGACACCCTTAACTCATTAACCGCCAGCATAAAACATTGTCTAATAGCCGACCTTGCCGGCGATTTCTGAGCGTTTTCACTAAGCTTTGAAAAAGTCATAGAATATTGAATGTGGGCTGTTTTAGCCAAAAAGCAACAGAGAGCAGAGAAAAGGGTATTCTTCAAAATCCATTAGACTGGGTGTGAATGTGGCTGTTTTTTTTTCTTTCTGCGATCACGTGATTTGCTGCTTCACTGGGAGTCACATAGTGACTCATAGGTCATAGTTAGCGAAGAGCGCCATGAACACTGAAAACACTAACACATGTCAAACACGTCATTGGCAGAGAATGAGTTAAAGTGGACATTTAGACTCTGGTAAATTGGGGGCCTCGGGGTATGTTGTCACATCCATGAATGTATATTTTCAATCAAATGTCGACTTGTGACAGCATATTTGCATGTCTGCGAATGGCTAGTACCAGTATACATCCCATACGCCGGAGGGACAAGAGCGCTGTAAATGGCTAGTTAGTAGTACAGAGCATAGATATAGAAACCTAGATACCTCATTGGCCTCTGCAGTTCATTGGAGCAACTGGTATCGCGGCCGTCATTTTAGCGTAGGCAAACTGACACTCAAAGTGACTACTGGCCAATCACAGCGCTCACAGCGCCTTGACTACTGGCCAATCACAGTGCGTCTTTTCTAAGACTTGTCAGAATCTAGTTGTCCCGCCCCCACCTGCCTCTGATTGGCCTACCAAACGCCCCCTTCTGTGACACACGTGGAAGCTTGCCTACAGCTTGCCTACGCAAAAATAGCGCCCGAGATACCAATGCCTCAGAGCCGAAGAAGGCGTCTACCTTTATACTGTATGTCTTTGGTACAGAGCTTATGCACCGGACATACAGGCACCCGATTGGCTGTTCTGGACGTTCCATAATCTAGCAGGACACATAACCCATACCCTGGAGGAATGGGGCTTAGGAGGTAGAGTAGCCCGCTTGGGAAACGGAAGGTTATACCGGTTTGATCCCTGGCTGCCCCCCAGAGTTAGTGTCAATTGTGTATTTGAGCAAGACACTGAACCCCTAGCTGCTGCCGATGAGCAGGTTTGCAAGGTTTCCTCTGCCGTAGGTGTGAGTGTGTGTGAGTGTGTGAGTGTGTGTGTGTGTGTGTGTGTGTGTGTGTGTGTGTGTGTGTGTGTGTGTGTGTGTGTGTGTGTGTGTGTGTGTGTGTGTGTGTGTGTGAATGTAATGCATATTGGATAAAAGCACTATAGAAATGCACCATTTACCATTTATGACTGTCCTGTGAATACTAATTCACAAAAATGACATCATTGTCATTATATTGTCAGAACTGACGTCCTTGGAACAGCTGTCATTGTTTACAAGAAATATGACGCTTATCATCCTAGCAGTATGCAAGACTAGCTGTAGAGAGACAGACAGACAGACAGACAGACAGCAGACATGTGAAATGTACTTGAGTAAAAGTACACAAGTATTGGTATCAAAATGCACTTAAAGTACCAAAAGTAAAAGTACTCATTATGCAGAATGTCCCATTTCAAGTTTTCAAATGTATAAAAATTTGTTTGAAAATGGCAGATCTACAAGCTCACAATGCGTCACATCGCGACATCTTGTGAACTTGTAGATCTGCTATTTTCAAATGGCCGAAATGTATATAGGGCTGAAGTGGTTAATGCATGTTTTGTAATAATAATTGAAATCTACAAAGTAACTAGTAACTAAAGTTTTCAAATAATAGTAGTGGAGTAAAAGTATAATATTTGCCTCTGAGATGTAGTGGAGTAGAAGTATAAGTATTGCATACTCCAGTAAAGTAAAAAATCCTTAAACGTGTTCTTAAGTACAGTACTTGAGTAAATGTAGTTAGTTACACTACTGCAGGGGAGGGTGGGGTGGTATTAGAATTATATGTAGATTGCCTTTAACCACTCGCAATTACCCAGCTCTCAGAACCAGTCGCTGTACGTTGCATTAGTGTACAGTATACTGTATAAAAATACCCTGCCAACACTGTACGAGGAAGAATAGAGTAAACCAAGACAAAGGATACACACACACACACATGTGTTTGTATTACTATACTTGTGAGGACATCAACATTTTAGGAAGCCGATTTTATGGGGCCCGGGGGCATTTTTAACCGCAAGTCTGAAGCCGAAAAACAGCAGATTATCTACAAGATCTACAAGCTCACATTGTGAGCTTGTAGATCGGCTATTTTCCGGAGTGAGACATCACCGCACAACTAAGTACGAAATAGGGAAAAATCCACAACTCCCGACCCCTAAGCCTAACCTCTAAATGTCTAATCCTAATCCTAACCTAAATCCATAATCTTAATCTAATGGTAAACGTATCTCTAAAAAATATTTCAACCATAAAACAACCATGTTTCTCACGAGGACCAAGAAAACGGTCCTCACAACGTCCATTCCTCAAATTCTACTATACTTTTGACGTTTGGTCCTCACAAGTAAAGAAATACACACACACACACACACACACACACAGTTTCGTGTTACGTACTGCTCTCATCACATCACATCACATCGTATATTTACTCTCTGTCTATGTACACTATGTACTGTATGGATGTATTATGTATAATGGCATGGGTAATGGCTTTTTGTTTTCTTTGAGCCATTATCTGTGCTCCCTCACAACAGGTACACTGTGTGTGTAAGGTAATTGAGGGCTAACAGTGGTGCATTGTATTGTTTGGTATTGTATTGTATGTGGTATACAGGCTGAAAGGCTGCATGTCCCTACTGTGTTTAAACGTCTTGCTCAACATAACAACTGTCCCCCCCCCCCCCCCCCCCACTATTGACCATCATGAACAACATGAGATGTGCTCAGCTGGCTCTTCTCTGAAAGACCATATTGACAGCCGGGCACAGCGCAGCGGTGTGCGTACGTGTGCGGGTGCGTGTGTGTGTGTGTGTGTGTGTGTGTGTGTGCATGTGTGTGTGTGTGTGTGTGTGTGTGTGCGCGTTCAGCACAGATAGTACCATTCACGTGTCATGTTTTTTTCGCTTAACCCATTAAGACCGGGAACGCTTCTGTGTCATTTTTAGATTTATTTGCCTTGTAGATCTACTATTTTTTTTTTTTATCAAGATTGTTTTGGCAAATATTTGAATATTTTTTTTAAAGCGACATTTGTAACTCAAATCTTTGCTTCTGGGGATTCCACAAATGTCTACTAAATCTTCTAAATCCTAAAACATGTTGCTATAATCAGTGGTTCTCAAAAGGACCCCCAAAATGACATGTATTTGGCCGCGGACCGCTCCATCTCAAAATATTTTGTTCCAGGGACCCCCCCCAGAAGCAAAGATTTGAGTTACAAGTATTCGCTTTAATTTATTTTTATAATATTCAAATGTGTTCACAAATATTCACGACTTTTCAAAAATAGCAGATCTACAAGCTCATAGCGCGGCACTCGGTGCCGCGCTATGAGCTTGTAGATCTGCTATTTTTGAATAGCCCAAAGAAATCTTAAAATGACACACAGATACGTTCCCGGTCTTAAATGGTTAAGTTACCTACAGAGTGTAACAAACTGAACGGTACGTAGGCCTGACTCTGCACTGCTTGAATTTCAGTGAGAGTGAGTGGCTGTGTGCGACGTGCCTGCTGTGTGTGTTATCATTATGTATGTCTATCATTTCCTTCTAGAAGAGCCATCTGTGGCGCTCCTTTATTCACATTCTGGTGTTCCTGTTTGTCCTCAGATACTGTAGAGTAGGGGGGACGTGAGAGGGAACTGAACTGAACATCCCCTGCCGTGTGTGTGTGTGTGTGTGTGTGTGTGTGTGTGTGTGTGTGTGTGTGTGTGTGTGTGTGTGTGTGTGTGTGTGTGTGTGTGTGTGTGTGTGTGTGTGTGTGTGTGTGTGTGTGTGTGTGTGTGTGTGTGTGTGTGTGTGTGTGTGTGTGTGTGTGTGTGTGTGTGTAAGCGAGGCTTACTGCCCCAGGAAGAATCCACTACAAGCACTTTCTTTTTTTACAACAGCTGAGAGCAGTGGTTCTTGAAAACCTTATCATGTCAAGGACCCCCAAAGTGAAACGTGTTAGCCCCCCCCCCCCCCCCCCCATTTGAAAATATGTGTTGCCAGGGAGGGACCGCCCCCCCATAACAGAAGACCTTGGTTGTTAGATTAGATGAAGCACAGGATACCACAACTGTCTGTATTGTTGGTAAAGGAACCTATGAGGTGTTTACAGGGTATCTGCACATTGCTAAAGTTACAATTCCATGACTTTTAAGACCTTTTTTAAAACCAAATTGGCCAAATTGTCAAATATTACGTAAGAACGAGGCAAACATTGCGAAAATAGACGATCTACAAGGCCTCGCGGTGCGAGGCGTTGTGAGCTTGTAGATCTGCTATTTTCACAATGTTTATCTGTTGAACCGAGTCAAACTAAATGCAATGCCTATAGTTCAAATATGATTATTTTGGGGGGGTCTTTGTTTACCTACTGTATGATTATAGATTACTATTTCTACGCATTTGATGTATTACCTGGTGTTTTCCTTGCTTACTGTAAGTTGCTCTGGATTAAGAGCGTCTGCTAAATGCCTAAATTGTAATTGTATACAACAATTATATCAAACTAAAAACAATGTAGCCTTTTTCAGTCCCCTCATTTGGACTGTCTTTTGTTCAAATGAACAAGCTAGTTCTAGGAATCCTTACAAATTCTACTGAGAAATATAGCCTGTCTGCCCAGGTTCATTTCAGAACACTCCAAAAACGTCAATGCACAAATTTCACATGATTATGGCCCATCTCCTGATGGGCCATAAAAAATACATTTTAGGAAGGAAGCTGCAACACATATCGTGAGCTTGTAGATATGCTATTTTCAAAAAATCTTGGTGGAAAAAAAAGAGAGAAATATTTGGACTATTTTGAAACATTTTAAGAACACAATGTATGGGGTCCCTAGCTGGCACAAAATATTTTCAGATGGGGGTCCAAATACATCAATTTGGGGGTCCTTGATATGAAAAAAAGTTTGAGAACCACTGGTCTAATGCAAACCAAACTGGGGGTGTCCTTGAAATGAAAAAAAGTTTGAAAACCAAGTGACTTAGAGAGAGAGAGAGAGAGAGAGAGAGAGAATAGAGTAAGACAGTAGAGAACAGAACTTCTATTGTCTGTTCCATGGACAGAAAGTTGTGTCTCTGGCTTCAAGCCACGTTCAACACAACAATTACAAGTATATATAAAAACAATTACACAGCCCGAAACATTGTGAGGTTTGGTTCCACTAGGAATGACGGATCTTTTAGTACAAATAGAGGTCTTTATAATGTAGCTATCGTTCACTTTACTCTATAGCAGGGCTGCCCACAACCATCGGTATAATCACTTACCAACTAAAACATAAAGTCTAATTCCTGTGCTTGCAGCGGCCGAGTACAATTTACAAGTTGTAAATTGTGCTCTACCACTTTTTTTTGTTTTTCCCCAATGGCATCTAATGCCTAATTTAAGGCATTATATGCCTAACTGATTAGGCATTAGAGTAGGTAAGACATTGGTAAAGGATGAAATTGCTCTTCCACCGTGACTTGTTTACAAGAAGCAACTACGTAATCTGACAAGACACCGAATTATGATGTTGATGCATATCTATCATGATGATAGGTGACAACAAGGGATACAAGGAGAGTGAAGTGCTGTTGGGCATAGCCCATTTCCTGGTTCCACTCCAAAATAGTCAATGCATTTTTCCCATTGACATTTCCAAAAATATTTATATCAATTCATTTAAGCCTAGAATCAAGCCATCCAGGGTCCTGGTGAATCATGACCATACCTGTGATTCTTTCCCCCATTTTATATTTAAATACCCTTTGTTTTGCCGTTTTCAAAAAAGTTCTTTCACAGAATCAAACGTGTTATGGTCATGATTCACCAGGACCCTGGATGGTTTGATTCTAGGCTAAATATTTTTGGAAATGTCAATGGGAAAATGCATTGGCTTTTTTGGAACCAGAAAATGTCCGCCACTGCTATGCCCTATAGGGGGGGGGGGGAGGGCAGGGCCGGGGAACCAGGGGTGGACTGGGCATCTGGCATGCCGGGCATATGCCCACCGGATCCCAGTCCAGTCCCAGTTCAGACTGGTCCCAGTCCAGCCCTGCGGGCAACCAACCTAACATATATAGAAACCAATATTTACAACCAATAAACGACTTAATCGGGGACCGTTTGAATAGTTTTACCACTTGGCGTAATTGGGTTATAGGGTATATATTATACAAACGTTGCTGGAAACCTCTAATCTCCATATTGTTCTATTCTTTTTTGTGTTTTTTTTTTGTGGAAATGAATGGCCCTACTTGATCATACTACAGCGTCACACGAAAGTATCCAAAGTAGCAGATCTACAAGCTTGAAACGCTGCGCGAAGTGATGCGTTTTGAGCTTGTAGATCTGCTACTTTTAGATAATACAGCTGGGGGTGAAGCTACAGTAGGCATGGAGCTAGGTCCCCACAAGGCCATGAATATAATATGTAGCCTATGTATTGTATTATTATTTATACATCTTTCACCCCCATCTCCTTTTCAATCGGTGCCCCCCCCCCCCCCCCCCCCCCCGCAGTCCCCCCACTTAGAGAACCCCATGTCAGAGAGCCGGCCTCCTACTGAGCCAGAACAGAACATAAATGCTGGATCTCTTTTCTCTCTCCTCTTCCTTGATCGTTCAGCAATCACTCACTCTGCTGCCTCTGCCTTGCAAAGCGGTGCCGACTGGACGGCACCGCTTTGCTTAACCCATTAAGATCTGTCATTTTAACCATCATCTTATACTTTGTCTATAAAAAAAAATAGCAGATATACAAGCTCATAGCGCGGCACCGAGTGCCGCGCTATGAGCTTGTAGATCTGCTATTTTTGAAAAATTAGGAAAATTTGTCAAAGTGAACCCAAATATTTGCTTCTGGGGGATTCTACAAAAAAATTAATGTTAATGTTTGTAGAATTAATGTCTTCTAAAATCCTAACAGTTTTTTTTGCTATAATCAGTGGTTCTCAAACTGTTTCATGTCAAGGACCCCCAAATGTATATGTATTTGACCGCGGACCCCCATCTCAGAATATGTTGTTCCAGGGACCCCCAAAAGCAAAGATTTGAGTTCAAAATGTTCACTTTAAAAAAATGTATATTCAAAGTTTTGCACAAATGTTCACGATTGTTAAAACAAAATAGCAGATCTACAAATTTGTAGCGCACGCTATGAGCTTGTATATCTGCTATTTTCGAATAGCCAAAGTATAAAAATAATGGTTAAAGTGGTTACACTAGATGCGTTCCCGGATCAAATGGCTTAAAAACCTTGGACTAAATTGTGCTATAATGCCCGAGTCTTTGAGCTGTCGGTAATAGCGCTAATGGTGACCAGTTAATTGTGGCTTCCAAACGGTAAAATGGCAGCTCCACCGAATTCAATGTGTCAATGCGGCCCCGTCCTTGATGGATAATGGCATGGTTTCTGCTTCTGAATGGGGCCTGTCTGTCGCCGCGCGCAGAGCGGCGAGCGTACGAGCGCTTTGAATCTATAAAAGAAGTAATTACTAGGGATGAAACATAGGGCCCCGCGCTGCACTCAGGGATATTGTATAGGTGGCTGATGTGGCTCTCTTCTTCTTCTTTCGATTGTGCCGGTGGGTCTCTTGTGGATTACAGGGCCCTGGTTGGCTGGCGTGGGGGGGGGGGGGGGGGGTTGTGTGTCAGAATTGGCCGTTTTAACCCATTAAGACTGGGGACGCATTTGTGTCATTTTTCGATTTCTTTGGCTATTGAAAAATAGCAGATCTACAAGCTCGTAGCGCTAGTTTAAAAAAAATACATATGATTTTGAGGGCCCTTGACATGAAAATGTTTGAGAACCACTATTATATTATAGCAACACACTTTTTTTTTAACGTTAGGATTTAGAAGACATTTGTAGAATCCCCCAGAAGCAAAGTTTTGAGTAAAAGAAAATCGCTTTAAAAAATATATAAATATTCAAAGTTTTGGTAAATTCTTCACGATTTTTCAAAAATAGCAGATCTACAAGCGCATAGGGCGGCACTCGGTGCCGCCCTATGTGCTTGTATATCTGCTATTTTTGAATAGCCAAAGTATAGACTAATGGTTAAAGTGGTTACACAGATGCGTTCCCGGTCTAAATGGGTTAAAACGATAAGTTCCACACCTCTCTCAGACATACATTATTTCATAGCTCCTAGCAATGACACCGCGGCCTGAATCACAAAGTAGGGATCGAAGATCTTTTGTGCCGGACCTTTCACTGGAGTTTAATTAGCAACGGCTGAGCTTTCACTGCAGAGAGCCAGGTAGTTCATCTACCCAGTGGCAGGAATGTAACTTAAGTATATTTACTCAGGTGCTGTACTTAAAGGGGAACTTTCACACCTCACCCGTCCTTACTAATGCTCACTTTAATATATGGAACCATACTCGGTCTGTGTCTGGGAGGAGGATTCATTCAGCTACAGTATGACTCTCTACCTATTCAGCTATAATGAGCTACGTGTGTAGACGGCCAAGTTGCTATGGCCGTCTACACACTATATCTTAGGGGCCGGTTCAATGACCGTATGGAAACCGCAAGATTCCCAGTTCGATCCCAGGCTCCCCCAGAGTTAGTGCCGAAGAGTCCTTGAGCAAGACGTGGGCCCCTAATTGCTCCCGATGAGCATGGGTTGGTGGTTTCCTCCGCCATCGGTGTGTGAATGCGTGGGTGAATGTAATGCCTACAGTCTATGTGAAGTGCTTTGGATAAAAGCGCTATATAAATGCACCATTTACCATTTACATCTCAGAGGTAAATGTTGTGCTTTTTACTCGGCTACATTTATCTGAAAGCTGTAGTTACTCGTTACTTTGCAGATTGTGATTATTAATTCAAAACATACCATTAACCACTTAAGCCTTATTATGTTATGCATTGGGTAATCAAAAAATACCAAATCTACAACTCACAATGCGTTCTGAGCTTGGAGATTTGCCGAATCTCGAAAACGTTGAGTACTTTTACTCTATACAATTTTTAATACAAGCCTTTTACTTTACTTGTTGTATTTAACCCATTAAGACCTGGAACGCATCTGCGTCAGATTTTGGTTTGAGCTAAGAAGCATTATTTTACTCTTTGGCTATTCAAAAATAGCAGATCTACAAGCTCATAGCGCGGCACCGAGTGCCGCGCTATGAGCTTGTAGATGTGCTATTTTCGAAAAAATCGTGACAATGTGTGCAAATCTTTGAATATATATTGTTTAAAAGCGAACATTTTAACTCAAATCTTTACTTCCGGGGGGTCCCTGGAACAACATATTTTGAGATAAGGGTCGGCGGCCAAATCATATAATTTTGGGGGTCCTTGACATGAAAAAGTTTGAGAACCACTGATATAGAAACATACGTTTTTGTTTTTTCTTCAGAATACTGTTGGGATTTAGAAAACATTTGTAGAATCGGCTTCAGGTACTTTTAATCAAGTTAAAAAAGAGTATATTTCTTCCACAACTTCCACAACTGGTCCAGGGCAAAGAGTCTATTCTAGTTGACCGTGAGAAGAAGAAGGGGGCTGTACTGTATCGTTATACCAAATGACAAGAAAAGAAGCCGTATTTCCTGGAAATGATTTATTTTCTCCATTTTTCATGAATGCCAGTGTGTGTAAAAGGTCACAATCTGAATAAGTCACGATTCCGCCGCTAATACCAATGACCAGGCGGCTAATACTGAGCAGAGTTATATAGAGGGAAAGGACATTATGGAGGCGGCCGCGTGCCGTCGTGTTTTACTGTGAGAGGAAGCAGACAGAGAAACAAGACAAGGAGAAGGGCAGAACACAGACTACAAAGGAAACGAAAGATGAATATTATATATGGCTGCACACCTCAGGTCCTTATTCTTAGACTGATGATAGGTTCTTGGCAGTGGTGGAAAGTAATTAAGTACATTTACTCAAGTACTGTACAATTTTGAGGTATTTTTGACTTTACTGGAGTATAGTCCAATTTTCAGTACTTTAACTTCTACTCCACTACATCTCAGAGGCAAATAGTGTACTTTTACTCCACTATAATTATTTGAAACCTTAGGTTACTAGGTACTTTGTAGATTTGGATTATCATTACAAAACATACATTAACCACTTCAGCCCTATATATATATATATATACATTTCGGCCATTTGAAAATAGCCATTGTGAGCTTGTAGATCTGCTATTTTCAAAAAAATGGTATACATTTGAAATACTTGTGAAATGGGACATTCTGCATAATGAGTACTTTTACTTTTGTTACTTTAAGTACATTTTGATACTAATACTTATTTACTTTTACACAAGGAATTTTTGAATTCCGGACTTTTACTTAATGTGAGTACTTTTTCCAGCACTGGTTCTTGGTTTACCTACTGTATGACCCATGAGTATTTGATGTATTACCTGGTGTTTTTCTGGCTTACTGTAAATCGCTCTGGATTAAGAGAGCGTCTGCTAAATGCATAAATTATAAATTGTCCTTCCTCCTCTATCCTCACTCCTACAAGGTTACGTAAAGAAGGAAAGATCATCCATATGAAGGTACTGTATGTACACATAGTACACATTGTCACTCTTAAAGGGATAGTTCACCCAAAAATGTATTTGCTTCTATGGATTAGTCACCCCATAGAGACATGAATTCATGGATATTCTTTTTTGTTTTTGTCTCATTCCTAAGCCAATATTTTGATGACCAGCGGACCGGTAGGCAGCGGTTCCAGTAGGAGACACAAAGGAGACTCTTTGTGTCTCCTACCGGAACCGCTGCCGGTCATCACATTTTTGGCTTCGAAATGAGACAAAAACAAAAAAATATGCTGTTTGAAGCAGGCTTTGTGGACCTGCCGTAGTGCTATAAGTAACCTTATGCACCTTACATCTAACGAGTCATGTCCTATACTGTACCAGCTGGATTATGCTACGTGTATATAGACTTTTATTTTTCTTCCTCTTTTCAGAAGGGGGGTCAAATACCTATCAATTTGGGGGCCTTCATGGAAATGTTTGATATGAATGTTTATACTATATGGGCTGCTGCTAGCAAACAGCAGCCCATATAATATATACCATTAATAACATATAGGTGAAAGAAGAAGGACGATAATATGAGGGACATGATGGAAAGAGGAGGGCAGAGAGAGAGAGAGAGAGAGTCGTGACGGAAAGCTATCCTTGGGTGGGGGGGTGAGGGTGGCGGTGGGTTATGGGGGTTACAAAGGTACACAGTATTCCCTGTGTGAAGGAAAAAAAAAACATCATTACAATGAGCAATGGTAGCAGTCACCCGCCATTACCTTAGCCATCCACTGTCATAACTAGAACATTTCTCCTGGCCTGGCCCCCGCCGCGCGTCACCTGTGTGTGTGTGTGTGTGTGTGTGTGTGTGTGTGTGTGTGTGTGTGTGTGTGTGTGTGTGTGGAGGGGGTGGTGGGGGGCACTCTTCCTCCTGCATGCTGATAGGGCCAAGTGGTTCTCACACTGGGGTCTGGGGACCCACCGGGAGTCCTTGGGGGGGTTCCAGGGGGTCCCTGAGGTGAAATGGCTAAATATAGCATCACAATGAGTTTCACCACTAATATGGAAACACTACATCCGCTGTTTGAACCATAGAGTGTAAAAAGTATAGACAAAGTTACACCCATAGACTCTACAGGCCGTCAATGAAGCCTATTTTTCAACTATTTCAAATCCGCCATCTTTCTATATCCTATGCACTCGGAAATGAATGCTATTGGTTGTGTAGCTTGTCAATCAAATCATCACAAGGTAGCCACACCCCTCCTACAGCACCCTATATATCATCAATTTTAAAATAAATGGGACCATCATTTTACCAAAACGCTTATCATGCTCCCTTCCTGGCTCGCTCCATTTCTCGCTCGCTCCGTCGCTCGCTCGCTCGCTTGTTCCCTCCCTCGTTCCCTTCCTCGCTCCCTCTCTCGCTCCCTTACTCACTCGCCCCCTCGCCCTCCCCCTTCCTCGCTCACTCGGCGGCTACCTCTTCATCATCAGAGGAAGGGACCTGTCGATATACCCTTCTGGGAACTGATCAATACTGGGATCAAACCTTCGCCACCACCACCCTAATCACCCCCCAACCCCCCTCTCCTCTCTTTTCATTCTCCCCCCCCCCCCCCCTCTAGACTGTCCATCCATCCATCCATCCATCCATCCATCCATCGGCTTCCAACAAAAAGGTGACAGACGCTGTTTGTCCTCGTAAATATATCTAATGATTTCCTATACTGTAAGAGAAGGTGGGGGGGGGGGGGGGGGGGGGGGGGGTTCAGGGCTCAGTGGATCAGAGATGAGTGCCTATTCACCCAACCTGAGTGGGTTCACATAGAGGAGACCGGCCAGTCTGAAAGGGAAGGGAACCCAGTTTAAGACTAGTTCTATTGTCAGAGAGAGAGAGAGAGAGTTCTCAGCCCCTCGCTCTGGCCAAGAGTGAGTGACAGGCAGTGATGGAAGAAGCGGAAATATTCTATTCTAACATTTGAGGTCTGCCCCGAGCTGAAGACCTGAGCCCGGGAACTGAGAACCCAGCTGGCTCAGGTCAGGTCAGGTCGGATCGGGTCCAAAACATTGACTTGTCCCCCGGCCCCGGTCACACGGGTCGGATCGGTTTCAATTGCCACGACGACAAGCTTTTTATTATTTTTTATCTTAAACACTACGGTTTTAAAATCAGACATATCCGTTTGTTACGCTCCAAAATCCATAGCGTCTGTTCTCGCATATTGAATGAGCCACTTTTAAATTGGTATAAAGTCAGCGGAAATGTTCTCCGTCTGTCTGTCTGTCTGCAACACAGAGCAGAGCGCACGCCTGTTCCAACTTACAGTAGCTTGCCTGTGACTATACTCTGTTGGGGTGCAGCTACTGTACTGTAGGTGTGGGGGGAGGTGACTGACACACACGGCTAATCCGAATGCCACAGTGAAATTAGCATTAAATGAGCATCGGGGTCCGTTTCAGTCCGGGTCAAAAAATGTGTACCCGTGTAGCACGGGTCAAATGTTTTTCCTCTAGTAGTACACAGACCCATAGACCATTGGTTCTTAAACCTTTTCGTCAAGGACATTAGGCTACGGACCCCCATTTAATGGCATTTCTATCTCTGGGACCGCAATTTATATTGTAATTTCAATGTTAATCTAACTCTGAGAGTGTACAAATGGAACCAAATGGACCCATAAGGGTCCATTTGGTTCCTAACTATCCATTATCTATCTATTTAGCTGGGGACCCCCTGGAACTCCCTCAAGGACCCCTGGGGGTCTCCGGACCCCACTTTGAGAACCAATGCCATAGAGAGCTTTGATCTCGCAGCAAAGCGAGCCGCTATATGGGCTATAGTTCCAAACATTGGAACTATATCTCATTGAGATTGAGAGCATGTGCTTTAGTTACTTTACACCGTACTGCTCGCCAGTCACACCGCGTGGTAAGCAAGGCGACGTGGTGTGAGCTTGTGGAGGGACTGTGAGGGTTGTAAGTGGTTTAGGAGTGTTCTGTTAGGAGTGTTCTAGTGTCTGTTCAGGGGAGTGAGTCGTCAGCCCCTGGTTGCAGCAGGGCTACGGCGGTGAGTGACAGGCCATTGTGCTCAGTCAATGCTGTCATGATGTGGCCGTTAGAACGCTGTCCCCCCTCTCTCTCTCTCTCTCTCTCTCTCTCTCTCTCTCTCTCTCTCTCTCTCTCCCCCCCCCCCCCCCCCCCCTCTGCCAGGGAACAGAGGTTCAGACACAAGGCCTGATTGAGTGTGAGCTCCATGTGTCTGTCAGCCGGCTAGTGATACTGCCACTGTCATCACCGTCCACATGACTCCCTCCATCACACCTGCCTCTTCATCACTCTCTCTCTCTCCCCCAAAGTCTGTCTGTCTGTCTGTCTGTCTGTCTGTCTGTCTGTCTGTCTGACTGTATGTCTCTTTCTCTGTCTGTCTCTTTCTCTCTGTCTCTGTCTCTTTCTCTGTCTTGTCTTTCTCTCTGTCTCTGTCTCTTTCTCTGTCTGTCTGTCTGTCTGTCTCTCTTTCTCTCTGTCTCTTTCTCTGTCTGTCTGTCTCTCTTTCTCTCTGTCTCTGTCTCTGTCTCTTTCTCTGTCTGTCTCTCGTTCTCTCTGTCTCTTTCTCTGTCTCTCTCTCTCTCTCTCTCTCTCTCTCTCTCTCTCTCTCTCTCTCTCTCTCTCTCTCTCTCTCTCTCTCTCTCTCTCTGTCTCTTTCTCTGTTTTAACAAAGTTCAAATACCTCAGAGTCCTCCTGGACTCAACCCTAAACTTAAAGTCACCAACAACACTGTCAACTTTAACGTGCAACATTTTAAACAAATTTGGCCCTTTCTAACAGTTGGAGTTGCCAGGACGTACTTGCACTGTATGATCTTCTCTCACATCCAGTACACACATTGGTCTTGCACAGGTGTGACGACACTCAAGCCCCTAGAACAGATTTTAATGTCCAACTAAAAGGATGGATCATGGATGATCAAACATGTGAACATTTTAAATAGGCTTAAATGTAGGTTTTTTTCTTCTGGTATTTTAGGTCAAAACTATAGGCATTTTTTACTGTACTATCGTTTTTTTTCTCTTCTTTTTGTACCCTTTCAGTAATGTTTATGTGAGCTTTTTTTGTAACGTTGCTTGTTTTCTGTACGTCTCTCGCCCACTACCGCTAATTAAAACATGGACGCCATGTGCCATGCGTCTACAACTCCGCCGTTGTTGCGCTGTCATTATTTGACTCCTATCAAAGCTCGTGTTCATATTTATTCTATTATTTTTCAAAGATTAGTGAGACAACAACGTCAGATGATCAACGAACGCAGACATAACACCAATCACTTACTTCATTTAACAGCCAAGCTGTTTTGCATAACAGACAGTAGCGGCGCTCAAGCTGTTATCAATTTGAATGTTACAAAAAGGGAGAAGGAAAAAAAAGTGTTGTTTTGTTTGTTTTGCTTTCACTTCTTTGACATAATGATGAGTGGCTTCTGTTGTTGTACTTTTTCCTGCTGCTGCCTTACGGGTTTATATATCTGTCCCTGGCTGTCATTCTGTCACCGGCAAACTTATAAGGTAAAGCTTGGGGTGAATTAAGGGTAAATGCTCCACAGCAGACGCTGTTGGTGGTGGAAGAGGTACTCAGATATTTTACTTAATAATCCGAGCTGTCCACCTATTCTGAGATACAGACAGTGGTGTCAAGTAACTAAGTAGATGTACTCAAGTAACATTTTGAGGTATTTGGAGTTACTGAGGTACTGGAGTATTTCTAATTTCCAATAGTTTTACTTCTACTCCACTACATCTTAGAGGCTACAAATATTTGAAAACTTTAGTTACTAGTTACTTTGTAGATTTAGATTATTAATACAAAACATACATTACCCACTTCAGCCCTATATACATTTCGGCCATTTAAAAATAGCCGATCTACAATGCGTCACAATGCGTCACAATGCGTCGCGATGTGACGCATTGTGAGCTTGTAGATCTGCTATTTTCAAAGGTTTTAAAAAAAAAATATTGTGTCATTTGTGTAAAAAACATTTTTTTCTCCATCATTTGTCATAATGTTTTGCTTAAAAGTTTTTGAAAAATCGTATCGTGAACCTAATAACGTGATTTGTATCGTGAGTTGAGTGAATCGTTGCATGCCTAATTATAGCATGCTATAACGTTATGAATATAAAGCCCTGCAGTTTCTATTAGCTTGGATGGCGGGTTTGTGAACAGTCCACAGCCCTCCTCTGAGACACACAGTGAGTACTGTAGAGACAGAAATGATGGTTCCATCTTATAATGAGCATAAGTGAGGACCAATTATATGAAAATAGGTGGAAAGTGGCTTAAAGTGGTCCTTTAACCCGTTAAAACCGGGAAAGCATCTGTGTCATTTGAGATGGGAGAGTAGCGCCCAGGATTACATAGCCAATTGGCACTGGGTGAAAAAAGGGTCTACAAAATTGTGGGAAAAATTGTAATAAAGAAAAGGATTTTGTATTTGTATAAAAAAGGATTTTATATATATATATATATATATATATAGCAACATAAGTTTTTCGGAAAACGCTTAGGATTTAGAACAATGGTTTAGAACAGTGGTTCTCAAAAATAGCAGATCTACAAGCTCACAGCGCGGCACGATTTTTTAACATTATTTTAAAAAATCGTCAATGTTGAATCTTTTAACACAAATCTTTTCTTCTGGGGGTCCCTGGCACAAAACATTTTCAGACGGGGTGGGGGAGGGGGGGTCCGCGGCCAGATACATATCATTGTGGGGGTCCTTGGCACGAAAAAGTCTCAGGTCTTAATGGGTTAGGTATATTTTGATCCCAATACCTTTGTACATTTACTCAAGTAAAATTTAGATTACTGCACCTTTATTTGAACCAGAGTATTTCTAACTGTGGAATTACTACTTCTGCTCAAGTAAAAGAGGGAAAAAAGAGAGAGGAAAAAAGAGCACGGTACAGAATATGCCTTTTACTGTATTATTATTGAATACAAATGCACAATATTCTCATGCTGGCACAGAGTCACCCGGTGAATTGGTGCACAACTTCCCATATTAACATTACACTGGCGTACCCCCCTGCCACGGGGTAACAATGCAAATGTCCTCAGTTACTGTACGTTTTGCACACCAATTTCCCCGGCCACACATTTTGTATACCATCGCAGTACAACGTCGGAGAGAGAACTCCGACTCGGTGTCTCTTGTGTGTTCCCAACTAATCCAATTTTCTCGTTGTTTGGGGCTGAAGCAGCCGTTTAAAATGCGTGCCCGCATACTTCCAAAAGCCCCAGCTGTTAACCCTTTTAGACCGGGAACGGAGCATCTGTGTCATTTTAAAGATTTCTTTGGCTGTTCAAAAAATAGCATATATACAAGCGCATAGCGCGGCACTCGAGCTTGTAGATCTGCTATTTTTGCTATTCAAAATCTTGAAAATGTGTGCAAATCTTTGAATATATTTACATTTCTAACTAAAATTAAAAATTAACTCAAATCTTTGCTCCTGGGGAAAAAACGTATGTCGCTATAATCAGTTGTTCTCAAACTTTTTCATGTCAAGGGCCCCCAAAATGATATGTATTTGGGTGTGCACCCCCATCTCAAAATATGTTGTTCCAGGTACCCCCCAGAAGCAAAGATTTGAGTTAAAGATTTTCGCTTTAAAAAAAAGAAAATATATATTCAGATTCAAGATTTGCACAATTTTTCACGTTTTTTAAAAATAAATAGCAGATCTACAAGCTCATAGCGCGGCACTCGGTGCCGCGCTATGAGCTTGTATATCTGCTATTTTTGAATAGCCCAAAGACATCTTAGCCAAAGACACAGATCCCTTCCCGGTCTTAAGGGGTTAAGCGAACGTTACGAGGCAACTTATTTCTCGTCTGTCACAAATCAAAAGAGAGATACGCGTTTGTAGTGTCACTCGAATTAATCCCCTTATTGTGGAGACGCACACATTACTTATATGCTAAGGCAATGGGAGAGAAAAGCCATGAAGAATTTAAATCAAATGCTTCCTCTTAAGTAATTAGGTTGAAAGCTGAAATGTGCGTGAGTAATATGAAAAGAAAGAATAATAGTTCAACATGAATGGTGCAATCAAGTCATTAATTCTATTAGAAAAAACAAGGGGAATAAATTCTATATGTAACATAACTTAAAGTGCCACTATGTAACTTTTTTTTTATGAATAAAACTTAATTTTGTCCAATCTGTATGGTAGAGTATGTTAACTCTCTCAATGCCACGCCCCGAGATATCCAGAGTTTTCCCCGAGTACCCTCCCTGGGTCCTGCCAGAACGAGAAATCCCGAGTTTTTACTGTGGTCGCGCTATTCTGTTTATTTTTCATGATCACTTTCACTTCCTGACTCCTTCAGAGTCACTGGGTTCCGGTCTCTCTTTTTTTTTTTTCGCGGTCATTTTCGGCCAGAATAGGGAAAGTCACGGTTTTTCACACGGTATACAAAACGAACGGAGAGGTCTACTGCTATTCTCTTTGGTCTGGGTGACGATCAGTCATCGTAGTCGTGTATAACATCGTATTTTAACCCGATCAGAAATTGTCGAAAACGTCACATCCGGTCATGGATGTGAGGTGGGCCTGTTTGGGAGGGGGCGAGCGAGTCAACGAGGTCATCAATGTCTCGATTTGCTGCTCTCTAATGGTAGAACTGCCGTATGAGTTTAAAACTGCATATAGACAAGCTATTTGAAAATTAAATTACAAAATAACAACAAAAAGAAAAACGAAAATTGCTGGCACTGGGGGAGTACTTTATGAAAATACTCTGGCACTGAAAGAGTTAATACAATATAACTTATACAATTGGGGTGGTTGTATTTTGTCTCCCTGCTCTCCTATCTCGCATCGAGAATGATTCGTTTTGCCTACTGTAAAAAGTTAAGGAGATACAGAGGTTTTTAGCAAGGAGATAGAATGGAATGGCGGATGGGAGACAGATTTTTTGGCACGGTGATCCATCTGTCCCTTACTTCTTAGAGTGTCATTGGGGCCAAAATCATCGGGGCGAAATTGCGAAAAATAGCAGATCTACAAGTTCACAACGCGATGCATCGCAATGCGTTGTGAACTCGTAGATCTGCAATTTTTCTACTATGCTGTCGCGCGACAAAGTCGTGCACCAGTTGAACTGTGGAGATACGTGGTTTTATCTGCCCGACGACAGCAGCAACGCTAACAAAATCAGCGTTCGTTAAAGGTGGACAAATGGAGGGCTCATGAAAGGCAACCTTAAAAGAAAAGTAAAAACATCGTTGAATGGCAGTAATTAAAATTGACTTTGCCTGGAGGAGTCACGAACTGTTTGCCAAGAACTGTCAACGCAAAAAAAAAAGAGAAATCCATAGGACGACAAGCCTCCATCACCTCCAGGAGTTTATCCTCATTGATAATGCATATGAGATGGGTGACTGATGACTGCTAACAGCTCGCTAAAACCCCTTCCGGCTAAAGAAAGGCTGACTCCCATAACGCACTTAACCCATTAAGACCGGGAACACCATCTGTATCATTATTTAAGATTTCTTAGGGCTATTCAAAAATAGCAGATCTACAATAGTAGATACATAGTAGATATGCTATTTTTGAGAAATCTTGAAATGATTTGCAAATATTTGAATATATGTATATATATAGTTTTTAATAACATTTGTAACTCAAATCTTCGCTTCTGGAGATTCTACAAAAAAAATCTTCTAAATCCTAATAGTTTTTTATTTTATATTATGTTGCTATAATATATAATAATATAATTGCTATAAACTTTTTCATGTCAAGGACCACCCAAAATGATATGTAATTTAGCCGCGGACCCCCATCTCAAAATATGTTGTTCAAGGGACCCCCCAGAAGCAAAGATTTGAGTAAAAAAAAATGCTTAAAAATATATATATTCAAAGATTTGCACACATTTTCACGATTTTTCCCAAAAAATAGCAGATCTACAAGCTCATAGTGCGGCACTCGGTGCCGCGCTATGAGCTTGTATATCTGCTGTTTTTGAATAGCCCAAAGTATATAAAATAATTGTTAAAGTGGTTACAACAGATGCGTTCCCGGTCTTCAGGGGTTAAGAGCAGTACTCTCCTCTACTGCCATAAAATGGGGGGGGGGGCTGGCGGGCAGTGATTTGTGTGTGTGTGTGTGTGTGTGTGTGTGTGTGTGTGTGTGTGTGTGTGTGTGTGTGTGTGTGTGTGTGTGTGTGTGTGTGTGTGTGTGTGTGTGTGTGTGTGTGTGTGTGTGTGTGTGTGTGGTGCGCCTGTGAGACACGCGCTAAGCTAGGTCTGCGCCGCGCACCGCACTGTCAGAGCAAATGAAGTCAAACGGAGGCTTAATTACACCGATAAGTTGTTGCCCCGCGGCTACCACCATCTTATCACTAAACAGCTGGGAAGAATTTTATATTACTTGATGAATGCATAATTGGGTCCAGGGTGACTCTCCGACGAAGCGGGGGTATTTTCTTTTATTTAACCCATTAAGACCGGGAACGCATTTGTGTCATTTTTTACTTAAGATTTCTTTGGGCTATTCAAAAATAGCAGATCTACAAGCTTGTAGATCTGCATTTTATTTAAAAAATCTTGAAAATGTGTGCAAATCTTTTTCAAGCAAACGTTTTTAACTCAAATCTTTGCTTCTGGGGGTCCCTGGAACAAAACATTTTGAGATGGGGGTCCGCGGCCAAATACATATAATTTTGGGGGGGTCCTTGACATGAAAAAGTTTGAGAACCACTGGTATTATAGCAACATAAGTTAGGATTTAGAAGACTTATGTATAATTCCCAGAAGCAAAGATTTGAGTTACAAATGTTCGCTTTAAAAACATATATATATTCAAAGATTTGCATAAATGTTCAAGATTTTAAAAAAAATAGCAGATCTACAAGCTCATGGCGCGGCACTCGGTGCCGCGCCATGAGCTTGTAGATCTGCTATTTCTGAATAGCCAAAGAAATAGAAATAATTACACAGATTATTTCCCGGTCTTAATGGGTTAAATATATTTCTTTCAAAAGTGCACGAGTGCAACAAGGCCTCCCACTGCGAGCATTTTCCACATCCTAAGGGCGCGTCATTATGCAGGCGTTCGTTCTCTCGTAATTATGCAGAAACAGTAATGTCTTGTAGCGTTCGTTGGAATTAACGTTAAAAGAAAATTCAGACAAACACAAGCTGCTGCTGTTGGGGCGTGTGCTGACATTATTGTTGTACAAAAATCGACACACGCCCTGACATTTCCACTTATGAAATTTCATGTGGATTAGCATAATGTGATTCCCTCTTGTTGATTGCAGGAGCCGGGGCTTTCAGGAATCTATTCCAAAACGCTGCCTGGACGAAAGTAGGCATACTACTCTGTAGTAGTATCGGCCAAGGTATGGACATAAGAAAGCTAATTAAAATGATTTTCGGTTGTCATAACCAAATGGACCCCTTGGCTCATCTTCTCCCACCCCCCCCCTTTTCATCCAGAGGGAACACAGATTCCCTGAGGATACAACAGGCTTTGAGATAAGGAGAGACCTTTATTGCTCACTTGAATGTCTGCAAAGACACACTTCCTAGTTGGTTCTCTCTCTCCCTCGCTCTCTGTCCTGAACCTTCAAGATAAGGATGTAACCTGCAACTTTTATGACCTGGAAGAATGTCTTGGCAAGCGCTCACAATATCATACACACAGACCCACGGAACACACAAGTATCAGTGAGCAAAAGAAATGTGAATAAACTGATTACGTGTTATGTTCTGTGACGTTAAAATATATATAATTATTGTCCTGTATTGTGACCACAACAATAATATGTACTTTGGTGTTTTAAAGGGATGCTTTCCTTGTTAATTACACTTTGATGCTTATCCTGCTTTCTATTTGACGTAAAGCCTTCACGTCTAGTACCTAGACAATTCTAAATTCATCGTGATTTCCAATATCCGGCCGAATGTAGTAGTAGAAGGTCCCCAAGAAAGTTAGCAGAGAAATGTAGTTTTCATACTGTAATAAGGGAAGTGGCCACCCGCACAGCTGCCTCTAACACGCCCCCCCAATGGGCCAAGAAGGATGGAGACTCCTCCTTCTAACTATAAGAAGCACTGGTCAGCCAGTTCTCACTCTCTTCCTGCTTCTCCTCGCTGCTACTCCTCAACCCAGCCTGACTTGATCCCAAAGGCCCAGGGGGGGGGGAGAGAGAGTGAGGGCCGCAGCGCCCGGACACTCTAGCTCTCCCACCGTACCCCTGGCAGACATTGACCGCTCACTGGACTCTGGAAAAGACTGTCACAAAAGGACTCCCAGGTCGTATGACTCTGAACACATGACGTTATGGCAAACAATTGATGATAGGCTGTATGTATGTGTCGGTCTCTTTCTTCCTAAAGGGCCCCATGATATGTAATTTTTCCAGGCAGCGTGGTAGTTAATTTCTGTTCAATTCTCTCCTCTCCCACACGATATCCTATGTTACATTTTATCTACTAAAACTTAAGCCCTCATTTCAGTGGGTGAACTAATACTTTGCTTTTGGTTCTAAGTTATCTAACTGGTCCTCTAGTTGACATATATTGATGGAGAAGGTGTTACATCCCGGCCTCTCTCAAAATATGGTCTACAATAGGTCTAAGTCATGACCTTTGATGACAGCACCAGCCTGTCATTAAACGTTGAATGAAAGAACACATAGATCACTTAGTTATGACGTACAAGGAAATGCATTGGCATTTTGGATCAATTTTGTGTAGTTATTTACCTTAATAAATTTGGAGACTACGGTTATTAAGAAGGCGTGTGTCATTTCTTATTTCTCTGTTTACAGTAATACTATTGGGATATTTATTGCAAGTCTGACAAGAATTCACGTTACTATTACAGTGACGTAAGTTTCAATATATTATATATATTGTAATAATTCATAAATGATATTTATATGATTTATGGATTATTACGTCCTGTACCATGCTGAAGTTACGACCAGTAAGTAGGCATATTTGCTACAGGTGGTGCCCCGCGGTTCGGCAGACTCTTATCCCAATACTGTAAACACTGAGATATCAAAAATAATATTTTTGATTTAAAAAAAAAAAAAAAAAAAAAAAAAAAAAAAAAAAAAAATCATTTTTTTTTTCGGGTAAAAATAATAATAATAATAGGCCAATTATTGTTGTTGTTTTCCTTTTTTTTTCTTTTTTTTTTCGTAATCAAGTTTAGTGAATTAAGTTGATCATAACTATATCTGTGCTGAAACAATCCGGTCTGCTGTCCCCAGTAGACGGACAGCTGAGTTGAGTAGCATTTAGCAGAAGTAAGAGCCTCAAGATTCCTAAGAACTATTTTTAAGCAGTTGTTGGAAATATTGAGTTAAACCGCATGCTGATAACATCTGTGTGCAAGTTGATCCGCCCTTTTAAAACTGACGTCACCCACGTTTCGGCAGGAGCGAATGCGAGACACAGTAAAAAGAGTTTTTGTCTCCCCCGGGAAACGAATTAAGTTTTGCTTAAATGTGGGTTCAGCACTCTGAAGGTTGTTCAAACTTTTCTAAACTAGCTACTTAGATAATGAGATCCCTTCTAATCCTGACAAATTTGGTAATGGTTTCTAAGCATAACCAAGTGCGAAATTAGGTCTAAACTGAACTGAGTTAATAAACCAGTAAGCGGGTTTTTTTTAGCTCTAGTAGACCTCTCAAGCTGTTTAATACAGTCTAAAGGGAAGGGGAAATTCGAGTGAATCATTATGATAATGCTTACTTATCACTTGGAATCCCAAATATAGCTTACAGATCAGACTGAGTTAATAAACCATAAGCGGGTTTTTTAGCTCTAGTACACCTCTCAAGCTGTTTAATACAGTCTTAAGGGACGGGGAAATTCGAGTGAATCATTAGGATAATGCTTAATGCTCACTGGGAATCCCAAATATAGCTTACAGACCAGAAGGAAAAATAAAAAATAATTAGTTGCTTTATTTTTCCAACTGGCCCGTGATTTCATCTTGACTGGCTGACCAAGTCTACAGGGTGAAATCTCAGTCACATGGGCTCCAATAAGACACCTACTCATTTCCAAACAATTCAAGACAAAGAGTAAACAGCCCTCTTGAATTTTATGGACTAATAGGTAAAGCCCACTGTGATTTAAGCACTTTGGACGGTGAGTGAAGCCCCTACCTTTAACCTGAGGGAATGAAAAGGCTTCCTTCCTCATGAGATGTTGTCCCTCAAAGTGCATTTGTGTAGCAATTACAGGCTACTATTTCCGGAGGTAGGGGGTGTTTGTGTCCCATTCAAAATACCTCTGATGTTTTTCTAACTGAATGCAAAATGGCATCTCCTATGTGAGTAGCAAGAAATGGTGCAAGACCAGCTTGCGAAACTAAAACAGAGTACCAGTCATCAGTCATCCGGGGGGGGGGAAGTTTTACAACTTCATGTGAGTGCTCTGCCACTCAGCTCTGTAGCAAACCCAAATGTTTATTCAGGCGTGGAAATGAATGACAAGAAACCACCCCTCCTCCTTCCCTGCTTGTGTTTGACATAAGCATGTCTGTTGAATGTCGTGATACTGTGATACTTGTGGCGTAGAGTACTAGGACTGAGACAATCAGTACCGATCAGCTTAAATGTTGTTGACTTACTCCTAAATTGAAGACAAGCATAGGAACTTTGATCATTTATTGAATAAAAGTTTCAAGATGGTTGTAGCCAATCTATTCCCGCAGACAAAACTTCTATTCGAGTTCCCATTTGATCTCAATCAATCTCAGCCTCTGATCCCCAACACAGCTGAGTTAGTAAACGTTGATCAGGACAATCTTTAATTTATACTAGCCTACGGTGGCTACATGGCTTTCAAATGAGCCCAAAATTCTGAAATGAATGACATGCAACTACTGGGTGCGATTGTTTGATTATTCCAAATTTTACCTTTGAGTTAATTTAATTAACTAAAAGTACTTGGTCGTATGCCACTCGTACGCAATTTTTGCAACCTAGCCATGCTCACCAAGCGCTCAAGTGTTAAAAATCCAGTAACAGTATCACGATCATTCAATAGAATTCCGTATACGCTAGTGTATCCTTTCAGTGATACAGTGTTTACGTTGCCTGCCCATGCAGTAGATTGAGCTATCAATTTTGTTTGTTTTGACCACTCCAAAAAAAAAAGGAGAGTGCCCAAAACAAAGACATTTGTCCAGCACAAGGTGATTAATGCACTGAGAAAAGACTAGGTGAGTTGTATTGAGTAGAGTTGAGAGCCATGACTCCACCACTTCAACAAGGTGTAGATATCAGGTTACTCCAACTGACCTGTACAATTGGAGCTATAATAAGTCCCCTCCTGTCACAAGAGAAATAGAGTCATGCCCTATACTCTGTCACAGCCAGAACAGTTGGTATGGCGATTTTTATAAACAGCCATAGGTCAAGGGACGTAGTTTACCTGTTTTTGGGTATCAGTCAAGAATGACAGTTAGACCACAAACTACCGTGTTGGAAACTGTTGTTCAGTCATTGTCTCCTCTTTGCTTTCCTAATAATGGGGGACAAGCAGTTTTGATCTGCTAGTTTCCCCCGGACAAATGATGATGATAGAGTTGTGGGAGATATATACAGATAGTTTTGTTGTCTCCACCAAAAATCACAACACATTACAAATTTCATAACGGTGACCTACTATACTTTATGAGTGTATGTTGTTTCATATGGTTAGCGCTAACCGTATCTTAGCACCTCCCTACATAGCAGTATAGTCAGATTCCCCAGAATCAAGGTCGCGTCACGGTTTGATAGACAGACCGCATGGAAAACCAATGCGCGTCCTCCCGTGACCCAACACCAAAAATCCTACCCTAGCCAAATGCTTTAGGGGGGGACTCTTAATTTTGTGTACATTCCAAGCAAGCTAGGCTAAACAATTTTTGTCTATTCCAAAAGGTCATGCCATGAGACTTATGGGCCATGTTTTTGTGTGAGGCGCACAATACACCCTCTCCATGGGACGCCATGGAAAGAAACCGGTCCTGTCCATGACGCATGACTGGTAGTCATAGCAACCAACGTGAGGTTGACGCTTGTAGTATATTTTCACACAGATGTGACGTTACCGCCCCATGATGGCTATCTAACTAAGACACACCTTTGGGTCAGTTAATGATGTGCTTAGTCTTTAAACTCATGTAAGCCACGGCGGCTGAACTGACCATGATCATTGGTGTTGGTTAAACAATTCCTAGTACCTTTTGGTTTATGCAAGTCTATAAGTCTCCCGGACGGAACTTATAAGTGTTGGAATTGTGTGATATATTTTTGGGCACTGCCTAAAATAAAAAAATAAAAAATAAATAAATAACTTATGTGGTCTGCTATATTTTGTGCTTGTAAGGCGGGCATATGGTTTGCACGCGTGGTATGAGAACGCACACTTCGAACGTGTATGAAACCGCCCCATACAAACCAATATAGTGGTCACCCAAAACCCATAGGTGTTAATAAGTTAACTGCTTGATGCAACTTCAGGCCCATGCGGTGTTAAAAGGTTTTTCTTTCTTCTTTAGAACGACACAATAAGTTTGGACTGTTGTAAAAGGCTCTCGGCTAATGGAAGGGTTTTTTTTTTTAATTGCCTGCTCTCCAAGGGAATTTTGCAGACTGATACACGTTTATTCTGTGGTTTCATAATTGATTGAAACACGTTGTAATCCCTCTACACCCAAGGTCGTAACACGGCCCATTGACGCCAAAACAGTGTTTCCCACCTTCCTCACAGCGTGAAGGTGGCATTGCTTTTCCAGCCACTTTCTGGCTATCTGTCCCAAAACGCAGCTGTAAGATGTACATTTTGTCTATATTGTTTGCCCCTGGCGGCAGTGCTTTGTCAATGCTGCTAAGCTGACCAGGGTGTTAGTTAAAACACATGCTTCTACCTGTTCCTGACTGACAGGGCGAAGGCCACAGTGTGTTTAATCTGAGTGTCTCCCGAACGAAGGGATTGAAACCGAATCTAACAGACAATCTAGTTTAAATAGTACCTCTGCTGCTTGTATAATTTTGATACTGGACTATGATGTGGTGGGAACAGTTTGAACATTACCTATCATTATTATTATAATCCATTGAATGAAAACATTCAATCAGGTAATGCCATGGACTCTGACTATAAATTGAATTTAAGACATTTTGAATGTCTATTAATGTACTACTTCCGCATGTTGTATGATCCAACCAAATTTATCGTTGACTAAAGTTAATACAAATTTATGTGTACAAAAATAAATTTTAAGCAGGATGGAAGTCTATTCTCCTGTTTATTTGTTGTAATCCTAAATGAACAACATCCTTATTATATACTATATATTATACTTTACCAAATATTTATGGTTGGGCTTCCAATTTGAGAATACAATTATGTCAGTCCTAAACAAATTGTCAAAGAATGATCCGGCCAGGATTAATATACTTGCATTCGATTGGTTGGACTTTACATAATTTGATTACAACATTATAGTCAATATGGTATCTTGGCTTGAGCCAAAATGAATCCTCTATTGTTAGTCAAGTTGAACAATTTATGGAATCCAATTCATACCTTCCCATATGCATCTGTTAATGCAACTGTTCAGTATCAATATTATTCAGATTAGGCGCTGTACGATGATACTGATGACCTATGCTAAGGCTAACAGGTTTAATCAAAGTGTTACTATGTCCAATTAAGATTGAACCCATGCATTAGTGCTATATATTCTCCTTCTTGGTCATAAGCTTAATGAATGGTTGAAGCTCAGAATAAATTAAGCACATTTGACATTTTCCACGTGGCATCTTAAGCCCGTGCCATTTGCTATTAGTAACTTAAAATGTGGGCCCTCAGGGGACCCACCACGTCTACGCAGACACCCGGACCACTGGTACTCTGTTTCCCGCCCATGTAGTCTACTTAGTGGCTCGCTATGCTAAGCCACTTCACAGACCCCACCCTTTAGGTGATACAAAACTTGGCAATTTCAGGTGTGACATTATAATGCGGCGCTGATAAATCACTCCGTCAGGCCTCCGTGACTCATCAACTCCGCATCAAGGGGGTCAGTCATAAACAATGATATCACCCTAAGATTGCCAACTGTTGACCGAGTCTGTTAGACACAATTCAGGGACAGCAGTGCTGAATGCTGTCACAAGGTGCTCATCTCTGCCTATCTAATGATAGCTTAAGGGACCCCCAGGGTGACCCTAAGACCACGTGTAAGTTATTTTCTAACTAAACCTATTTGACAATGGACCAAGGCTCAACAGCCATGACAGCATGGTGCCCAAATAGACATATTGACTTTAGGTAACTAATTAGAGGTCGCCATGTTTGTAGTTCTTTACTGTAGTATGGTTGCAGTTAACACACTGAAACAAAATCTCCGATCTCTCCCTAAACGAGTGACAATGTGCTATATAAGTCACAGCTACTTAGTGCCCGTGCCCAGCTAGGCCATTGGTTAAGACAAACCTGACAAAGGTTGCTGAAACCATAACTTAAGACACCAGTGTCTAAATTAAACCATCGCCACATCACTGTTAGTGCTACTCTGGCAGAAATAGCTGAAGGCATGTGTTGATTCAGAAACTGACACGAATCGGATCGGAAACTAACAACATCCTTTAGACATTCAGAGAAGACCACCCTTGCATGGCAAGTCAAGTGTTAGGACTCATTCAATGACTTCAATAATGCTTCGAAGGTTTCTTTTGTTTTGTTTATTTGCTTTGCTTGTCTGTTTTTCTACATAGATCCAAGACAAATGCCAATAGGGTATTAAAAACCAAAACTCTCTCCCACACATATTAGGAATGGGATAAGAGCCGTTATGTTTTTGATTGTTTTATTTTTATTTTCTTTCAAAGAAAAAACTCATTGAAGTAGGCCCACTTTCACAAAAAGCCACTCTGACTGCATGCTACCCCCTGCCCTTTTTCCATAAAAGTCAGGGAAGGTCATTTAGTCCTCTAGTGTAGAAGTTGATAGGCGTAGACATCTGTTTTGCTTAATCCTTCCACTACAAGTTTAATGTTTCTCTCAGAGGCAACACCATAGACACGAGTACTATGCATGCCCCTTTATATGTGTCCCCCCTAGTATGATGTACCATTATCATGGCCCTTGATTCAACTGCTCCCCACACAAAGAGCAGCCTGTACTCTGAATAAGGAAAGTAGAAAGGTATACAATAGATATTAGGTATAGGTATAGACCCCTAAATTCTAGACATCCTCTTGCTTTTCACCTCTGTGCTTCTCAACCTTGGTATGTGTGACTTTATGTGTGAAGTGTTGCCATAATGACATGTACAGATGATTACGGATCACAGAGGCCGGAAGATCTCTGGGCCGCGTCCCATATTGGGTTTTTGCCCTGCTGCTTTTTCTTTTTCTTTGTCTTCATAGACTGATGAATCCTTGATGATATCACAGATCCAGCAACCATGATGATGGATTTCTGTAGTGATCACAGCAATATCAGACCATCCCAGAATTGGACTTATGCAGAAGGGTGCATGTTTGGATGCTGAAGAGATGTATCGGGCTCCCGCCCCCACACGCTGACACAGCATAAAGACTAGAAGCAAGGCTCAGGACCCCTGTTGACCTCTGATCACAGTGACCGGTTTCACCCCAGCGGTCCCCGGAACACTGAGCCCCCACAGGGCCGTAGAGATAAGGAAGGAATGTCAGCCAGATCTCCTGTTACCAGTCTACTAAAGCTCTCTCCTTCTGCCTCCAGCTTCCCCACTCCTTGGACGTAAATGGGAGGGAGGCCTGTGTTATTCATGACATACAGGACATGGATGTAAGAGACAGCCATGCCATCTCACACACACCCACACTCTCTCTCTCCCTCTCCTCCCCACTAGGACAATGGGACAAAGACATTGTGAAAATACTATTTCCTTAACCAAATGCCAACAAGCCTAGCCCCAGTTGGGTGAAGAAAGGAACCATTGCATATGTTGTGTGTGTCATCTAGAAATGGGTAATAGAACCCATATCATCATATGTGCTGTGACTTGTCCTCTAACCTTTTATTTTGTGTTATCGAAGGTCGTGACGTCAACGTTTTGTTTCGTCTGAGCTTGATAACAAAGGGGTGTTCTGTAGTAGTATCGGCCAAGGTATGGACATAAGAAAGCTAATTAAAATGATTTTCGGTTGTCATAACCAAATGGACCCCTTGGCTCATCTTCTCCCACCCCCCCCCTTTTCATCCAGAGGGAACACAGATTCCCTGAGGATACAACAGGCTTTGAGATAAGGAGAGACCTTTATTGCTCACTTGAATGTCTGCAAAGACACACTTCCTAGTTGGTTCTCTCTCTCCCTCGCTCTCTGTCCTGAACCTTCAAGATAAGGATGTAACCTGCAACTTTTATGACCTGGAAGAATGTCTTGGCAAGCGCTCACAATATCATACACACAGACCCACGGAACACACAAGTATCAGTGAGCAAAAGAAATGTGAATAAACTGATTACGTGTTATGTTCTGTGACGTTAAAATATATATAATTATTGTCCTGTATTGTGACCACAACAATAATATGTACTTTGGTGTTTTAAAGGGATGCTTTCCTTGTTAATTACACTTTGATGCTTATCCTGCTTTCTATTTGACGTAAAGCCTTCACGTCTAGTACCTAGACAATTCTAAATTCATCGTGATTTCCAATATCCGGCCGAATGTAGTAGTAGAAGGTCCCCAAGAAAGTTAGCAGAGAAATGTAGTTTTCATACTGTAATAAGGGAAGTGGCCACCCGCACAGCTGCCTCTAACACGCCCCCCCAATGGGCCAAGAAGGATGGAGACTCCTCCTTCTAACTATAAGAAGCACTGGTCAGCCAGTTCTCACTCTCTTCCTGCTTCTCCTCGCTGCTACTCCTCAACCCAGCCTGACTTGATCCCAAAGGCCCAGGGGGGGGGGAGAGAGAGTGAGGGCCGCAGCGCCCGGACACTCTAGCTCTCCCACCGTACCCCTGGCAGACATTGACCGCTCACTGGACTCTGGAAAAGACTGTCACAAAAGGACTCCCAGGTCGTATGACTCTGAACACATGACGTTATGGCAAACAATTGATGATAGGCTGTATGTATGTGTCGGTCTCTTTCTTCCTAAAGGGCCCCATGATATGTAATTTTTCCAGGCAGCGTGGTAGTTAATTTCTGTTCAATTCTCTCCTCTCCCACACGATATCCTATGTTACATTTTATCTACTAAAACTTAAGCCCTCATTTCAGTGGGTGAACTAATACTTTGCTTTTGGTTCTAAGTTATCTAACTGGTCCTCTAGTTGACATATATTGATGGAGAAGGTGTTACATACCGGCCTCTCTCAAAATATGGTCTACAATAGGTCTAAGTCATGACCTTTGATGACAGCACCAGCCTGTCATTAAACGTTGAATGAAAGAACACATAGATCACTTAGTTATGACGTACAAGGAAATGCATTGGCATTTTGGATCAATTTTGTGTAGTTATTTACCTTAATAAATTTGGAGACTACGGTTATTAAGAAGGCGTGTGTCATTTCTTATTTCTCTGTTTACAGTAATACTATTGGGATATTTATTGCAAGTCTGACAAGAATTCACGTTACTATTACAGTGACGTAAGTTTCAATATATTATATATATTGTAATAATTCATAAATGATATTTATATGATTTATGGATTATTACGTCCTGTACCATGCTGAAGTTACGACCAGTAAGTAGGCATATTTGCTACAACTCTGTTCCAAGTTAAACTCCTTTGTTCAATTTACATCAAAATAATTACACTTACAGTAGCAAAAAAGTAAAAGTCCTATTTTATGCTATTTTTAAAATATATTATTTCGGGTTTTTTCTGCCTTTATTGATAGTAGACCTATATAGTAGATGGACAGGAAATGGGGAGAGAGTCGGGAACGGGATTCGAACCCGCGACCCGCTGTCAGGCACCCAGCTCTTGAAGTTTCCCTGCATATCACTGCTACTGTGTGTGACTTTAGACAGAGTGGAACAGGATTACGGCCAACGGTCGCTGCGACCCTTCCTGGCCGACACACCGTGTACTAAGATCAGTGGTGGAAAAAGTCCTCAATTTCTTTACTTAAGTAAAAGTATCAATACTGCAATGTAGAAATACTCTGTTACAAGTAAAAGTCCGGAATAAAAGATTTACTTGAGTAAAAGTACACAAGTATTGGTATCAAAATGTACTTAGGGTACCAAAAGTAGAAAGTACTCATTATGCAGAATGTCCCATTTCACAAGTGTTCAAATGTATAAGATGTATAAAAATCTTTTGAAAATAGCCGATCTACAAGCTCACAATGCGTCGCATCGCGACGCATTGTGAGCTTGTAGATCGGCTATTTTCAAATGGCCGAAATGTGATGTAGATTAGATGTGATTGTAGATTTTTAACTCAAATCTTTGCTTCGGGGGATTCTACAAATGTCTTCTTAAATGTCTTCTTAAACAGTTTTTTGAAAAAACGTATGTTGCTATAAAACTCTAACTTTTTTCATGTCAAGGACCCCCGAAATTATATGCATTTGGCCGTGGACCCCCATCTCAAAATATTTTTGTTCCAGGGACCCCCCAGAAGCACAGATTTCAGTTAAAAATGTATATACTGTATATATTCAAAGATTTGCACACATTTTCAAGATTTTTCTACAAGCTCACAGCGCAGCACTCGGTGCCGCGCTATGAGCTTGTAGATCTGCTATTTTTGAATAGCCAAATAAATCTTAAAATGACACACAGATGTGTTCCCGGTCTTAATGGGTTAAACAGATCCTATAACATTGTCAGACGTTCTCAGAAGCCGTTAGAGTGGAGGACACAACCAACTGTCTAATTGTTGACGAAGCATTGTTGATGGAAAAACATGTCTTAAAAAAACTACTCGGCTGTGTACGTGGTTGATTAGCGTGTGGTTTCCCAAAAGGGCAACTACACTTTAGTACTTGGGGCAACTTTATTAGTGTGGTTGCCCAAAAGGGCAACACACTATAGTACTTTAGAACTTCTAGAACAACCCCAAACGTTTCCACCACTGTAACCAGATTTTGTTGATTTTGAAACCCTTTATGTCCATATTTTAACTTTTTTGTGTTTTTTCGTAAATTAACGCCCCTACTTTATCATACTACAGCGTCACACAAAAGCATGAAAACTAGCAGATCTGCAAGCTCGAAACGTGGCTCGAAGCGACACGCTTTGAGCTTGTAGATCTGCTACTTTCGATGCTTTTGAAAGCTCCATGCGTTTTTACAGCCGCTGTTAGAGGCCCTTTTCTTTCAATTTAAACAGATCTTATAACATTGTCAGACGTTCTCAGCAGCCGCTAGAGTGGAAACAAACAAGTGCCTAATTGTTGACGAAGCATTGTTGATGGAAAAATATGTTTCAAAAACAACTCAGCTGTGTGAGTGGTTAATTCATACAGTAATGTACTTTTCTCCTTCCCAGAAATGAGTCAAAAGTACAATATTTGTTGTTGTCGGGGTGGAAACCTTGTACTGTAAGTCCCAAACCGATCCTTTTTTATTATTATTTTAAAAGCCATTCCAAATAGTGAAAATAGCCGATCTACAACCGCACAACACCTCGCAATGTGCTTGTAGATCTGCCGTTTTTAGTACTTTTGTGCGACAATGATGAATTAATTTACTTAAAAAAAAAAAGAACTTGGTAGATACGAGGTTATACTGTATAGTAACAAATAAATGACACAGGTGCTTTCCCGAATTGAAGGGTATAAAAACGTATGGGTTATGTACACACTGAAATAGGCTAAATGTACTGTAAAGGTGTGTCTAATTCATTGGTTCTCAAAGTGGGGTCCGGAGACCCCCAGGGGTACTTGAGGGGGTTCCAGGGGGTCCCCAGCTAAATGATGGACAGGAACCAAATGGACCCTTATGGGTCTGTAACTCTGAGAGTTAAACTCTCAGAGTTAAATTGACATAGATTTTACAATAGAAATTGCGGTCAAAGTGATAGAAATGCCATTAAATGGGGGTCTGTAGCCTAATGCATGTCAAACTGGGGGTCCTTAAAATTAAAATGGTTGAGAATCACTGCTAGTCTAGAGCCGTGAAAATCTTCTCTTATAGGGGGTCCCTGGCATATCTTTTCAAATGGGGGTCCGCGGGCTAATAAGTGTCCATTTGGGGGTCCTTGACATGAAAACGTTTGAGAACCACTGGTCTAATTGATTCTAGTAAGTAGTTGTGACAGTGTTAAAAGTGCTAATTAGCCATTCAGTTGGGCTGTCATGTAATTCACTGATTAATCAATAAACCTAAAGTGGTTTCTGCAGATGTGAAAATCTTCTTTTTAGGCCTATTTACAAAGGACTGCTATTTATTTGATGACCTTCCCTTAAATAACCACCAAAAAGCATGACTTTCTTTGCACGGTTAAAGGGAAACTAGGCACATGCGGATTAAGCGAGAGGTGGAGCTATGGCGTCATCGGTTCAGGAAAGATGCGTCTTCTGTGTACACACGGAGACGCTAGGGTGGCGTCTTCAGAGTTATTCACTCTGGGACCCGGTTTAAAAAATGAGCGGTTTCGCGGACCCAAAACGCCGGCTCCTACCAATGACATCATCGATGGGGATTCCAAGCTAATATAAACTATACAGCCTTTCTCTTCCTAAAAGGTTAGCATGCTGAAATAGAAGCCATTGTTCTTCCATTGATTAGGAAAAAAACTAAAGTTCTAAATCCTTTATCTATACTGTCCTCTGCCCTCCTCTAGACAGACATGGTGCCATCTTAAAATGAGCAGTAGAACGAGGACCAATTATATGAAAATACTGTACAGTAAGTGGAAAAATGGCTTCAATATGGATTTGTATGACTAAAATGTGGCTTTCAGATTTCCACTTCCTTAAAACTGGTCTAACGCAGTGCACAGAAAGTACTCATTATGCAGAATGTCCCATTTCACAAGTTTTCAAATGTAGTTTTGAAAATAGCAGATGTACAAGCTCACATGACGCATTGTGAGCTTGTAGATCGGCTATTTTCAAATGGCTTAAATGTATATAGGGCTGAAGTGGTTACTGTATGTTTTGTAATAATAATCAAATCTCATCTACGAAGTAACTAGTAGCAAAAGTTTTCAAACAATTGTAGTGGAGTAAAAGTACAATATTTGCCTCTGAGATGTAGTGGAGTAGAAGTAAAAGTACTGAGAACTGGAAATACTCCAGTAAAGTTAAAAAAAATGTTACTTAAGTACAGTACTTTAGTAAATGTACTTAATTACTTTACACCACTGCCAAAGACCATTCATGAATGATCTTATTTTATCATATTTTTTGCTTTACTTTCAATACATAGTCAATGCATTGGCTGCCTAGGCTTCTAAAATGGGAGATTTACATAGATATGTAAATATAAACCAATAACACATGTACTCTGTAATCGCTCTCTCTCAAAAGCCGGACAATTATGCGTCCGGCCAGAGGGTGCAGCTGGACAGCGAGGACAGCTGGGTCAAAAAAACAGACTGTACGTCCTAAAACCGGACGGATAGCCACCCCAGATTTATGTACAGTAGGTTGTTGAAATTTTTTAACCCTTTTTAGACCGGGAATGCATCTGTGTATCATTTTTTGATTTCTTTAGCAGATATACAAGCTCATAGCGCGGCACCGAGTGCCGCGCTATGAGCTTGTAGATCTGCAATTGTTTGAAAAATCATGGATTTTTTTGCAAATCTTTGAATACATATATTTTTTAAAGCAAACATTTTTAACTCAAATCTTTGCTTCTGGGGATTCTACAATTGTCTTCTAAATCCTAACAAAATCCTAACTTGTTGTTGCTATAATATCAGTGGTTTTCATGTCAAGGACCACAAAATTATATGTATTTGGCCGTGGACCCCCATCTCAAAATATTTTGTTCCAGGGACCCCAGAAGCAAAGGTTTGAGTAAAAACATATATATATATTTTAAAAAAAATGTATTCAAAGATTTCACGATTTTTCTAAAATAGCAGATCTATGAGCTTGTATATCTGCTATTTTTGAATAGCCCAACAAAATCTAAAAATGACACACAGATGCGTTCCCGGTCTTAAAGGGTTAAAAAAAAAGGTTGAGAATCACTGATGTAGTGGAAACTGAGCTACAGTAAAATATATACACCTGCAATAGCAAGTGAAGTGCATCAAAATGCTTATACTGCTGGTCTTACAGAGAACGCAGTGAACACTTTCTTGGGCTGACTGTTTTTAACCCATTGAGACCGGGAACACATCTGTTGTCATGTTTATATTTCTTTGGGGGTATTAAAAAATAGCAGATATACAAGCTCATAGCGCGGCACCGAGTGCCGCGCTATGAGCTTGTAGATCTGCTATTTATTTCTTTTTTTATCTATCCCTGGAACAACATATTTTGAGATGGGGGTCCGCAGCCAAATACATCATTTTGGGGTGGTCCTTGACATGAAAAAGCTTGAGAACAACTCAGAAAAACGGTTGTAGAATCCCCCAGAAGCAAAGATTTGAGTTACAAATGTTTGCTTTAAAAAAACAAGATTTGCACAAATTTTCACAATAAAAAATAAATAATTAGCAGATCTACAAGCTCGTAGTGCGGCACTCGGAGCTTGTAGATCTGCTATTCTTGAATAGCCCAAAGTATAAAATAATAGTTATAGCTATAAAAAAAATCTAAAATGACACGGTACTCGTTCCCGGATTGAATGGCTTAAATCACAATTGTTACACCGAGGCACTTCAGCGTAGTGTGTTCGTTCGCACAAAACCTGGCATTTCATTACACAAATAAATTGCCTGTTTTGAACCGTACGGCACACAGGCGTCTTATCAGCAACAGCATGGAAGCACGTCGCGTGCCTCTCACGTGTGTGAGGCTATTTCTTATGGTACCGTGTAGTGCTTTATTTCTTTCCCCATTTCAAGTGCTCTTTAGGCAAGCAGCTGTGTGGAGCTACAGGCTTCCACCGGAGCTATTGTATGGTGGGTTTTCACATTTACTCACACTAAAAACAAACAGTGCTATATAGCAGTGGTTCTCAAACTTTTCCATGTCAAGGACCCCCATAATGATATGTATTTCACCGTGGACCCCCATCTCAAATATGTTGTTCCAGGGACCCCCAGAAGCAAATATTTGAGTTATAAATGTCCGCTAAAAAATATATGTATTTTCAAGGGTTTGCACAGATTTTCAAGAATTTTCAAAAATAGCAGATCTACAAGCTCATAGCGCGGCACTCGGTGCCGCGCTATGAGCTTGTAGATCTGCTATTTTTTAATAGCCAAAGTATAAAAAGTTAAAATTATTGTGATGCTATATTAACACATTTTGCTGGGGACCCCCTGGAACCCCCCCAAGGACCCCTGCGGGTCTCCGGACCCCGCTATTGGGAACCAATGCTATATAGCACCAAAATCGGTTCTTTGGCTCGTAATCATAGGGGACTCGTAATCGTAGAGCACCAGTCTTTAAAGATGTGCCAAATAGCACTATATTGTTTACAGTATAGTACGGCAATTAAATCATGCCAGATACCACCATAGATTAATCATGATTCTAAATCACACTTCCACTCAAAAATATTGATCATTTCTTACCAAATAGGGCTTAAAAGATTCGGAATTCTGTACTAGAAGCATACTGAGAAACACAATACATAACCTTTTCAAAAGTTGTATTTATTCTAGCAAATAAATAATGTATTGATACAACTATGATACAAATATCCTCTATATCATTAATAAATATACACTCAATGTCGCTAACTTGAACATCAGTGCTGAAATGCTGAAAAGCTACTCACAGATGGAGTTGTACATTATTTTTTACTGTGACTCCTGTCACAGTAAAAAATAATGTACACGTTTGCCTGCATCCTTCAATTTCAGAACAACAATATTTCCCAAAAGATCAGTGTCTTGTTCAGTCCTTTAGGGTACTACTGGATTCTGAATACAACATATACACACAATAGGAGTCCTAGTGCCATGGAGATGTACTCACTCTCATCTGTGATCACTTGGACATCCAATGTGTGCACGATGTGGTCATACTGCATTTCTGTTGACATGCCAGAAGTGCTGGTCTGAGCTTGGCCCTGGGGAAGAGGGAATATCATGAACCATCTTGTCTCACATATTTGAAAGGCAAATTCAACTACTTTCATACTACTACTCAAATTAGTGATGCACAATATTAACATTTTGGCTGATATCTGATTAACGATCAATTGCATACTCAAATCAACTGATAAAAATACAGGTATTGCAATACAAGTGTCCAATAAGGTTTACCTTACACCTCTTACAGTAACTGTAATACTGGGTACAGATCAATAACGAGGCAATTAACACATTACTGTACTAACTAGGATGAATGTTAGCCTATAATAACCATATAATCAGCATGCTAATTTATATTAAAATAAAATAATGAAATCATCAGTAGCTAAAGAAATTACTATTATGGAAATCTCCATCAGCATCTCAAAAAGGCTTAACTCTGTTTTAGGAGGCAAGCATCACAATGTATGAAATCCACTAATATCGCTTATTCTTATGTAGCCCCTACGGAACCTCTCCCTCCGCTGTACGCTGTATAGCTCCGAGATGAGGTCCCTCGTTAGTTACTGCCGTCTGTTTTCGAAATGGTCGCACGTCGTCCACTTTACATGTTTCTTACCCCTTTCTGCACATCGTATCCAAAAAGTAAAGCATTTCCGCCACTCTCTCAGATGTTTGAAGTTTTAACGCGCCATAAAAGCTATCCAACGGGTTGAAGAAAGTATTTAATTTGCCTCGGTTTTCATCCGGTTCCATAATATTTTGCATTAGAAGATGCAATTCAACATTTGACCAGTAGGGTAAACAGTAATGTTATCTCTACGGGCGCAACTCTTGCGCAATGTCTTAAAAACCATGTAACCGGATGAAAACCGAGGCAAATTAAATACTTTCTTCAACCCGTTGGATGGCTTTTATGGCGCGTTAAAACTTCAAACATCTGAGAGAGTGGCGGAAATGCTTTACTTTTTGGATACGATGTGCAGAAAGGGGTAAGAAACATGTAAAGTGGACGACGTGCGACCATTTCGAAAACAGACGGCAGTAACTAACGAGGAACCTCATCTCGGAGCTATACAGCGGAGGGAGAGGTTCCGTCGGAGCTAATTCTTATGAGAAACCAATGAAAGTAGAACTAAACCTAATATGTGAGCATTTGTAGGTAAGTGGGCTATGCAGGGGGTTTCCTTACTTCAAATCTAGCCATGGTAGGCCATACCTCAGTTTAAACACAATGGATAAAATAAACACTAGCCTAAATAATCTTCAATGTGATGCATTAACACTTTCATACCAATACCTACTCAGTTATACATAAATAATGTAAATAGATAAATAGGGCGACTATAAAATAGGGTTATGGTGGTCAAACTCATTTTAATGCTATTTTAACTCATTTTGCTTGGGGCCCACTGACAGCCCCCAGACCTTACTTTGAGAACCACCATGGTACTGTACTAAATAGCTAAATAGAGTATCTACAAGCCCACATGTCACTATGCTACCGTTGTGAGCTTGTGTCCCTATTTTCACTTATAATGACATGTCCAAAATAGGGACGCCAGGTTGACAGTTGTTAAACTCTGTTAACAGCCACAAAATGGTTGTAATAATACTATCATTTGGGCAACTATACATATCAAGATAGGCTACGTCTAGTTAAAGTCCGTGTTTTTTTGCCACATGGGAGGCTCATAATGTAAACATACTTAATATCCATAACAGCCATTATCACCGTCTTCAAAGCCACCATACACGACAAAAACACGGTACAAAATCGCAAATGACCAAAATAAGGTTTCCCCAGTAACGTCAAAAGCCACATTATTTGCCATTAAACACTCACCTCAAAAAATCCCTCTTCTTTGAGCTGCTTTCTTCTATCTTCTTGATGAATCAACGATGACGCAGTTATATTGTTATCTTCTCAGGACGATTGTACCGTTACGCTCGCGACGAACTTAAAAGCTCGCGCTGTGGTCCAGCGTCCCCGTCACTTCTCAAAAAGGACAGATCTACAAGCTCGCAGCTTGTTGCGATAGACGTGTTCTTAGCTTGTAGATCTGTTGTTTTGTAACATGACACCCTGCATGGTGAACTTCTTTGACTTGGAGCCAAGTCAGCCAACCAATAGGAAAAAGAAGCACTGGGAGTTTACGTCACTTGGCAGCCATTTGTAGTTTTCTTCGGTTTCCTAGAGCAGTGGTTCTCAAACTTTTTCATGTCAAGGACCCCCAAATTGACACTTATTAGCCCGCGGACCCCCATTTGAAAAGATAAGCCAGGGACCCCCATGAGAGAAGATTTTTATGGCTCTAGCAGTGATTCTCAACCATTTTAAATTCAAGGACCCCCAGTTTGACATGTGGGCTACAGACCCCCATTTAATGGCATTTCTATCTCTGGGACCCCAATTCATATTGTAAAATCAATGTTAATTTAACTCTGAGAGTGTACAAATGGGACCCTAACGGGTCCATTTGGTTCCATTTGTACACTCTCAGAGTTACAGACCCATAAGGGTCCATTTGGTTCCATTTGTATGCTCTCAGAGTTACAGACCCATAAGGGTCCATTTGGTTCCTATCCATCATTTAGCTGGGGACCCCCTGGAACTCCCTCAAGGACCCCACTTTGAGAACCAACGTCCTAGAGATTCCGGCTGTTGTAGCCTGTAGGCTATTAATAAGCTACTAACTGATGATTAACTAGAATGTCTCATGTATTTGACTGACATGTGTGCATGCATGTTTTGTTTGAATTAGACATTTGGGTAGGCCCCATATATTTATTAGATGTATGTATTAAATAAATAAATAATACATATTGCCATGTTTCAATAATATTTCACAATCTTTTTATAAAATGTGTACTTTTACTTTGGTACTGCAAGTACTAAAATCTTTGTAATTTCACTTTGGTATTTGTTTTAATACAGGCCTTATAACTTGTAAACAGAGCATTTTAATATTGTGGTATCGTTACTTTCACTTAAGTAAACAGTACCTCTTCCACCCCTGCTTTTCTGCTGGAATACATTCGGCGCGTTATTTCCTCAGGACCGAACTATAGCAAAACCGACCCGCTCAACCCAATTTCAGGGTGAGAATCTAACCTGGAGTGTAGAAAATAGAAACGTCAGAAGCATCAGCTGCTCCTCTCTCTCTCTCTCTCTCTTTCAAACCGTTCAATTTATTTGCGGCTTAAAGCTTAACAGTTCCAGTTATCGTAGTGTGTTTTTTCTTCTTTTCCAGCGAAGACGGACAAACAGACAGACAGGGGGGGGGGGAAGCGATGAAAGGCAGAGATGCGTGCAGAAGCCCAGATTCCAACTTCACGGACATCTCCTCGGGCGATTTTATTACTCAGACCCCCCCCCCCCCCCCTTTCTCCCCCCCCACCACAACCACCGACCGGGGTCACTTGTCACATACGGTTTCAGTTAAAGCGTTTCATCTCGGGAAACATTTGCATAATTTCCGTGAGAGAACCAGATTATTCTAAGAATAAAAGAATTTAAATCGTGACTATTGAAAAGCAGGGCGATTTGCGTGTGTGTGATTGTCATTTCGATGCAGTGTTTTTCAGGTGGATGGATGGACCCCCCCCAACCCCACCCAAATGGATCACTCAGTTGAGCCGCTCACACATTTATAGAAAGAAGCCCCACTGGCTGCTGTCTGGGGAATATTTCATTTTAAATCACATTTAGCGTGTCAATTTGAACCGAACGTGTTTTTCAAAGCCCCCCCACCACCACCAGTATAAACGTCTCTTCTTCTCTCTCACATTGTGTGCGGTCTATATAGTGCAGCGGTTCTCAATGTCTGGTCTGGGGTCCCCCACCAGGTCCACCGAATGGACCCGATACAACACGCTTTGAACTTGTAGATTGGCTATTTTCTTTTGAAATTTTCTGGAAAAATGCAAGGATAGATCCCTGGGGGACCCCTGTCAACAAAGTATATGGCAGGAGTCTTTAACGTTTTTCAGGTCAAGGACGCCTTTGCAGAGAGAGAGAGAGAGAGAGAGAGAGAGAGAGAGAGAGAGAGAGAGAGAGAGAGATGAAGCAGGGACCCCCCCACACACATATTGTAGAAGATTGTGTTGCAGATTAAGCTTTTTCATAGAATTCATAGTTAGCTTCATAGACTTGTTTGACAGAACTGTCATCAGTGTTGGATAAATTAAGGTTTTTGTTTTGCTTTGTTTGTTTACACATCGTCACCTTGCTAAACTAATGGCCTAAGTCATGTTTTGAGGGAAATTATATTTGTGTCAGCTCCTCATGACACTGGCCACCTGGTAAAATCGCCCATCTCCTAATTGAAAAGGCTGCTCACTCCCATTTTAGTATAATGGACTATCTCCCTAGTGTGACTTAGGCCAAAATAGCCAAAGAAATGGCCTAAAGGTCCTTACACACCGGGCGACACCGGCGAAAATAGCGAATATACGCAAAATTCGGACTCGTTCCGAATAATTAAAAGACGCTTTTTCGCTTCGCTTTTTCGCTTTTTCGCTCCATGTACGGAGCCATTGACTTTATAAGGTTTTAAAAAAAAACGCATTATTCGCACGAAAAAATCGCCCCGGTGTGTAACAACCTTAAGTCTGGAGAAAATCATCAAATTGTTTGGTGTAAGTCAGGTTTAATCCTATTTAAATTTGTTATAAACGTTTTGGGTGAAATGATTAAGAAATATCCTAGTTTTGTTTTGGATCAGTTTTTTTTTTCTTTATGAAAAACTTTAAAAGATTACTTGGGCCAGTAGTTTAGCAAGGTGACGACATTATAGTTTCTATAAATATTATGGATTCATGTTAATGTGTATTTTCAGACATTTAACCACTTAAACCCTCAATACAGTACATAGTAAACTTGACCTTTGGCTCTGTACTTAGTGTGCTCCCTTTCACCAAATCTCTACTCCGAAGATAGCCGATCTACAAGCTCACACGGCATCTGCTATTGTCGGCAAATGTTCCCCTCAGAATAGGAATGCTAGGGTAAAAAAAAGAAAGAGTTATTATCATACAAATGTTTGCCAGCCCCTGAGGACCCTCTAGGGGTCCCAGACCACCCGTTGAAGTCCTATGATATAGGGTTTAAGTGGTAAACTAGTCAGCTTCATAAAAAGGACCATACATCAATCTCATTATCTTTTCACAGCTTTGGACCATATGAGGATATTAGACCACATACATAAAGGTTTTTCTCCTCCGTTTAGCGCAGTACCACCATTAATACATTAAGACCGCAAACACATCTGTGTAACCACTTTAACCATTATTTTATACTTTGGCTATTCAAAAATTGCAGATCTACAAGCTCATAGCGTGGCACCGAGTGCCGTAGATCTGGTATTTTTGAAAAATCGTGAACATTGTGCAAATATTAGAATTTTGAAAGCGAACTTTTTTTTTTCTTCAAATCTTTACTTCTGGGGATTCTACAAATGTCTTCTAAATCCTAAAATTTTTTAAACTTATGTTGCTATAATATCAGTGGTTCTAAAACTTTTTCATGTTAAGGACCCCCAAAATTATGTATTTGGCTGTGGACCCCCATCTCAAAATATTTAGTTCCAGGGACCCCCACCAGAAGCAAAGATATGAGTTAAAAAATGTACTGTATATATATATATATATATATATATATATATATATATATATATATATATATATATATATATATATATATATATATATATATATATTCATATTTTTTTCATAAATAGCAGATCTACAAGCTCATAGTGCGGCACTCGCTGCCGCGCTATGAGCTTGTATATCTGCTATTTTTGAATAGCCAAAGAAATCTTAAAATGACACAGATGCATTCCCGGTCTTAATGGGTTATAACAGCTTACACAGAACCTGAATAACTGAGTGAACGTTGGCTGAACCTCACTGCAACCGTTAACTCATTAAGACCTGAGGTCCATTGATTGAATTGATTGAATACTTTAATAACAGTTTGCACAGACAAGCAACAAGGAAGTACGTACAGTTCAATACAAGGTCTGTTAAGAGGATTTTAAACCCGAGAAAGCACTATGGCTTGTTTACATTGCGGTCCTTTGTGCTCAATTCATCGAATTGCCTTCGAAATGAGTAGTTCTCAAACCTTTTTTTTTTTTGTCAAATAAGTCATAATGTTTTTGGTCCAGAGCCCCCATCTCAAAATGTTTTGTGCCAGGGACCCCCAGAAGAGAAGATTTGTGTTAAAAAAACACAAAAAAAATATTCAATTTTTTTCAAACACTTTTTTAAAATAATGTTCAAAAATAGCAGATGAACAAGTTCGCAGCACGGCACTACTGTAAGTGACGCGCTATGAGCTTGTACGTCTGCTATTTTTGAGAACCGCTATTCCAAACCAATGTTCTTAATCCTAAGAGTTTTCTGAAAAACATATGTTGCTATATTGATATAAATGTAAACTGTTTCCCGGTTTTAACGGGTTAAAAAACAACTTGCAGAACCTGAATAACTGAGTCGACGTTTGGCTAAACCTCACTGCCAACCGTTAAGAAGTCATGGCTGTTTGAATGCCGTTCATAGGGGTAAAATCAACGCCAAGCACTGCAACCACAAAGCAATGCTGTTTTAACCTTCTGAAGAAAGAGCTTTTGGAATCTTTTTTTTTCGTTTGACTCCCACACAGCGACTGTTGGTTTTCATCAGGCTCCACATTCAACCCCCATATGTTCTGTTATCCCGCTCTGTTCTGTGATCAATGAGTCCATTTGTGGGACTACTGGGACGTACGCTACAGAAACCATGACGGATGCCTGTTGAGGAGAACTTTTGTAAACTGTTAACATTCCTCATAGACTAGGGGGCCTATCTTACCCCTTATCCCTAAACCTTTTTGCCATATTTTACTATTTTGAAAAACATTTTAAAATACTTCAACTAGCCGATCCACATTGACACGTTGTGAGCTTGTAGATCGGCTATTTGAACTATTTTAAAATGTTTTTCAAAATAGTAAAACATGGCAAAACATTTAGTGATAAGTGGTAAGACCCCATATATCCGTCCCTGTCGAGTTGTCCAAAACTGTTACTTTGCATGATTCAAATTCAAAAATAGCAAAAGTACAAGCTCAAAACGCGGCTTTGAGCTTGTAGCTCTGCTACTTTTGATACTTTTGTGTGACGCTGTAGTATGGTCAAGTAGGGGCGTTAGTTTACGGGGAAAAAAACACAAAAAGTTATAATATGGAGATACTACAGGTGTCTGCCCGACAGCGTCAACATTTTACTTGTTATATTCACTGTACATATCGTCGCTGTGTCCTTATATTTCAACTTTGTTATGTTTTCTTTTCCCCCCATAAATGTATGCCCTAGCTAATTTGTCGTACAAGCGACAAGCGTGTCACATAAAAGTAGCAAAACTAGCCGGTTGTACAGGCTCATCACAACGCATCGCAACATGACGTTTTGTGAGCTGTCAAAACCCCACTGTTGAAGGCCGACTGCCACTGTACATACATCAGTGTCATAATCACTGTTGATAGCGTGCACATATATTCATTCCTGTATCCATTAGAGAGATGGAGCGTACATTTATCAGTAAGTAGCCTTGGGAAACGACGTCTCCCGAGCCATGTGGATCAGGTCAGGAGTCCATCTCCTGTTTCCGTAGGGTGAGGCAGTGTGATGTACAAGTACATCCCCTGGACATGATGCTAATAGTACATTATATGTCACAGGGAATTACCCCCAATCTAACCCTTGATGCTGACTGAGTGCTATAGGCAGGGAGTTATTGTATAGCGTTTTTATAGTCTCTTGTATGACTGAGCCGGGGATTGAACCCCGACCTCCCACTCTCATGGTGGAGATTCTAACCACAAGACCAGCTCTTATTGTACATGATGTATTACACTCTACTGTAAGTCAATCTTATACTTATCTCTCTACAGTAAACCTATACCGTTAACGTTTTTCTAGCTTACTACTGTTGCTGTTACACTACATGTCCCCATGGGGATGAATACTGTTATCTCATCTCATCTCATCTCATCTCGTCTGGTCTCGGTTTGTCTGGTCTTGGTTTGTCCTTTTTTCCCAGGTACTATTTTTGGCTATACTCAATAAAGTATTGAGTCATGGGCAATGTGGGTACCCATGGCCCTGGAGCCAATGGGGGCCCATGGCTTTTAGAAGTAATAAATTGTTGGGAGTAAAGCTAGTTACTAAGTTAGTAAAGTTAGTACATAATAAGTATTGGATCAAATCACACACTGAAGTATAATATGCCTCAGCCTACCAGGCAGACAATGTCCCTTTGCACCACTGCCACATAGAGAAACGTACGCTTAGCGGGTCGGCAAAATCCGAAAAAAGGGGGGGGTGAATCCAGGGGACCGGCATCATGGCTGTCAGCCACACGCGAGCCATTATGGATAGCAACACGTCTGCCACTGATGTCAAGTGCCACGCCACATAAAGAAAAGCAGAGTCATTATAACGTACACTTGTACGTTACAGTACAGGGCACCACGAAGGGTTAATCCGGCCCTGACTTTACGCAACTGGTGTTTCGACAGGCGGGTGGGGACACCGGTGAAGCGCTGTGGTGGAGAGCTACCCCCCCTCCACCCACCTCCACCACCCACCCACCCACCCCCCCGCATTCCTGTGAGGTGATCCGTGAAGCCGTTCTCCATGCCAGCTGCTCATGGCAGCGGCTCCACTGCACCGGGCTGATGATGGCAGAGCAGAGAGAGAGAGAGAGAGAGAGAGAGAGAGAGAGAGAGAGAGAGAGAGAGAGAGGGTCCCTGACATGAGTTCAAGTAAAACATAGCGACACAGATGATCTCCAGGCCCTCCTTCTGCTCTCTGTGTGTCGCTTTTACTCTGTTTGTCTCTCTATCTCCCTCTTCTTTATTCCCTCCCTCCCTGCTCACCCCCCCCCCCCCCATGTCTGTAGGTCTATTTGTCTCTGTGACTAAGTCTCTTTCCAACTCTCTCTCTCTCTCTCTCTCTCTCTCTCTCTCTCTCTCTCTCTCTCTCTCTCTCTCTCTCTCTCTCTCTCTCTCTCTCTCTCTCTCTCTCTCTCTCTGTCAGTAGTGGAGTAAAAGTATAGTATTTGCCTCTGAGATGTAGTGGAGTAGAAGTAAAAGTACTGAAAATTGGAAATACTCCAGTAAAATAAAAATACTAGGGATGTTCAATATTGACTTTTTATACCGATATCCGATATACCAATATTGTTCAACTCCTTATTTCAAATACCTTAACATTTGACGCTCGTTTGCTATTAACGAGCATCAACGAGCGTCAGCTGGACACAGACACACACACACACACACACACACACACACACACACACACACACACACACACACACACACACACACACACACACACACACACCTGCCCTCTGCAGTGCTCTAAACTGAAAGTGAAGTCTGTCTCATTTCTCTGCAAAAACCAATACCGATATTTTCCAATATTACATTTTTATGCTAATGTTGGCTGATAATATCGGACATCCCTAAAAAAATACCTCAAAATTGTACTTTAAGTACAGTACTTGAGTAAATGTACTTAGTTACTTTACACCATTGGGAGATAGACCTTTTGCCTGCCCTGCCTATACAGCGTTGCCCTTCACAGATGGAGCGTGGTGTCTGTTCCCCCCGCTGGTCGGCGCTGAACGCCCTCTCAGTGGTTGTCCTGTCCTGTCTTGGCCCCAGCGCCTTGGGAGATAAAACCCCACAGCAGCTCCAACGAGAACGCGGACCAAAAAGCTCTTACGGTGCAGCTTTAATCTAATCACGATCCATTGTGCAGTCAAGCAGCCTTTTGTTAACTGGAAACAATCCGTGTATAACATCCTTCTCTGGAAACAAACACGAAAGGCTGGATTCCCAACAGACCTGCTCCCCCAAAGCGCTCTGCTATAAGCCACTTTAAAAATCGTTTGTGGACAAAACAGGAAAGTTTTCGCTCAAACGCTTAAAGAGTCGCAACAACGGCAAAGAATAGCATCTCCAGTAACTTTGAAAAAAAGCCGGACTTTACTCCGCTACATCTCAGAGGCAAATATTGTACTTTTTACTCCACTACAATTAGTTGAAAACTTTAGTTACTTTTTAGTTTTTGATTATTATTTCAAAACATACATTATTAAACCACTTAAACCCTAGATTTCGGCCATTTGAAAATAGCCGATCTACAATTCTACAAGCTCACGATGCGTCGCGATGCAATGTGAACTTGTAGATCTGCTATTTTCAAAAGATTTGTATACATTTTATACATTTGAAAACTTGTGAAATGGGACATTCTGCATAATGAGTACTTTCTTCTTTTGGTACTTTAAGTACATTTTGATAACAATACTTTTGTACTTCTACTCAATGAAATTTTGAATTCCGGACTTTTACTTAAAAACTGAGTATTTCTACATTGCAGTATTGATACTTTTACTCTCAGAACTTTTTCCACACTGCGTTTCGTCTAATGCAGGGAGGAAAAGCACGAGCAAAAAGAGTGAACAAGTATAGACGGTAGACAGGTAGATGAACGCTGACGGGCAGACAGAGGAGAAAAGAGAGGACATAGTGCTATTATTTTTTATTGATAAGCTCTGCAGTGCCTGCAGCTTTGAGTGCAAACTGATTTAGCCACTTTTGTTAGAGTGGGCGGGTTGCGCTAAAGGCCACTTTGGGGAGGGCGGCCATAGCTGAATGAGTAGAGTAGAGAGAGCTGGCCACCTGGGAAAACATAAGGGCCCCACGTTTGACCTCCGGCCATGTGTCGAGATGTCCGTGATCCCGTATATAGACCCCTTAACAGACGACGTCATACTGGCTGCGTGCAGCCAGTATGCGCGCAACGAAACCCATTATATCAGGTCTCGTTAGGACGCGTCTCACTAGCCAACACACACAAGAGGGGGTTGGGGTGTGCTGAAACCAGTGCACCCCGAAACAGGTTGGGAATTGATTGCGTGAAACAATCACCTGTGCGTCCAGGCTCAATGTTAGTAAACAAATAATTGGTCTATATAAAAGAAATGAGGTCTGGGAAAAAAATCAAATGAATTAGAGGCTTTATAATTGATTAATCAAAATTAATTGTATGTTTGATCACATCAATATTTGACCTGATAAGCATTTTTTTTTCTTCAATTAAACAGATGTTGGTATATGAGTGAATACATAAGTTTAAGCAACAAAATATAGTTTTTTTTGTATCAAGGTGGTACTAAACAGACGAACAGATCAGTACAAGTTTTACCATAAAGTGCAGCAATTTTAGGAATATATTCAGAGATTCAGGTAGCCAGGTAGTTAACTTCTTTTTACGCGTTATTGTTTCTGTAATTAATTAATCGAAATGAATCAGTTAAAGTCCCAGCCCTAAAAATATATATATATAAATGTATTTAGACAATCAAGATGAGATTTCATTTACAGTGATATTTTGAATTGATGTTGCACTACTGATTTATATTCTTACTGTAGCCTCCAATTTACATTATTATTTTACTAACTTGGAGCTGTACTTAAACTATAATTAATGGATTTTTAATATATTCTTAGATCAGTGGTATCTCAAACTTTTTAATTTCAAGGACCCCCATAACTCTGAGAGTGTACAAATGGAACCAAATGGACCCGTATTTCGTTCCATTTGTACACTCTCAGAGTATACAGACTTGTAAAAGTCCATTTGGAACCCCCTTCAAGGAACCCTGAGGGTCCCTGGACCCCACTTACACCACTGTACTAGATTATGGGATAGGTACTTTAGTTATGGGGATCGGGAAGGAGCAAATGCTATCAGTACATCTCTAACTATAAGAACATAAAAACATGGCACTTCATGTCAAAAGGGTTACCATTATGTAATGGTCTACATTATATTTATTACTTTGCTGTGACTCAAGGCCAGCATATCCATCCAGTCTAACAGAAGCGTGATCTTTGCAACCAGGGGAAGTGTATAGCTAAACTGTACCAGCACCTTATACACCGAGGACAGACACTCTACAAGCCCTACAATGTGATGTGATACGATGCGTTGTGAGCTTGTAGATCAGCTATTTTTTTTTTTTTCATAGAAGTTACGTTGTTGTGGCGTTTAATGCATTTTAAAGCACATATTGAATTGAATTGGTATTGGCAATGGATGGATTCACGTAACCACGGCACCTGGACACAAACTCGTCACAAACCAATAACAATCATCCTTCCATAAATCGGTGGTTCTCACATGATTTTGGTGGGGTCCCCAGATGTCCGTATGAGTGACAATTTAAGGACTTTTAAGACATTTATAATACCTAACAAAAAGAATGGCGAAGTGCGGCATTCATTTACGAAAAAAAGTTAAAATACGGAGATAAGAGGTTTCTGCCCGACAACAACAATATGCAATGTGGCCCTCTGGAGTGAGTGTGGAAATATAGTCCCTCCATCATCAAAGTTACCCACCCCTGGTGTAGCATATTTCCAAAAATCCTGCACACCTCACTTCAACAAAAACAAGACCACGCCGTAGGCTTACTCCGGGAAACTATATAGATGGAGTATAATTCTAATGAGGTCAAACACACACACCTGAATTTAAATAAGACCACAGTCAGAACCCCTGGTCATCTGAATAGTAAACAGATACAAGTATCTCACAGCAAGGGAAGAAAAGGGTATAATATCCTCTGAAAATCACAGACTTTCAACTGGACTTCTTTAAAAGAGAAGTCATTCATAAATTCATCAAAGTCAAGCCCCCCCGGGGCAAGTTCTGATTCAATGTCCGTGAGTGACAGTCAGCAGGTTCAGGTGTCTCTGTGTGTCATTCTTGTCCTTAGCTCATTGTTATCCTAGACCTTTGTGTTCTTCTCTGCCCATTCCCAAGCACATAGTGACAGTCCAGCAAGCAGTGTTGGGAAAGTACACTTTCTACATGACTAGTTCAGTTCATAGTTCACAAACTTTAAAATTAACTAGTTCAGTTCATAGTTCACAAACTTTTAAAATGAACTAGTTCAGTTCATAGTTCACAAACTTTTAAAATGAACTAGTTCAGTTCATAGTTAACAAACTTTAAAATGAACTAGTTCAGTTCATAGTTCACAAACTTTAAAATGAACTAGTTTAGTTCATAGTTCATAATTCAAAATGTTGAACTAAAGTTCATGGTTCCAAAAATGAACTATTTAGTTCATTTTTCGTTCTTATATATATATAACATTAATAATGGTCTCTCTCTCAGCTAAGGGGTCCTTGGCCTGAAAAACATTGAATACCCAGGCCTGTGTTTACTATATTATATGAATATAATCCAGGATTATGCCATTTGTAGCCATAATGTTTTAATAACAGACCTACAAGCTCACAATGAGTTGCATCCACGACACGTTGTGAGATTGTATATCTGCTATGTTAGACACCGTCGTGCTGCAAAGTGTAAATTAGGCTCTAGCCCAGAGAGAACAGCAGCAGCAGCAGCGAGAAAGAAAAGGCACCAATAGTGAAAAGTTGTGAAAAATACTTTGTTTTAAACACAAGCAGTACACCCGGCCCCAGCAACGTTTTTGTTGTTGTTCATACGTGTGTGTAGCTAATACAGTGCAGAAGCTTTCTTTAATTACAAAATGATCAAAATGATTTTTAACCCGAGGGGCTATCTGTAATCACGGAGCTGCATAGTAGTCTGTAGTCTGCACGTAGATCAGACAGTTCACTCCGCTGCGCAGATGAATGTTAGTCGCTGCCTTGCTTTTCTCTTTTTTGGCTGATGGTGCGTTCAAGACGCCTCGGAAACATAGAATAGGATGAAATACAACATGACAAACCGATGGAACCATGGAACCATGAACGCCTTCACAATAACGTTCATCTAGCGGATTTACAGTACGTTCAGTTCACGTTCGCCCAAAATATGAACAAGTTCATGAACGATCGTTCATTAAACGTGTTCAGGCACAACACTGCCAGCAAGGTCTGAATCATGCCAGACAGCAAGAGTCAGATAGGCCTACAGTTAATGCAATGTGTATGTGTAATGTAGAAATGTCGACTGTAACCCACAATCGACTCAAACATTGTTTTGGAAAGTTTCGATCGTAGCTCTGCTATTTACACCGCCGCACAACAAAGTTTAAAAGTTGCCTTGGAGCCAATGGTGCTCGAATCATGTGGCCCATTGGGCAGGAGCCTATCGCCTGTTTCTGTAGCTTGAGGTGGCTTGATGTACAAGTACACCCCCTGGACATGACGCTAGTATGTCACAGCCAGGGACTTACCCCTCAATCCAACCTTTGATGTTGAGTGCTTAAAGAAGGGATCAGGCATTGTGTCTCATTTTTATAGTCTTTGGTACGACCCGGCCCGGGGGATTGAACTCTAACCACAAGGCCACAGCGTTGGAACGACAAAGCATGAATCAGGTTTTTATTTGTCTCTCGTACAGGTACAAGCAGCAAAAACGTTTGGTGTGGCGTGCTCCGCCAGGCTGTGCTGATGTAGTGCCCCATGCAGACACAAGACCCGGCCACAACAACTCGGCCAATAGGGCTCAGCTCTGTTGACACGGTAGGTTGTGCGTTGTTTTGCCGAGTGGGAGACTGTGGTTCGATCCCAGCTCGGGTCCAAATCACTACACCAGCTACAGAAGCTTTGCCCTCCTTTGAGCCGACCAGAGAGTTTTCGAGGTTTCTTTCCACAAGAGTGCTATCTTATATCCCCCCCCACCCCCCCCCCCCCCCTGCATAAGTGGACACATAAGGACCGCTGAGCCGTGGGGCCGCCTAACCTAATAATATGTTAATATGGAACACTTTAGGTGAAAACCAATAGCACTCCTCCCCCCATAACGGGTCTTACCTAATGTAATCCCATTATGGCTCCATTACCTTGGAGAGAGATACAAAAGCATACATTTTTCACCGAGGGGTGAGGGGTGGGGTGGGGGGGGTGTCTCTCTGAGGAGGGCATAAGGGTAAAGGGCCAACGCTAATGGGGTGTGATGTGTATCATTATACCATCTTTACTTGAGGAACCATACTGGGTTCTTTATCTATCTTGGATGTTCATTTACAAATGGAATGAGCTTTGATACGTACTGTACAGTATGCAGTGGTGGAAAAAGTACTCGCATGTTTTACTTAAGTAAAAGTACGAATACTGCAATGTAGAAATACTCTGTTACAAGTGAAAGTCCGGAATTCAAAATGTACTTGAGTAAAAGTACAAAAGTTACATTTCTCATTGTGCATAATGTCCAATTTGAAGTTCAAAATGTATAAAAAAAGTATTTTGAAAATAGCCGATCTACAAGCTCACAATGCGTCGCATTGTGAGCTTGTAGATCCGCTATTTTCAAATGGTCTAAATACATATAGGGCTGAAGTGGTTAATGTATGTTTTGCGATAGTGATCAAAGTCTAAAAAGTAACTAGTAACTAAAGTTTTCAAATAATTGTAGTTGAGTAAAAGTACAATATTTGCCTCTGAGATGTACAGTAGTGGAGTAGAGGTAAAAATACTGAAAATTGGAAATACTCCAGTAAAGTAAAAAATACCTCAAAATGACAGTACTTCCGTAAATGTACTTAGTTACTTTCCACCACTGGTTCTTTATCTATCTTGGATGTTCAATTACAAATGGATTGAGCTTTGTATACGTACAGTACATGTACCAATTAAATATTTATAGAATGCATGTGTTATACGTTCACACAAAGACATGTAATCTTTCACAGTTTGTATACAAATTATAACATTGTTACATCTGGTTACAAGCTGGAATCACTGCATAAGGGAACTGTTAAGCTCTATAGTAAACTTTGTTGTATGGACAATAGCAAAATTGTAGATCTACAAGCTCACAACGTATCTCACTGTGATGTGTTGTGAGCTTGTAGATCTGCTATTTTTCGCAAATGTTTGATTATTTCTAAAAAAATATAAAATAAAAAGTGAAATCTTTGAAATATGTGAAATCCTTTTGGGATTTTTTTTGGGGGGAAATGATATACAAATGATATCCTATAACATGCCCAAAATATGGATGTGGCTCATGTTAGCTCTTTTCCTGCCATTGACGAGATTTCTCGTTTTTCTCCGCATGGCTCAGCCAGCCGTCGACGAGAAAAACGAGATTTTTGGAAAAAAAAAGAAAAACATTTTTTTTTGCTTTTTACATTTTTTGTTTATCACAAAGGAAGCAGGAGATAACGCGATGCGAAGATTTTCTGCTCCATTCACTTCAATGTTAAAAAAATAAACGGAGACAAAATTCACATTTTACCTATTTTTGCAATGTTATTCTATGGCAGGGAAGGGGGTAGATTGTGTATGTAGCCTACTCTGGCAGTTAAAGAGTTAGTGAGAAACATGTGATGTTTTTGTCTTTGTCTGAAGAACTGGAGTGATATTGTTCTTGTGTGAACAAAAGCATGAATACAAATGTCCACATTATTCATATTCATACAAAAAAACAACATCATCTGCATATTCACATAGACGTGCTGGCTGCTACTTTCCATACTGCATTTCACATTCCATGCTATGTCGCCCTCCTCTCTCTCTCTCTCTCTCTCTCTCTCTCTCTCTCTCTCTACACACACACATCTCGTTGCAAATTCATCTCATCCGGCTGCACGATCAATCGTACAGGCGTAAAGCAAGAAACCGAACAGCAGTAATCCTCTTTAAACCAAGGAGCCAGCCAGTTTATGCATTTGCACTTTTTTCTACACCATTTAAACAAACTAAATTCACACAAACTACAGAGGTTTGCTCAGAGACGCAAAGCACAAGCTGCAACCCAGTCAGTGACTTTAATGTTTAGTTATACATCTATATCATAACACCAGATTCGCTATTGACACGATTTAGCCTCTATTTAATCTGATCGTTTATAGCAAAAAAATATAGGCCTACATTGCACGAGTTAGTTGATTTGAGGCACCCCGAGGCACAATCATACGCGTGCCAAAAACTCCCCACACAGAGATAAACATTAAAATACTCTAGCGTCCCCCCCGGGCCGGGGGGGAGGGGGGAGACTGGGGAGCGTGCGTCGGACATGTGTGGGCCATGCACACATGTTTTTGGTTACCGTTTTATTGTCCTTTAATTAGGCTGTCATTTGCCGCTATAGCCATGGGAATGCATCGCAAGGGGAATAATACTGTGTGTTTATGTTGTATTGCGCTGTGTTATCGTTTATGTTTATGTGTCAACGTGTGGGTGCAGAAGGGGGGGGGGGGGGGGGGGTTTATTGTTGCAGGGATGCACATGTTCTTTCATGACCAAAATATTTGAAAGGAATGTAGATGTTATTCAAACAGATGCTATAGGTTCATTGTTTACCATCCCATAGTTTCAATATACAGATTATTATTTTGATAGTATATTGTTTAAACCGATGCTATATGATCTTTGTTTACCTGGTGATCTTAGTTTCTCGAGGCACTACACTCTTACTACACTGTCTCTCTGCATTCTATGTATGCATAGAGTGTCTGCTAAATGCCTAAATTGTCAATTGTAAAACTGTGGTGAAATATTGATTGAGTACAGAGAACCGGTACCACCACGTCCAATACTAACCATACCGTATAGTACCGTATTGTAGTGCTGTGTAACTAGTGTGAAGATCTAGTGGCTCAGGGGTAGAGTGGACGGGTAGAGTGAAGTTCGATCCCGGGGTGGGGCGCTCCCCCAGAGTTAGTGTCAAAGTGTCCTTGAGCAAGACACTGAACCCCTAATTGCTCCAGATGAGCAGGTTGGTGCCTTGCATGATTTCCTCCTCCATCGGTGTATGAATGTGTGTGTGAATGGGTGAATGTAATGCACAATCTATGTAAAGCGCTTTGGATAAAAGCGCTATATAAATGCATCATTTACCTTGAATAGGTCACTATGGTAGTGCTGCTGTGTAACTAGTGTAGTGAGCTGATCTAGAATGAACAGATACAGTATGGTAGTGCTGTCTAATGATCTAGAATCAGTTCAAAGTAAAGGCAGCACTGGCAGCAGGCTCTCAGAATGGATCCAGGTCTCCCCCATTAGTACATTGAACAGTGTTCAAATTTGCCTTGGCACCGGCACCGTTTTAAACACACTAGCACCGGTACAGTATATCGGATATAACCCAGTCGATAGCCAACCATAGGTGAAAAGTCATCTTAGGGTGCTATAGTGGTGCAGTGCTTAAAGTGCCTGTACACCAACCATGGAGGCTGGGGTTTCGAAACTTCGAATCCACCGTGTAGCATCCGGTTTTGTCGAGCATCTGTACAAACACAATTGGCCCGTGTTCAGGGGAGGGAAGCCGGAGGAAGGGGGGGGGGGGCGTAGGTTGTTCACTGCACGTTTTCCCACAGGCTGGGCGGCAGTGTGGGGGGCGGAAGGTGTAAGGGGCTCCTCCTCCTCACTGGCAGGTGAGTCAGTAGGTGTGTGTGTGGGGAGGAATTAATTGGTATAACGACTACATTGGGGGAGAAAAAGTAGCCTGGAAACCAGACAAATCTGCCATTGCAAAAAAGAAAAATGCCCTTGGCAGATTTGGTCTGGCACCGCTCAGTTGTTTGTGATTGGAAGTAGCGAGGGACCAATCAGGGCCCAGTATGCAAATATGGGGGCGGGTTTATCACCAGAGGCATTTTTTTTAAATTCGCCCCTTGGTTCCACACAGAGATTCCAGACTAATATCTACACAGTGATAGTAGTCTGGCCATGTCAGTCTAGAGAAAAAGGGGTAAAAAGCAAGAAAAGAAAGCTAAACCTCCGTCCTCTTACCTTCGGTCAGGCCCATGTGGATGCTCCAGTAGCTCTGCAGACACTGCAGCTCCTTCTTCATGCCCCGCTTGCAGCGGCAGTCGTACAGCGGCGAGACCAGCAGCACCTCCAGGGCCGCCTGGCACTCGCGGTTGGTGTCCAGCATGGAGTCCTTCTCCTTGCCCACCAGGCACTGGCGCATGACGCGGTAGCGGGAGCTGCAGTGCGGGTTCTGGTTGCACATGTCGCTGGCCTGGACGCAGTCCACCCACTCCGCCTGCTGCTGGGCGGAGCCTAGGGCGGTTATGGCGCCGTTGGCGTCGGGTCCGTCGCCGCTAGCTGAGCGATCTGGGGTTTGGGGGGGGGGGCAAGAGAGGATGTGGGTGTGTTAAGATGAAGATTTTAGACCATTACGTCAAGGGGATGTCTGGGGAACCACCACTGATGAATTGAGTACAATGGACCACAATGGGAACAAAGCCACCACAGGGCTTTTTTTTATCCTTTTACTGTACTTAACAAACTTGTTAATAAGGTATTCAATCAAACCAGGCGGTCCAAAATGGACCCTTACGGGTCTGTAACTCTTAGAGTGTGCAAATGGAACCAAATGGACCCTTACTGTCTGTAACTCTGAGACCCCGTAAGGGTCCTTTTGGTTTCATTTGCACGTGCACTCAGAGTTAAATGAACAACTGAGGATTTGACAGTATAAATAGGGGGTCCCCAGAGGTCTAAAACAGTGGTATCAAACGGGGTTCAGTGGCCCCTGACGCACATCAAACTGGTGGTCCTTGAAATTCAAAACCTTGAGAATCGCTGATTTTATAGGCTCAGCATGGGGTCCTCACTGTGTGTGTGTGTGTGTGTGTGTGTGTGTGTGTGTGTGTGTGTGTGTGTGTGTGTGTGTGTGTGTGCGTGTGCGCATGTGCGTGCACGCACGTGCACGTCGGCTGCTTATCTGTGTTTGTGTATAATACACACACCAGGCATAACGTCAACATGCATAATTTAATCCTCCGTTCCATTATTGCTTCTAAAGTGTTGACAGAGACAACTGGCTGCTGGTTGCCTTTGCAGTTAGATAACCTGGCCTCCGACCAGAGAGGAGAAACCTGCAGGTCTGTGTCTGTGTGTCTGATGCCTTTTGACAACCCACCCAACCAACGCCCACCCTCCTCCTCCTCCTCCTCCTCCTCCTTCTTCTTCTTTCAGACCAAAAAATGCCCTTGAACCAAATGCTAAAATCTCTCTACCTGTTTCTATGCAAGCCAAGGCAAACACACACTAACCGCATCTGTCTGACCTTGCTGAGCATGCTGTGTGTGCACGTGTGTGTGTGTGTGTGTGTGTGTGTGTGCACGTGTGTGTGTGCGTGCGTGCGTGCGTGTGCGTGCGCGCACACACTCTGTGCTGGTGGTTTAGCCCATTAAGACCGGGAACGCACCTGTGTCATTTTAAGATGTCTCTGGCTATTCAAACATAGCAGATATACAAGCACATAGCACGGCACTGAGTGCCACGCTATGAGCTTGTAGATCTGCTATTTTTTTGGAAAAATCCTGGCTGAAACATTTGTAACTCAAATCTTTGCCTCTGGGGATTCTACAGATGTCTTCTAAATCCTATCAGTTTTTTGAAAAAACTTATGTTGCTATAATATCAGTGGTTCTCAAACTTCCATGTCAAGGACCACCCAAAATGTTTTGGCCGTGGAGCCCCATCTCAAAATATGTTGTTCCAGGGACCCCCCATAAGCAAAGATTTGAGTTAAAAATGTTCACTTTAAAAAATGCATATATTTATTCTATGATTTACAAAACTTTTCACAATCTTTCAAAAATAGCAGATATACAAGCTCATGGCGCGGCACTCGGTGCCGCGCCATGAGCTTGTAGATCTGCTTTTTTTGAATAGCCCAAATAAATCTTAAAATGACACAGAAGCGCTCCCGGACTGAAGGGGTTAGTGGAAGGCATGAAACACAAACATAATCCATGTTACACCATGCATAACATGAGGAGCCAATGAATGCCTGATTCTGTTCCTCCAGCAAAACGCTCTTGTTGTTGTTGTTTCCATGTTCCGGTTAGTTTTATATACGGAATTTATATTGCTTTTTTTTGTATATGTTCGCCTGAGAACACAGTCAAACAGTCTTGTGCTTTGTTTTTATTTGTAGTTCATAATCGAACCGTTTTGCCATTTTAAAAAACTGCCAAAACAAATAGAGCTGCAGACTAGTGTTGATTTTGACAGCAAATTTTGATTCAGTTTTAGTCATAGTCTTTTGAATCAAATTCCATTTAGTCATATTTTAGTCATCTGAAATGTTTTACTGTTAGTCTAGTTTTAGTTGACTAAATATCATAAGATTTTAGTCGACTAAATCTACAGTTGATTTAGTCGACTAAAATGTATTTTGGCGGTGCCTTGATGGCGTCGTAATGGCTGATTTTACACTTGGCTGCGTGCTGAAAATAGCCGATCTATATAGCCGACAACGCGCCGGCTTGTAGATCTGCTATTTTCAGAGCACAACACCCGAGCGCAACCAAGGATATTGTCTTTTAGTTCTACTGGATCTCTTCTCCACTAGTCCCTCACTAACATGTTAGTCTAGTTTGTATTTGTTTGAAGAAATTGTCAATATATTTAGTCTTAGTTTAGTCATAATAGCTTAGTTTTTATTTTGTTTTCGTCAGTGAAAAAAGTCGACGAACATTTTTCGTTGTTTTAGTGGACGAAATCAACCCTGCTGCAGACTTCTTCTTTGTTGAGTTTCTGGTATTCCAGAAAACATAAAAACATCTTCCTCTCTCATCTCTTGAAAGGTGCATTTGAATAAGACCTCTCTCTCTATAGGCTTATAAACCAGCAGCTTCCCTGCACCTGCTTGCTTATTATCCCATACGTTCTGCACTGCGTTGACAGGGTGAAAATCCACAGAGCCTAGTCTCAGGTAATCCTGTTTTGAGGAGGAGGGAGAGGGAGGGGAGGGAGATAGAGAGAGTCTGTCTGTCTGTCTGTCTGTCTGTCTGTCTGTCTGTCTGTCTGTCTGTCTGTCTGTCTGTCTGTCTGTCTGTGTGTCTCTCTCTGTCTCTGTCTCTCTGACAAAGACAGAGAGACAGAGAGAGAGACAGAGAAGCAGAGACAGAGAGAGACAGACAGACAGACACAGAGAGAGAGAGAGACGGAGAGACAGACGCAGAGACAGAAACAGACAGAGAGAGACACAGAGAGAGAGAGAGGCTCTGTCTCTGACAGAGACAGAGAGACAGAGACGGAGAGACAGAGAGAGAGAAACAGAGACAGAGAGAGAGAGAGGCTCTGTCTCTGACAGAGACAGAGAGACAGAGACGGAGAGACAGAGACAGAGATAAACAGAGACAGAGAGAGAGACAGAGAGAGAGAGAGGCTCTGTCTCTGACAGAGACAGAGAAACAGAGACAGAGAGACAGAGACGGAGAGACAGAGAGAAACAGAGACAGAGAGAGAGACAGAGAGACAGAGAGAGAGAGAGAGAGAGAGAGAGAGAGAGAGAGAGACGGAGAGACGGAGAGACAGAGAGAGACACAGAGAGAGAGAGAGAGACAGAGAGAGACACAGAGAGAGAGACATACAGAGAGACAGACAGAGAGACAGAGACACAGACAGACACACAGAGAGACAGAGGGAGACACAGAGAGACAGAGACACAGAGAGAGAGAGAGAGAGAGAGAGAGAGAGAGAGAGAGAGAGAGAGAGAGAGAGAGAGAGAGAGAGAGACCGACCCTAGGGGGGTCCTCAGAGTTACTAAACCAAATCTTTGTGTGATATATATTTTCCTACACCACTTGAACTATAGCATTCCTATTCGGAGGGGAAGATTACGCCGAAAAGATCAGATCTACAAGCTCAAGAGCGAGGCGTTGTGAGCTTGTAGATCTGATATTTTCGGCGACGAGGTTTGGTGTAGGGGAGGGGAAAGGAGCAGACCAAGTACAAGTTTTCTAAGTATTGAGGGTTAAGTGGTGAACTGTCTGATAATACATTAAATACATTCAAATGAATCCTACACAATGACAGTGCTATCAAACACTTCTATGAAGCTATCTATGACATTGGTTCTCAAAGTGTGGTCCGGGGACCCCCAGGGGTACTTGAGGGGGTTCCAGGGGGTCCCCAGCTAAATGATGGACAGGAACCAAATGGACCCTTATGGGTCTGTAACTCTGAGAGTGTACAAATGGAACCAAATGGACCCTTATGTGTCTGTAACTCTGAGAGTGTACAGATGGAACCAAATGGACCCTTATGGGTCTGTAACTCAGAGAGTGTACAAATGGAACCAAATTGACCCGTTAGGGTCCATTTGGTTCCATTTGTACACTCTCAGAGTTAAATTAACATTGATTTTACAATATGAATTGGGGTCCCAGAGGTATGAATGCCATTAAATGGGGGTCCGTAGCCCTAATGCATGTCAAACTGCGGGTCCTTGAAATTAAAATGGTTGAGAATCACTGCTAGAGAGCCGTAAAAACCTTCTCTTATGGGGGTCCCTGGCTTATCTTTTCAAATGGGGGTCCGCAGGCTACTAAGTGTCAATTTGGGGGTCCTTGACATGAAAAACTTTGAGAAGCACTGATCTATGAAATGTATGAAAACGTTTTTTTTTTGCAATATGTAGTGGGGGGGGGGTGTCCCTCCTCCCTGCTTAATTCCTCTCTCAGCTAAGGGGGTCCTTCCTTGCCCTGAAAAAACGTTGCAGACCCCTGTAACTAAAACCCAAGGTTGCCCCAGACACCTTATTAGTGGAGTGGCAAGAGCGACACCTTGTGGCCGCTTTGGTTGGAGGAGCCAGAGAGACGCTGTATCGGCATCACAGGAAAATAAAAGCTGGTCAGAAAAAAAAAACTAATAATCAGAAGAAGTTCATGTCTGTGTGGAATAAACGCTGTTATTATTATTCAGCACATTTTAGGTCGTGAACTCTGACGCAGGACCACTCAGTAAGAATAAACGCTTTGATCATATTATGAGGATGATGATGATTGATGATGATGGTGATGAATGATGATGATTGATTGTGATCATTAAGGCTAAACGATCAATTTCTCCTCAAGCATGATGATAGTGTGTGAATACAATGTAACGCTCGTGTACCTCGATGATAAAAGTTACATTGTAGCTTCAATACCTAGAAATATGCTATTAAATAGTTGCCACATTATTTGGCATTCTATGGCAGCTTTATTGATCTCATAATGTGCAGATATTGGCTATTCAACTTGGACACAATATAGCTACTTTAGTATACATTTTGTAGCTGGTGTTTAAACATGGAATTGTTGCACTATTGCACTAAAGAAAGGTCAAAACCAATTGAAATGATCCAGGTCCAGATTTTGCGAATAATCTACATTATGAGCCCTACAAGCCATTGTAAAAGCGGACACAGTCTGGACACCTTTAGGCTGTTATAGCTGCACTTATAGGAGGAATTTAAGTCATAAAACAACGGTAATTAAGTACAGTGTTCGACGTTAATAAGACTTTATCGACACGTTCGTTATAATTCTCACCTTCCAGCAGCAGCAGAAACACGGACAGATAAATCCACATAGTGAGAGACTTCATTCTAAAGATGAATAAAGAATCCAGTCGGTTGGGGATATTAATTAATTTCCACCTGGCAAAACCAACAAAAAAAAGGAGCTGTAATAATTTCCTTAATGTGAAGAATATCCTCCTCATTCAACTCGAAGAAAAATAAAATAAAAAAACAAAATTATCCTCCGTTACAGCTGCAACTGCAACCTCCCGAAAAATCCCTTCGCTTTCCAATAATCCACTGGTATTTGGAGACAAGGTTCTTTTAGGAGGAAAAAACACGAAATCCAATGATTGAAAAAAACAATGTTAAATATCAAATCAATCCATGAAAACCGTTATACGTTCAGCTAGGGTCCGTTGGATCATAATTCATATCGACAGAACTATGACTTGATCTGAATGATCTCTGATCTGATCCCCCTCCTCATCATCTGGACTCAGATAGTGGTCGCTGCCCTGATTCCTTCTTCACTTTAATCCCTTTATCAATAAAGAAAAGTGACGCGAAACGACGTGTCAGCTACAGCAATATCTCTGACGAGGCAATAAGAGGGCATCGTTTAGAAGTATAGAGCTGACTGAGTTCTTTAAGCTGGTCCAGGAGCCGAGGTGTGTGCGTAAATGTGAGTGTGTATGTGTGTGTGAGTGCGTGCGTGCGCGCTTCAGTCTGGGGCGCTTGACAGACTTCTTTTTGGGGTGCGTGCGTGTGTGTGCGTGTGCTTGTGTGTGAGTGAGTGTGTGAGAGTGTGTGTCGCTCCTCTCCTCTCCTCTCTTCTCCTCACTGACTGCATGCGTGCGCTGGCATCACAAGCACTTTATATAAAGATGACTTTCCCTGGGACCGGTAGAGGGCGACGGTGACGCGCTGTTTTATTGGAAAACGCAGGGCTCAATCACAGCCCAGAGATCCAATAACAACTGGAATGGTCGTAAAAAAGGGAAAACTCTCCTCGTCTGCTGGTAAACAAGAACGCATGACATAGATGTCAAGTAGGCTATGACTGGTGGTGACAGGGCAGTGCCAGGGGGCAGGGCAGTGCCTGTATGTCTAGTCTGTGGGAGGCGTTTTTTCGAGGTCAGGCCCAGTGGTGTGTTCGACCAGTATATGCTATATAGCCTACGCAGTAAGCTATGCTCAAACCCAAATTTTGAAAAAATAGTACACCCTCTCTGTAACCACAATAATTCATTCTGTGAACGTGCACGTACTGTATATGAGCGTGTGCACATACCGTGGGCGAGGGAATAATAATGGTATACAGTCTGAAAAGAGCACTGGTCAGGCCATATTATGGCATGTAATGGATGTGCAAAAAGCACCCCCACGTTCTTTGACCCCCCCCCCACGGGACCCAAACCAGACAGCTCCCCCACCACCATTTCCTTGCCCCCCGGCCACCCGGGCTCGGGGAACACGCACAGCATGCCCAGGTGACTCTCCATCCGCTCGTGGCGGGCGTTGGCGCCGGAAGATGGAACGCGTCGCCCTCGCGTTCCAATTTTCACCTGAACCTGCCTGCCTGCCCGGGGAGGCGTGTGGAGGTGGGCATGGCCTGGACTCATGCAAATTAGCCATGACAACCATCCGGTCTCTCCTGCAGCCCACTTTGCAGCGAGATAGATCTGCTATTTTCGGTTAATGTTCCCCTCAGAATAGGGATGCTAGGGTTCAAGTGGTTAATGTATACAACAACAAAAAAGTCCTATCACACAAATATTTGGCGGTCCCCCTGTAGTAACTCTGAGGACCCCCTAGGGGTCCCGGAGCCCCTGTTGAAAACCCTGCATTATAGGCTACACAAGCTGTGATTGCTGAAGTGGCCACAGGTGATCAATATTGTCAAGGAGCTGCAGCAGGGCTGATGAGGGAATGGAGACAGGTCACAGGTGTGTAACGGAATGGATGCAATGTGAGAGTAGCCAGTGCAGAAAGACAGAAAGCAGGGAGAGAGACAGACAGACAGACAGACAGACAGAGAGAAACAGACAGACAGACAGACAGACAGACAGACAGACAGAGAGAAACAGACAGATAGGTGGAGAGACAGATGGTGACTGAAACAGTACATTATCAGATAAGGTAAGACCTTTATTGATCACGCGAGGGAAATGCAATCACCAAAGACAGCACAGCGGTGCTAAATACAGGTTACACTTATACAGGGCAAGAAAAAACAACAGTCGATACAGCAAGGATGGAAAGACATCACAATTCAATGCAACACCATCAATAATTGGCTTTTTTCTTTCTTCTTGTTTTTCCTTTACGATATGGAACATACAATAAACAACACACCCTCGGCAGTGCTTGCATAGTGCAAGACAAAGGAGAATACAAGAGAATGCACAATAAGCATGAATAATAGTGTCCATGCCGTACTGAACTGAGTTGTTTTCTGAGCAATCTTCCCACAATCTCCAAAGTGGAAGGGGTTATGAGTGGTTGTCAATGATAGCCAGTGTTGCCAGATTCTGTGAGAGAAACAAGCAGCCAGGTCTAGGAAAACCAGCCCAAAAGAAGCAACTGTGGGCCACACGAGCACTTTAACATGTACATCAGCTGTTTGAAAACGCGTCGCATCGCGACGCGTTGTGAGCTTGTAGATCGAACCTGAGCATTGAATGTACCGCTATTATTGAAGGCTGCTACCTTGTATTAAAAGCATTTAAACACACTTTTAAATTGAGTGACTGTCTGTAGGCTACAGTATTTACTGCATGTATTCACGGGTAACGGAGCGGACAACGGGTCCGTTATTTGACGGGCGGGGCGGGTCTGGTTTGTATTTTTGATATTATCACGGGTGACGGGTCGGTCTATGGGTCTATTATTGACGGGCGGGACGGTTGCAGGGTGGTCAAAATTGGACCCGTGCAGGACTCTGGTATGAGGGTCACTGTCCCTTTTGACAATCTTAAATTCCAATCCCATTGTTATTTGCTTAACCCTGTTCTTCTACCCTGAGCCATCCCAAACTGGCTGGCTTAAGGCCCGAGGAGAACTGGAAGGCCTTTTTACACAAAATGTCATCATTTGTTAAGAGTTGAAGAAAGCCCCGGTTTCATCGCAGAAGTGCAGGTCAGTCAGGGCGAGGAACATTGGTTACTCAGCGCACAATGTGGCCTCTATCCGTTTCGACTGTTTTTGCGACGGCAAATGGCCCAATTCATTTGTCGGTCACGATATCACGACATTAGCCGTGTGTGGTGGATCCTCAGATTCCTCACAACTGTTGGAATTTGCCAAGCTTTTCAGGATGCCCGGGTTCAAAGGTCGACTCGTCAGAGATTATGACAATGTCATCATTCATCTGAGTGATAGATACCCCCCCGAAACCCCACATCCACATGACAGCTGTATCTCCTCGGATTGAATGAAAAGGATTAAGAAACGGCACAATGCCTCGCATTATATTAACAGCTCGGAGGAAAGAAACCAGCCCCCAGAACCTGCCATTTTTCAAAAGGGGGAAAAAGGAAAAAAAAAGAGCCTAGCATTAAGCAAAATGACTCTGCTGTGCATCATCGCTTAAATAGTGGCGGGATCGTCATAAATCTTTGCAAATCTTTGAAAACAAAGTCTCCATTTAGAGGCGGTGACAGTGACAAAGTGCACGGCCACGTTGCTCATAATGACGGTTGACTGTCAGCAACGGGCTTCACTCCAACAGAGCGGACTCTTTTATAACGGCGGAATCAAGCCTCATTCTGCCCGTATATGGGCCTGTATGTATGTATGTGTGTGTATGTGTCCCTTCTAAACTCCCCTGGTAGTTTGAAGTCTTTATCATATCGTTGGTGTCAGGCAGAAACCTCTTATCTCCATACTCTTTTTTTTCTTCTCGTAAAGTAACGCAATGGTTTTCAACCCTTTTCATATCAAGGTCCATTATTTATTCAGCATTTGAGCCACGGAACCACCGTTTGATGAGATTTAGACTCTCAGACCAAAAACTTTGAATATTTTGTAATCGTTGGATACGATTTTGTCCAGAATTTCGTGCTGTATTGATGTTGGTACCATAAGGAGAGATAACAGGCAAACGTTGATAAAAATAACAATTATTCTAATTTCTGTAATTGTGTAGACTTCTTGTAATTAAGTAATGCAGATGTTTAACAATGATTTAACTCTGGAGAGCGTAAAATGAAACCAAATGGACCCGTAAGGGTCCATTTGGTTTCATTTTACGCTCTCCAGAGTTAAAGATCTATAAGGGTCCATTTGGTTACCAACTCTCCATCATTTAGCTGGGGACCACCTGGAAAACCCTCAAGGACCACTGGTGGTCCCCGGACCACTGGTTGAGAACCACTGCCCTATGATCATACTACAGTATCACACAAAAGTATCAAAAGTAGCAGATCTGCTACTTTTGCTTGAATTTGAATCCTGAAAAGTAACAGTTTTGGACATTCAGGACAGGTTTCTACCCGAAAGAGACGATATGGATACAGTGGGAAGTAGGCTAGAAACTATAGGCATGTAAGGATTTATTGTAAATCGATTCAAATTGATTCAAACTGGTGACCATTTGAATCGATTTAATGAAAAATGTATCGCGATGCAAACATCGAGGGCGCGTAAAAAAAAAAGAGAAGAAAATACAGTATCTTTGTAAGAGAATTTATTTAAAAAAAGGTTTTCAGTCATTTGCTACTGTATTGAAAAGAGGATAAGAGAAAACACAATATTGTAAAAAAGAATAAAAAATACTGGATTTGTGTAAGAGAAATAATTAAAAAAAGAAATACGGTCATTTGAAAATAATTTTGTGTTAAAATAATCGTGAAAAATTGTATCGTGAACCTAGTATCGTGATTCGAACAGTAACGTGAGTTTAGTGAATCGTTACATGCCTACTAGAAACGTATGTGTGTGTGTGTGTGTGTGTGTGTGTGTGTGTGTGTGTGTGTGTGTGTGTGTGTGCGTGTGCGTGCGCGTGTGTGTGTATATGTGTATGTACACACATATACACATATTATGTATATGTATGTGTACATGGCTCCTGCACTGCTACAGGCTCCTGTACAGAAGGGTAACTGAAGCCTGAGTAACACTGTACTTGCAGGGGGCAAATTCATACACGCAATTATCACTTAATTAACGATGAACCATCATGAACTCATCATTAATTCCTGGTCCTCACCATTAACTAATGGTGAACTTTAACCAAGTGTAATATAAATCATTAGTTAAGGATGTTATTCCACAGCTTCCACTTCTATGTATGTCCAGGATGAGTGCTCATAGGCCGGGTAGGAGTAGAGCAAGGAGGAGGGTCGGTCCCTGGAGGACGTTCACTAATGATATATTACATACACTTGGTGTAAGTGTACAGTGTGTATACTGTATATCGTCTCTGTCGGGGTGGAAAAACCTCATATGTCCAAAACTGTTACTTTTCAGGATTCAAATTCAAAAACAGGAAAATTAGCAGATCTACAGCTTTCCTGGATTGAATGGGTTAAAGCAGTGGTCTTCAACAGGGGGTCCGGGACCCCTAGGGGGTCCTCAAAGTTACTACAAAGGGGCTGCCAAAACCTTTGTGTGATAGGATCTTTATTTTTTTTCTTGAACCCTAGCATCCCTATTCTGAGGGGAACATTAGCCGAAAATAGCAGATCTACAGCTGCGAGGCGTTGTGAGCTTGTAGATCTGCTATTTGGCAAAAAGGTTTGGTGTAGAGGGAAAAGGGAGCAGATCAAGTACAGAGCCCAACGGTCAAGTTTTGTATTATTGAGGGTTTCAGTCGTTAAATGTTTGAAATAAACAAAAAAAACATGAATTCACACAACACTGATTGATAGTCTACGAAGCCATCTATGAAATCTATGAAAAGGTTTAATCTGCAACACAATGTTATACAATATGTAGTGGCGGGGGGGTCCCTGCTTCATCTGTCTCTCAGCTGAGGGGTCCTTGTGTAACAGAGTGGTTCACAACCTGCAGCCTGATGGCCTGAAAGTCTTAATATCTCCCCCGAGCTATCGGGAATTCCCTTTGGCTAGTGGTTAAGATGTTTGGCTTTCCACATGGGAGACCCCGGGTTCGAATCCCGGGCGTTTCACTTGGATTGAAAGACATTGAAGACCCCTGGGTTTAAAGAAAACAAGACGCAACGGCATGGCTTCCCTGTGCAATCCGTGGCAATGGATTGCAAAGGTACTGTGTATATATATATCCAGGCCGGCCTTATAGTATCTATCCATTGACTTCACAAGCACTAGCCTATGGGGTTATGAGTACTTGAGTCGGCCCGCTGCTCTCATTCGGGGTTAGAAACAGTTCACGTCGGTCTGTGGAAAAAGCTGCTGTGTGTGTTTATTTGAACGGCAGTTTATTCTTGTTGACATTGCATGACGCAACCCGACTCTTTCTCCTCCATGCGGGCGTTTTTTTTAATCGCTGCGGTTTTTACTTCATATGAGCATCTACTGTTTGGCATCAACGTTTAGAGGAGGAGGCACATGCATGCATGCGTCAAATAGACCATTGGTTCTCAAAGTGGAGTCCGGGGACCCCCAGGGGTCCTTGGTGGGGGCCCAAGCTAAATTCGTTAAGATAGCATCACAATCATTTTAATCACTTTAACCATAGTATACGCAACCAAAGTATAAAGTATAAAATATCATTTTATACTTTGGCTATTCAAAAATATCAGATATACACGCTCATAGCGCGGCACTCGGTGCCGCGCTATGAGCTTGTATATCTACTTGTAGATCTGCTATTTTTTGAAAAAGCGTGGAAAATGTGTGCAAATATTTTAAAACATATACATATGTTTTAAAGCAAACATTTTCAACTCTTGTCTGTGCTTCTGGGGGGTCCCTGGAACGGTTACATACTTTGAGATCGGGGTCCGCGGCCAAATACATTCTCCAAAATCATTTTGGGGGTTCTTGACATGAAAAAGTTTGAGCACGACTGATATTAGAGCAAAATAAGTTTTTTCAAAAAACTGTTAGGATTTAGAAGACATGTAGAATCCACCAGAAGCAAAGATTTGAGTTAAAAATGTTCGCTTTGAAAAGCTATACATTCAAAGATTTGCACACATTTTCAGGATTTTTCAGAAAAATAGCAGATATACAATAATATATCTGCTATTTTTGAATAGCCAAAGTATAAGATAATGGTTAAAGTGGTTAAAATCTAAAATGACACAGATGGGTTCCCGGTCTGTTCCCATTACATCTTTTAATGTCCAACTAAAAGGATGGATCATGCTCAATCAAACATGTGAACATTTTTAAATGGGACACTATGGATGGAAATTAGCATTTCTTGCTAAATCCGGCGTATTTACATTGCATTAATATGTGCTGTCCCTCCCAAATAAGTGTATAAATAAACAAATCAACGTTTAGACGAGGATGCACATGCATGCATGCATGCCTTGCATAGACAGACACTGCATAGCATCATCATGCACACGCACACACTGGCCTATAAACACGACCACACGAGAAGATATACATATTAGTTCAGATGCAACGGGCACTTTGTTTGGGATTAGTGGGAGCGCTTTCAGATGGTTTGAGAATATATCATCGTTGTCGGGTGGAAACCGTTTTAAAAGTATCAGATCGGGGCACGGTTGGCGCAGTCGGTAGCGCTGTCGCCTCACAGCTAGAAGGTCTTGGGGTTGATTCCCGCCGGGGACGCTGTGGGTGCTGGGGGGCGTGTTCTCTCCTCTGCGTCATCAGTGCCCATACCATAGGTGGGGCTGGCAAAGGGCCAACTCTGTGGTGAGTTTGCATGTTCTCCCTGTGTCTCCCAGGGTAGGTACCCCTCACAAAATAACATTTAGTAATCCTGGTCTCTATACTGCCTCCCCCTGGTCAGCCGGGGCGCCTGATGGAGGGGAAAGGAACTGGTTGGAATAACGTGTTCCTTTTCCACGCGCTACGTCCTAGCGGGGAAACCCCCCCCCCCCCCCTGTCAGGTGATAAGAAGTGGCCTGCTCACTCCTCATGCATTGAAGGAGGCATGAGCTCAGTTCGGGGCTCTCCCCAGGCTGGCAGAGGGAGAGTAGCACCCAGGATTACAGCTTAGGCAATTGTCACTGGGTGAAAAAATGGGTTACAAAAATCGTGGGATAAAAAAAAGAAAAGTATCAGATCGGCAAGCTCGAAATGCGTTGCGTTTCGAGCTTGCAGATCTGCTACTTTTAATGCTTTTGTGTGACGCTGTAGTATGATCAAGTAGTGGGTTAATTTTCCAAAAAACACCAAAGGTTTGAATATGCAGATAAGAGGTTTCTGCCCTATACAGCAACGATATACAGTACAGCACTGTTTTTCAACACTGGGTCTGGGGAACCACTAAAGGGGGTCCAAATGGATCTTTTGCAGGTCTGTAAACATTTTGGTTCACGTTGTGAGGTTGTACATAGATCATGTGATTTTCACTATATTTCAAATAGGGCTTAGGTGGTTAGTGCATAATGCACTTTTCCTCTTCATAGAAAGCTATACTGGAGTCAAAACTTAAGGGTCAACAAATAGTAAGGGTCCATATGGTTCCATTTGTTACACTGTCGGAGTCAAATCACGATGCGACACTTTGTGAGCTTGTAGATCGACAATTTGTTGCTGCTTTTGTGTGGCGCTGTCGTACGACAAAGTAGGTCATTAATTGAAAAACTGAAAAGTTGAAATATGGAGCTACAGTGTGATGTATGTAAAGAGGGTGGGGTGGGTGGGGGGGGGCAGTGGGCGTCATTATTGACAGAAATAGGGCTACTTATCATTTATGCTGTCTCTGTGAGAAGTGTGTCTAATGTGTGGAATACAGATGGTGTCATTACCAATTCATGGGGCATGGAAATAAAAGCGTGGCGGAGATAAGGGTCAGGGTTAAAACTGCACCGCGCTTTAGTCACTCTGCGCTGCTATCAGCTCACAAACAGAAGGCTTTTAAAGAACCGGGCCGAGGGGGTCAAACCGGGGTTCACAAGGCAACACACCCCCATCACCTCCACAACACAGGGAGGAAATCGGAGAGAGAGAGAGTGAGTGAGTCTGTGTGTGTGTGTGTGTGTGTGTGTGTGTGTGTGTGTGTGTGTGTGTGTGTGTGTGTGTGTCTGTGCGTGTGCGCGTGCGTCCGTGTGTGTGTGTGTGTGTGTGTGTGTGTGTGTGTGTGTGTGTGTGTGTGTGTGTGTGTGTGTGTGTGTGTACCTCTATTACTATCCTTTTGAGGAACATAATATGTCCCTACAAGTATAGTAGAATTTGAGAAATAGACATTGTGATGACAATTGTCCTAGTGAAGACTACTCAAGAGAAATGTTAGTTTTTGTGGCATTCCTAAGCAAATAGTTTGATGACGGCCGGCAGCAGTTCCGGTTGGAGTCACAAAGAGTCTCCTTTGTTTCTCCTACCGGAACCGCTGCCTACCTACACTACTATTTTCTTGGGTGAACTATCCCTTTAAAAACAGATTTGGGGAGTTCAGGTTGGGGTTAGGAGGATTAGGATTAAGCATTTAGAGGTTAGATTTAGCGGTTTTAGGGTGTTGGAGTTATATACTTAGTTGTGTGCCGGTATGGACCGGTGTTGCCCACGGAAAAAAAACAGCTGATCCGCAAGCTCACAATACATCGCAGTGCGACGTGTCGAGAGCTTGTAGATCAGCATTATTTTGGGCTTTCAGCATTAGAAATAGCCCCAAAAATTGCCATTAAAAAAATCAGCATCCTAAAGTGTCGATTTGCTCACAGAGTGTTCGAGCGTATACGTGTGTGTGTTTGTAACAGTGTTGATTTTGATAGTGAATAAAATTATATTTAGTTTTAGTCATATTTTAGTCATCTGAAATGTTTTAGTTTTAGTCTAGTTTTAGTCGACTAACTATGGGGTCATCCCTATGTTCCCCGGGTTCTGTGATTTTCACTTATAGCTGCATGCCGAAAATAGCCGATCTACAAGCTCACAATGTGTCGTGCTGCGACGCGTTGTGAACTTGTAGATCAACTATTTTCGGTCCGTGACACCAGCGCTGATGACTTGTCTTAGTTTTACTGGATCTCTTCTCCACTAGTCCCTCCCCATAACATTTTAGTCTGGTTTTTATTTGTTGACCAAATTGTCAGTATATTTAGTCATAGTTTTAGTCATCATAGCTTAGTTTATATTTCGTTTTTTATTTCGTTTTTTGTCAGTGAAAAAAGGTAGTCAACAGAACATTTTCGTTTCGTTAGTTTTAGTCGACGAAATCAACACTGGTTTGTAACTGCTTGTCTACCCATTAACCCAGGCTGAGCACCATTAGTTAATCAAGTTGAATGAAAACCAATCACCTATTGACATGGCCTAAACAACCATGTATTATATATAGATGTAGGAGCAAAGCCGTAACCTTATCTATCGACGTGTTATATCGTCCACGCTGTGTTTAGTGGCTATGAGATTGTGAGCTTTTAGATCTGCAATTTTTTTTTAATTTGTGAAAAAAAATATGCAAATCTTTGAATTCATATATTTTTAAAGCAAACTTTGTAATGATGTAGTGATTTGTAACTCAAATGTAGTGATTTGTAACTCAAATCATGGAGGGGTCGCTGGAACAACATATTTTGAGATGGGGGTCCGAGGCCCTGGAAAACATGACATGGAAAAGTTGGAGCACCACTGATATAGCAACATACTGTTAGGATTTAGAAAACATTTTTAGATATGCATTTGGCCAAGGACCCCCATCTCAAAATGTGTTGCTCCAGGGACCCCCTCCCTCCCCTGAAGCAAAGATTTGAGTTACAAATGTTCGCTTTAAAAATGTATACATTCAACGATTTGCACAAATGTTCACGATTTTTCAAAAAAATAGCAGATCTACAAGCTCATAGCGCGGCAGCTTGTTTATCTGCTATTTTCATTTGTGCAAAAATCGTGCTCATTAGTTAATCACATTGAATGAAAACCAATCACCTATTGACATCGTCCTAACGACCATGTATTATATATAGATGTAGGAGCAAGGCCGTATAACCTTATCTATCGACTGTGTCGTATCCTCCGCTCTGTGTTTTTTAGTGTTTGGCTGCTGACTTGATAAGAGTTGAAAACACAAAGATCACTGCCCCGGCTTTCACACAGATTAGCTTACGATTCGCACCGTGGGCCAAAGGTCATCGTACTCCACTTTAATGTCCGTGCCCTTTTGCAGAGAGAGAGAGCTCTAATGAATCTGAACTTGGGGGTGGAGGCGCGCGTGTGCACGCACGCACGCGCAAACGCACGTTTGTGTTGCTATACTTGTGAGTACATCAATATTTTTTGCAGTTTTTCATCCGAAAATAGCGGATCTACAAGCTCACAACGCGGTACACGGCACAGGCACACAACTGTAAATAAATCAAGCATATATATTCGGCATATGCCGATTCACTCAACTCACGAAACGATTCGAATCACAATGTTTTTCACGATTTTTTTAACACAAAATTATTTTCCGGACAAATTACTTTAAAAAAAATATGATTTATCTTACACAGATCCAGTGTTTTTTTCTTATTTTTTTTTTTACAATACTGTTTTTTCTCTCCTCTTTTCAATATAGTAGCAAATGACTGAAAACGTATTTTCAATTCTCTTATTTTCTTCTTTTTCACCAGTTTGAATCGATTTTGATCGATTTACACGCCTAATGCATAATTCTAACACCCAACCCCTAAACCTACTATAACCTCTCAATGCCTAATCTCAACCTAAACTTAATATATTTCTATACTTGCGGGGACATTTGGTCCTCACAAGTTTAGTAAGTACACACACATACACACACACACACACACACACACACACACACACACACACACACACACACACACACACACACACACACACACACACACACACACACACACACACACACACACGCGCGCACACACGAACAAACATAATAATACTCCTTAGAGAAGTTAAGCATGACTGATTAGATTAGGAATTATTAGTTAATTAATGTGCATCTCTATATAACGAGAGCCGTACAGCTTACAGTACATATTAAGCCACACATGACCTGGCATGATCAGAAAACATCGTGCGGTTAACCTCCTCTGGAAGTTCAATAATTGACATCGTTATACAGTGAATGCACATCTGCTCTCGCTCAGCTGATTCTATTCCATATAATGAACAGGCTGAAGTTAATCTCATAATCTCAGATTGTCGTGTTTTTTTTTTTTGTCACACAGTATTATGCTCAAACATTTTCGTCTTAATCCATTAAGAAGACCAGGAACGCATGTCTGTGTCATTTTAAGATTTCTTTGGCTATTAAAAAATAACAGATCTATGAGAAGGTATGAGCTTGTAGATCAGCTATTTTTTTTGGAAAAATCTTGAACATTTGTTCAAATCTTTGAATATATGTATACTATTTTTCTAAAATCATTTTTTTATCCCACGATTTTGTAACCCTTTTTTCACCCGGTGCCAATTTTCTAAGTGATCCTGGGCGCTACACTCCCCCCACCAGCCTAGGGAGCCCGAGCTCATGCCTCCTTCAATGCATGAGAGCCAACTGACCTTCTTATCACCTGACAGGGGGGAGTTTCCCCGGTAGGACGTAGCGCATGGAAGGAACACGTTATTCCAACCAGTTCCCTTCCCCTCCATCAGGCGCCCTGGCTATCATGGGGGAGGCGGTATACATCGACCAGGATTACTACATGTTTTTGTTAGGGTATTAACTAGGAGACACAGGGAGAACATGCAAACTCCACACAGAGTAGGCCCTTTTGTCAACCCCACCTAGGGTATGGGCGCTGATGAGGAGGAGAAGACACGCCCCCAGCGCCCAGCGTCCCAGAACCCAGGACCTTCTAGCTGTGAGGCGACAGCGCTACCGACTGCGCCACAGTGCCCCCAATTTTTTTACTCAAATCTTTGCTTCTGCAGGGAGTCTCTGGAACAAAATATTTTGAGATGGGGGAGTCCGTGGACAAGTACATATAATTTTGGGTTGTCCTTGACATGAAAAAAGTTTGAGAACCACTGATATTATGGCAAAATAAGTAAAAAAAAAAAAAAACTGTAAGGATTTAGAAGACATTTGTAGAATCCCTGCAAAACCAAAGATTTGAGTTTAAAGCGTTTGCTTTAAAAAACATATTAAAAGATTTGCACACATTTTCACAATTTTTCAACAAAAAAAAAGCAGATCTACAAACTCGTATCTAAAATGACACAGATGCGTTCCCGGATTGAATGAGTTAAAGGGTAAGACCACTTTGGTAGAGGTTTGGGTTGTGTATTTACCTTGCCATGATGTAACACCAAAGGTGGGCAAGAAATCAAAAATAATTGCTCCATTGATTAGAAATTGATAATTCAAAATATGCTCCTCATTGACTTGCATTGTACGGTAAAACAGCTCTCAAAGTCACTCTTTTAGCACATAAATGAACCCAAACATAGCTGATTCAGACAATATAGAGCATCACCAAACCCAGTACTGTTTGTTTTTTTAATAAAAATGTCAACTTCCTGTTGATTTTACTATTTGAAGATCTGGATCCGGATCCGCCGATCCAGTCCGGGTTTTCTACTTATTAAAAATGGCAAAATCAACAGGAAGTTGACATTTTTATAAAAAAAAAAAACAGTACTGGGTTTGGTGATGTTCTATATTGTCTGAATCAACTTTGTTTGCGTTTGTTTTTGTGCTAAAAGAGTGACTTTGAGAGCAGTTTTACCGTACAATGTAAGTCAATGAGGAGCATATTTTGAATTATCAATTTCTAAGCAATGGAGCAATTATTTTTTATTTCTTGTCCACCTTTGGAGTTGCATCATGGCAAGGTAACTACACAACCCAAACCTCTACCAAAGTGGTCTTACCCTTTAATAGCATAATCTGAGATTGTCCGGTTTTTTTTTGTCTCGCAGTATATGCTCAAACATTTTATTTATGTATTATACTTATTATATATAATTTATATATATATATATTGATTTGATATATATATATCAAATATTGAAAACATTTTTGAAACATTTTATCAACACAAATCTTGTATGGGGGTCCCTGGCACCACATATTTTCAGATGTGGGTCTGCGACAAATACTTATTAATCTGTGGGTCCTTGACATGAACCACTGTTTTAAAAAAAACATTAGAAAGCAATTAAGCCCAATGAAGCGACTACGCTTTAAAAAAAGCCCCAAATTGCTCATTTATAAGCAGACATGGCAACACGGGCGGTGAGATCAGAGCGTGACGTCACTCTCTCTCCTCCACTCTGATTTGAGTACTCCAATTGTCGCGCGCGCAGCCCCCCTCCACACACACACACACACACACACACACACACACACACATACCAGCAAACACGACGACACACGGTTTGCTAACAAGCGCTGCTTGTTTAGAAGTAATAAAAGACTGTTATAGTGAAATAAACGACTTATAATGTAACATTAGTCGACATAGATGTCGAGTAGAGTTGTCAGTCAGTGTTCACCAGCCTGGTGAGAGTGTAACAATGTAACCAAATGGACCAGTGAGGGTCCATTTGGTTACATTGTTACACTCTCAGCCTGGTGTAAACAAAGCTGTTAAAACACACTGTGTGACCAGACTGTGGAAATAAAAGTGAATTATCTCTCCATCCAACAAACAGGTGAGTTTTACTGCAGGTGTGTTATTAGCTCAGTGGTTCTCAAACTATTTCATGTCAAGGACCCCCAAATTGACACTTGTTAGCCCGCGGACCCCCATTTGAAAGATGCCACTGGGACCCCCATAAGAGAAGATTGTTTATGACTCTAGCAGTGATTTTCAACCATTTTAATTTCAAGGACCCCCAGTGTGACATCATGCATTAAGCTACGGACCCCCATTTAATGACATTTCTATCTCTGGGACCCCAATTTATACTGTATAGTAGTAAAATCAATGTTAATTTGAGAGTGTACAAAATGGAACCAAATGGACCCAGTGCCATTTTGTACACCCTCAGAGTTGCAGACTCATAAGGGTCCATTTGGTTCCTAACTATCTATCATTTAGCTGGGGACCCCCTGGAACTCCCTCAAGGACCCCTGGGGGTCCCCGGACCCCACTTTCAGAACCAAATGGCTTAGCTCAGTGGTTCTAAAACTTTTCCATGTCAAGGACCCCAAAATTGGCCTCATAATATTGGAAAAATATAGTGGAAAAAGTACTCAAATGTTTTACTTAAGTAAAAGTATCAACACTGCAATGTAGAAGAAGTACTCTGTACAAGTAAATGTCTGGATTCAAAATGTACTTAAAAGTAAAAGTACAAAAGTATTGGTATCAAAATGTACTTAAAGTACCAAAGGTAAAAGTATTGAAATGTTAGAAAATAGCAGATCTACAAGCTCACAATGCTTTGCGGTGCGACGCGTTGTGAGCTTGTATGAATGTAGAAGAAAACAATAACCTTGGGACAAATACTGTTAGAGGTGTATTAGCTACATGTTTGGTCCAAAAAGCATTTGTCAAATATACTACTCTTAGACAAGTTATCATCATCTTAATAAACACTAATATAAATCTAATCTAATGTGTGTTTCAGGACAGTAATCTCAGAGGGGAATCTATGGATTCCAGGTGATCCTGAATGAGTTGAGAGATCTGGAGAAGAACCTGGTTTTGTTCTTTAAGAGCAAGGAAGATGGAGGAGGCACCCGTGGTTACTGGACCAGAATGGCCACAAGAATCAACAAAGGTGAGCTTGTAGATTTGCTATTTGCAAATAGCCTATAGGTATAAAATAGGGCTAACGTGGTAAAAATGTATGTTTTATAATGTAATAATGTATATTTGCAAAGTAAATGGTAACTAAAGTTTTCAAATAATTGTAGTGGAGTAAAAGTACAATATTTGCCTCTGAGATGTATAGTGGAGTAGAAGTAAATATATTGAAAATGGTAAATACTCCAGTAAAGAAAAAAATCCTCAAAAGTGTACATTCTCAACCATTTTAATGTCAAGGACCCACAGTTTTTATATGGATTAAGACAAGGACCCCCATTTGATGAAATGTTTATAAAATGGACCCCAATCTTTTCATATATATATGTTTTAAAGCGAACATTTTAAACTCTTTGATTCTGGGGGATCCTACAAATGTATTCTAAATCCTAACAGTTTAAAAAATAAAACGTATGCTGCTATAATATCAGTGGTTCTCAAACTTTTCTCATGTCAAAGGACCCCCAAAATTATTTGTATTTGGCCGTGGACCCCTATCTCAAAATGTTGTGTTCGCTTTATACACATATTCAAAGATTTGCAAAAACGATTTGCACCGGGTGATAGAGCGGCACTCGGTGCCGTGCTATGAGCTTGTAGATCTGCTATTTTTGAATAGCCCAAATAAATCTTAAAATGACACACACAGATGCGTTCCCAGACTTAAATAAAGGTTCAATAACACATGAAACCCTCTCTCTGCTCTCTCTAGATGGCGAGCAACAGGTCGTGGCACGCTCGCTACTCCGTGCTGACCTACGTGCAGATCATCATGGCGTTCTACAACCTGTTCACCCTCTCCTCTGTCTCTGCCCGCCGAGGGTACTGCCGCATCTGCACGCTGGTGATGCAACCACTGCTGGACGAGCAGCTGGAGGTACAGTAGTAGCACACACACAGTAACATCAGAAAGTTATAATGGGGCGCTGATGGCCAGGTGGCACATATTTGATTTGATTTGATTTGATTTACAGTATTTGCACAACATTTTTTGTATACATTTACAGGACATGTTAGTTATTTCCGAGGGAAACATTACGTGATAGTTGTTGTGCCGGTGAGGTAAGAAACCCTGGGGGGCTTATGTGAGAACCTCACCGTTTACATTACATATAATAAGAGTTATTTAATATTAAAAACAAAGACAGAAAAAAAAGCAGAAAACGAAATGAAAATATAAAAGTATATACCTATGATAAAGGGTATAGGACATTGATGAAAAAATAAAAAATAAAAGTACAAGACTGAGCAGAAGAGACAGAACAAAACAAAACAACAAAAAGTATTGAACAAAGCAAAAACAATTATGCTGTTACATATTCATGTGAATAAGGATTAAATTATTTGGAAGCTGGTCTAGTTTTCCATTTGGGTATTTAACTTACTTATTAGGCTTCTTTTATAGGTAGGTAGGGAGGATGTGGTAGCCACCAAACTGAAATGGGCGTTCCATAAAGAAACTCCTTTGTACTTGATGGCGAACTGCCCCCTATTGTTGGTACATAGTGGGACATGCAGTTGGTTTGCTTGCCTAGTGGGATATGGGTGAAAGCTGGAATTTGGCTGGAAATACAATTTAAAATGATTTGGGAGGTGGGTGTATTGGTATTTAGTTTTAAATACAAATAGACATGTTTGGAGTACATTTATATTAAAGATTGTTAGTATACTGAGTGTTGAAAAAAGGGGTGAGGAAGGCTCCCGTGGACTAGAATTTGTGGCTAATCTGACAAACCTTTTTTGTAGTATAAATAATTTATGGAGACAAGAAGGATAGGTACTAGCCCATACAATATTACAGTAGGTTAGGTAAGGATATACTAGGCTGTAGTAAAGGGTTTTTAGACAGGCTATGTTTATGAATGGGCTGATTTTTCAAATAATCCCCACTGATTTTGAGACCTTTTTTGTTACCTGGTCGATGTGTTCTTTCCAGCAGTATTTTTCGTCTATTATTATTCCCAAAAAAGGGGTGGAGGGTACTCTGCTTATTTCGATACCGTCAATACTCAGCTTAGCTTCCTCCGGGTTGAATTTCTTCCTACCAGGAAATATTATAAATTTCGTTTTTTTATGTTTAATGACAGTTTATTAAGTTGGAACCATTTGGAGAGTATTTGCAGACCTTGATTCGTTGATAAGTGTATTGAAATTTTTGTGGGAAAGGATGACACTTGTGTCGTCGGCAAATAAGATTGAAAATAAGGTATTTGATGCTGCAGGTAGATCATTTATGTAAATTAAAAATAGCAGTGGGCCAAGAATTGAACCTTGCGCCACTCCACATGATAGTCTTGCTCTAGGTGATTCCGTATTTTTCAGTGCGACATATTGTTGTCTATTTGTAATATAGTTTTCAAGCCAATTGTAAGTAGTACCACGAAACCCATATCTGAACATTTTAGCAAGCAATATGTTATAATTGACAGTATCAAAAGCTTTCGAAAGGTCCAGGAAAAGTCCCAGTGCATATTCTTTGTTATCTAGTGCATCTGTAATTTTTTCAGTGAGGTCAAGTTGGGCCATGTATGCTGAGTGTTTTTTACGAAAGCCATATTGATGATTATAAAGTATATTATTTGAGTTTATATGCTGGAGTATTCTTTTGTAAACAAGCTTTTCTAGAATTTTTGAAAAAGATGGTAATATTGATATAGGGCGATAATTTGTAAAGTAGTTTGGATCCTCTGATTTGTAAATAGGGATGAATTTAGCTATCTTTAGGTCATTTGGTACCACTCCAGTTGACAGTGAGATTGTACATATGAAAGTTAGTGGATTTATGATAGTTGATTTTACCTCTTTAATGAGTGAAGTTCTAATTTCGTCATGACCAGCTGCTGTTGTTTTTAGCTTGTCTATGATGTCAAGTATCTCCTGTGGGGCAGGGCATTCAAAATTATTAAATACAGGGTAACAACCATCAATATAGTCCAGGGGACTTCCATCTGTACTTACTATTTTTTTACTGAGAGAGGGACCAACATTTATAAAGAAATGATTACATTTTTGAGCTATTTCGTGGGGGTCTGTGATGGTTTTCCCACCATCAAGGAACTGATGTGGGAACTTGCATCACATATAGTATATATTACAGTACATATCATTGTGGGGGTCCTTTGACATGAGAAAAGTTTGAGAACCACTGATATTATAGCTTTTAATATATATATGTTTTAAAGCTAACATTTTTTAACTCAAATCTTTGCTTCTGGGGATCCTACAAAATAAATGTATTCTAAATCCTAACAGTTTTAATGTACTTAGTTACTTTACACCACTGCATATTAGGCTGCGTGCCCCCGTTTGAAAAGATATGCCAGGGACCCCCCATAAAAGAAGATTTTTACAGCCATAGCAGAGATTCTCAACCATTTTAATTTCAAGGACCCCCAGTTTGTATATGGATTAAGCCAAGGACCCCCATTTGATGAAATATTTATCAAATGGACCCCAGTTTACACTGTAGTATCATCCAACGGGTCCATTTGGTTCCATTTGTACGCTCTCAGAGTTACAGACACATAAGGGTCCATTTGGTTCATATTCCTAACTATCAATCATTTGGTTGGGAATCCCCTGGAACCCCTACCAGGACCCCTGGGGGTCCCCGGACCCCACTTTGAGAACCATTGGCATAGCTAATTAACTGCGTATGTATTGGAACGGAGTGAGCTGGGATTGAACCTGAGGCCAGTCCCACGTGTTACCAGTCATGCCAATAGGGCTGAGCCCGATTGGCAGGTCTGTTGCACGCCGGTTCTGGCTAATTTGACTGTGGGGGCTACACGTAGTATTAAGGAATTGATTAAATTGCGTGTAGCTTCACTTTTATTTGACTTGGTAAAAAGCTACAACTTGTCAGGATGAAGCATTGTGTGATGTGAAGTGAATTATGTGTTGTATTGAGCTGTGTTTGTTTGTGATGCTGACACTGACACAGGCAATGCAGGCCGAGTCAGTGGTGTAAAGTAACTAAGTACATGTATGAGTACTGTACTTGAGTTAAGTTTTTAGGAGCTTTTACTGTACTGGAGTATTTCCAATTTTGCAATACTTTTACTTCTACTCCACTACATCTCGGAGACACACAGGCTATTGTACTTCTACTCCACTACATTTATGTCGGAGATCTGTGCTCTGAGGAGGACTGTTCTAGTTAAGGCAATCAATTCTACATGGTTCAGGCCTTCAGTAACTGTTGTCTTGCCTTCAATTTAATATTCTCTCTCTCTCTCCCTCTCTTCTGGCTTACATCCCGGATGGGCTCGTTTTCATAGCTTGGGCTTGAAAATCGAAGATCTACAAGTCTGAAAAAAAATTGTCCGGGGGTCCACGTTGGTCCTTGTGTCGGCCGGGGGTCCACGGGGGTCACCGAGGGCCTGAATATATAGCCGGAATTTTCCCCGTGGTGACCCCCGGCCACCACGGGGAAAATTCACCACGGGGAAAAATTGCATTCTTACATAAACGTCCAGTAGACTTTTACTTGTAACAGAGTAAATCTACATTGCCCGTATTGATACTTTTACTTAAGTAAAACATTCTTCCATCCCTGCAAATAACATTTCCAACCAGACATACTGTATAGATTCAGTGTTTTTGTCTAGAGCTCGGCTACATTTTCTGATCCATTTGCTGGTGAAAACGGTTGGCTGACAAACACTGCAGACAAACAAGGATAATTGTGGACAGATTGTGAGGCCGGCACTCTCTCTCTCCGTTCCAGATAGGTCACTGCCGCCACGCCGTTCCCACACCTGTTCAGGCCCAAGCTGCAAAATAATATTATATTTCACTAAACGGGTTTAAAAATGAGCAATAATTAGCAATGAATTAACTCATATTGGATAATAATCGTATACAGCATTGCCCGGTGTGGATAGGCACAAAGCAATACTGTATGTCACCGCTGTGTCGGGGGGAAATCTCGTTTATCCAAAAGACGTTGCTTTTCAGGAAATGCAACTGAAAATGTCGGATAAAAGTGAAAATAACCGATCTACAAGCTCCCAACGCATCGCAAAGTTACACGTTGGGAGCATGCAGATCGGCTTGCCCTGTCAAAGTGACAGAAGAAAAATGTAATCATAATGTTGAAATATGAAGGGGCACGGTGGCGCAGTCGGTCGCGCTGTCGCCTGACAGCTAGAAGCATAGACATATAAAGGTAGACTCCTCCTCTGGCTCCGAAGCGTCTGTATAGTGGACGTGCTTCCGCTTCCGGGGGGCAGCTGGAAATTTCTGCGTGTGTCACAGAAGGGGCGTTCAGTAGGCTAATCAGAGGCAGGTGGGGGCGGGACAACTATATTCTGACAAGTCCTGGAAAAGACGCCAGTGCCCGTGCCCCCCGGAAATATGGTGGCCACCATACGAAACAGGTCGCTCCAACGAACTGCAGAGGCCAATGAGGTATCTAGGTTTCTATATCTATGGCTATAAGGTCCTGGGTTTGATTCCCGCCGGGGACACTGGGGGCGTGTCTTCTCCTCCGCGTCATCAGCGCCCATACCCTAGGTGGGGTGGGTGAAAAGGGCCTTTCTGCGTGGAGTTTGCATGTTCTCCCCGTGTCCCCTAGGGTAGGTACCCTCACAAAAAACTGCCTCCCCCTGGTCAGCCGGGGCGCCTGATGGAGGGGAAAGGAACTGGTTGGAATAACGTGTTCCTTCCACGCGCTACGTCCTACCGGGGGAAACTCCCCCCTGTCAGGTGATAAGAAGCAGCCTTCTCACTCCTCATGCATTGAAGGAAGCATGAGCTCAGTTCAGGGCTTTCCCCAGGCTGGCAGAGGGAGAGTTGCGCCCAGGATTACAGCTTAGGCAATTGGCACTGGGTGAAAAAATGGGTTACAAAAATTGTGGGATAAAAAGAGACATACAATATGAGGTTTACGCCCGACAGCAACAATGTTAGAATGGACATTTTATTGATCGCTGGAGAAATGACATATCACACACGCATGTGAAGGAGTAGTTTCCATTTGTGGAAAAAAAAACAGCATGTCTACCTTTATTCTACAGGCAGAACTACTGACTTACAGATGTACAATACCAAATGGTAAATAAAGTAAATATCTTCATTATATTATAATGAAGATATTAACATAAAGGTAGGGTAGGTGATATTATTTTGTCAGCATAACTGTTAAATAGTTCTATATTCTGATTGTAATCACAGTGTTTGTTCAGCAACAGGAGTCTCCATGTCTCTCCAGCTATTTAGTAAACAGAAAAGGCATTTCCAGGCCGCGATACCAATTTTAGGACGGAGAACTCAGACAGGATACAGATTAAATAAAATAAGTGAAAATGGAAGTGATGACGCGAAGAAATGAGCAGACAAAATTGGAGCTGGAACACTGGAGCTGATAAATGGTACTACTCTCCTGATTGGCAAAAATTGGCAACCCACATGAAAAACAACTTTTCAGCTTACTAAAGTGCTGGAGAGACAGGAGGAGACCCCTGTTACTGGACAAACAAACAATCAAACAAACAAAATGGCAATGATCACTATCAAGAGTAAAGTGCTTTGACCCTTTAACAAAACAAAACAAAAACCCTACCTTTAAAGCTTGTGGATAGAACATGTTGGTGGTTTTGCCATCTGGAGAGAGAGCAATGTAGAAATACTCTGTTATAAGCAATCAAATATAAGGGGTAATCAAAATTGTATTGAGGAAAAGCACAAAAGTATTGGCATCAATATACATTTAAAGTTCCAAAAGTAAAAGTAGGCTTCTCATTATGCAGAATGTCCTGGTTTACAAGTTATCATGTATCAAGTCTAAAATGCATAAAGAATCTTTTGAAAATAGCAGATCTACAAGCTCACGACACGTTGCATCGCGAGCTTGTGGATCGGCTATTTTCAAATTGCCAAACAAACGCTGAAGTGGTTAACGTATGTTTTGTAATAATAATCAAAATCTACAAAGCAACTATTTTCAAATAATTGTAGTGGAGTAAAAGTACAATATTTGCCTCTGAGATGTAGTGGAGTAGAAATAAAAGTACTGAAAATTGGAAATACTCCAATAAAGTAAAAAATACCTTAAAATTATATACAGTACTTGAGTAAATGTACTTACTGTAGTTACTTTACACCACTGACAACATGAGAACATCGAACATAGATCAGACCATGACAGAAACAGGGTTTGGCAGGCATAATATATATATGTGGTAAAATATAGACCAAAAGCATGATATACAGTATGATGGTTGAACAATAGGCTGATCTTTTTCCCACAAATTACAGCCGCCCACTTGTGTTTATGTTTGTGTCAACGTGGGTTATGGGTTTGTGTTGAGACGTTCAGCGTTGCTATGATTCTGATGTGACCTCTTCTACACTCTCAAGTTTTCAACTTATTATCAATGCATTGCTGCGTATAATTAGCGTCTAAATTGATGCGTTCCCCCCCCCCCCCAACAAAGAATCCAAAGATTTTCCAGAAATGTCCCCAAAATGTCAATAATAGTGAAAATGCTGATCTACAGTATGAGCTCACAGCACATCTCATTGTGAGTTTCCTAGAAATGCAGTGGAGTCAAACGTATAAAAAAACACACACATACTCAAGTAAAGTACAGTACAGTACTCAAGTAAATGTACTTTGTCACTGTCCACCACTGCAGACAACAGCCATTTATGTTTGTGTCAACTTGAGTTTGGGGTTGTGTTGATGCCGCCAGTGGTGTAAAGTAACTCAAGTAACTCATGTACTCAAGTACTGCACTTAAGTCCAATTTTGAGGAACTTTTACTTTACTGGAGTATTTCAAATTTTCAATACTTTTTTCTTCTACTCCACTACAAATATTTGAAAACGTGAGTTACTAGTTACTTTGTAGATTTGGATTATTATTACAAAACATACCACTTCAGCCCTATATATAGTTTGGCTATTTAAAAATAGAGCTGAGCTCTACATGATCACAACGTGAACGCAACACAGCGTTTGTTGATCTACTATTTTGAAAAGATTTGTTTGTACATTTTATACATTAAGTAAACTTATGAAATGGGACGCATTCATTACATTACAGTCATTTAGCAGACGCTTTTATCCAAAGCGACTTACAATAAGTGTATTCAACATAGGTAGGGAACGAAAACTACTAATCACCAGAAGTCTTAAGTGCATTTTCTGCAAAAACAAGCATTCTGCATAATGAGTACTTTTACTTGTGGTGATCTAAGTATATTTGTATGCCAATACTTTTGTACTTTTACCAAGTAAATATTGAATACCAGACTTTTACTTATAACAGAGTCTGATGATTGACATTCTTTATTAGGATTAACCCCTTGAGATGTAGCATCTCGTTTTCGAGGGAGTCCTAAAATCTCTACATTGCTGTATTGGTACTTTTACTCAAGTAAAGACTTTGAATACGTTTTTGCACCACTGGATGCCGCTTGTGTCAGGACGTATTTGCTGTATATTCTGACGTGACCTCTCGTAGACTCTCCGGAGGCCATCGACCCGCTCGCGTCCATTTGTTTTCCAGCCATTTCAGACAATGTCCATTTTCTATCACATTAACTTTGACAGAAAATTGAATTTCCTCTGATGCATTTTGGTGTATCCTAAGTGCTGCTCCGGTCTCATCGGGGGGGGGTATAGCGTTTCATTCGATGCTTGATGTTTTCGCAAAAACACTTTAGCAGTTTGAATCATAATAATAAAAGAAAAAGCATGTGAAAGTGATTCCACTTTAATCGCCTCAATGACTTTTTTTCCTTTTTTTCCACACAATCATTATCCTCCCCACCTAAAGTATTATTTAACCCGTTAAGACCGGGAACGCATTGGTGTCATTTTTTGATTTCTTTGGCTATTCAAAAAAATAGCAGATATGTATGTATATGCAAAATGATATGTATTTGGCCGTGGACCGCCACCTCAAAATATTTAGTTCCAGGGACCCCCAGAAGCAAACATTTGAGTTACAAATGTTCGCTTAAAAATTTATATTCAATTAAAATTTTCATCATTTAAAAAATAAATAGCAGATCTACAAGCTCATAGCACAACACTCAGTGCCGCGCCATGAGCTTGTAGATCTGCTATTTTTTGAATAGCCAAAGTATAAAATAATGGTTAAACTGGTTCAAATCTAAAATTGACAGCTGCTTTCCCGGTCTTAACGGGTTAAACCAATATTTACACTGCTTATGAGCATAAAGCAGGCATTATGTGGGGGGATTTTGGACGCCTTCCAAAGGATGGATTGTAAATCCTTCCACACTTCAGTGAGAACATGCAGAGGACGAACTCCATCAGTCTGCTTTCACAGTACAAATCCTCAGTGTTAAACCTGCACTATGTCACTCTGCTGTATGTTCTTACCCCCGGATTTTATGTCTCTTGTGCAAGTGCTGAACTTTCCTTCTTTCTTTTTTACAGCTTGGCAACAAGCTGCCAATAAATTGAACAGATCCTGCAACTAGTCGTCACTTACTCACTTGCTCACTTTCTCACTTTCTCAATTTCTCCCTTTTCTCCCTATTGACTAAAGGCCAGCCAATGAGAGGTCGCCAATTGACTATATTCACACAGTGGCCATTTTGCTCTCGCGTCATATTTGCGGGTTTCATTAACTTAATAGCAAAAGGCCACCATATGAATGGCGTCCCATACTCTGAACCGCGGTTTAACAGTGAAGCTGCCGCTGCAAGACCTCCGCATTTAAAAAGCTGCATGATCTCAAATGTGCCGTTGGTTTGAGGACAGGGACGTTGCGTTTCTGTCAGACACAGATGCTATTTTTTTAATGTGTAATTTATTTATAATAGTGGCCAATCTATAAATGACATTTCATGTCAGTCTTGTTTGTCATTTAGAAATGAATAGAGCACCGAAGTCTGACGTAATTTACACATCCTACCTGGGTCGCGGTTTTTCCCCCCCGTTCTGAATTCCCATAGACGTGTTTAATATCGCGTCAAATAAGAACTGTGTTCCAAAAATAAACAAATGACCCTGGCGGTTTTACTCTTATGGATATGAACCATCAACTGACGGTGATAAAACGCTAATGTTACTTCCGCCGAATTAGTTACATTTTCGCCAGAAACAGACTGTTTCAAATATGAGTGACTGACTATCATAAACGATACAGAGCCTCCTCCCTGACAATATCGCAGAGACAGTCTGTTTATTTTTGGACCACAATTCTTATATGAAACGATTCTAAGATGACCCAATGTTATTCTCCATAGCAAAATTACTTTAAGAAACTGGGAATGAACGAGTGACGTCAGGACTTCTGTACTCTATACCAGCACTCACTTGTTATTGTTTATTTGAATCATACGCCTCAGCAGCAGATAAAACACAATGGACGCTTCGGCCCGTATATATAGGCCTTCCTCAGTGTGAATGTTGAGTGTCCGTTGTGTTTGATCTGCTGCTGGGGCGTATGATTCAAATAAACAAGGACTCCTAAAAAGGATCTAAGTGAGTGCTGGTATTCCTTTCTAAGAGACTACTTCTGCCAGAACTGTGCTCCCGACACACGCACACTGTGAACTATAGGCCTATTGTCTGACGAGTGATTGCTTCTCTCTTCTTCTTCAAGTCTTGTTTTTAACTGCTGAGCTGATAGCTGAGAGAGAGATGAAGCAGGGACCCCCCACTACATATTGTATACAATTGAATTGTGTTGCAGATGAACCTTTTTCATAGGCGTCATAGATAGCTTCTTGCGTACAGTCGTGTTCATGTCGATGTGTATTTTCAGACCACTTAAACCCCCAATGCTTGGTCTGCTCTTTGATATGCTCTCCCCTCTACACCAAACCTCTTTGCCGAAAATAGCAGATCTACAAGCTCACAACGCCTCGCGCTGCGAGGCGTTGTGAGCTTGTAGATCTGCTATTTTCGGCTAATGTTACCCTCAGAATAGTGATTCTAGGGTTCAAGTGGTTAATGTAGAAAATTAAGAAAATCCTATCACAGAAAGATTTGAGGATCCCCTAGGGGTCCCCGGACCCCCTTGTTGAAGACTCCTGTGATAGATCCTGCACATGGATGCTTGCTCTGGGGAGAAATCTTGACCGGATGGTAAATTTTTTTTTTGTGTCCAACCAGAAACAGGACCGTGCCAAAAGTTGTAGTGTCCAACCTAAGACACAGGGATCTGAATGTCTCAATAGAAGAGCAGGGAGACCAAATACAACCACCCCCAATTGTATAAAGTTGCATTGTATTAACATACTCTACCACACACATTGGACAAAAATAAAACTTTATTCACAAAAACATTACATAATGTTGTTATGTGGGACCACCCTTACGGGTCTGTAACTCTCAAGAGTCAAATCAAATTGTTAAATTAACATGGAGATTTTACAGTGAAGGCTGAGAACCAGTGTTCTAGGCCGAATCGTTGAACACTCCATAGGGGAAGTTGACGGGTAGCCTGGAATTTAGCCTGATTCGCTACGTTCGTCTTTTTCTCACTTCGCTACTCAGTCTGGCCAGCTAGGGTCCTATTTGACTCGTATTTCCAGGACGTAGGCAAGTCAGGAAGTGACTCGAATTTTACATTGGATAATGGCCCCCCCCCCCCCCCCTACAGACCAATCAGAAGTTGTTTTCACTCGTGTGGGCCCGGAGATAGAAGGCTTTCCAGACTGTGAAGCGAAGTGAGAAAGAAAAAAAAAAACGCGAACGTAGCAAACAGGCTGGATCCAGTGTTGCCAGATTCTGTGAGAGAAACAAGCAACCAGGTCTTGGAAAACCAGCCCAAAAGAAGGCGACTATGGGCCACATGAGCAACATATACATCAGCTATTTGAAAATAGCCGATCTACAAGCTCACAACGCGTCACATCGCGACGCGTTGTGAGCTTGTAGATCGGCTATTTTCAAATACAATCTTGCGGGGAAATTATAATAAGCAGATCTGGCAACCCTGGCCGGATCCCAGGCTAGTTGACTTGACGGGCGCCGCGGCTCTCTCTAGGCCGCGTCGTTGAACACGCCGTGCGTTCCGTAGGGAATGTTGACGGGCACCTCGGCTCGGCCCAGCTCTGTGAAGGTCTTTGCATCCAGAACCAGCAGGAAGGAGCTGTTGTTCTAAAGGACAGAAACACAAAAAAACATACACATTTAATCACTTGAAACCGAGCGTCCATATTCAGGGAAGGAACATTAGCCAGAATATTTTCAGACCACTTAAACCCCCAATGCTTGGTCTGCTTTTTTTTCCCTCTCTACACCAAACCTCTTTTTCCGAAAATAGCCTACAAGCTCACAACGCCTCGCAGCGCGAGGCGTTGTGAGCTTGTAGATCTGCTATTTTTTGGCTAATGTTCCCCTCAGAATAATAGGGATGCTAGGGTTCAAGTGGTTACATTTGGCAAATGTTTTGTCCAACCAGAAACAGGACTGTGTCAAAGGCTGAATTGTGTCCAGCCTATAAGACATAGGGATCTGAATGTCTGAATAGAAGACCAGGGAGACCAAAAACAACCACCCCAATTGTAGTAAGTTACATTGTATTAACATACTCTACCACACAGATTGGACAAATTGGGCATTGGACATTTAGATCGTGGCAAAGGTCATGTCTCCCCTAGACCAGTGGTTCTCAAACTTTATCATGTCCAGGACCCCCAAATTGACACTTACTGTACTAGCCCGCGGAACCCCATTTGAAAAGATATGCCAGGGACCCCCATAAGAGAAGATTATTTTTTACGGCTCTAGCAGTGATTCTCAACCATTTTAATTTCAAGGACCCCCAGTTTGACATGCATAAGGCCACGGACCCCCATTTAATGGCATTTGTATCTCTGGGACCCCAATTCATATTGTAAAATTAATGTTAATTTAACTCTGAGAGTGTACAAATGGAACCAAATGGAACCAAATGGACCCGTTACGGTCCATTTGGTTCCATTTGTACACTCTCAGAGTTACAGACCCATAAGGGTCCATTTGGTTCCTATCCATCAATTAGCTGGGGACCCCCTGGAACCCCCTCAAGTACCCCTGGGGGTCCCCGGACCCCACTTTGAGAACCCCACTGCCCTAGACACAGGATCATCATCTGACACAAATTTTGACCTGATGGTCAAGATTCAATGCATCCCCTGAGCAAGCAGGCTATTGGCTCAAAATGTCAGCACTTGTGCAGGAAACCGTATTCAAATCCGGGGGGTAGAAGAGGAAAGTGCCATAGTGCTGCTTTTAGTAAAAGTAGCACTATCAGCTCCCTTGTCGTGCTAATGATGGGTGCTGCACACCGCCCAGCTATTTGTTGTCCTCTTTCTTTATGCATATTTTATATGCCAGTGACTTTCATGCACACATTCTCCCACAGACGGTCGTGTCTTGAGTCAGATGTATCTCGTTTGCCCTGTCCTTTGGCAAAGTGTAATAATAAAGTATACATCAGTGGTTCTCAAAAGTGTGGTCTTTGATGGGGTTCCAGGCGGTCCCCATCAAAAATGTGTTTAACCACGTACAATTTTCAATTTACAATTCAGGCATTTAGCAGAATCTCTTAATCCGGAGTGATTTACAGTAAGCCAGGTAAACACAAGGTAATACATCAAATGCATAGAAATAGTAATCTAGTGATCATAGGTAAACCAATAACCTAGCATCAGTCTAAACCAGGGGTCTTCAACAGGGGGTCCGGGACCCCTAGGGGGTCCTCAGAGTTACTACAGGGGGTCCGCCAAATCTTTGTGTGCTATGATTTTTTTTTTTACCTTAACAACTTGAACCCTAGCATCCCTTTTTCTGAGAGGAACTTTAGCCAAAACTAGCAGATCTACAGGCTCACAACGCCTCGCGCTGCGAGGCGTTGTGAGCTTGTAGATCGGCTATTTTTGGCAAAGAGTTATAGGTGTAGAGGGAAAAAAGAGCAGCAAAAGTTTATCTGAAACACACTTTTATACAATATAGAGGGGGTCCTGCTTCATCTCTCTCTCAGCTAGTATAGTGGGTCCTTGGCCTGAAAACGTTGAAGACCCATGGTCTAAACCTTATAATATTGAAAAATATTTAGTCTGTACATTGAAACTATACACACTATAGGATGCCAGGTCAACAAATGAACCTGGCGTCTGTCTACATAACATGCTATCTAAGTTACATTTTAACCTTTGCATAAGCCTGCAAGGTCGTCGAGGAGAGGGCAAGCACTACGGAATTATTCAAACATTTAAAGACAAAGCTAAAATAGCAGAATGCACAAGCTCACGATCCATCCCGTTGTGAGCTCGAAGATCGGCTATTTTTGTTACTTTTGTGCGATATCTGTCATACAACAAAGTATAAAATAGAGCATTAATTCATGAAAAAAAACTTAAAATGATTAAATATGGAGATACAAGGTTTCTTTCCGACGGCTGTGTTATTTTTGCTTATTAATTTTAATTAATACACTTTTGGCTTGCACAGGGGTAAAGTTCCTGCCAACCAAGGTGGTGCCAAATCATACATTTCTCTTGGCATTCTTACTTTTGTGTTACTTTCACTATAACACCTTCAGATGAAGAGCAAAAGATTAAGGAGGAGGAATAATATTAACATAATGCATTAAAATAAGAATGCTGTTGCATTCCTGATCCGATATCATACTATAATTCTAGTAACCTCTGTCCGTTTGTAGTGGGAGTAAGTTCTCCTCAGTGGCTGGACCAATTGCTCTGATTTTGCACACAGCCATTGACCATTACCATCTGAACTTAACTGTGCAGCCCGTTTTTCAATTTCATCAAATCTCAGCTTATTAGCGTTTTTGTGTCAAACACTGTCGCCATGGTTACGGGGCTGCCCAGCTATGGGACGAACTGCCTCCCGGGTTGCCAGATCATGTGCGCATATCCCCCCGCGGATGCGTCGACCGGGTATGGTCTAGTTTAATTAATTGAAATAAATAGGAGGCCTATCTGAACCCATTTAGACCGGGAAAGTATCTGTGTCATTTTAGATTTCTTTGGGTGTTCAAAAATAGCAGATATACAAGCTCATAGCGCGGCACCGAGTGCCGCGCTATGAGCTTGTAGATCTGCTATTTTTGAAAAATTGTGAAAATGTGTGCAAATCTTTGAATATACATTTTTTAAAAAGCCAACATTTGTAAAATATTTTGTTCCAGGGACCCCCAGAAAGAAAGATTTGAGTTAAAAATGTTGTTTCAAAAAAAGATATGTTCAACGATTTGCACAAAATGTTCAATGTTCACACACTGTGCCTACGTCACATTGTCTTTGACTAGGCAACATAAAATGGCCTTTAGGTCACAATTTATTTCATAATGTATAAGTGTGTGGGATTGCGATTTGTTTTACTGACCTGTCTGGGTGTGATGATGACAGACATGACCACTCCGTCATCCTCCTCGGTGGCGTTGGGCGCCGCCACAAACACCGGCTCGGACGGGTAGAGTCCCGGGTATTTCCAGTACTGGAGAGAGGAGACAATGGGGCAGTGTTGATTTCGTCGACTAAAAACTATGATGAAAATGTTTCGTCGACTCCCTTTTTTCACTGACGAAAAACTGAATAAAAACTAAGCTATGGTGACTAAAACTGGTGACCATAATGATGACAAGTCCTTTTATGTTTGGTTGCACTCGGGTGTTGCGACGTGTTGTGAGCTTGCAGATCAGCTATTTTCAGTATGCAACCAAGTGTAAAATCAGCCATTACGACGCCATCAAGGCACCGCCAACATACATTTTAGTCGACTAAGGTCGACTATAATCTTATGATATTTAGTCGACTAAAACTGGACAAAAAGTAAAATATTTCAGGTGACTCTAAATGGAATTGTATTAAAAAGACTATGACTAAAACTAAATAAAAAATTGCTGTCAAAATCAACACTGCAATGGGATTGTGAAACAAGTTCGCACATATTTCATTTTAAATCACTTCTGGGATAATTATTCCCAGAAGCACCCCAGGCAGTTTTTTAAGTTGCTTAATTCCATATTCAGAGAGGTATATGTTCCTTTTATCAGGCACGTCCCCTTCCTAACCCCATTTATAACTACAAACTCCATTTTAACCATGTTAGACACATTGGAAACACACGTCCTTTGTTCTGATGACTGATATTGTTATTTTAATGTGTGAGGCGGACGTGTTTTTTCAATTACTTACTTCATTCATTTATTTCATTTTCAAAAGAAATGAATAAATGAAAAAAGTAAATGAAAAAAGTAATTGAAAAAACACGACCCCCCTGATATTACTGACTGATATTAAAAAGACAATATCAGTCACCAGAACAAAGGACGTGTGTTTTTTATGAGTTTAACATGGTTAAAATGGAGTTTGAAGTTACAATGGGTTTATATAATTTAATCGAGCAATTTATAAACTAGATTAGATGGGGGAAAAAAACATATCTGTGAAATACCCCTCTAAGTAACAGTAGCAATACCCCAATATATATATATTTATATACAGGGGCGTTGTTACGCGGGGGCTTTGGTGGCTATAGCCACCAATGTTTGATCCAAAGCCACCAATAATTATATATCTATAACCCTAACCCTACCCCTAACCCTAAAACCGAAATAAAGTAACAAAAAAGGGGAAAAAGGTACCCAAACCCACGCGCGTGGATGTGTCCGTTGCCTGGGGGGCTAAGCCCCCAACCTAGTAGAGACCTAGCAACGCGTCTGAGTGTATATGTATGTATGTATGTATGTATGTATGTATGTATGTATGTGTGTATGTATGTATGTGTGTATGTGTGTATGTGTGTATGTATGTATATATATGTATATATAACACTTCATATTGTAGCTTCTGGTCTGGTCTTGGAGAAAAACCTGTCGTGAGCATGTAGAATATAAAATAGGGCTTAAGTGGTTAATGTATGATTTGTATTAATAATATAAAGTAACTAGTAAGTAAAGCTGTCAAATAAGTGCAATGGAGGAGGCTACCTCAGAGATGTAGTGGAGTAGAAGTACACCATATTGAAAAATTGACATTTCGAGATTTCAGATCACTTTTTATACTTATGTGTGACGCTGTAGTATGATCAAACAGGACATTAATTTACGAAAAAACACATCTACTAAAAATTGGGTGAACTATCCCTTTAAGGTTTCTTTGGTGCGTTGCGGACCTTAAGCTCCTTGGTGTGGGTGTCCATCTTGAGCAGGGAGTCGCTGAAGACGTGTCCGAAGCCGCAGGCGTAGTAGTAGCGGTAGGGCCGGCCGTTGTGCTTCTCGTAGTTGATGTGAGGGAACTCGCAGCCTCCCAGCTTACACAGCTCCTCGTCATACAGCTCCTCGTGGGTCAAGAGCACCTGGTGGGACGCAAAGCACAGCAGAGCGAAGACTAGGACTTTACACAGGGTGTATAGGAGAGGAACTTCCCCCGTGTTGTTACCAACAGTTTCATTGATCTGATCTGTGTTATGGGTCGCAAGTAAATATCGTATTTTTTTTCGTTTTCTACATTCACAAAAATATATATACGGTGTATATTATTCAAAATATTTAAAGTTTAAACAAAAAAGGTCACAACTTTTAAGGGTCCATTTGGTCAAATTTACACTGAGAATGGGATCCCAGATATATATATTACTACTAACAAGTAATAGTTCACTACTAACAAGTAATAATTCAAACTTTTACTTGAGTAAAGGGTACAAATTAATGTAATGGCATAAAAAAAAAAAGTAATCATGCACACGTTTTGAAGATATTGGCAGATTTAACGGTTACAGTGTGTTGCAAACTGCATTTGAACCATGCTAGATTAATTCACAACACACGTTCCTGCTTTTGGTGACTGATATTGTCCTAATCTAATGCGTGAAGGGGCTGTGTTTTTTCAATTACCTTTTTCATTGTATTTATTTATTTATTTATTATTTCTTTTTTCCACCCCAATTTTCAACATGGCCCCCTCCCTCACGCATTAGAAGGACAACATGAGTCACCATCAGAGCCAGGCATGTACTGTATACGTATTTTCAGTGAATCTAACATGGTTAAAATTGATTAATATGGTTTGTATAGGAAGGGGACATGTCTGATAAAACGCATATCAAATGTCTAGATATTGAATCAAGCCACTTAAAAACCGTCTGGTGTTGTTGCACACAAAAGCCTGCAGTATAGACGTTAATTAACACGACTCCAGAAGTGTTAGCACTTAACCCGTTAAGACCGGGAACGCATCTGTGTCATTTTAAGATGTATTTGGCTATTCAAAAAGATGTATTCTGCTATCATAGCGAGTGCCGCGCTATGAGCTTGTATATCTGCTATTTTTTTTTTGCAAATCCTTTTTAATAAATATATTTTAAAGCGAACATTTCTACATATCTAAAACATGTTTTCTAAATCCTAACAGTATGTTGCTATATCAGTGATGCTCCAATTTTTCCATGTCGCATTCTGCATCAAGGACCCCCAGAAGTAAATGTATGTGGCCACAAACCCCCATCTCATCTCAAAATACTCTGTATACTGTTACAAGTAAAAGTCCGGAAATAAAAAGGTACTTGAATAAAAGTACAACGGTATTGGTATCAAAATGCACTTAATGTACCAAAAGTAGAACATAGTCATTATGCAGAATGTCCCATTTCAGAGGTTTTCAAATCTTTTGAAAATAACCAATCTACAAGCTCACAATGCATTGCATCGTTACACATTGTGAGCTTGTAGATCGGCTATTTTCAAATGGCCGAAATGAATGTAGGGCTGAAGTGGTTAATGTATGTTTTGTAATAATAATCCAAATCTAAAAAGTAACTAGCAACTAAAGTTTTCTTGTAGTGGAGTAAAAGTACAATATTTGTAGTGAGATGTAGTGGAGTAGAAGTAAAAGTACTGAAAATTGGAAATACTCCAGTAAAGTAAGAGTACCTCAAAATTGTACTTAAGTACAATACTTGAGTAAATGTACATAGTTAGTTACTTTACACCACTGGCTTATTAGCATTGTGTAAACAAACAGCTGTGACAGGAAGTAGAACGGAAGTGGTTCTAACCATAGAGTTAAGGTTCTAACGCATGCTCGACTGGTCTATCTGGCACTCAGCGTGGTCACACTGCCACCTAGCCACCTGGCATGCACACTACAGCGCTTTCAATCACTTTGGACTTAAACGCAGAATAAAAGGTGAGAAGCAACGCAATGCAACGGCACTTTGTCATTTTCTCTGTTCTGATCGTTACTGCGTTAACTAAGTGGTCTAAGTGTTTTAAAGTGAAAAGGCCTTTATTAAGACGTGTGTCCACCAGCACATGAACACATAAAGTGGCTCTTCACTCTGGAATGAAGTCACCCTGCATGGTAGCCATGACAACCAAAGCATCACCTTCTCTTTCATCCACACGTGCGTCACACCTCTGTGCCAGAAGAAATAATCGTGGAACTGACTGTGTGTGTGTGTGTGTGTGTGTGTGTGTGTGTGTGTGTGTGTGTGTGTACATTTTAAATATAGACAATTGTGAGGACCATTTTCCTGGTCCTCACAACATAAATGTTTTTGTTTATGGTGAAAAAATGAAATTTGTGGTGTTACATTTACTAATAGGACAACATTCACTTTAGGGTTATAGGAGGATTAGGCATTTTGAGGTTAGGTTCAGGCCGGGTTTGGGGGTTTGAGTTTCCCCTTTTTCATACAGAAAAACTGCTCATATAGATCTATTAGCTATTTACAACATTGGTTCTCAAAGTGGGGTCCGGGGACCCCCAGGGGTACTTGAGGGGGTTCCAGGGGGTCCCCAGCTACATGATGGATAGGAACCAAATGGACCTTTATGAGTCTGTAACTCTGAGAGTGTCCAAATGGAACCAAATGGACCCGTTAGGGTCCATTTGGTTCCATTTGTACACTCTCAGAGTTAAATTAACATTGATTTTACAATATAAATTGGGGTCCCAGAGATATAAATGCCATTAAATGGGGGTCCGTAGCCTAATGCATGTCAAACTGGGGGTCCTTGAAATTAAAATGGTTGACAATCACTGCTAGAGCCGTAAAAATCGTTTCTTATGGGGGGTCCCTGGCATATCTTTTCAAATGGGGGTCCGCGGGCTAATAAGTGTCAATTTAGGGGTCCTTGACATGAAAAAGTTTGAGAACCACTGATTTACAATGCCGTCCTAAAACATTGATGTCCTCACAAGTAGGCTTTAGCATTACAAATGTGTGCGTGTGCGCGTGTGTGTGTGTGTGTGTGTGTGTGTGTGTGTGTGCATGCGTGCGTGTAAGAGCCTTTCACGGTGGATCGGTTAGAATAGAGGACATGGCCAGTTCAATGGCAGTTGTTGCTTGACATGGCGGCACACGTCAAAGTCACCCCCCCCCCCCCACACCCCCCACCTTGCAGCTCCGAAGGCGTCAAAATTGCCGTCTTTTGTGTAAAATCCCATCAGTGCATTTATCAAGGTGCATAATTGCGTGGAATAAGCGGATAGCATTGACTGGATTCAGCCTGATTGCAGTCTATCACTGTGTCACCCCCCCTATCTGTGAGGTGGAGACCAGTGTGTGTCTGACTCATAGCGTGTACTATGCCATTGTGTAACGATGTACACATTATGTACACAATAATACAATCAGTGGTGGAAGTGGTTTTTCTTCACTTAAAGGTATAGGGTAAGTCAGAGCCATATAAGGAGAGTTGTGTCACCTCCGTTCACGTCATGGGGCCAGTGGTAATATAACAATACTCTGTTACAAGTAAAAGTCCTGTATTCATAATTTGACTTGAGTAAAAGTAAAAAAAAACACAAATAATTACAGTATCAAAGTAAAAGTAGTCAAATTTCTTTTGAAATTGGTCAAACGTTTGGCTAATTTCGAATAGCCTTAAAACGGGGTATTTACTATATTTTTTTGTATTAATTATCTGATACAAGAACTAGTAAAATACACACATCACTTGGTTGAGGCGCTGGGTTGGAAAAGATCATGAAAGAAAGAAGAAGAAAGAAGAAACCCTCACAGCACTCATCTGCTCCAATCTAATTTAATGAGCCACGGCTCTTGAAAAGGTCAAACCGATGACCTTCGACCCGATGAAGAGCCTTGGCTCGAAACGATGCCATTAAATGACATTGTGGAGCAGATGAGTGCTGTGCGGCTTTATTCTTTCATGTATTAATTAACTCAAATCTGCAAAGTAACTAGTCACTAATTAAAGCTCTCAACATAATTGTAAGTAGAGTAAAAAGTACATTGTTTGCCTCTGAGATGTATTGGAGTAGTAGCCTGGGATCAATACCTTTTTCGGGTGTGTGATCCGGTCGGGATTAACCCTGTATGCCTCACCCCCAAATAACTCCTGGTGTGATCAAGGGCATTGTAATTTTAGGGCCTACCAAATAAAATCCTTGATGCGGCGTAGTTTAACTTATTTTTAAAATACAAAATAAACATAAATGTGAGTGTACTTTCCGGAGACTATTTAGACTAGTCTACCTTTGTAATCGATTCAGCATTTACTTTTTTTTTTTTGGCGTGGCCTAGATCAGTGGTTCTCAAACTTTTTCATGTCAAGGACCCCCAAATTGAGACTTATTAGCCCGCGGACCCCCATTTCAAAAGATATGCCAGGGACCCCCATAAGAGGAGATTTTTTACGGCTCTAGCAGTGATTCTCAACCATTTCAATTTCAAGGACCCCCAGTTTGACATGCATTAGGGCTACAGACCCCCATTTAATGGCATTTCTATCACTTGGATCGCAATTTATATTGTAAAATCTACATCAATTTAACTCTGAGAGTGTACAAATGGAACCAAATGGACCCTAACGGGTCCATTTGGTTCCATTTGTACACTCTCAAGTTTCAGACCCATAAGGGTCCATTTGGTGCCTAATCTATCATTTAGCTGGGGACCCCCTGGAACTCCCTCAAGGACCCCTGGGGGTCCCCGGACCCCACTTTGAGAACCAATGGCCTAGACCGGATCACACGGGCCATTTCATAACGAATACCAGGCTTTCCTCCAAGGTGGAAAGACTGATGATGTGAGGTTAGTGGAGTAGAAGTTCCAAGTAAAAAATCTCAAGTAAAGTAAAAGCACCTCCAATTTGAACTCAAGCACAGACAGAGACGATCTAATCGTCCCCGCTTCTGTCAGGTGGAAACCTCATTATGTCCAAAACTATTACTTTTCAGGATTCAAATTCAAAAACCGCAAAAGTAGCAGATTGACGATCTGCTACTTTTGATACTTTTGTCTGACGCTGTAGTATGATCAAGTAGAGGCGTTCATTTACGAAAAAAACACAAAAAGTTAAAATGTGGATTTGCCTGACGGCAACGAAATGTAATGATATCTCAGATTGACATAGCGTTTTTCTGAGCACCCATGAGAAAACAACAAATACAAACTACTTCACATGGGGGAAAACACTAAGACTAAGGAATAAGAACAATAAAAACAGTGGAAAGAAGTAAACGCGATATTGAATAGTTTTTGGCTACTACGGTTTTGAAGGATTGGAGGGTGGGGGGCACTGTGTACTGTAGGTACTGTAGGTTCAGTAGGTACTGCAGGTACAATCCTTACCTCTCCAGGTGCGGTCTTCACAGCGGTGGCCTTGAGGTAAGGCAGAGTGATGAGGTTCTGGTCCAGGGGCGTGGCCTCGTCCACGTTGAGTGGCAGGGCATATCTCCGCGGGAGGTTTCTGCACAACGCGTTGTAAAACTGAAACAGGAAATGACAAATGAGCCGCACGTTAACACGTTGAGTGCCATTGACGTCATGTGACGTCTTTTAAAATTAAAACGCTTCAGTGCCATTGACATCATTTGGTTTTCAATTATTACAATAGAGGGCGCTCTTCCACAACCTGTGTACAGAGTACACCCGGAAATCACGTGATAAAAAAAAAGATTCCAGCTGGTCCGGTCTAATGTTATATGTGTTTGTGGTCCCTCACCTTGTCCATCTCCTCCCCTTGGGGTCTCCTCAGGTTCTCCAGGGTGAAGTCAGCGATGACCTCGCCGTCGTCCCCGCAGCACATGTCCATGACCAGCACGCCGTTGTCCTCGTAGGCGTTGATCTGATGCAGCGCGAACATGGGCGCCCCGAGGTACTTCACCTTACTGATCTGTGATAGGCCACACACACACACACACACACACACACACACACACACACACACACACACACACACACACACACACACACACACACACACACACACACACACACACACACACACACACACACGTTTGTATTACTATACTTGTGAGGCCTTCAGCATAGATAGATAGATATATACTTTATTAACCCATTCAATCCGGGAACGCATCTGTCATTTTAGATGTCTTTAGCTGTTCAAAAATAGCAGATCTAGAAGCTCATAGCGCAGCACCGAGTGCCGCACTATGATTACATTACAGTCATTTAGAAGGACCACTAAGCGACGAGGCAACCAGTCGCCCCGAGGCGGCAGACCGAAGTGGTCGGGCAGGGGTGTAAGCCTCGACCATAGCCCGGAGATAAGAAGGAGCTGTTTGTTCCTTTCACTGCCCTATAGGCTAGCACCAGGGTTTTAAAATGGATGCATCTTGTATATCTGCTATTTTTGATAAATCGTGAACATTTGGGCATATTTGAATATGTAGTTTTTTTTAAGCGAACATTTGTTCAATATTTTGTTCCAGGGACCTCCGAGAAGCAAAGATTTGAGTAACAAATGTTCGCTTTAAAATGTATATATTCAAAGTTTTGCACACATTTTCATGATTTAAAAAATAAATAGCAGATCTACAGTACAAGCTCATAGCGTGGTACTCGGTGCCGCTTTGTCTTATACTCCTTGTTAGTATACTCTTTGTATACTTTTTGTATACTCTTTGTATACTTTGTGTTAGTATAGGCTTCTCTTTGTAGGTCGGCTATTTTGGGCACGCCACACCGTGGGGCGACAAAGCGTGAATGGGGCTAAACTGGGTCAGGAGGATATCACACTTGTCAGTAAATGTCAGGACAAAACCAGAAAGGTTACCTGAGCGTTTTGAAAGACAACGGGCGCCAACGCAGAACACAGAAAAAGGAAGTGCACCTATTTTTTGAAATGTCACATGGAGTCTGTTGTGACCTGCATGGCCAAGAAGAAATTGCTTTAGCTTTTGATATTGGCAAGGTGAAATGTGTGTGTGTGTGTGTGTGCGTGTGCGTGTGCGTGTGCGTGTGCACGTGCGTGTGTGCGTGCGCATGTGTGTGTGTGTACGTGTGCTTTTTAATGACATTATCGTCCCGTTTAACGACATTAATGTCACATTTCTCTTTGACTTCACTTTGGAGGAGAATCACATGCGCAGCGGAGCCCCCACTGCTCTAATTCATTTTCCTACTTTCCCATTGTTAAAAGTTATATACTGTGTGTGTGTGTGTGTCTGTGTGTGTTGGTGTGTTTGTGTGTGTGTGTGTGTGTGTGTGTGTGTGTGTGTGTGTGTGTGTGTGTGTGTGTGTGTGTGTGTGTGTGTAGCCTACAGTATGTGTTGCTGTCAGGCAGAAACCCTGTATCTTCAGATTTCAACTTATTTTTGCTTAGCATTTTACCCTCTTTCTCCAATATTAGTCGTTGTGCCAATTGGTTCCTCCACACACCCATATGTGTGTGTTGTATCCTACTGGCTCACCTGCCAGTGAGGAGGAGCCCCCACCGTGAGGACGCGGCTACCTCCGTCCTACTCCTCCCGCCCAACACTCCCTGCTGACAGGCTCCGCCCCCCAGCCCGTAGGAGTACGTGCGGTGACAAATATCACCTCCCCCCTCCGCCCCGGCTTCCCTCCCCCGAACACGGGACGTATAGACTAGGATTCGAACCCCTTGCCTCCGCGGTCGTGGGCCTCAGGTACTATACCACAGCGCCACCCGAGTGCCCCCCTATATTTCAACTTTTTATGTTTTTTCGTAAATGAATACCCTAACGTCGTCAAAAGTAGTGAATATAGCTGATCAACAAGCTCACAGCGCGTCGCACGCGTTGTGAGCTTGTAGATCTGCTATTTTCACCTGAGTTTTTTTTTATTTAATCATAAAAAGGAACGTTTTATTTTAGAAAGGTAAGGCTTCCACCCAACATTGACGATATATAAAATGTACGGTGTAATGAGCTGAAGAGTGTTGAATGTACAGTAACAGAGTGTGACTCCATCAAACTAAATGAAGGGAGAAAAAAACCCTCACCTCGTTGGCCAACCCCAGAACAGATTAGCTTGCAGCTTTCCTCTCTTTATGTTTTTTAACACTTGTGATTATTCAGCATCTGAGTGAAAACATGGCCTCCCTCCAACAGATGCAGTATATATAGTACCCCACCTGTTAACTACTGTCCACCTGCTGTTTTAGGTATCTCATTATAGACCAGAATGTTCAATAATAAGTTTGTAGATTGGCTGTTTGTGAGGAATAGCGAAAATGTGCTCTGATTCTTTACTAGCGTTCCAGTGGTTGAGGCTTAATAACTTTGAATGCTGGCATCCCTATTCTGGGGGGAACATTTAGCCAGAAATAGCAGATCTACAAGCTTAGCTTGTATCGGCTATTTTCAGCAAAGATTTGGTGAGGGGGAAAAAGAGTGGGTTAAAGGACAACCTTGTTTGTTTTATTAGTTTGTAATGATAATAATTAAAAGACGGGTGTTAAAACATTTTAATGTATTGCTTTCTATGGAAACGGTGGCACTGATGAAAAGACGGAGGCGGAGCTGGAGGTGGCATAACTGAGAATGCTACGATTCTCATTAGGAGTGACAAGATCAGAAATGATGACATTATAGGCAGCAGGGGTCTTCAGCGTTTTTTTTTTCAGGCCAAGGACCCCCTAGCGCATTGGTTCTCAAACTTTTTCATCTCAAGGACCCCCAAGTTGACACGTATTAGCCCGCGGACCCCCATTTGAAAAGATATGCCAAGGACCCCCATAAGAGAAGATTTTTACGGCTCTAGCAGTGATTTTCAACCATTTTAATTTCAAGGACCCCCAGTTTGACATGCATTTAGGCTATGGACCCCATTTAATGGCATTTCTATCTCTGGGACCCCCATTTCTATAGTAAAATCAATGTTAATTTAACTCTGAGAGTGTATAAATCCATTTGGGTCCATTTGGTTCCATTTGTACACTCTCAGAGTTACAGACCCATAAGGGTCCATTTGGTTCCTAACTATGATTTAGCTGGGGACCCCCTGGAACTCTCAAGGACCCCTGGGGGTCCCCGGACCCCACTTTGAGAACCAATGCCCTAGCGGAGAGGGAGATGAAGCAGGGTGTTCGAATCCATCGCGGTGCATCCGGCTTTGTTTACCGTTTATACGAACATAATTGGCCCGTGTTTGGGGGAGGGAAACCGGGAGGGGGGAGGACGGTGATAATGTGTCACTGCACGTACAGTACTCCTACGGGTTGGGGGGGGGCGCACCTGTCAGCAGGGAGTGTTGGGGGTGGGAGGAGTAGGACGAAGGCAGATGAGTCAGTAGGACATAGCAGCGACTGTGACAACACACAGAAATGTGTGTCGGGGAGGAATTAATTGGCATAACGACCATGGCCAGATTAACACCCCTGGGGGGCCCTGGGCACTGCAGCTCCAGAGATCAGTCCAGTACGTGTGTGTGTGTGTGTGTGTGTGTGTGTGTGTGTGTGTGTGTGTGTGTGTGTGTGTGTGTGTGTGTGTGTGTGTGTGTGTGTGTGTGTGTGTGTGTGTGTGTGTGTGTGTGTGTGTGTGTGTGAGAGAGTCCAGTGATCCCATAGCTCGGAGGGAACGGTGTGATTTACATGATTATCCGGCACTGATGATAACGACTACATTGGGAGGAAAAAGAGGGTAAAAAGAAAAGAGGTATAGGCTACAGCAGGGTCAGCTATATGATGTGAACGTATATACCTTTCCGGTGTGCCTGTTGACCAGGTGGAAGATGGTCTGGGTGTTGGGCTCCCAGACCATCATCTTGTTCCAGCCCTTGCCCTGCACTCGTAACAGCAACGCCTTCAGCATGTCCATCTTGATGGCCTGTTCCACGAACACTATGTAGTTCTCTGACATGACTGCAGGGGAGAGAGAGAGAGAGAGAGAGAGAGAACACACACACACACACACACACACACACACACACACACACACACACACACACACACACACACACACACACACACACACACACACACACACACACACACACACACACACACACACACACAGACCAGAGGGAACGTGGAGGTTACACACACATGTACGCACATACTGTATTGTGTTGATGAGTATAGCCTCTGGGTAGGAAGACAGACATTTACTATACTTGTGAGGACATACACATTTTGAGACGGTCGCTTCATAAATGCCTTTTTTACCACCACTATTTTGTCACTCTAGTCTGAGTTTAATTGCTTGCTGGTGGTGTCGCATGCACCCAAAATAGCATTGCATAGTAAGTGTACACACACACACACACACACACACACACACACACACACACACACACACACACACACACACACACACACACACACACACACACACACACACACACACACACATACACACACACACACACACACACACACACGGACGGAGGTACACTGCACATTTGCATATATATTATATTTTATACATGGTCTTTTTATTCTGTTACTGATTGTGTTTGAGCCGATTTACTTCTGTTTTGATAAGTGCTTTATAAATACATTTTACTATTATAGTACTTTATTATTACAGTACCACACACACACACACACACACACACACACACACACACACACACACACACACACACACACACACACACACACACACACACACACACACACACACACACACACACACACAGAGTAGCCTATGTAGACTCACATCTACATATATATTATATTTTATACAGGTCATGGTGATTTGATTCTGCTGCTGATTTTGCTTTATTTTACTGTGTTTACTTTGATGAGTGCTTTAAAAAATAAATGTTATTATATTATTTATTATACAGTCAGCCAAAACCTAGTCTTTACATGATTCAACTTGTTCTTTCTTTGTTTGTAAATGAATGCCCTCCTTCATGACTATAGTGACACACAAAAGTAGCAAAAAGGCAATTTTTTGCTATTTTTGAAAATACATTTTAAATTGGTTTAACTGTCTGTGGGTTAAATAATAACCACATTGGATTCATTGGAACAGGTTTTTTTCTTCCATTTCCTGAAAATATTAGGTTTTCACCCAACTTTTTATGTTGTAAATTAACGCCCTACCATAGTGTCGTGCAAAAGTCGTGAAAATAGCCGATCTACAAGTTCACAATGCATCGCAATGCGGCACGTTGTGAGCTTGAAGATCGTTTTGTTTCACTATATTACTTTTCATAATAATAATATAAATTAACTTTTTTTTGTTTCCCACCCGACATGGACCATTATGTACAGTAACACTCACATAATGTGTATTTGAACAGGAATCGCTGACGAGGCAGCTGTACTGTACACCACAGTATACTGTGTCTATGTTTAGACATGTGATTGGACGGCTAAACTAATTACAGTTGTATTCTATTGGTCTGACTGGCTGTTCAGCAACAAACAGGTTGCACCATGGGAGATTTGTTTGGTGCCAGACAGTCTGACGGTACATTATATAGACCACGATGGTCTGGTCTGGCACAGCATAACACAGCAGGGGGGGGGGGACAGGGGTGGGAGGTAAATAAGTATATTTACTGGAGGGTAAATCTCCAGTTGCCCTCTCCCACAATAAGAAGACAATTTACAATTTAGGACATTTAGCAGATGCTCAAAACACAATAAATAGGCACTGAGGCACTACACTGTCTCTCTGCATTCTACAGTATGTATGAGTTACACATACATACTGTAGAGCAGTGGTTCTCCACCTTTTCATGCAGTGACCCCCCCAAAATAATCATATTTGAACTGGGGACCCCCCACCCTGACATGCACTTGGAATTGTGTAGGAGTTGGGGCATTACAATTTTGGTTCCACAGATAAATATTGTGAAAATAGCCGATCTACAAGCTCACAACGCCTCGCAAAGCGAGGCGTTGTGAGCTTGTAGATCTGCTATTTTCACAATGTCTGCCTCTTTCTTATATTAATTGACAGTTTTTATAGTATTGTTTGTTGATTACTTTTGATGCAGTAGACTCTTTCTTTTCTTTCTTCTTGAGGTATTAAAAAGGTCTTAAAAGTCCTTAAATTGTCACACTGCTGTCATCTGGGGACCCGCCAAAATCATGTGGCGACCCCCCTGGGGGTCCCGACCCACAGGTTGAGAACCACTGCTGTAGAATGCAGAGACAGTGTAGTGCCTCAGTAAACTAGGATCACAGGTTACAACCTCACTATGGAACTTAGTTTTTAATGAATACAATGTAATTTTGTCCAATATGTATGGTAGAGTATGTTAATACAATGTAACATATACAATTGGGGTGATGTTGCCATGAGAAAAAAACAAAACAATATACAACCTATTTATAATGATATGGGTTGATTTAGCTTTATGGTTGGTACACTATGGAAATGTTCTACTGGTCAAAGAATCCCTTGTACCAGAGGGTTATTTAAAGGAACTGGGGTTGATTATACAGGTATTGCAGAGGTGAAAACAGGTGTATGTCTCTGTGTGTAATAACACAAAAAAAGGCGATTTGAGTTTAACATAAATCAAATACCTTAAAAAAAGCAACAAAAAGTTAAAAATTAACTCAAATAAACCCAATAAAACAATTAACTGGTAGACAGTCGCAAGAGGGCTAAACAAACAACATTATTTCCATGTAAGTGACAGCGTCACAGCTTATGTGTTGCCTTACTTATTAATATTTGTATCTTTGGATACCGCCACTGTCAGCGCGAGTGAGAAACGGAACTGATTCGAGCGCCTATAATAATGTGCGCCATGCACGCACTTAAGCATTATATTAAAGGTTACATACACTTTCTCCTCCTCTAAGCCCTGACCCTGTGAACCCAACGTGATAACGTAGCGCCTCCACCTTCCTATTGATTGTCACTCATTAATTCCACTGTGCTCACACACACACACACACACACACACACACAGGAGGAGCGGTGAGTCAGAGGAGATGAAGGAGAGAGAGCAGGCAGAATGAAAGAGAGAGAAACACATTAAAGTATTAAAGGCCTTTTATATAAAGGACCCTGAGGGGAGATCGTTCAAGAGGGCGAGGCCTCTGTAGGACAAGCAGGTCGGTGGTGTAGGGATCTGGAGGTTTAGAAACGGAATAGCCTGGTTTTTATACTTTTTGTCATGTGAGCCAACACTAGCCGATCTGCAAGCCGATCTGCAAGCCCGAGCTTGAAACTCGCATATTTTCGGACAGACAGACAGAAAATACCGTCTGTCTGGAGACCCCCAGGGGTCCTTGGGTGGGTACCGGGGGGTCCCCAGCAAAATTAGATAATATAGCATCAGAATAATTTAACCACTTCAACCATTAGTAAATACTTTTGCTATTTAAAAATAGCAGATATACAAGTTCATAGAGCTCATGAGCTTGTAGAATGGGGGTCCACAGACAGACAGACAGACGGGCGGATCGTACCAAAGCTGTGGTAGTAGGAGGGTTTCCGGGGGTCGGTAGAAGGGATGGTACAGATGACCTCTGCCCCACCCAGGTCCGCTGCGTCCCGGAGCTGGTCCGTCTCGTCGGGCGCGGGCACACGGATGATGTTGTAGAAGAAGCCTGCCGCGCAATGCGCGCGCACACACACACACACACACACACACACACACACACACACACACACACACACACACACACACACACACACACACACACACACACACACACACACACACACACACACGTTGGAAATTCAGGGTAAAAACATGCTGTCACCCATCACTGTGTATAGTAGGCTACACACAGTGATGGGTATAATAGGTGTGTTAGTTTTTAGGTGTGTCAATACTGTCTATCATGCTTGCACATAGAGCATAGAAGTCTGACATCACTGCCGCTAGAGGGCGCTATCCCCCTGGGTCGGGCACTATTTTTGTGTTGAAATCCCCATAGGGGGATCCTAGATCACGTCATGTAAGAACTGTGTTCCAAAAATAAACAAATCATCCGGGTGTTTCTGTCAGGGGGGTGGCTCTGCATCGTTATGATATTCATTCATTTGATACAGCCTGTTTATGGAGAAAGTTGTATTAATTCTGCCTTAAAAGTCTTAAAAACTACACTTCCAATCTGAAATCACTGTCCCTACAGCAACCGCGTTCATGGGAAATGTAGTCTTTGTGTCGTTTGACTTGTTTCTAGCATTTATTGTGTTACTCTTTGGGTAAATGTGTACATTTACACCTTCAGTCGATGCTTCATATCCATATGAGTAAAATCGCCGGGGTGGTGTGTTTATTTTTCTAACTCAGTTCTGAGAAGATCTAAGATTCCCCTATGAGGATGTCAACATAAAAAATAACGCAGTGACCCAGGGGGATAGCGCCCTCTGGCGGCAGTGACGTCAGGACTTCCAGGCTCTATTGGCCCTTGGCTCTGGACACAACTATGAAAATCTAACACACTCATTATGAATCTGTTTGGTGCAGCTGTGTTCTTTACTAATCTACCATGTTTTAATCTGCTATAGTTTTTAACCAGAACTGGAAAACAAACTACAAAATCATGTTGTCATGTCCCTTTGATTATTGCATTAACCAATAATATCATTAGTTGCAAATATTTTGGCCACAATAATTGTGACATATCATTTGTATATTGTCCTGTCCCTAATGGAGATAGGTAGACAGACAGACAGACCATACCATTTTTGCCATAGGAGTTGCCCATGTTGTACGTGGCTCCTTCGCGGTCGTAGTGAGGGTGAGCCGTGGCCGAGTTCACGGCGATGTACTTGGTCCAGTCCACCTGAAAACACACACATACCGTTTAATAAAACAATGTACTTGGTCCAGTCCACCTGAAAACACACACACACGCACACACACACACACACACACACACACACACACACACACACACACACACACACACACACACTGTTTAATAAAAAAAACAACTCTTATGGGTTATTATTGTTGCTGTCGGGCAGAAACCTCTAATCTCCATATTTAGTTTTTTCATAAATGAACACCCTACTTGGTCACACTATAGCGTCACTCAGTAGCATCAAAAGTGGCAGATCCACAAGTTTGAAACGTGACGCCAAACAACGTGTTTTGCTACTTTTGCTAGTTTTGAATTTGAATCCTGAAAAGTCACACTTTTGGACACCCGACAGAGACAATATTTTAACGTGTTTTTTTTTCGTAAATGAATGTCCTACTTCGTCATACTACAGTGTCAAACTAAAGCAGCAAAAACAGCTGATCTACAAAATATGTGTCGCATTGCGACACATATTTTGAGCTATTTTCGCTTCTTTTTTTTTTAAAGCTATTTTCGCATCTTTTGTATTCTAATCCCAAAAAGTAATGCTTTCATTTGGACATAATATGAGGTTTTTCCACCCGACAGCTAACGACTGTGAGACTGAGTCTCCCCCCCGCCAATATAAGCTCTTCTTCAGCCCGGGTCATTCCAGAGCCCGGGGGCTGGGATGTGGAACATTTATGTGTGAAGTCTAGACGTTATAGGATGGGCCAGGGAGGGCCTTGTCTGAGGATCTGCGGATCAACGGCAACTCTCAGTGGGTTGAAAAGGTTGCCCGGATAGCTCGGGGGCCAGATTTAAACCATGCCTTATTAAGTGAGATCACCTGACAGAGTATCAGCGTCATAAACCTGTGGGGAACTTGAATGGGCTTCCGAAGTGGTTCAGAATATATATTATATATTGTGTGTAGCAGTGGTGGATTATTACTCAGCCCCAGTGGACTGCTTGAGTCAAAGTATAGATACTCCTGGTCAAATGTTACGCAATTAAACATTTGCTCTGTCTAATTTGTACTTGAGTTAAAGTCCCAGAATACTTGATGATTGGTGTGATGATGATGGCTTATTGTTTGTCTTATTTCGCTTTGACTGTAATTCTCTTTGGTTGGTACAATTGAGCAAACATTATACAATTCAGACTTCAGTCTTTTTCTAAGTTGTTATTCATTCATCTAAAGTCCAATCCAAAAGGACAATAGCCTATAGACATAAAATGATGTATTATTGTCAGATACTCCCTAGAAAGTGGACACTGTGAAGGCAGGTTATTGTTTGGAACAGTAGTACTGTAGTTCTCAACCTTTTCAGGTCACGACCCCCCAAAATAATCATATTTGAACCGGGGGATTACATTTAGTTTGACTCGGTTCCACAGATAAATATTGTGAAAATAGACGATCTACAAGCTCGGTCTACAAGCTTGTAGACCTACATGTTGAGAACCACTTGTTTAGAAGACAAGTCACTCACTTAGCGCTCTCTCTCTCTCTCGCTCTCTCTCTCTCTCTCTCTCTCTCTCTCTCTCTCTCTCTCTCTCTCTCTCTCTCTCTCTCTCTCTCTCACACCTGCGTGAGACAAGCAACTAATTAACAAGCATACTTGTTTGACAGCTCCCGAGCTCCATTACATTTGGAATTAAAACAATGAAAACTTATAATGTAACGTTTCTGCCTCATGGAAGTACTTGAGTGTTAGCTGTCAGTTGTCATGGAGAGAAGCTGATAAAGCACTAGCCATGGTTCACATGATGCTCGTCTGTCAGTATGACAGTCATGTTTCAGGGCTAATAAAACACATGCAGGTGAAGTTAGGCTAATTATCGCTACTCTGTGACAAACTTGGTGGTTTTCTTTCCAGCTGGGTTTATTATTCACCAGGTGAGTTAACATTTACATGCTAATAGAGATGCATTGTGTGTGTAATGTGACTTTTATTATTTACTTGGTAAAACAAAAACTAGTCAACTCAACTCTCAGGATGAAGTGAAGTGAACATGTGGTTGTACAGTAGCTGTGCTGTGCCTGTGTTTGTAAGGCTTAATGCTGACAAAAGTAAACATCAGTGGTGGAAAAAGTACTCAAATCTTTTACTTAAGTAAAAGTATCAATACTGCAAAATACTGTTACAAATAGCAGTATGGAATTCAAAATGTGCTTGAGTAAAAGTGCAATATTTGCCTCTGAGATGTAGTGGAGTAGAAGTAAAAGTATAGACAATTGGAAATACTCCAGTAAAGTACAGTACTTGAGTAAATGTACTTGGTTACTTTACACCACTGCAACACATGTGGGCCCAGCAATGGTTCTTAAACTTTTTGTAGCCTATATAATAAGCACAGACCCTCATAACTCTGACAGTGTACAAATGGAACGTGTGTGTGTGTGTGTGTGTGTGTGTGTGTGTGTGTGAGCGCGCCAGAGGCCAGCTTTGAAACTGAAATGAACACAGCATTAAGGTCCTATCTACTTTTATAGCCTAGTAGGCTATGAAGGTGCATGGGTCCTATAGCACCAACTCCAAATCCTTGTATGAAACCTCATACATAGTAGGCTATATCTTAACCAATGACTGTTTCATAGAAAGTGATATTGGAGCAAGTGTTAGAACCTGAATAGCACATCTACATTTATATTTAATCTCTCAATTTATTTCAAGCCAAGGTACAGTATATACCCTAGTCAGATTTCTAGGTGCACCTCTTTTTATTAATGTGTGCAGTGCATGTTTAAAAATAACATCATATGTTGGCATATAGTCAAAATTAATCAATATGTGTAGGAAAGACAAACATGTTTACTATTATACTATTTACTTGTTGGCGAAATGAAAGCATGAATGACATGTCCAAGGTCTGATTTAAAAAAAGACAGGATTTTAGCAATGTTTCTGAGCTGGAAGAAGCATGATTTTACAACCCTTGTCACTTGACAATTGAAGGACAAGTCATATACTCTACTGCAGTGGTTCTCAACCTTTTTCATTTCAAGGACCCCCAAAATTGACACTCATTAGCCCGCGGACTCCCATTTGAAAAGAATGCCAGGGACCCCCATAAGAGATGATTTTTTTACGGCTCTAGCAGTGATTCTCAACCATTTTGATTTCAAGGACCCCCAGTTTGACATGCATTAGGGCTACAGACCCCCATTTAATGTCATTTCTATCTCTGGGACCCCAATTTATATTGTAAAATCAATGTTAATTTAACTCTGAGAGTGTACACATGGAACCAAATGGACCCGTTAAGGGTCCATTTGGTTCCATTTGTACACTCTCAGAGTTACAGACTCATAATGGTCCATTTGGTTCCTAACTATCCATCATTTAGCTGGGGACCCCCTGGAACTCCCTCAAGGACCCCTGTGGGTCCCCGGACCCCACTTTGAGAACCAATGCTTTACTGTACCTGTGTATGTATCTATATGTCTACTGTACAACAAGCACACTGTCACTGCTCAGTCTAGGCATTATCATTTTCTATTGTAAGTGCAGTTCTGCCGTTATGGCAGTAATTATTACACAATTTACGGTAATAAAACAAAATACTATATTCATCGAAAGGGTGTGTGCTCACATACAGTGCATCTCTCCTGCACAATGTAGAGTTTGTTGAGCGTCAATATCTCATTTGGTTTAGAAGCGATTGAAAATACAAATCAATAAAATTGAGTACTTTGTTGACGGCCCTGAGTAGCTCTGTTGTGACATAATACAGAATATGTATACTAGGCTGTGTATGTTGTGACAGAATACAGAATATGATATGTATACTAGGCTGTGTATGTTGTGACATAATACAGAATATGTATACTAGGCTGTGTATGTTGTGACAGAATACAGAATATGATATGTATACTAGGCTGTGTATGTTGTGACAGAATACAGAATATGTATACTAGGCTGTGTATGTTGTGACAGAATACAGAATATGATATGTATACTAGGCTGTGTATGTTGTGACAGAATACAGAATATGTATACTAGGGTGTGTATGTTGTGACAGAATACAGAATATGTATACTAGGCTGTGTATGTTGTGACAGAATACAGTATACAGTACGTATACTAGGATGTGTATGTTGTGACACAATACAGCTGTGCTTCTAAAACATTTTCATGCCAGGGACCCCCAAATTGATATGTATTTGGCCGCGGACCCCCATCTGAAAATGTTTTGTGCCAGGGACTCCCAGAAGAAAAGATTTGTGTTAAAATGTTCGCTTTAAAAGAAATATTTTCAAAGATTTGCACACATTTTCAAGATTATTCAAAAACAGCAGATCTACAAGCTCATAGCGCGGCACTCGGTGCCGTGCTATGAGCTTGTAGATCTGCTATTTTTGAATAGCCAAAGTATAAAAGGTTAAAATTATTGTGACGCTATATTCACAATTTTTTGGGGGGACCCCCTGGAACCCCCCCAAGGACCCCTAGGGGTCCCCGGACCCCACTTTGAGAACCAATGCAATACAGTATACGTATACTAGGCTATGTATGTTGTGTTGTGGCTACTGTTGAAGGTAGTGAGTTGTTGTGACAGGGTACAGAATACATTGCATGTAAGTCTTGGTCACTTCAATTTCTTTATTTGTTTGTTTGTTTCTTTTATTTCTTTCTCTCTTTCAGACACTCAAGGCTTATGGCATTCCTCCCAACCTACTCCCAAAGAACTGGTGAGCTATAGCAAGATGTATGGAGGATCAACGTGACTGGAGACGCCGCTGGAGGGCTCACCCGGGGATGAACTAGAGAGAAAGAGAGCGGCGCTCTCAACTGATGAAGTAAAAGACTGCTCAAGGTAGGACTTTTTTTTCTTTTTATTTCTTTTTGCTGCTGCTGCTTGTGTTGTATGCTGTGTAATGTGATTCGAGCTGTTGTACTATTGCTATGGTTTTGGGACCCAATGGTCCAACATGTTCACTGACTGTTTTCTGGCTCTGAAATTGAATGAATGCTGATGTGAATCTACAGTTTGTAATATTGTGCTGTGTCTGCTGTTGAAGGTAGTGAGTTGTAACAGGGAACAGTATTATATGTGAATGTGGTTCTTGGTGACTTCAATTATCCTATGTGTGAGTTTGCTGCTATTACTTTTAAAGCTCAAGATAGAGGTTTTGGGCTTTGATGTAACAGCCATCATTTTCAAATATTCATTTGGAATAGAAGACTGATGTGGATCTACAGCAAGTCTGCTGTGTTGTGATCTGTGACAGGGTGGCTGATGTTTTTATTTTATTTTTTTATTTAACCTTTATTTCACCAGAGAAATCACATTGAGACTAGTGTCTCTTTTACAAGTGTGCCCTGGCCAAGAGAAGAGGCAAATAAAATGTTACACAGCTCTGCCAGTAACGACAATACAGGACATAACAAAACAAAGACAAACATGACATCCGTAATACCAAAGACCTACTACCAATAGCACCAATACAGACTATTTAAAATACTAATAACAACAATACATCATAAAACTAATAAACTAATATAAGACTAAGATCACAGCAATTGCTACTTGTCAAAGCAGGAGCAATGGTTGGAGAATGTGCCCATGGCAATCCTCTTAAAAGACACTAGAGGGATCAATGAAGCCAATTTTAATCTGTAGATCGTTCCACGACCAAGGCCCAAAAAACGCAAGGTTTTTTTTCCCTGCCTCAGATTTAGTAGTGGGTACGACATAGCGCATCCAGGCATTCGATCTGAGGTTGAGCGAATTTTGGACAAGATTAAATTTTGAACAAATGTACGAGGGGGAATTTCCAAGAATGGCTTTATATATAAAAGTGTATCAATGTAGCAACCTGCGAGATGCTAAGGAGGACCACCCTACTAGGGAATACAGAATACAATGATGTGTCCTATAGGTGGAGCTGGTAATGAACCTCAACGCAGCATGATAAAGGGGATCAAGTCTACCCAATATTGAGGGACAGGCGAATCGATACACAATGTCGCCGTAGTCGAGTTGCGACATAAACAGGCCAGTGACCAGCCTTTTCCTTGAAGCAAAAGAAAAACAGGACTTCATTCTATAAAAGAAGCTTACTGTGAGTTTTAACTTCTTAATCAACGCTTCAATGTGATGATTGAAGTTTAACTTGTTATCCAACCAAATTCCCAGATATTTGTAAAGCACCACCCATTCGATGGTTACTCCTTCCAAGGTGGTGATATTTGGGGGGATAATGTCAGCTCTATTTGGAGTAAATAGCATGGCCTTGGTTTTTTGGCCGTTTAATAGCAATTTGCTATTTACCAATTCATGCTGCGCGATGTTGGTTCATGACTGCTTGGTGGCAACACCTCCTCTGTCTATATAGGCCTATTCCTCATGGCCATTATTCTTTCTCTCTTACTCTCACTCTCTCACATAAAGTTAGCTTTTCAGGCCCGGCCGTTGCTGTGTCATAGAGCTCTATAAAAGTGGTTGGCGTATGTTCGCTTCGCGCGTGCATGTGTCGCATGTGTCGTGCACGCGCGAAAATTTTGCGCTTATTTCGGGTGAGTTTGTTGATTTTTGGGGGGGATAATGCGGTTAATTCGGTTCGCCTCGCGCTCGCGGTGGTCGCGAGGTGCGGGGGACTGGACAGATTTTATTATTTATTAAAAAAAAAAAAAAAAAAACGTTTTTTTCTTCTTTTTTTTTTGGCTTGACTGAATAGTGGGGGGACACAGTGTCCTTTAACACATTGACTGCCAGAATTATTTTCACTGCCTATTGTTATTCATGCCAGAGATTTTTCAATGGAAAAAAAAAAGTACTCAGGAGCCGAGATACAAAATTTTAAAGTTTTAAGTTAACAAGGAAGTGGATGAGAGTAAAGATCTTCGAAAATTCATATCTCCTTGGTCTTTGGGTCAAATTAAAAAAAAAAAAAGTAGGGAAAAAAAAAAAAATTTTTTTTTTTTTTTGAAAAATTAATTTTTTGCTAAAAACGAGTTAACTCGTTTTTAGCAGATCTTGGCACTCAAGTGATGAAAAGCTAAAAACGAGTTCGTTTTAGGCATTCAATGTGTTAATTAAACAAGCTCCGGCGCCACTGGTGTCTATATGTTGCGAACAAAACAGTACAGCATAGCATAGTGTATAGACATCAAACCACTTAAGCCCCAATACTAAGTAAACTTGACCTTTGGCCCTGTACTTGGTCTGCTCTTTCCCCCCCTACAGTCTACAGTGTCAGTGAGCACCCCCCCCACCTCCCCCCTCCAGAATAGGGATGCTAGGGTCCCTATCACAAACAAAAAATAGTAGTGTGAGGACCCTTTAGGACAGTAGGTCTCAAACTTTTTCATGTCAAGGACCCCCAAATTGACACTTAGCCCGCAGACCCATTTGAAAATATATGCCAGGGACCCCCATAAGAGAAGAGTTTTACGGCTCTAGCAGTGACTCTCAACCATTTTAATGTCAAGGACTCCCAGTTTGACATGCATTAGACTACTGACTCCCATTTAATGGCATTTCTACCCCTGAGACCCAGGGATAACTCTGAGAGTGTACAAATGGAACAGGTCCATTTGGTTCCATTTGTACACTCAGAGTTACAGACCCAGAAGGGTCCATTTGGTTCATAACTATTAGTAATTTAGCTGGGGACCCCCTGGAACACCCTCAAGGACCCCTGGGGGTCCCCGGACCACACATTGAGAACCAATGCCCTAGGGGGTCCCGGACTCCCTAGTTGAAGAAACCCATGGTATAATAATAAACACAAATGACTGGAAGCTCCTCGCTTGCAAAAAAAAAGAAAGGAGAAACTTATTAGCGGTACCAGAAGTGCATGTAGAGCATGACATGAGCATATAGATGGCTCTCTACACGCAGTACAGTACAAATTAAGGGATAATGCACTGGAAGCAATAAGATATTTTTGGTCTCTGCGCTGCCTGAGGAAGTGCACTGACCTCAAAACGCATGACTTATCTGCATGTTATATGTAGCCTACAGTGCAGCACGTTCATCACCTGCTTCTGTTACAGTATATCCACCTCTGTTCAGTTATAATGTGCATTTATATATTAACCCAGGGGTTTTCAACAGTGGGTCCTGGACCCCTAGGGGGTCCTCAGAGTTACTACAGGGGGGCCGCCAAATCTTTGTGTGATAGGATCATGTTTTTTTTTTTACATGAACCACTTGAACCCCAGCAATCCCTATTCTGAGTGGAACATTAGCCAAACATAGCAGATCTGCAGTGCGAGGCGCTATGAGCTTGTAGATCTGCTATTTTTGAAAAATTATAGTGATGATTTCTGCAAATCTTTTGAGTATGTTTTTTAAAGCGAACATTTTTAACTAAAACCTTTGCTTCTGGGGATTCTACAAATGTCTTTTAAATCCTAACAGGTTTCTGAAAAAACGTATGTTGCTATAATATCAGTGGCGCTCAAACCTTTTCATGTCAAGGATCACCCGAAATTATATGTATCTGGTCGTGGACCCCCATCTTAAAATATTTTGTTCCAGGGACCCCCCAAAACCAAAAGATTTGAGTTAAAAATGTTCGATTTAAAAAATATGTACATTCAAAGATTTGCACGAATTTTCACGATTTAAAAAAAAAATAGCAGATCTACAACCTCATAGCACGGCACTCAGTGTCGCACTATGAGCTTGTAGATCTGCTATTTTTGAATAGTCAAAGTATAAAATAGTGGTTTAAGTCGTTAGACATTCTGGGTTTTAATGGGTTAATACTCAATACAAGTTGAACTCTTTGTAAAGAAAAATCTCTTGTAACAGGTAAGAGATTGCAGTAATGATTTAGATGAAGTGAGGTTTTATTTAATTTGATTTATTTATTTTGCTTTGTTGTTGGTTTCTGTACATAATTAGCTATTACATCTTGTACCGGGAGACGAGAGAGTATTTTGTGATTTACAAAGCGACAAATGGAGGTACGGTTAATTTGACCATGAGCAGATAAAAGACTTTCCTCTCCAGACTGTTCTGTTAATTAAATGATGAAAGAAGTTCATTTTTGAAAATGATTCTCGGCTGAAAAGAAGCATTAAGACTCAACCACTTCTACAGATGCTGTGTGCTATCCTAGAAACCTCATATGTCCAAAACTGTTGCTTTTCAGCTTTCAAATTCAGCAATGGCAAAAATAGCTGATCTGCAAGCTTAAAACGCGTCGCTTCGCGCCGCGTTTTAAGCTTGTAGATCTGCTATTTTGGCTTCTTTTGTGTGACATGGTAGTATGATCAAGTAGGGCATTAGTTTACAAAAAAACACAAAAAGTTAAACTATGGATATAAGAGGTTTCTTCCCCGACAGCAGTGATGTTGTTGTTGTCGGGCAAAAACCTTGTATTGTTTTGTTTTCCCCCCGTCAATTAATGCCCTACTTTGTCACACTACAGCATCACACAAAAGGAGCCAAAATAGCCGATCTACAAGCTCACACCGCCTCGTTTTTCTTTTTTACATTTTTCAAAAGTGAGAGTGAGTTACGTCTGTCTGTGGGTTTTGTAATATTTCACAGATGAAAAGTATTAACAAGAGATTGTCACTAAAAAAAGCACTAATAGACTAAATAATAACTACATTGGATCCATGGGACACAGGTTATTTTTTTCCCCATTCCCTGAAAGTAACGCCTTTGGAGATATAAGGTTTCCACCCAAGAGCAACAAGATGCTATGTTATCCTAGTTATTTTATATAGCATTATTGTCTCCGCCAGGCCGAAAGGCATGGATATGACCGATTTTCCATATTCTGTCCTGATTGGCTAAGATTGGCTTCCAAAGTTTGCACAAACAAAATGCCTCAAATCATCAACGCAGCATGCGATTTCCGTGAAATTTTGCGCACACATTCCTACTAGGCCGAGGAAGAAATGCCACCCTTTCCACTTTGGCCTGGTATAGCGCCACCAGCAGGTCTAATTTAGCAAAACATATTTTTGGAACAAAATGCCTCAAATCATGAATGCAGTGTCCGATTGAAAGGCCTAAGAACAAATGGCACCCTTTTCACATTGGCCTATTATAGCGCCACCAGGAGGCCACAATAACTTACCTGACCTGGCGGAGACCTGTGCTCCGAGGAGCACTTTTTCTAGTTTATTTATATTTTTCTATTTTTAAGGGCCGGTGAGGTCCAAATGAGTAGTTTGTTGCCTGAGGGAAACAAATAACAATAGCAGCACATTTGTAATACGTTCTGGTTTGTATTGTGTTTTTAACCAACACGTTTGTATGATTTTTGGGTTGTGTGCAATCCAACTAAACTAATCTGATGGTTTACTCATTCAGTTCCAACGACGTGTGTAACACGTCAAAATGGTGTTTTCAGTGTTTACGCTAGATTGTGCTCTTCGCCAACCTCCTATGACTCCTATGACTAATCCTATGACTAATGTGATCACAACAAACAACAAAAAATGGTCAAAAACGCTGGCACTGGCTGACTTAATTAATTAATTCTGGCACTCAATGAGTTCAGGAGTGGGAGGACAGGGTTCAGGCAAATGGACGATAATTAATAGTTCTCTGGAACCTGGCCCTGTGGTGCTCCACATGCACTAAACCCCTTCTCCTATAAATGAGGTGGCAGCGATGACAGCACTTCTGTATGTGTACAACCTTTTTATCAAGGGCTGTGTCTAAAGACGTTTCATTTGAACTATAGCTTTTATGAGTCAAAACATCAAAAAGGGGAGCCGTTACTCTTTTGAACTGCTCTTTTTAATTGAATGTTTGTTATGACAATTAGACTGACCTTTATCTGCTTGACCCAGTACATGCGTACATGTGTTGAATCACACTCTCATCTGTGTTAAAGGGATGGTTCACCCAAAACAAATACTTTTTTTCCTATCGATTAGTCACCCCATGGAGACTTTAATTCATTGATTTATTTTTTAGTTTTTGTCGCATTCCACTACCGGTCCGCCTACTACCAGCGGACCGGTAGGCAGTTGTTCCGGTAGGAGACACAAAGGAGACTGCCGGTCATCAAATAGGAATGCGACAAAAACAAAAAAATATCCATGAATTCAAGTCACTCCATGGGGGTGACTAATCAATCGAAAAAAAGTCATTTTGGGGGTGAGCTATCCCTTTAACACCCTTTGGCACATACTTGACGGCATGACAATCAACTTCTATTTCAGATAGACTGACGTCTGTGCTGCTCAATGATACGAGACGCGTGTTCTAGTCCTACTCATTCTGTTCTTATCCTTGTCTCATATCTTCTGGTCATGTGTCCATTACACTGTATACTGTATATATTCTCAGTGTGTAATAAAAGTTCAGATCTAGTCGTGTGATACTGCCTGGGGTCATCTCGTTCTCTGAGCAAGTTCTCGGGAGAGATCATGCGCCCATCCTCAACGATGGCGCTGCAGAGGCTTATACATACATTGACTAATTGACTAAAAGCTCACAACGAGTTGCGTTGCGAAACGAAGCCCGCTCTTTCTCTGTGTGACACTGTAGTAAACCCAGGATCCACCAAGATCCAAAGCATTCTGTTGCCAAGACAACTTTACAGTTGATTTGGAACAATAGGTTGTGGTGTGCTCTGAGATATAAACATACACCCACTACAATCTATACAAGAAGTGTCCACAAGAACACACTGTTACAATTATCATTAAGGGCTTTATATATACAAGTTCTTCACTGATTGTATAGTATAAACCCCTAAAGCACTATTGTGGAAGCAAGATGTTGAATAGAGCGTTGGCCAGATGTTCAATCATGGATGCAAATGTGGTATAATTCTGAAATGGCAGGGAGGCCCACAGCCAAGCAGGGTTCCATTTTGCTGGGGGGGCGATGGGGGGGTCCATTCCTCTGCTGGACCCCCCCCCCCCTCCTCTGTCCATTCCGCTGCATCAAACAGACGAGTGACCCGGCCGTGGGTAGGGCCACCCGGCCTGGCAGAGACATCTGCAGTCTGAGGAGCACACTTTTCTGCTTCTGCTCAGACTGAATTTAACCCATTAAGACCTGAGGCCGATTCTACAAAATGTCTAAATCACAAAACAGTATTGTGAAAAAACGTATGTTTCTATATCAGTGGTGCTCAAACTTTGTCAAGGACCCCCAAAATGATATGTATTTGGTCGCCGACCCCCATCTCAAAATATTTTGTTCCAGGACCCCCCAGATGCAAAGATTTGAGTTAAAATGTTCGCTTTAAAACAATATATTTTCAACGATTTGCACATATTTTCAAGATTTTTCAAAAATAGCAGATCTACAAGCTCGTAGCGCGGCTCTCTGTGCCGCGCTATGAGCTTGTAGATCTGCTATTTTTGAATAGCCAAAGTGTAAAATAATACACATTATCTGTGTCGAGGGCTCGAGGCTATTTTGGGCGCATTTAAAAAAATTGGTGAATAATAGTTAAAATAAAAATAAAAAACATTCTAAAATATAGAAATAGAAGTAGCGAAAATTGCAGATCTATGAGAGCTAGTTGATATAAGCTGTTTTATTTCTATTCGTTGTACGAAGTTTATATATAGGGTTGAGTGGTTAAGAACATGCCCCCTCCATCTCCCCCCTTTTTCTTTTTTTTTGAACAAATCGAACCCTGCGGCCAATTATTTGTGCTTACAGCTGTGTGTCCAGCAGTGTTTTCTCGTGGGCCGTAGAGTAGAGTAGAGTTGCCGTAGCAGTACAGTTATTGAAAAGGTAGAGCACAACGTTCCATTATCCCAGTAAGACCTGAGGCCCATTCTACAAATGTCTAATAAATCCTAACAGTTTATTGAAAAACATATGATGCTATAATATCAGTGGTTCTCAAAATGTAAAATGTCAAGGACCCCCAAAATGATATTAAGTATTTGGCCTCGGATCCCCATCTCATAATATTTTGTTCCAAGGACCTCCAGAAGCAAAGATTTGAGTTAAAAATATATATATATTCAAAGATTCACACACACTACAGACTACAAGATTTTTCAGAAATGGCAGATCTACAAGGCATGAAGTGACACGCTATGAGCTTGTATATCTGATTTTTTTGAATAGCCAAATTATAAAATACTAGACCATACCCGTGGGGGGGATGTGCACACACGATTTGGCAACCCGGGAGCCAGCGAACACAAAAACGCTAATAAACAGCTGACATTTGGGGAACGCGAAAAACGGGCTTTGCTGTTCCGTGCACATGGTATTGGTGAATGGCTGTATGCAAATTCAGATCAATTGCTCCAGGCACTGAGGAGAACCGGGCAGAAGAGATTTTGGGCTCACCACTCCACTCACCACCCACCCACACAGAGCTTTGTCGAATTATAGGAGGATGGTTAAAGTGGTTAAAAATCGTCCCGGACCGCTGGCGTAGTGGTCCGGGCACCTAGCCGGGCAGCGCGTTGCAGGTTTGTGTCCCGATCCCGACGGCCTTTGCTAGCCAAATACATATACTTTTGGGGGTCCTTGACATGAAAAAAAGATTGAAAACCACTGACATTATAGCAACATAAGTTAAAAAAAAAAAAATGTTAGGATATTTATACTGTTTAGAGGATATTTGTAGAATCCCCAGAAGCAAAGATTGGAGTTAAAAATGTTCGCTTTAAAAATATAATATATTCTAAAATAGCAGACCTGCAAGCTCATAGCGCGGCACTCGGTGCCGCGCTATGAGCTTGTAGATCTGCTATTTTTGAATAGCCAAAGAAATCTTAAAATGACACAGATGCGTTCCCGGTTTGAGCGGGTTATAGCCCTGTAGAGTCGTATCGTTGCAACCCTTGACACCTTAAGGCTCTGCCTCAGAAAAAAAAAAGAAACTGACTGCGTCAACATTCTGGGGGCTGGCATCAAGGACACAGCATTTAATTGGCTTGTCTCACTATATACGCGCCAGTATAGAGAGAAACCATTCTCCATCACAATAGGAACACTGCTCAAGGCTCCGTTTCAGGCACCATCCTGTTTTTTTTCTCTTCCATTTTACAGTACATGCTCTCCCGCATGGCCATATCATATTATGCCATGCATACGTTTAGTTTGATTGTCGTGCTGATGACGACGGATATAACAGTCTATTCCTGAAAACCCCAGTAGCCTCCAATAGGCCCATTTCCACTCAGGAAAATGCCTTCAATGCTGGATTTCCTCGTAGATTTTTTGTTTTTTAAGCCATTAAAACGGGGAAAGCATCTGTGTCATTTTAGATTTTAGCTATATATATATTGTAGCACTTTGGTCGGCTATTCAAAAATAGCAGATATACATATACAAGCTCATAGCGCGTCACTTCGTGCCGCGCTATGAGCTTGTAGATCTGCTATTTTTCAAAAATCTTGAATATTTGTGCAAATCTTTTAATACATATATTGAGACCTGGAATGCATCTGTGTCACTTTTTGATTTGAGCTAAAAAGCATTATTTTACACTTTGGCTATTCAAAAATAGCAGATGCTTGTAGATCTGCTATTTATGAAATATCGTAAAAATGTGTGCAAAGGCAAAAATACATATAATTTTGGGGGTCCTTGGCATGAAAACATTTTTGCACCACTCATATAGCAACATGTATTTTTTTCAGAAAACTGTTTTTAGAATCGGCCTCAGGTCTTAATGGGTTAAAAGAAGACACAAATAGGGGGGCACCCCCCCTAGTGGCTCATGTATACGCTCATCATACCACACAAATGAGGCTATAGAGTCCTTCCCTCAGGTGGCACGGGTTCCAACGCCACATGTGCCACCTGAATGCCACCCCCAGGGCTCTTTCATACATGCCCCCCCCCCCCTCCCTCCCCCTCTGTATCTCACCATCACCATTAGAAATAAAGGAATGCTGAAAACATTTGCTTAAAGCTGCACTTTATGTACCTTTACTGTTCTACCCTGGATTTGAACCCGGGTCTTCTGTTGCAAGTGCTAAAATGTTCTATACCACTGAGCTAATAATAGAGCCTGCCTTCTTGCTCAGGGGAGCAAGAAGGCATACACGTATGTATAATTAATAACAATAAAGGTCAGAATTTGTGTCCAAACAATAGACACAGATTCTAAGTAGGTCGTAGTGGCTTGTTGTCTGTATCAACCAGAGTGCGTTTATCCCCCGTTTCACAATACACTAGAGTAGACCCCAGGGAGATGGAATGTTGAGGGTGGAGCGCCACACTTACACATCAGCTCCCAGTACTTGCCGCACGACTTGCCGCAACTCATGCCGTGCTACTCATATACGCTGAGTTGGCGGTGCCCGGGATCGAACTCATGACCTTGTGGTCGTAAGGCGAGTGCTCTGCCGACTGAGCTACCCGGACACGAGGTCTAAATGTCTCAATGGAAGAGCAGGGAGAGTAAATATAACCTCCCCACATGTATACGTTGTTTTAACATACCCTACCATACAGATTGGACAAAATAACATATTATCTCACACACGTAGGCCTGTCACAATTATGACATAATCGGCTAATCGCAATTATTTTTGCATAATCGTCATAATTGTCATAATCAATTCCATGTTAAAAAATGTCATATTTAAAAAAAAACAAAAAAAATAGTGGAAATAGCTGATCTATAAGCTCAAAACGTGTCGCGATGCGACGCGTTTTCAGCTTATAGATCAGCTATTTCCACTATTAATGTTTATTTTTAAGTATAAAGTAATTAAATATGTGTTATTTGTCATGTCTGCCCTGTGCAACTTTTGTTTACGAAAGTTAAGAGCCAAACAGAAATGTGATTTTTATCCAATAATATTCAACGACAGAAACACAATTAAATCGTTAATCGCAATTATTTGAGTGATAATTAATTGTCAACTTAAATTTGTAATCGTGACACACACACACACACACACACACACACACACACACACACACACACACACACACACACACACACACACACACACAATACAGACTAGATGCTTTAACACCTTCCTTATGCCCCAAACATTGATCTGTTTCATAATGAATAACTCAGCACTCTGTCCAACTCTATGTGTGAAGAAACCATAAAGAAAACAAGAAACCAGCGTGAAGCCATTTGCAAGGAATGCTGAAGTACTTTTTTTTTTACAGTATGTTATGACTTATTTATCAGATGCTCTTATCCAAAGCACCTTACAAAGACCAAGGTCAGAGCTTGTGTCATGAAGTGTAGCTCTAGGCCGACTTTTTCCCTGTTCCTCTCTTGTAGAAATGTACTGATGAATTGAATACATAGGACCACAATGGAAACAAGTCCCCGGGATGTTTTTGTGTTATCCTTATAGCTTTAATGTCTGACTGTAGACATGTCGGTGCCGCGATATGAGATTGTAGATCTACTATTCTTTGAATAGCCAAAGACATTTTTTAAATGACACAGATGTGTTCCCAGTCTTAGGTTAAGCACAGTTGATGCTTCATATCCATATGAGTAAAATCATGTCCAGGTTTGTTCCGGTGGTGTATATATGTCATTAAGACCGGGGACGCGTCTGTGTCATTTTAGATTTCTTTGGCTATTCAAAAATAGCAGATATACAAGCTCATAGCACGGCACCGAGTGCCGCGCTATGAGCTTGTATATCTGCTATTTTTGAAAAATCGTGAAAAAATATTTTTTATATATTTTTTCAAAAAACTTTTTGGATTTAGAAAACATTTTTTGAATCGGCCTCAGGTCTTAATGGGATATATATAGAGTTCAGTGCATGGGGGACAGACAGTGTCTTCATGCCTACCTTCTCCTTGGTCTCCAGACTCTCTGGGTCCACTCGTCTCATGAAGTTGGTCTCCGTGCTGACGTAGTAGTCTCCCCTGTACTTCACGAAGTTCACGCTGGCGTTGTCGGTCGGCTCTGCTCACATAAAGTACAGAACGTTTTCCATTCAGTCTGAGGTTGATCGTTATTCTCACACATATAGAGCACCGTCTGTCTGCCGGTGGCAAAAACATTGTTTTTAAATTATTCACTGTTCATTTTAGTCAGTCCTGTCCTTGCATTGATTAACCACAGCATCCCTATTCTGGGGGGTGAACATTTACCGAAAACAGACCAATAGTTTTGCATTTTTCATTTTAGTTTAGTTTTATTTCGTTTTGAGAGCGGATTTGCTAGTTTTTATTTTTGAAAATGCTAATATTTTTAGTTAATTTGTATTAGTTTAATATTACTTTTAGTTTTTTTTTTATACTTTGGGTTATTTGTCAGGTGTATGATTGAAAAGGAAAGTATTGTGTAATAAAAACCTTACAGAAGATGGCATTTAAAAAATGTATTCAATTACAGATGAACCACCAACCATCCACGAACAAAAACTAAGGACATTGTGTCTATAATTTCAGTTCGTGCTATTTTTTGTAAACACACAATCCAGTTTCAGTTAGTTATCGTTCATTTGTTTATTGTAGTTTTTATTTAGTTCAGTTAACGAAAATTTCAATTTGAGTTTTTCTTATTTTGATAGTTTTTGTTAACTATAATCACCTTGAAACAGACAGTTTACTTTAGATCAGCTATTTTCAGTCGAAGATATTTAGTACTATAGAGGCTCTGGTCAACTATAAGTATAAAGGGTTAAAGTTGCTAATGTACTGTGTCTGTAGCAGTACCATGGCTCAGAGCCTCTGCCTGATTTTCCCCTTTGGCCCAAGTGGGGAATTCCCCTTTAGGCTAGTGGTTAAGATGTTGTCTTTCCACACGGGAGACCCGGGTTCGAAATCCCGGGCGTTACACATGTGCAGGCTTCAGCCTACCTGCAATCTACTCGCAAGTACAGTATGCGAACCAAAAACACATCAATGCCTGCCCAACGTGCATCCCCGGCCGAACATAATCAATGTGCGCCCTTAGGATAGCACAAATACAAGAGTGGTATACACTGAAAACTGTGTGTATACTTCTTCCACCTCTGCACTTCTCTCCTCAGAAAAGCTCATCTTATTCACGTTATGAATGATTTTATGTTCCTCGTTGTATGTAATTGTATGTTTTTCTATGGACCATGAGTCTGTCATAAAGACATTCAACCATTCATTCATCCATGCCGTTGTAAAGTCTGCACACACAATACAGCATACTGTTGCTGTCGGGCAGAAACCTTCTATCTCCATTTTAGTTTTTTCATAAGTAGGGAAAATAGCAGATCTACAAGCTTACCTTGCAAAGTTTAACCCATTAAGTCACTATTTGATTTGAGCTAAAAAGCATTATTTTACACTTTGGCTATTCAAAAATAGCAGATATATAAGCTTGTAGATCTGCTATTTTTTTTTAAATATCTAAATGTGTGCAAATCTTTGAATATATATATTGTTTTAAAGCAAACATTTTTAACTCAAATCTTTGCTTCTGGGGGTCCCTGGAACAACATATTTTGAGATGGGGGACGGTGGCCTAATAAATATCATTTTGGGGGTCCTTGACATGAAAAAGTTTGAGAACCACTGATATAGAAACATACGTTTTTTTCAGAATACTGTTGGGATTTAGAAGACATTTGTAGAATCGACTTCAGGTCTTAATGGGTTAAAAGTGAAAGTTCTGGACATACTAGGTTTCCTCCCAACAACGGCGATATACATCGTCAAGGACGCAAACACAAAGTTACATTCAAAATTTCCTTTCTCTCTCTCTGTCTCCACCTCCTGCTTCTCCTGAATGGCCTCCGGTAAACAGTATAGCAGCCTAGTTACTGACATACACACTAGTGAATTGCATGGTTTAATAATGCAGTTAGCACTGCCTGTGCTACAGATTGCAACATGATTATTCCATGCACACAGGCGTGGCAGTGGCGTAAAGTAACTAAGTATATGTACTCAAATACTGTAGTACAGTACCCCTCCCTCTGGTATGCACTCCCCAAATGCATCAGAGATTCCCCTCCCTCCCTACCTTCAAAACCCCCCTGAAAACCCACCTGCCTTTCCCAGTTGACTTTGTATGAACTCTTGTTTTTAGTGTTTTTATTGCTCTTATCTCTTATTGTACTTGTTTATCTTTTTTTCCCCCCAATAAAGTTACTTACCCTCTCCCCCTGGCCCCCCCACACACATGTAAAGCGACTTTGGGTAGCCTACTCAGAAAAGAGCTATATAAATCCCAGACATTGTTATTATTAAGTACCAATTTCAGGTGTTTTTACTTTACTTTAATATTCTCCAGTGTTTGACAGCTTTACTTACTAGTTATTTATTTTACAGATTTAGATTACTATTACAAAACATACATTAACCAAGGCTTTAGAAAATTAAGCAAGTGTAAAAAAAACGGTTCGATACATTTTGAAAAATCTGAGTATACTTTTACTTTGGTACAGTACCTTGTTGTTGATGCTAATACTTTTGATGCCAATACTTTTGTACTTTTACTCAAGTAAAATCTTGAATACAGGCCTTTTTTACAGGCCTTTACAGAGCATTTATTTAGATTGTGGTTTTGCTACTTTTACTTAACCACTTTAAATGAGTAGTTCACCCCCAAAAAAATCTTATTTTCTATCCTTTACACACCCTGTGAAGCCTTGAATTCATGGTCATTTTTTTTGTTTTTGTCACATTCTTAAGCCAATAATTTGATGACCGGCGGAAAGATGCTAATGTCTCCGGTTGGAGTCTCCACTGGTCATCAAATTATTGCCTCATGAATGCGACAAAAACAAACAAATCTCCATGAGTTCAGGGCGGTATATGCAGTAGTGTTCATACGTACTGGGCATCTTGAAGCGTGACATGAAGCGGGCGAAGATGTTCTTGCAGGGGTCGGGCATGGCCATGGTCCCGAACTCAGAGATGGCGATGCGGTCGGCCGCCGAGTTGATGACGTAGGAGTCGCTGCGCAGGAAGCGGCTGCTGTACGTCACCTCGCCCTCACACAGCTGGAAGCGATGCATCATAGCCATGCCGTCAAACCAGTGGGTGTATCTGTGGACATGATGGAGGAGAGTGTTGATTTTGACATCAGTCAGTCATATAGTCATCTTTTGAATACAATTCCATTTCGTTTTAATCATATTTTAGTCATCTGATTTTTTTTTTGTTTTTGTCCAGTTTTAGTCGACTAAATGTAATGTACAGTTGATTTAGTCAACTAAAATGTATTTTGGCGGTGCCTTGATGGCGTCATAGTGCCAGATTTTACACTTGGTTGCATGCTGAAAATAGCAGATCTACAAGCTCACAACATTTTCAGAGAGCATCACCCGAGCACAACCAAACATATAGTAAAATGACTTGTCTTTTAGTTTTACTGGATCTCTTCTCCACACGTTCAATTCAATTCAATTTTATTAAAGTGTCAAATCACAACAAGTTGTCTCAAGACACTTTACATGTAGAGAAGAGACCCGACATCCCACCCTGAACAAGCAATTTTGCGACAGTGGCAACAAAAAACTCCCTATTAACTGGAAGAAACGTCAGGCAGACCCTAGGCTCTAGGGTGGCGGCCTTCTGCCTCGACCGTGTCGGGGGAAAGAAGAGAGAGAGAGGGAGAGACAGAGGAGAGACAGAAAGAGATACAGTGCAAGTAGTAACAATAACAATAGTAGCAAATATAATAGTGTAAGATATATATGATAGTATAATATAGTACAGCAATAATGTGTATGCAGTATATAATGGTATAATATAAGAATGTTAAGATAATATACAGTATAGTGCAGTGGTATAGTGTAGTGTAGTAGAAATCCACGGTCGTGCTCCATGGAGAGGCCCGGTCCGCAGTCACAGTCTTGAGCCGCAACTGGGGTTCCTCACTAACATTTCTGTCTGGTCTTTATTTGTTGACAAAATTCACAATATATTTAGTCTTAGTTTTATAGTCATCATAGCTTTTTACTTAGTTTTTATTATAGTTGTGAAAATGAAAGACAAAATCAACACTGTAGGAGACCACAGTTGGTATAACCAGTGGGTGTATCTGTAGACATGTAGGATGGACCTTACTTGTCGTCCCCGAACTCGAACTTGGCCGGTCCATTCCTGAGGAAGCTGCCGCTGACCCAGGAGGGGATGTGGCCCGTGATGTGGGTGGGGATGGGGTTGGGCGTCTCCTCACAGGTCTGCACCAGGGAGGCCAGGCTCTCCAGGCCCCTCCCCTGAGGACACCTCTTTCTGCTGCACACTGCCAGGGCAGGGGAGGGAGAGAGAGGGGTGACACAGTTAATCACTCTATAATTGATTATGAAAAATAGTCGATGATCAATTTAACCCATTCAATCCAGGAACACATCCGAGTCAATTTAGATTTATTTGGCTATTCAATAATAGCAGATATACAAGCTCATAGAGCAGTGGCGGAACAACTCAAAGCCGGGCCGGGAGGCACAGCACAGTGATCAGGCCCCCTCTGTGCACGCACACACGCGCAGCGCACACATTTTGAGGGTTTTGGGAAGATTCGGTAACTTTTTGGGAGGCTTTTTTGTCACTTTATTTTGGTGGTAGGGTTAGGATAGGGTTATGTTGTTTAATTCTTATATTAAATTATGTTTTTGGCTGCCAATCCCCATCAAAATATGCTGTTCCAGGGACCCCCCAGAAGTAAAGATTTGAGTTCAATATATTTATTCAACGATTTGCACAAAAAAATAGTAGATCTACAAGCTCGTAGCTATGAGCTTGTATATCTGCTATTTTTGAATAGCAAAAGTATAAAGTAATAGGTTATAGCTAAAATCTAAAATGACACAGATGAGTTCCCGGATTCAATGGATTAAAGGCAAATGGAATAAATAAGTACTTCATAGTCTAACTAAAAAAAGTGCAAATAATAGTGCAATTCATCAGGATTCAGTTCATCTGTCATATTGGATACAATGTAACCGGTAAGAGAAGAAAGCAGAGGGGATGAAAGAAAGAGCAAAAAAGAATGAGGAGAAGAGGATCATTAGGTAGTATAATAGAACACGGTACATAGGTGATTAAGGGAATGCAGATAATACGGATTAGGAGCAACGAGGACCCCTGTGCCGATATGTCGTAGTTGAACTGTCGTTGAACTACGAAAAACACCTCGCATGTATGCACACACACACACACACACACACACACACACACACACACACACACACACACACACACACACACACACACACACACACACACACACACACACACACACACACACAATGCCCCTGTGTGTGTGTGTGTGTGTGTGTGTGTGTGTGTGTGTGTGTGTGTAACACATTACCCACACACATTTACACCATCACGGTTCTCTGATGTGATTTTTTCATTTTTTATAGCTGTGTGTTTAAAGTTCATGAGCTGTGTGTGTGTGTGTGTGTGTGTGTGTGTGTGTGTGTGTGTGTGTGTGTGTGTGTGTGTGTGTGTGTAAAGTTCATGAGCAGGTCAGGGTAGTGTGTTATCTCCCAATGCTCACTAACAGTGGAGTTATGAATTATGAATTATAATTCACTCTTTTAACACAGCGTGTCAATCCCAAGTGATGTCACCATTACAAGGTTATTATATAGTTTGCATATTTTCATTATTTAATTTAATTCGACTTTTACAGTTTTTATGCTAATTTCATTTTAGTTTTGATCAGTTTTCTTTTTTTTTAAAGGCTTTGTAACTTTGTAAGTTTTTAGATTTAAAACAAAATTGTAATGGATTATTGAGGGCAAGATTCAATAAGTAGATTCAATAAGTAGATTCAATAAGTAGTACAACAAAAATAGCAAATCTATAAGCTCAAAACGTGCCACATCGCAACACATTGTGAGCTTGTAGATCGGCTGTATTTTCACTATTAAATAAGGCTTAAGTTGTTCATTGTTCATAATGTGTTTTTGTGTACTTTTGTTTCCTGAGTTGACACCAGATTATTTTGCTTTTGGATCTCGAGATAAAATAGTTTGGGTCGTAACAACCAGTTATGCCCCCTTTATAATAACTAGAGGTTTGGGCCACTATAGTGGCCCTCACATCTAGAGTTCGGGCCGCTATGCGCACGATGTGGCCCCTCACACCTAAGTCGCACCGCCGATCCGACTGATATGCCCATATATGGAGATCTCTGTATGCCATGACGACACATTTGAGGTATAGACCACACACTCCATATTTGGGCGTAGCTGCATTGGGAACTCCTTATATCAGGGGTTTTCAACAGGGGGTCCGGGACCCCTAGGGGGTCCTCAGAGTTACTACAGGGGGTCCCTGTAGTCATTTTTACATTAACCACTTGAACCCTAGTATCCCTTTTCTGAGGAGAACTTTAGCCAAAAATAGCCGATCTACAAGCTCACAAAGCCTCGCGCTGCGAGGCTTTGTGAGCTTGTAGATCGGCTATTTTTGGTAAAGAGTTATAGGTGTGTACAGGGAAAAAAGAGCAGCAAAAGTCTAAAACACAATTTTATACAGTATAGAGGGGGTCCCTGCTTCATCTCTCTCTCAGCTAGGGGGTCCTTGGCCTGAAAACGTTGAAGACCCCTGCCTTATATGGTTATGGATGAGTTATGGTGACGTCAGAGGTCCGGCCGGCCAGGTCCGATAACAGAATGGAGAGATGGTACTGTGCATGTTTTCATCCACGGCCTGATCGCCACTTTCCCCTTTTTTTTTACCCTCACAGGAGCTTCACACCATGTGGTGAGACTTCTTGTTCCTTCATGTAAATCACAAAATGTAACCCATTCAATCCGGGAACACATCCGTGTCATTTTAGAATTCTTTGGCTATTCAAAAATAGCAGATCTACAAGCTCATAGCGCGGCACTCTGTGTCACGCTATGAGCTGTAGATCTGCTATTTTTGAAAAATCTTGAAAATGTGTGCAGATCTTTTTTTTTTTTCAAGCAAAAATGTTTTTACTCAAATATTTACTTAAAACAGGTTAATATATGCCACGCTATGAGATTTTATATCTGCTATTTTTTGAATAGCCAAATAAATCTAAAATGATACAGATTTGTGTCCCGGTCTTAAAGGGTTAAAACTCTCACACAGCTCGACACCTGTGCTGTTATCCACACCTTGGTGTCTTACAGTAGCTCTTAATTGGGCTAATTTTGGACTCTTGGACTAATTTGGAGGGTTAGACTGTATATATCATCGCTGTCGGGCATTGTGTTATGCAAATATTTAACCATAGTTCAACTGTGATTTGAGTGTTCATTTCTCTTTCTCATTTTTCCCTTATGTAATTTAGTCTGTTTTCTGCGATCTGAAATACTTTGATATAGTTTTGATACTATATTCTCGTTGTTCCTTTTGTATATGCCTGTGCAATCAATTCAATAAGTTGTCTCGGATTTGTTTGTGAATCACAATGTTGGACTTCGTGGATAAAATAATGACGCAACTGGAGATGCCTAAAAAAAAAAAGAAATCTGAATTTTCCAAATTATACTCTATAATATATGTATGTATTTCTTAGGTTCTGAAAGTTCTGGAACTTATTTTATTCCAGTAGATCTGCTATTTTAACTAATTCCACCTGACATTGATGACTATTATTCATGCATACACTGTACTCTGCTGATTGTGCTGTCACATGGCATATTGGTATTAGGGCGATGTCCTGTTCCCTCTATCTGTTGTCTTATCTATCACACTGAGCATTGCAGACCCCTGATCATCTTCATCTATTATCACCACATGTGATATAGGTTGTAAAATATATAAGCCATACAGTATTATCGTACATTGTACAGCAACTTGAATCTCAAACATTTTCCTGTTCAGGGACGCGTTATTATGAATCCCACGCCGCGTCCTGGATTTAGACCCGCCTTACGTGTCTGATTGGCTCCCCGGCAGGCATAGTTTTACTGAGGTTAGGGTTAGGGTTAGGGTTAGGTTTAGGCATAGTCTTACTGAGGTTAGGGTTAGGGTTAGGTTTAGGCATAGTTTTACTGAGGTTAGGGTTAGGGTTAGGGTTAGGTTTAGGCATAGTCTTACTGAGGTTAGGGTTAAGGTTAGGTTTAGGCATAGTTTTACTGAGGTTAGGGTTAGGGTTAGGTTTAGGCATAGTCTTACTGAGGTTAGGGTTAGGGTTAGGGTTAGGTTTAGGCATAGTCTTACTGAGGTTAGGGTTAGGGTTAGGGTTAGGTTTAGGTTTAGGCATAGTCTTACTGAGGTTAGGGTTAGGGTTAGGGTTAGGTTTAGGCATAGTTTTACTGAGGTTAGGGTTAGGGTTGAGGTTAGGTATAGGCATAGTAGCAAAAACGAGAACTGTCAATCACAGCGACTACTGACCAATCACAGCGCCCGCTCAGCGGGTTTGCCACGACGCGGTGTGGGAATCATAATAACGCTTCAGGGACCCCAGATTAG